>NC_085047.1:47209005-47859005 GCF_963662255.1 Cinclus cinclus
TTAAGAAAATAATCCAAAGTACACTTAGGATTTTTTCTCTATTCCATGTGATGAAATCTAGAGACTAGACTTTGGGAGAATAAGTGTGGGAGATTTCAGTGCAATAAAGACTCCTTTTGTGTTTCTTGCAAACATTCCCTTGTTATACTAACATATATATGCTGAATAGCTTCAATCCAGATAAGCATCTCTGTTGAAGTCCAAGGATGTTTTTTTTAACTAGGGAGATGAAAGTAGGAAAAAAAGCAGGCCATTCAAAAATAGTGAAGTTAATCATAGCTATTTGTAAAAGCCAAATGCAAAAAATTCCTTGGTCACTCTTAAGCATGAACAGTTTTGTTTATATATATGTACCTATACATATGTACCCCCATGTATGTGCTTCAGTAGTATTCAATTAACAGATCTTCAAAGCTTGGTACAGTAACAGATTTTCTATGATAAAAATCACATTTCTCTTCCTGGATGACTATCTAGAAGGAAGGAAATCAGGGAGAAAAGCTGGAGGAAGGAATGCAGGGAAAAATGAAAGGTAGAAAGTGTTCAGGCTTGTTCATGGTGCAGCTTCACCTCTACAGTTTCTGGTTCCTCTTCTGAGCAACAGCAAGGGAATGAAAAAATGGAGGGAAATAAACGGTGATAACATAGTCAACTGATATGCTATCACATTCCAGAAGTGCTCAGGGGCAAATAAGAATGGGTTGCACCCAGATTTTATGGAACTATAAGAGATAGCAAATGTTTCCATAAGGAAACACTGGTTTACAAGCTAATGGAAGTGAAGTATTTCTGAACCTCCTGTACTGAGGTAAGCTAGCACATCTCAGCCGAAAGCAGTGAGGATCTGGCCCACGTTCCCTATTATTCTTTAGTAGGCTAATAAATTCTATAGCCTATAAATTCTATAAATATAGTATACTATATTCTATAGTAGGCTAATAAAATAAATGATCTGACAGCCATATCATGTTTTGGGCATGTGGGACAGGGAAAAGAGGTTGGTTCATTTTTCCATTTGTATCCAAGACCGGTGTTGAGCAGTTACTCAATCTCAAAAATGTAATTTATGTCTCAAAAAGATGTAGATGTGTATTTTACTTGCATTTTTATGGCTACTATGATGAGTATAATAACCTGAATAATTGGCCTTTTTATGTGGACTTAACTACAGAAACTCTAAATGTCTGTAAATTGAAGCAAACAAGTAGTTCTAGGAGCACAGAGCCAAGACAGCCTGATATCCTGGGTTGTTATGTCAGAGACAGCAGCCATCCTACTGCATGTGCAAAGGCTGTGTTTATAGGCTGTGCTATACAGCTTGATGTTATTCCTACTCCCACATCCTGATGGCACACAGCATGGACCAGTCAGTTGCTCCACATCCTTCCCCAGAAATGGAGCCAGAGTGTGAGAGGTGGGTAGGGAGTATCACTCCACCAAGTCCTACAACAGGATGGGGAAGGATCAGTACCCCAGCTTGAACAGGTTACCTCCAGCAAGAGGACCTGGGTATCTCTGTAGTGACTTGCCTAGAGACTTTAATATGCTTAAAACACAAATGCAAGGAAAAAAATAATTCTTGTTCTAGTCCCCAAGATTTGCATTACATGAATATTAGTACTACATCATAAAAAATAGAGAGAAAATTTCAAACTTGCTGTAGTCCTAAAAGTCTGTATTCCCAAAGGAAAGAAGTGGAGAGAAACTAAGAATTAGTCTATTTGTTAAGAGTAGATATAGAGGTGCATTTTATCCAGGAAGTCACAGCTTTCATATAACTTCAGGTCCATAGAAGATAATGTCTAATCAGAAGCAATTCTCTTGGAAAATTCTACGCTTCAGAGAGGTTCCTGGAGACGGACAACTTCAAAGCACCATTTTTCAGTTGCACTCCTCTGGTTTGCAGAAGTAACCTGCTTGAGGTACTGGCTTCTGTCTAATTCAGTCAATTGATGAAAACCGTGAAGATGGGGATTAGCTGCATTTGAAGAATTGCTGTCATTGGCAACATCATTCTGCCTAAAACGTATATAGGAATTTACAGTAAAATCAGGAGATTATATTATTTCTTTGGTTAATGTTTCAGATAATATCTGGTCCTCAGAAGAAGAGAAACATTGTGCTCTATGCACAGTCTAGTCTACAAAATCTTCCTAGTGTAAGTGCAGAAAAGGCTTCAGAAAGGTAGGTCTGTTGTGCAACTCCTTTAGAAAAATTTGGCTTGAGAAGTGTCTTGAATATGGCAAAATCCTTCCTCTAAAGTGGGTCACTGAAAGAGCCATCTGACCAGAAGGAATTCTGGCTCTGTTTGTCAGATGTTGGTGAAGATGATTGTCTAGATCATGCTACACAAACACAGGTTGTGTATTGCAGTAGAATTATGGTTAAAGTGCAAAGCAGTTTAACACACGGGTACTGTGAATTTAACAGAGATTTTTATCTACATTCCACTAAGTGACTCCTGGGAAATAAGTGTCTGGCATTTGGAGATTAAGTAAAGATACAGGTCCATTAATCTCATTAAACAGAAATTAATAATAATGATATTCTGCCCTGGCAGTTTACTGCTAGGTTGAAGGCAAAAGAGCAACAAGAATTCTTTCACCAAAATCTTGATAATATAGCTGAAGTGGAAGTTCCCATGAAAAAAGTGAAAAAAATGTGCAGAAAAATAATGAGAAAAAAAGGTGAAGATGATAGTAGATACTTCCATGAAACAAAATGAGAATTCTGAGAAAGGGAATAGCAATAAAATGGAAATGAACAACCTGGGAAAAAAAAGCTGCACTACTTTTGGTAAAGGAATTCCTATCTTCCCAGGATGTAAAAAACATAGCTTAAGAGGTTCTCTCTGATAGCCTCCGCACAAGAACTATTTTAATTGAGAACTTTCATTTTGGCAACAACGGTCTGTTGAAAGTACAAGAATTTGCCTTGGGAGTCCACAGGCTCCTCTGCCTGATACATTGACAGCTCCAAAGAGGAGGATGGGATTGTGTTTATAATGGGACATAGCGGAATGTAGCTCTATCAAAAAATGTTATGGATTTACACACATTTAATATCCACATTCCATTAAGTGACATCTAAAACCCAGGGAGAGACTTTACTTAAAAAGAAAAGAGACACTGGATGATTCAGAGACTTGGTAATGGAATACAGAGCCATTCACCTCTAGGTCAACTGTCTGAGTTCAGCTCAAGTTATTATTGACCAAACATTTATACTAACTGCAGGCTGTGTGAAATATCAATGGCTTTATGGCTCTGCTAGATATATTATTTGTTCATGTCTGAGGTGTCCATATGGCAAAAATCACCTCAGACTCCCTTTATAGTCAGCGAAAACCAGGTACTTTCAAGGCATAAATCATCTGGAAGATGTCTTCTTTAGGATGAGATTAATTGCACCCTAGAAGTATCTATTTCTCTCTGTTGACTACAAAAAGAGCACAGGGTGACTTGCTTCTATGTAGATGTTTATACTGCAGGAGTCTAAATTTGGATAAGATGAATACCATACTAAGTGATTCCTCTCTAGTCACCCAGAGGGCTGCGGTAGGTCTGCAACTGAGTGTGGGTATCAGTGTTGGGGGTTGGTTCTTTCCCTTTTCCCTCTGTGGAATTTTTCCCATTGTCATGCTAAGATACCTGTTGACTAGGCCCTGGTGGCAAGAAGGAGGGGAGAGAAGAGGGAAACCCCGCAAGATTCAAACAGCCAGAAGAGGAAATGGAAGGCTCTGGCTCGGCCCATTTTCCCCGCGGAGTTCAGATGAGAAAGACGATCGCCGCCTCTGACCCATCCCTGCCATCCCAGCGCCAGGAGCCATCCTCACTGCTGTCAGACCCTGCCCTGCTGCCTTCTCGCTGTAACCTGCCACCATCCAGCACTCTGCTGAGTATCGGAACCCACACCGTGAGCAGAGGGCTCTCTCCATCTCTCTCTCCCCCTGGGACAGCTCTGCCATCACCCCCAGCCCTCCTGCAGCTCTGCGGGACCTGCCCGCCCCCAGCACCGGGAACTGCAGCTCAGGGAAAAGGTGCCTGCAGCCAAAAAACACTGGGACTGAGTTACTGTTCTGTTTGTGGGTAATTTCATAGGTGTTGTTGTTCTTGTTTGTCTTGTTAGGTATACTAGTAAAGAACTGTTATTCCTATCCCCATATCTTTGCCTGAGATCTCCCTTAATTTTGAAATCCTAATAATCTGTAGGAAGGAAGGATAACATTTTTCAGTTCAAAGGCAGGCTTCTGCTTTCCTTAGCAAACACTTGTCTTTCAAACTAGGACACACAGACCCACTTTCAGAAAAATGCTAGCTTACATCTGCCCTTGGCCACCTGAATCTTACTTTTATTAAGTCTCAGTGTCCCCCAGCAAATAATCAGCAGCCTTTCTTACTCCTTATAGGAGAGAAGAACCAACCTAGGGGAAGGTACATCTTGATATTAATAATGCCCTTTTTCCTAGCACCTGTCAGCAAAATTTGTTAGTGATACAGTGGGTGGTCTCCAGAAAGGCAGTAGGCTGGGACATGTGTCTTTCCCTCGGCTTAAGATCCTGACTACAGTCAGGGGCTCTCTGATGTTCTACCAAACTATCCTGCCTGGCAAATGTCAAAATACATTAAGTTGGCACCTCCAGTTTTAATCTGTGAATGGGCAAGTTGCTTCCTCTTGCATATTTTTAAAAGCTTTTGATGAGTGATGAAATAAAATCAGATTGTGCAAGCCTCTGCCAAGAGATTTAATAATATTAGTACTGTGTAATCATATTAGCTTCATTCTCAAGGAAGTGCTTGCAGTTAAGACAGGCAGATTACGACAGTATGCAGAACATGACGTGTGAATTAGTCATCCTTTTCTGCTCCTGAAACATTGACTCTGTTTAGGTGATAATGAAACCAGAGGAAAATCTTCTCAAGGTAAGGTGCACGTTTATTTGTTTTAGAATCTTTGATGGTATATTGACAGCTATATGACCCCTACTGGGTTGTGAGATGTTGAAAACAGTCTGTTTCTGAAAGTCCTGGTTCATGCCTGGCAGATACTTTCTTCAGTAATACCAGTGATGTCTTGCCTTTTACATAGCAAAGTTTTTGTACTCTTCTCTTTGCATCAGCTGGTATGTGCAGAAAACTGAATAAACAGATTTTGGTCTGTGCTCAATCATAAAGCCATAAAGTCTTTTATTAAGACTGTTACAAAAGGCTGACCAGGTGTGTCTTTGTGTTGGATGGAAAATTACTTCAAGGTGTAAACTAAGACACCCCCACAGTTTTGAGCTATTTTGTGACTCCCAATGCTTGTGGTGCATTGAAGCATATGCAGCTTCTCAAGTAAATTTTACAATTATGGTAGATGCTTGTATTCCAGAGCAGAGCTCCTGTTTATGTTAATAGCATTGTTTGCTTGCTTGCTGTAAGATCATTCT
Organism: Cinclus cinclus; assembly: GCF_963662255.1. Lineage (NCBI taxonomy): Eukaryota > Metazoa > Chordata > Aves > Passeriformes > Cinclidae > Cinclus > Cinclus cinclus. The sequence continues at coordinate 47,214,437 of NC_085047.1, forward strand.
GTTCTGTCACATTCATCTTTCATCTCTATCTTAAAGCCTGTAAGAATTAGTTGAAATGATGGAAGCAAGCACCCCTTCACCCAGTTAAATTGATATTATTTACTAATAACAGATGTCTGTCTCTTCCTCCATCTCAAGAAAATCTGATAATGATTTTGCAGTCAGGGCAACACTGTTAGAGCTGTAGAAACCATACCTAGCAGTCCTAACAAAAACCTTTGGGCATTGTGGTTCCGTCATACTTTTTAGAAGTTAATGTAAATCATACAATAAGGCCAGAGAAATGAAGTCAGAGGAAGATGTTTATGAAAATACCAAATCTGGCTTTAGCCATGGGTGCAACTCTTGCTCTTTTGACTATGTTGCTTGAAGAGCCCCTGGGTCTGTCCCTCAACTACTTGAGGCCTCAGAGCAGCTGTCATGCCATGGCTCTGCTCAGGCTGTTTGGCACTGCAGTTGAGGACATTGTCCAAACCTCAGTGACAGTAATTTCAGTGACTTTGTTACCTGGATTCCAGCGTGCCATACATAAGGCTAGTGCTCATTATGTGCTGTTGCAGTGTGGATTTTCTTTCAACTAAATAGGTAGGGTCCATATTGTGTTCAGTTCAGTCTCACAGCTCTGCTACAGCAATACTAGAGTACTATACCTGTCTATTGCACCCATACATCCAAATATCTACTACATCATATTTCAGTTTAAGTGACACAAATTTTTCTTAGGCTTTTCATAGCAGGGATGCATGTTACTTAAGTTTAGCTGATAAAACTACCATCTCTAGTTTAAGCTGCTATAGGTAGAGGCACAAAGGATATCTTGGGCTATTTGTTCCAGGATATACTTATAGGGACAGCATTTAGGGCACATGGAAGGGGTCATATTCTGACTATTGGATGAGTTTAGACAACCAGTCTAGGATAAAGCCTTAACTTTAAGGTGGCTAATGTTGTTTAGATAACTCCATCCATAACCTTTAATGGGGCAAGACTTCCAGTGACCTGAAGAAGAACATAAAGCTCTCAACTCAGTCTCTTGAGGAGAGCAACAATAAATATGGTGAGAAAAATAGATGCAAAACAAATACATCCTATGAGTCAAGCTAAGTTCTTTCCTTTTCCAATAAAAACAAAATTATGAGGTAGAAGCTATATTTGGTGGTGACTTTAGTAAAACATCTGTCAGACTTTCTCATAACAAAAACTGTGCTCAGCTAAAAGTTCTATTAAAAGGTCTTCACTAAAGTTACTGATAAACAGAAATGTTTTGTATTGTAATGGAGTCTGCAATCAGGAAGAGGAGTGAAGAACCCATTAAGAATGGTGAGCAACGAGATTCAGTTTAAATCAGGCTCTGAGTGTATCTCACTTAAAATAAGCTGTTATATTTTGACACTTATATTTCTTGATTTCCTGGTTTCTTTTATACACCCTGGCCCAGCCCACCCCCTTTTCAGTAAACCTTTTTTTTTTTTAAATAAGTACAGAGCCATTATATAATCTAGATAAGTGTTGGGTCCCTCTATCAGAGCTCCTGTGTCCTGCACCCTGTAGGAATAGATTTCATCAAAAAGGATATATGGGTTGGAAGGCATTTCTAAAGGAGTGAAACAATCAGGAGGATGAAGGGAATGAGTACTGAGACAGAATGGGAATTTTATTCTGCAGCTTGTTTTCCAGTAAGACTGAATTCCATTGTAGTAAATGCTAGACTGACATCAAACAGATGTTTGTAAATACTTTTCTTTCTGTGAAACCTTAAAAAATAAATTCAAAATATTAAGAATGATGGTAAGAAAAATGAAGTTTACTTTTAGTATCTTCAGTTTACACTCTTCTTCCTTTTTCTAGTGGTTCTTAATTTTTGTTTTTGGTTTGGTTTGGTTTTTTAGGTTTTATTTTCTTTTTATGATTGCTCCTTTATTGATTCCCTTTAGCTTTACTAGCGTGGCAAATCTGAGACTTCTGGTCCAAATGACCTATATTCATTTACCATCAATACTGTTCCAACTCCAGGCTTCCTGACACCACTTTAATGTGAATTCCAGACATTAGCACAGCACTGCAACATTGATCTGACTGATGCATATTAATGCACAATGTGAACATACACAGATGTTGACCAATCTTTTCTTTAAGGCCTTCAAATATTTTTCTTGTCAAGATAAAATATTGACATGTAAAGTGTATTTTCCAGAAGACCGAGTACATTCATTAAAATCACCACTTATTTAAAAAATAATTTTTAAAATCCTGTTTGGGAACGTAGTTAAGCACATACTTAAGTTATGTTGACTGAAATTTAAATCCATACCCACCTGAAATAGTTAATCCCAATACACGAGCCTCTGTGGTCTTTAAGAATTTTGTCTCAGTGCACAGCTATGTTCTTTATTTCCTTGATGTCTTGCTGCTCTTCTTGGTCTCAAGGTCCCTGTCTGTGCCTTCTTCCCAGACACAGGAATGTACAATTCAGCTGTCCCAAGTCAATAGGAGCAGTGCTACTTGACCTTACCTTTAATTTCAGCTCTCAGCTACTTAGGCATGAACCCTTCCAAGATATGGGCAGAATTAGTCATACCTTTCTATGGAATAGTCACATCTCTTTGCCTCCCAAAATGTTTGTGGCAATTTGAGACTTATTTTTTTTTCTGCTTTGTTTTGGTTTTTCTTCCTCTCCCTCCTATGAGTGACACAAAAGTATTCCTTCATCAGTATTGTCTTTTTGACTAATAGCAGTGTTGTCAAAGTAATAGTTTGGTTTTCTGTGATCTGGTGGACCCACATGACAAACACATTTAGCAAATAGTGGACCTCACTCATCACTATTAAATGACACAAGTGTGTTCATAATAGTAACCAAAACTCGTAACTTGTAGGCATGTTGTTCAAATAAACACCAATTTTTTAATAAATCCTGCAATCAGCACTCATCAGGAGTAATACCAGTTCAGATGTACTAACTGTGGGCATATTTTATATTTATATTGCACTGTAACTTTAATGGGACATAACTTCAAATATACAATAGGAATGCATTCAAAAAGCTCCTTATATATACTAATTGTTAGATCTCTTTTGGACTGAGCAGTATTTCACACATCTGATCTTGTATACTTTTTTCACATATATGTGAAAATCTGTCCAGTCATATTGGTGGTGTCAGAGGTTACCTAGAAATATGGGGAGGAGGATAACAAGCTTGGAGACTTTGCAACTTTTGGCACTTTTGCTTGTTCCAGTGGACCTCACTTGCATGTAGTATAAGAAAGGAATTACAGTTTAGAGTGAAATATTTACTGTCTGAATTTTAACTCAGAAAATTAAGCCTAACTTAATCAGTGCCTCTGGCACTTCCAGGAAAATATTCATAGAATCAAAAAATTGTCTGCGTTGGCAGGGATCTTCAAACTCCCTGCAATGAGAAAGGACATCTTCAATCAGGTCAGGTTGCTTAGAATCCCATCGAACCTTTTGTAAAATTTCATCTAGGGATGTTCCTCTATGTGATCAAGACTTCCTTTTGTTTCCTGGCTTGAAACATGGACTTTTGTCATACTTCCTTAGCATAACAATTCTGGTCAGAGGGTAAATAAGAGCTGCAGCAATACGTAGACAGTAAAAGTTAGAATTGCCTCAGTATTTGATTACATATTTTGCCAATAGTTCTATAGACAAAATTGCCATTTGCTTTCAATGATATGGAGGTTTTATTCAACACTTTCAGCATACAGCCAGTGCGTTCCTTTTTCATTGCTACTTGTTTCTAATGTAGAGGTAGGTTACTATACATAGCTACCTGTGTGGTCTCTCCAAGCTACTAAACACTATTTTTTCTCATCCTCTGCTGATGAAAAGTCTTTCAACATTTCTGGTAATTTGAGGTAATGTTCTTCTTTATACCTTGTTCACTTAAGTAAAATCTCAATTTTATTTTTTTTTCTGTCAAGTTGATTGCACAAGTTCTTCCAAGCTGAGCTTTTTATCTTCAATTTCCATCTCTCGTTTATAGTGTCTGATACTGTACTTAATAAAATTCTGCCATAGCCCTAAACATTTCATAGTGCAATAGTTCTAAGGAAGAACTGTAGAGGTGGTCTGATTTAGTTTTGAGCTGCCTCTTCCAGAGGCCTTTGCATTAGGTATACCTAGGTGTATATATAAACCATACTTTGTGTGTCTTCTGCTTGGGACTGGAGAACAGCTCCTCAAGAGCTCTTGAGAGAAGGAAGTGATGCCATAAAATTGTGTTAAAGCCAATGACTGCTGTTTTATCAAGATTCAGAAACACTTGCTGTTTTGATAAAAATTACATGAATATCTGGCCATTCATTTCTTTACATTTATTAGAGGTGGGAGAACCCACCCAGGATAAATATGTATAAAGTGAGAGATAGCTTAAAATGCACCATTACACAGGAGAGGGCAGTTCCTAAGGGACAGATAGACAGTGGAGGAAGCCTCTACTGCAATAGCAAGAGGAAAGACGATGATCCAGAAAAGCATTTCTGGAGGACACTGAGATCAGGCTAGAGGGTAGTCATGGACGAGGATGGTAGCAGAACTGGGGTAAATTTGGAGATAGCAATAGGTGTTTCTGAAGAAAGCTAACATGTCAAAGATGACACTGAGAAGCTAGGCAGGAAGAGCATGGAACCCAGACTGAGTAGAACAGCCATGAGCAGGGATCGAGTCACAGATTTTCTTGGTAAACAAGGAAAGAGTAGCAAATATGTCATGTAAGGGTGGATACCCAAGACCCCCTTGGCAATTAATAGATGGTTGAAGTCATCAGAGTGGTGGGTGAGATGAAACAAGAACACAAAATGGATAAGTAGAGGGAAGAATACAGAAAAGAACACAGGGTGAAGAAATACCCCAAATGTTAAAAAATACAAATGGAGGTAATGAACTGCATTTAATTGACCCTTGCCTCTGAAGGGGAGTGCTTAACCATAGCAGTCAACGATAAACCAGAAGGAATGAGATGAGACAACTTACTCAGATGCTTTGGAGATGACTATTCTGCATGGGAATGTACAAAGGCAAAGGAAGTAATGGGCAAACCACTGAAGCACAAATTGGCTCCTTCACTGTAGCCAAATTCTGCAGGCAGCGCTAAGAGAAAGAACTTGTAAGAATGGAATGAAATTGCCCAAACAAGAATTTTTGCAAGTTCACAGGACATTTTGAGACTGTAAGCCTGGGCTAAACATTTTGGCAAAAGGGAATGTACTATAATTTTGGCTTCTCTTTAATGAAGAGGAAGATATGATACATCTTGCAGAATGCGGATCCTGCGTTATGCTATTACTTTTTTTCAGTTGTTTCACCTCAAGATTATTTATCTAATTGTCTATATTATTTATCCATTATCTAATTTCCTTAGGGTTGTCTACTCTAAATTCCACTCTGAATTTTTAGGACTCATTGTTCTGAGTGATCAGAAAACTAGCAGACAATTCACACAGAACATTTTACATATCCATACTTGAAAATTAACTTTAGGAAAACTAGGACCTATTTATAGTGAAATTGGCACTCTTTCAAACTTCTGCTTTCACATTTTAGTTTCCTAAGTCATGATACTACTGTGGTTTATGACTTGGTTTGTACGGTGAGGAGTAGCTGTTGTGCTCATTCACTGAAGTCTGGTGACACCATGGTACTACACACCAGGACACACTACCTAGGTCTTGCTTACCAAGTTCTAAGGCTGAGAGAGGACAGGGATGGATTCAGAAAACACCTGCTACTCTCCACAGCCATGTGTCACAGGTCATATACACCCTTTAGCTCTGCACACGGGCATTGGCCATAAAAGAGCAACTGAACACTATGGTGTCTTTCATTAGTTTATTCTTCTTTATTTAGTTTATTCTAAGAAAGTCCTAAAAAAATATTTTGCCTTTTAAAATTCCAAGTTCAATATAAAATTCATCCTAATTGCAAGAGGATCTAAATTTACTGTTAGTGGGGGGTTGCAATTTTTGGAAAGTGTAAAAACTGGGATGTTGGTTTTGGAAAGAGAGAAAGAGATTTCCACAATAACAACATGGCATCTAACTTAGTCAATGACAGAAGATGAAAACCTCTCAAAGGAAACTCACAAATAAAGAAAACCTTTTTAAATCATTAAGGTTTCACAGACAGAAAAAAGATAGTTGCATGGGAAGCGACAGTGAAAAAAATGAAATATTTCAGTATTCATATTTGAGACCTTGGTAGAGTTGCTGTTGTCTGCAGCATGTATGCATACCAGGGAACTGGCCTTGCAAGTAGCAGCAGGACATAGCTACATATCCTGTCCTTGTTCTTTGAGGCAATCCAAGCCACAGAGGGTGGCATGAAATGGATCTAGCTGCTCCCAGCATGTTCTTGCCAGAGATCTCTGGGGATTTACAGTGGGTCCTCTGGGAAGATGGAGACACACATATCCTACAATCTCTGGGAACATCCCTGAGGAATCCGCCTTTGGAGCTAGTCTTTTAGTGGGAACAATTCGTCAATGCTGCCAGCTCAGGACTGTGCCTAACCATGCTTTCCAGAGCACAGTTACTATCATGTAGACAGCCTTCAGCAGCCAAGGAGTTACATTGGAGAGAAAATGCAAAAAAGACACTGAAATTTCTTTAGAATATGGAAATACTACATAGGACAGGTTTAGCATCTTAGATGTTATCAGGCAAGAGATAATTCTTTCACCAAAACAGCTAAATAAAGGCTTCAGTATGTGCAGTGTTGGTAATTCAGTGAGAGACTGAGCCTTTGAAGTCTGTCACCAACTTTGAATCCTGAGAAGTCTGTTTCTGTCCATGTCACTGCCACCCACATGTGTCTAAGCGCCTGTCTCTGTCTGTGGTTTTGCTATAAATTGTCAGTTTTCCTCAAGGCAATCAATGCATCATCATCAGGACTCTGCAGTGAACAGAATGGAGAGCTATGAATAGCCATTCCCTGGGGAGCTGCACTCTGAGTGTCGCTGAAGGTAGCAGGGACATCTGGATCCTTGCAGTGCAAGTAGTCCTATATATGGAAAGGGATTTGCAGGATAGGAAACTAAATTACAGAACCAATACGTAAGGCACTTGGGCTGTGTTTGTGTCTTCAGTCAGCTGCATTTCAGCTTTGCTCCACTGTAGAGCAAAGCCTGAACATGCCAGTAGGAATAACAGATCATTGGTATCAGTAACTAAAATCATGTATTCTGTCACCTTTTTCCTCACAGACCTTCAGGGAAGGCAAATATATTTATATCCATTTTGTAGTAAAAATAATGGAACATTTTATTTCAGTGTTTACATACAGAATCTTCCAGTATTTTTAAAGATAAAAAAATATGTGTTTTTAAAGATAAAAAAAATATGTGTGTGAAGCATACTCAAGTAGTTCCATGCTGATATATCAAATACTATTTTAACTCTCAGGAGTCCTAAGAAACATTTATGAAGACAACAATACATTTAAATTCTAATGTGCAGATACGATACCAGCTAATACTTGCCTTGTCACAAGATATAGTTTTATTTGTCAATTTGTTGCAATTTCAATTTGCTAGAGCCATTAAATATTACATTTCTGCATTGTACCTTATTCTGTTGTACTTGGTAAAGTTAATGAAGTCACAAACTCATTTAGAAGGGTGCAAAAAAACACTCTTTGCCCTGATTGAGAATGTGAAACCCCAATACACTTCCAGAATACTGAGTAGGAAAAGCAGGGTGGTTTTTTGGCCAACTAATATAGTTTCATCAGCATGTGTATTTCAGCTACCTGATGAACTTAGGTTTAAGCACTTGATTCTGCAAACAGTTTTGCCCTCTGCAGTCTTTCAAGGGCCTGCATCTTTCTCTGCATGGGTAGGACTGGGAGCCCAGAATACAAGTGTGATTTAAGTGTTGAGGCTGGTGCTAATATTTGCCCACCATAACTGGTGCTCTCACAGTAATATACTGAGTGGAAGCTCCAGGAACAGCAGATGACAACGCTGAACAGTCTGGTACTACAGAAGACTCTTATGAGAGCATGTCTGAGATTTGGCTCAGACAGATGGGTGACAAAACAGTCCTCAGAAATTAGGGGTGACTTATTCTTCATATTTCATTCTGTTGCAGTACCTAATGTTTGTTAACTACTGGGTCTAGCCAGATATTTTCCTGACTGTTGCTGGCCTTACTTCAACTTATCCCAGGTAAAATGCCCTCCCTTTGAGGCATTTCAGTTCACTCACAAGGAATTGAAAACTACGGACAAAAGCAGGCCATCCCTCACTTGTGAAGGTTATAAAAGTAGGGTCCTTTATTTAGAGATCATAAGCACAATAGTCACCTAAATGTAAAAGTAAGATTCATGTCACCAGGGTGGCTGGATAATACAAAAGGTTCGGTTTTTCTGTCGTGAGAATTGCACTGTTTCAGTACTTTTTCGCTGGGTTTAAAAAAATATTTTAGCTCCTTATAAATGTAAGGACTTGCAAACATTGAGGTAATGGAATAAATTCGTTTTAGATGCTACTACAATACTATGTAAAAGGTCACCTTTTATTACAGCAAAAACTGAAGAAGGCAACCTGACACCTTAAAGAAAATGTGAAAAAAAACCTAATGGTATAAGACACTGTTCTACATGAAGTATTATTGTTTTCTTTTGGATATTCATGATTAGGAACATCAGGATGTGAGAGAGATCTTTGTTTCTTAAGTGTTCATCTGCTCCTGCCACTTACTGGCTTTGCTGTTCACTCTCATAAAAAAGCTTACATTAAGCCCCCAAGGAAGCTATTTATATATCGTTACTTTGCTAAGAATCATGTTCTGTCTTGGTTTCCTTACTCCAAATCCACCTCAGATTTCCTATAACAGGCTCAGTGACTTGGAAAAGCAAGCACTGATGCACTTCTTATCCTTTGAAAGGCATTGTGTTCAGTCATTCCTAGTCACACTTATGTTAATGTGTTGCTTAACCATTGCACTTTTTAAAGCAATTTGTACAATTTGTACAATTTGTATGATTGTAAATGATGGTGTCACTAGCAGAAAACACTAGAACAGGAAGTCCTCAGAAAAGTTAGGGATTTGTGTATGGGTGCTGGTGGGTGTCACCAGTGGCCTCTTTCCTGGACAGAGTTGTCCTATAAGCTGAGATGGTATGAGCTATTGATTCAGCAGGTTCTCATACAGATTTTGGGGTTGATGGGTGAAACATTAGCCATTAGCCTTAGCATGAATGACTTCTATGGAGAGAAACAGAGGAGGGTAATAGAAAAAGCAACTTAAGAGAGGATATTCCCTACTTATGGCAGTGTCTACATGCTCCCCTGCGTCTCCAGCTGCTTTGCCTGAGGCCCATGGTGGCAAATGATGATTGCATGGCAGCTTAAACTCCTCTTGACGGTGCTGTCATGGACTCCAGGTGTCAGAGGCTGCTCCATGTGTGCACCAGTCCATGGCTTCTCAATGTGATGGTATTTAGCAGTTTCTGACCAGATTTGGCTGAGGGAACTCAACCTTATCATCACGTTCATTCTAGGATGCATCAGCAGAGTGATGCAAAGCAGATGGACGCTCCAAAGTACATAATGACATCACAGCAACCACTGCAGGAATGAAAGTTTATTGACTACTTTGCTAGTCCTTAAGTTTTAGACCCCTGATGAAGCACTCACTAGAAGTCTGAATGCTTCACGTAGCCAAAGGAGTGTGCTCAGTGCCTAAGGCAGCTGCCTCAGGAAACAGCTCTGCAAGTAAAACTCACAGAGCCCTTCTCTAATGGAGATGTTGCAATATTTCCTGAAGACTCTTATGCATAAAAAGTCAATAATGCCTATTCCCACCCCAGTTATTGTTGGACAAATATTCTTCTTAGAATCCTCAGAGAGGCGTATTTCCACTTTAAAATAGAATATTATCACATTAAAAGACTGGAAATGTGTACTCATTGTAAAACATATGGTTTACTATTGAGTAACATCTCTTTTTACCTGTAAGGAAATATCATCCAGAAAAAAAGTAAATCTGATGCCTATCTGGAAAGACAATATTTCAGTTAGTTACAAGCCTATAGATTATCAACATTTAAAAAAACCCCAACAAACAAAATATGTTTTCTTTAAGTTCCCTGAGCTTAATAGGGAGTAAGTATTTGGAAAGACCATAAATCGCTCAAAGTCAATGCTCATGAAATGTCTCCTGCTAGCAAGGATGTTCAGGTACTGTAGTAGAAGGCAGAGACTGATACAATAACCAAGAGAGTAAATATAGTACAGATGGTGACAGAATGTCTCTCAGTCAGGTTCTTCCCATTTAGTTAGAATGGAGAATCAGGGTCCACAGTATTGTGGTTGTCATGGGCCCACTCCTCAGATTTTTTTTTCACAGTATGACTGAAGAAAAACTGTTTTGAATCTGTGACTGGTGCTTTGCAAGCCAGAGACAGACTGTGGAAGTGGCAATGAGCCAACTTCTCTAGTTCAGTATCACATGCAAATTCACCTGCAATGGGAAATCCAGAAATTCCACTTTAGTGTTGTATTTATTTATTGTCTCATAAGTGTTCCTTATTCTCATGCCTTTTTTTTTCCCCTGAGATAACTTTCAGGAGAAGTCATAGTGTTGAATGCATTTTTCCCCAAAAATCACCTTGTCCAGAAGTGTTTGCAATCTTTTGCGCAGCACTCAGTTTAAGCAGATAAATTTTCAGTGTTCATGCAGCAGGTAGCAAGGATGGACACTCCACCACCTCTCTGGGAAACCTGTGCCTCTGCCTGACTCTCCTCACGATGAAAACTTTTCTCCTTAAATTCCAGCTGAAACTGTCATGTTTTGATTCATATCCATGGTGTCTCTTTCCACTTTGCACTATTGTGAAGAACCTGTCTCCATCACCCTGCCAACCTTCCTGCAGACACTGGGAAGATGCTGCTCTGCTGAAGCCATCTCTGCTTGAGGCTGCTAAACCTCTCCTCTCTCCTCTCCTCTCCTCTCCTCTCCTCTCCTCTCCTCTCCTCTCCTCTCCTCTCCTCTCCTCTCCTCTCCTCTCCTCTCCTCTCCTCTCCTCTCCTCTCCTCTCCTCTCCTCTCCTCTCCTCTCCTCTCCTCTCCTCTCCTCTCCTCTCCTCTCCTCTCCTCTCCTCTCCTCTCCTCTCCTCTCCTCTCCTCTCAAGCCCAAGGTGCAAGCAAGGAGAGGGAGTGGGAAGGAAATTGTTGGTCCATACTATAGGGCCATTGTGCTGTTGGAGTCTCTCCTTGTTTTGCCCTGAAGCAGAAGAGAATAATTTGTACTTAAAGATTAATGGCATGGCAAAAATTACATTTTTTGCCAACAAACAACTTCTTGAAGTAGAACTTCACAAAGTAGAAGACCTACACTAAGGCAACCTCTACCAAGGAGCTGGAGGGTGATTTACAGTCAATTCATGCTTCTGTAAAATTATTTTAATAAACCTGGAAGTTTATCAAGCATTTAGGAAAGTTAGAAAAAAAAAGCTTTCAGTGCAACAAAGCTGTTCTACAGCTAAAAATATATTTTTAAATAAATGCTGCATTTTTTAAATTAAAAAATTGGACAAAGTCCTATAGAACCCTGTTTTAGGTTTGGCATTAAGCCTCCAAAAATACTATTATGGTCAGTCTCTGCTACTGAAACATTTATTACGGCTGGATGTAGGCAGACTTGGTCAATGTGAAAGATGCTTCTAATCTCCTTTGCTCTTGATGAGTATGTTTTTCACCATGTTCCAATTCAGTAGTCTGTCTCACTGCAGAACAAACTCCCCACCCCCAACCCATCAGATTTTATTACTTAACTCACAGATTTGTATGAAAGCTATTTTTGTTCCTAGCAGGGTGCAAGGAATTTTATTTTTTTTTTAGATAATTACTATGTTGGTGTTGCTTGTCTGCATTTTATTTGGGATATGTTTAAATTTATAAGTTGATAAAAGTGAGTTTTCTGTTTGATCATTAAATGGTATGAAAATTGGTGAAGTAAGACCACAAAAAAAAAAAATGGTAACATAAACATCTGATACTGTTGGAAAAAAATGTCTTCAGAAAAGTACAAGTAAAAGAATATCTTATAATTATTTCCTCTATGGGACTGGAGACTGAAATAAATCCTATAACCTCTTGTCATTATTTAGACAAGGTTCTAATTACTGTGCACCATGTTGATCTGTTATGCAATGTGGCAGAGCTTGTAGCTCATATTAAGAAGTCTAGCTTTACTTAATTGAAGAGAAGTACTTTAGGCTTAGCGTTAGCTTCTGCTTCATGAATGAAACCCTGTATAGTCATTTACTGCATATTTCATACCTCATTGCCTTGCCCCAAAGAAATAAGCCAACTCATATTTTGTTAGAGATGTTGCTGGGTACAGTGGATATACCTCTAGGTTTTGAGAAACAGACACAAATTAAGCAAAGATATAGTATCTCCTCTAACATTCCTGAGAGCTTCCTACTTGCTTACAGCACACAAAAAATTTTCTGCATATTCAAATCCTTTTTTCCTCTTGTGTTAAGTTTTGCTTGATTTTTGAGGGTAAGAAGAGGAATGAAATACATATATACACATATATATGCCTATTGTTGCTCTATATTCTGTTCCTTTTTAATTTTGTTATACTGCAATATATTTGGAGCAGGAAATTGCAGTAAATTTCTATAGTGCACCTCACAAAGGTACTGCTTCTCAAGGGAACAGCTGGGCATTGCTGCAAGTCTAATACAAAGAATGTTCATGCACTGTCATTATTTAAAAGAAAAAGAAATAACTACTGCAGTTCAAAGCTTGTTTTAACACATCTTCCATAATTACCCTTTTTTAATATTATTGGGAAAAAAGTATCAGGAAAGGTAATGGTGTATTTAATATGAAAAAGTAATTAAAACTGATCTTTCTAATTACTGTAGATAATGGAATTCTCTCTCTTCTCGCCCCTGTCTTTGCATGTGTGTGAAGGAAGACTCATTTTGCAAAGCATGAATTTACCACATCTTAGCATCTGTTTCTGTAGCAACATCTAAAATCACAACTCCAACAGAAACCCAGTGTACACAAACCAAAGTGTTTACTTTAGAAGGATGTTTGCTAAACCTTGTGAGAATATAGGGAGTATATAAAAACCATCGTGTACTATGAAGCGCTGACATGGACAACACCACCTACTTTTTAAAAATTGAATTGCTCTTGGTTCCAAATGATCTTTAAGAAAGCACAGTAATTATTAACATGGCACCTGTGTCTGTGTCTGAGTGAAAGGTAGCATCTCTGAGATGTGTTTTGAGTGCCAAAAATAGGTGCATATAAACCCAGACGTTTATTTTTTTTTCTTCTTTCAACTTTCAGGCTCATGCAGCACATTATTTTGATTAGTCAGCTCATGTGGTTGAGGGTAATTTTTGAGTTTGATCTTTCCAGCTTTTCTTTTCCAATTAAAGCAGGCCCATTTAAACTGCCTTTATTACTTTATTTCAAAGTCTCATGAATGGGTGCACACATGCACATGAACCCAGGTCCACACACACTCCTCCAGGGCTTCAGGAGCTCTTGGGCAGGAAATATCACTGATCTTCCCACAATGTTAATGTTTAATTATCAAAGTTTCCTCAGGAACCTCCATGAATTATTCTTGAAATTTCATGCATTTACTGATGCACAATGATTTTTACAAGCCTTTGTGGTCAATTTTATATTTCATTCTTGAATCCAGCATGTCAGACATTTCTAAAGAGTATGAAAATGGTTTGACCAACTTTAGCAAAGCTGATCAAGTCATCAATGTGCAAGAACAGGCAAATTCAGATCATCCTTTCTTCCTTTTGTGAGCCGAGATGGAAAGAGTTACTGAACAGCCTTGTGTTTTTCTAGCAGGAGAGGAAGAAGGGACCTAAAAAAAAAAATCTCTAAGTAACAGTGCAGGAGGGCATGGTGTTGACTTGTTATGCTTCTAAGCAATGTAATTTAATACACGAGGAAGACGCCCTTAGTCTGGTGGTGACCATCAATATTTCTGACACAAATACAGACTCTACACAAAAAAACAGCTTGGTCCAAATTTTAAATTAAAATATATTATCAAATAAAAGAGTGGGCTTAGCAATTACACAGCATCTAGAATCTTACACCAGAAAAATAACCCAGATTCTAAAAATAACTTTCAGGCACATCAGTCAATCAAATAACGGTGCTACTGAAAAAAGATCTAAATATCTTAGTCACAACAAAGACTACTATTTTCAGAGAGGGCTCTGCACATTCTGTTTGCAGCTGCAGCCCAGCCCTAAAAAGAGAGGTCAACTGGGTTTGGAGGGAATCCAGAGTGAGGATCTGAACTAGCTCTGCAGCCTAAACTTCCAGCTGAATATGAGCAGCTTAAGTCAGATGAGGATTTTAGCCAACTGCAGATGTCAGGGGAGTTTTGAGGTGTCTTGACTGTACACCTGAGCCATAAATCAATTTCCATTTGGGTCAGCAGAGCAAAAACTTGTGATGTTTATTTTCTTGCTGACACTCTTCAGAGCACTTCCAAATAAGGGATGTGGAATAATGCTTAGGACTTAAATGGTATAAACTCCAATATTTTTAATCAGATGTGTTGTATAAATTCAGCATGTTGTGAACAGAGGTAATACAGCATGAGAAGTCAGGGGGGTGAGAATCAGGGGGCCAATTCCTCACCTGGTATAAAATAGTATACATACACTGAAATGCTGTGTTTCAGATCCACTGAAGAGTTGAAGGGTAGTGTCAGAGATTACTTAAAAAAGAAAAAAACCCACACAGAAATATAGAATCTGTGGTTTAAAGGCTTAAGTTTTGGTGGTGAGGGACACACAGAGAGCCTTGTGGAGGCACTTACTACTCAGGCGAACTGACCTTTTCAGCTGACATGAACAGAGAAGATCTTTCCTATGTGGAAACAGTGATAAACCAATGGTGAGGTTTTCCCACAGAGAGTAAATACAGAATGCTACAGGCTCTTTCATGCAGTGTGGTGAGGATAACAAGAACAAGTGGGATGCTGAAATTATTTGATTTAAGCCAGAAGTGAGACACACAGTATTTAAAGGGAGAAGAAGATTAAGTACAGGGCCATATTACCAGGAGAAATGGCAAATTTTCCATCTTCCCATATTTGCAAACTGAGCTGAAAACCTTGGTAGTTGAAGTTGACACTGTTGAAGTTTCTGCAAATGCATCTGAAATATGTATGATTTAATGACTCCTTCTGGCCATCATCTCAGTAGGGTGTGAGTCTCCAGATAGGGCAGTGGAGACCAGCTTCCAGAAGCACATGGCAGAAGGAACATGGCAGTAGGCTATAGGCAGCTTCTGCTATAAATAAAGATACAGATACCCTCAGTAAAGAGAATCTGAAGATCTGGGAAATTGGGGACATGCTGCAGAACTTATTTCTTCCACCATTTTTAGAGTGAGAAACAGCTGAATGCAGGGTTGTTTACTCTTACTGTTTGAATGATAACGTGCCATACTCCTTTGAGCTGTTTGCATCTCACTTTGTTTATGAAGATGAACAGTTATGTCCCACATGGGTTTGCTGGGTGAAGAAATGTCTTTGTCTCAATTTAAGCACATCTTTTACATTTAGTTAAAAGAAAAAACAAAACAAAACAAAACAGAAAACATGCTCTGCTTTCTCTAATTCCTTGGAGATTCAGAGGACTTTCAAAGAACTTATTACATCTTTCTTCACGTGGCAAAACATTTGCTATAGTGAAGGAGATGCCTTCTCCCTGAAGAATGATTTCTGTTTGCTCAATAGGAATGGAGCACTTCTGTGAACCTGGGGGGCAGGCACATTATCACAGAGATGTTCTGATTCCCATGTGTACCAGAAATTATTTTTATCGGGATGACTCGTGGCTCTTACCTTTGCATAAAGACAGGTCATCTGATGCATTTTGATGAATGATTTATTAAACACTTACCTGTGCACCTTTTTCTATTCCTGTCTTCTTGGAGGAATAACCTGTGATCTTTCCATTATACACACATCCTACAGGTGTTCTTGAAATGCCACAGGCAAAGCTCTTACCCACAGATCTGTATAATTTTATAATTTGAAAGAGTGATGGGCATACTTCTGCTGCATCCCATGGTATTTGAGGAAGAATTCAGTTTCTCTGAGGCTAAAGGATGACCCAGGATTCCCTGCTGGAGGACCTTGCTGTTGGATCACAGACCTAGGATTGTTTAGAGTATCTGAGATCTCTGGTATGTAGGAATTACTGAAGAAGATATAGCTACAATCCAAAAAAAGAGTCATAAAAAGGGGGACTCAAATCTAGGCATGGATGAGGGAGAAGGAGATTTGTGTGAAGGTGTTAATGTGAAGTTCCTAAACTCCTAATCAGGTTCATAACACTGACTTTCCAACAGAGTTATTCATTCAGACAAACATACCATCATAAACAAAGCCTGGAGACAGTCAGATACAGAATGTGGAGATATGTACTTTTGAAAATGTAACTTTTTCTTAGAAAATAATCTGCTTAACAGATCTTCTGAAAACAAGGAAGACAGGAAGAGGGTCACTGAAGAAGCAACGAGTATGGTTATTGTCAAGGTAAAATATGTGCTAAATATGTTTCTGGACAAGCCAAGTGACCTTTGCCTGCTGGAAATTTTCTTCAGCAGAAACTTAAACTGTGTTTTAAATAGTAAATTAGATTGCCCCCCAAGGATGATAGAACTTGTCTTCCTATCTGAAGTACTGTTACTTGGCACACAAAGTTAAAATAATTTAAAAACATCAATAAATAATCAAGTTAAAAAAAATAATGTTTTTTATAGAGTTATTCAGAATGTATTTACAAAATGTCTGTGGAATTTATCAGTAATAATGCTTGAATCCAGGGGTTTTAAAACATTCATTCAGCAAAATGCTATGAATATTGAGTAGGGGAAAATGAGGTTATTCTTTTTTCTTCATAAAATAAAAAAATAGATTAAATGAGAGCAGAATCTAAAGCACACTACCACTGGAGATGTCTGTACTCAATGCAGACATTCTCAAAAACTCACGTCTGTTTCTTCTGATGGGTACAGTAGTACTATACATTTTTGGAAATCTAGTTCAATACAGGAGACATAGGGGGTTTTGAAGATTATACATTCCCATGGCTTCCTCTTCTGCAGGTGCCTTTGATGTCCTTACTTCTTTGAGTTTCATATGATCTTAGGAACATGACTTTTTACATGTCTACTTTTTCATCCTGTTTAATTGTCTAGCCCTGATGGTTTTTGTGCAAAAGGTCTGATGCTCACACTTAAAAAAAAATTAAATATATATATATATATATAAATGCCCCTTAATTTGCTGCAGTCTAAAGAAAATCTGATAGCCAAAGCCTGGGATGGGTAGGAGGGAAGGACTGGTAGCATTTCACAAAGAGGGTCTTGATGAGTTCAGAATGGCACAGGGTATGTATGGCTCTTAACACACCTGACTAGTGGCAGCAGTCTTCACCTGAGTGACCATGAGCCTACAGGGCTGGATAGGATCCACCCAAGGGTACTGAAGGAACTGCAGAAGAGCTGGCCAAGCCACCTTCAAACAGTCACTAGCAGCTGTGGCTCATCAGCAAATGCACTGCCCATCTATCTACATGAAGAGTCAGAAGGAGGATCCAGAGAACTACAAGTCTGTTGTCCTGACCTTAGTGCTGGTGAAGGTCATGGAGCAAATCCTCATAAGTGCCATCATGTGGCACGTATAGGACAACCAAGGGATCAGGCCCAGCCAGCAGAGGGTTGTGAAGGGCAGGTCCTGCTTGACCACCCTGATGTCCTTCTGTGACAAGGTGACAAGCTCAGTGGATGCAGGAAAAGTTGTGAGTGCTGTTTGCTTGGACTGTTGTAAAGCTTTTGACAGATTCTTCCACAGCATTCTCCTGGATAAACTGGCTACTCATGGCTTGGGTGGGTGTACCCTTTACTCAGTAAAACACTGGATAGCTGGGCACAGAGAGTGGTGGGGTAGCAGAGTTACATCCAGCTGAGAGCCAGTCACCACTGGTTTTCCCCAAGGCTCAGTATTTTGGCTCACCCTGATTAATACCTTCATCAATGATCTGGACAAGGTGATTGAGTGCACCCTCAGCCAATTTGCTGATGACACGAAGTCGGGTGGGAATGTTGATCAGCTGGGGGGCAGAGAGGCTCTGCAGAGGAATCTAGACTTGTTTGTATGAGATGAGTTGTGGATCTCAGGAGCACAGGAAGAAAGGGAGGCTGATTCCTGGGTTTGGTACCTCAGGCTCAGTGCAGTGCAATATTTTCTCCTGCAACTCCTGAGGCAGAGAGATAGTTGGAGAAACCATGAAGATAACATCTAAAATTATTCTGAGTGAACTTCTTTACAGTTATGAATGAAACTAACTTCAGGCAAGGGAAAAGCATAATCCTCAAAGTTCCACACCACTTTTGGGCAAGGAAGGAATGAATTTAAATGAAAATATTATAGCCTAAGCAGATGACTCCTCTTTCAGCTGTTTTTCTCTTAACTGTCATCTATAACTGAGATACAACCAGATCTCACTTGGAAATTCTCCACAGATGTTTGCCAAACACAGCTCACATTTTCACACCAGATAGTGTTCTGTCCAGTACGTGCAAAATAAATTGATCCCTGCTTCTGCAAGGATCTGTGTCTTGCAGGGAAAGCCTTTCTTCTTTTGCCTATCATACAGCCACAGTGCATTGGAAACAGATGGACTTTGAATTTATTTATCCTTTACCCTTTCAGCTGAAGACTTTAAATCATTATGAACATATTAATTATGTCTGAAGAAATTAATCTGATAGAGGGTGTTCTCAATTTGGTTTTTGTGGACATGGAAAATGTAAGAGACTCCTTTAAGAGCTACAGTGGACATTTCCAGTGATGGATGGTCACTTGTTGGAACCATCCCAAGTAAAAGAGTAACACCATTTTAAATTGTGATGCAACAATACATTTTAGTCTGCTTTTTAAACTAAATTTGATAGGGAGAGATGTTCAAAACTGTAGCTTGACAAGGGTGAGGCCACTGCAGCTCCGTGCTCTTGAGTCCAACCTGTCATGAGCCTGAGCCTGTATTTGCAGTAGGCACTTGCACACAGAGCACACTTACAAACCACAAGCATAAGTACATGGAGGGTTGGCCAACCAGATCACAGACAGACACACGGGGGACTCACAAGCAGTGCCACTAGCCTCTTCTTCCTCCGTGCTCTGGCTGAGCGGGATGGAAGTCTGTTAGAGGGAAAATTTATACACATGTATGCGCAGTGTAGATCCCTGCAGCAGCTGGGCTCAGACACATGGGTTGGCCTGTAGCTGTCCCTGGATCCCAGGCTTCCCAGAAGCTGACAAGTGGATATATGAGTTTCGGGAGGCACAGTTCCACTCCATTTGCTGTTAAAGACCTTCTTGTACACACCAACACACATCTGTACATCTGAATAAACCACCAAATCCCACAGTAGTTTCAGCACATGTTTGAGACCTCCTGGACCCACCAGTCCAGGTTTCCTTCTCCCAGACACACAGCTCTTTGGCTCCCAGGTCCCTTTACTTACTTGACAGCTCCATAGCACTTGACCTTTGCTGGCACCCACAGGGTGCTCCTGTGCACACCTGCAGTGGCCCCAGGTGCTGTACCATGAATACAGGAATTTTCAATCCCTCGTCCCAGGCCTGTGGCAGCACTCAGATCCTCATGCACACACATCCACACAGAACAGACAGTTCCTCACCCAGGAAGATATAGAAAGGAACTGAATAGGATAAACTATATTCATGCGGTACAGGTCATGGCCAGGCATATGCACTGACCAACAAACTAATTACCCACAATGAGCTTTATAGTGCACTTAGGCCTTTTCCCCCCCCCCCCCCCATAAACTTGGCCCATCCCCAAAATTACCTTGATTCTCCCTCCTGCCTTTGTTTTCTCCCCTATCTTAAAATAAATAATCTTCAGCCCCCAAACCCTTTGCCTGCATCCCATAATAAATCTCACAGGCACAGAGGCAATGACCCTCCTCAGTCCAAAACATGTTCCAGAGATCCACTCTGGAATCTTCCCTTGCCAGTGGGGCAGCTCTGTGAGCAGCTGGGTTGGTGCTCATGCTCCTGACAGGGATGTTTGGCCCACCCTGCTTGCTGCCTTTCCCTGTGCTCATCTGTGTGTGTGGAGATGAGATTTTTGCAGGTAAGGTAACAATTTCCACTGGCATACATCACCTGTTTGTACCAAGGCTAGCGGGTTTGCACTAAACTCACTGTATTAAACAGACTTGAATACGTTTGGCCAAATGCCCTGCTTGTGCCATAACTCTACTGGCATCAAAGAAGAAATAACAATTGTTCCTAGCAGGTATAACAATGTTATTGAGCCTGGGAATATACCCCAGCCACTCCTCTCTTAAGCTTCCCTTCTCTGAGCCATCAAACATTAGCAGATGCAAGTTCTGTTTTGTTCTTTCTGATGCTGGAGTGATAGGGGAGAAAAAAATCTTTTTGAGGTTACATGAAATGGAAACAAACAAGTTTATATACTTTTATTTCTATTTTATGTTGCTCTCTCCTCTTTGGTTCATTTTATGGCAGGAAAGTGCTATGGAAAGAGACAGAAATGCACAGTGAGAAAGAGACAGCAAACACTTATGCAAGAGAGCCTTGAATATTTCAGATGTTACATTAAATCCTTGCTTGTTTTTCAAGTTTCTCTTTGTGTGCTTTAACAAAGCTCCCTTGAGCTTATGAAATCAGCTCAATTTCAAAAACAATTGCTAAAAGGAGAGTAGATTCTTTTCCCAAGATTTCCCTTATTTTCCTAGACAAACTCATCCATTTTGCAATGTTCTGTTTGTAGAGACACTTTCCTGGTCTCAGAAACTCAAATGACTTCTAAGTTAGTTTTATAAAAGTAAATATTTAACAGATGCATGACTGCACCTTGGAACTGTGGAGGAACATATTTTAACATCTTACCCGTTCACAATGATGTTTTCATCTGCTCAGGTGGTGAACATATGTGCTGTCTTTCTAATTTCATTACATACATAACAACAGTTATGAATAAAGATAATACAATAGTGACAGCTAACATATTCCTTTTTGTGATGTAGAATAATTTTTTGTGAGTTTGCTGAAATCTACTTGCAAAAATTAGGAAGTTTTTAGCCAGGCTTCTTGAACTGTTGCAGTAGCAGGAGAATGACTGCAGTAGCTTGGGAATTTCTGTATATGAAGTTTCCTGTTGAACTCTTTTAAAGTCAGTGATAAACAGCTCTACAGCTGCAGTGAGACCAGTACCTTGCTGTTTATGGGTTGGACAATCTCAGGATTGTGTATGTGCATACATAAGTCTTCATTCTTCCACTCTCACTCTCCAAATCACACTTACTAACCCGCAGATATTAAATTAAATAAAAGCACACTGTCAAACCTCATATGAACATCCAGTTTGCATAGTTGATATAGTAAAGTCGTGTCCAGAAAGACTCAAAGAAGTAGAAGAGTCTATCAATCATCCAGGAATCTAGTCTTAGAAGCTGAGATAAGCCATGCATAGCTACTGACTGCAGTTGAACGTGCTATGGCATACTTCCTAACAGTCTGCTACCTGGACAATTGAAATTATTTTATATTTAAAGAATAAAAAAAATTATTAGACAAAATCTTCAGCGATCCCACACACAGATGCTGTATAACATTCCATCAGCACTGCTGTATTAATTTCTTGATAAAAAGCCCAAATATTTTTCTCATTTATCCATAAACTTGTAAAAAGATACCTAAGCAACTTTACCCCATACCTTTCTTTACTATTTCAGAACAATGTGATTGAAGCATAATTAGAGCCAGATGGCAAACGCTGCTTCTTTTAATGGCAAACTTGTCAAAGAAAACCTTTCTGAAAACGTTTCTTCAGCTTCATCCTAGCTTTATATTTTCTTAGAAATGTACAGTTTCTAAAAGAAAGAAACAGTGCTTTTGTTGAAAATTTTTCAACTTTTTCTCACTCTTGGTTGATTTTTTTTTTCCCAAGGGTGTCCAGTGTATGAAAAGCAGTGTTTTGCCTGACAGAGCATAGGAGGTCTGTGTCATCTGTTGGGCATCAGGACAGCAAAACTTCGAAGTCACAGTGACCATCAGCCTGCCATAGAATTCCTGATGAAGAGAGAGATTTCAGACCCATAGGCAATGCACACAGAATAACCAAGGCTGGAATGGACCCCTGGAGGTCATCTAGTCATCTAGGTGAGAAGATGACCTAGACATCATCTTGTTCTTCCTGCTGTGATGATGGCACTGCTTGGGGGCAGTGAAGTGCACTCAGGTCAATGGAACATCTCAGAATGGAGCAGTTGATGTCACCACAATACTCTGAACTTCTCCTCTAAAAAGTACCTGCATCAGTTCCTCCTGCTTGAGAGAAAGATGTGCAGAAAATACCTCTTCTTTTCTGATTCCTTGGCTTTTCATTGGGATGGGGGACTGTTGCAATAAAGGGGTCACATGCTTGTCATATCTTCCCAGGTACCAGTGCTGGTTTTGAAGAAGCCCTGGGAGGAGAAGAAAGATAAAAAATCTTTCATTTTTCCTTTTGTTGCTTACTTTCAGTAAAATTTACTTACTGATCAGTTCTTTTCCCTTCTCCACATCTCAGGAACGTCTCCTCACTGTTATTTTTCTGAAAACTGGGGGAAAATTCCCATTTTTTCCCTATTCAGAGGGAACCAATTCTGTAAGAGCAAATAGCCCTGAGGAAGGTATACACCAGGTAGCTTATAAGTACTCTTTAACTTCCTAAACGGTGGATCCCCATTTCACTGTTACAAGTAAACAAGTGAGGAACGTCATCAGGAGGCAATGCCTTGATCTCCTTGCTCACAGGTTAATTAGTGAACTCAATTTTAGGATAATTTAGGCACTCTGGTTTTAAGTTCTGTTGGATATCTGAATGTAGTTCAAGATAATTGTGTGCTGAGGTGCTTTGTAGACTGGCACTATGCCCTGAGTAGTGTTTTGTGTCAATCAGGGGCAAGGAGCCGTACTTCATGGGCCAACAGAGAAAAGGGCCAGGATATATTTTAATGGTGAGCAATCCCAAATAGGTTCCCAAATAGCTTGGATGAGAAAGCTCTTGTATCAGCTGCAGGAACTGTCAAAATTTTTTCCTAGGTTCTGACCCCTTGGACTTAAATAGAAATAAATGAGGAATGAGTAAGACAAATAAAGGAAAAAAATGTAAGAAATAGCAAATGTTTGGGGATATAATCAACCAAAAACCAAACAAACCCCCATGTGACATCCCCAAATCTGCCTGCCAAACATGTGATTTACATCTTCTGCAAGAGGATTTAAAAGAAATGTCTAATAACATATTTGATTCTCTTAACCCTCTCCCCTTTTGTTACCTCTGTCCATGACATTTAAGAGCACAGCTGGAGCCCCCCAAGCTAACTGAAGTCATATGATGCTTCGAGGGCAGCCAAACTCCCAACAGCAGTAAGAGGCTGACAGACTCAGCAATCTTAAAGGAGAAAAGGAGAGCAAAGTGCTTTTCTAAAATAGAGGAAAACAGAAAGATGAGGTAGAGAAAGTGGATGGGAGGGGGAATAGGAGGTTGGGGATACAGACTATTTGATAAAATTTGTCATGTCAATAAAAATATTCTTTTTAATGTTTTTATTTTTCTTTTCTTCTATTCTAATGGAGGAGTCATACTGAACTATTTGTGGTATGTGAAGTATTGGAAAAATAAACCTGGATAGAAGGGAGGCACAGATGTTTTCTATGTTCAATTACTTTTTTTAAAAAGCATTCTTGGTTACCATGCTTTGCTGCAGGGAGACAACTTTGTGGGTCACATACTGAATGTCCTTCTGTGCTTTTTGGGGTCTGCTTGAACCAGTAGGTGCTGCTAAATATGGGGAAGAGAGGTATGACCTGCTCAGGACCTGCTCCTGGAGCAGACATTCTGTGCTACCAGGCTGCTCCTCCCATCATTCCTGCTAAGACAAAGTCCACATGGGACAAGTGTGGCTGTGTTGGGCCTTGCACTGGTGCCACGATCAGCACCAGTTTTTGTTTCCTGCTGTGGACTAATTTAGTGGTTGGCAACAACAGTTAAAATGCCATGAAAAACAGGTGAAAAATATTAGGATTTGCAGATGAACAGTAGTGTAAAATACAGCCTAAGATGTAAGAAGTCAGGGATGCTGTTCCTTGGTTTGAGTCCATGTGGCGGGAACTCCAGTCAAAACTGGCAGCAGAGAGCCAAATGAAGTCAGCTGTGGAGAGGGGCTCCTGCTCCCTTACATTGTTGAGATGGTGCAATGAGGAACGAGGGATTTTCATGGCTGTTAAGATCTCCATGGCACTGTATAACTTTAGAACAAAGAAAAAATTTCTTTTGAGGGTGTGGGTTTTTTACAACAAAACCATCACATAATCATTATGGAAATATAAAAATTATCTTGAACCTTGAGCCTCAGAAAGGAAATTATACCTTGTAGAGGAAAAACACAAATATGATAAACTTCTTTATTCTTCATTCACCATACCATCATAGAATGATGGAATAGTTTGGGTAGTAATGGAGCTTAAAGGCCGTCAAGTTCCAACCCCCTTGCCATAGGCAGGGATGCCACCCACAAGATCAGGTGCTTAGGGCCCCGTTCAGTCCGGCCTTGAGATTTCGTATCTGTATCTTTATTTCAAGGCAGCACAGCAGAGACAGGAGGGCTGTGTGTTTCCTCTTGAGCTATTTTATTTGAGCTGCATGGTCAGTTTGACCAGAGCAGCTTCTCCTCCATCCAGAATGGCACCATGCACTTTGTTGGCATTCAGCATCAGTATGAGAGAATTTAGCAGTCATCTGTGCCACTCTGGTACAACGATTTGGTTATAGACACACATATGAGATTACTGGGAATAAGAAGCATGATTTACTTTAGTCTCAAGATGGTCTATATGAGGGACATCTGCTCTGAAGTCTACAGACCTACATTAGCACAAATATATTATACATTAAACCAGAAAAAGTTGCACTTAGAGGCCTTGTGCTAGGGTCTTTCACAGAAACATGAAAGGAGTTCCTGAGAAAAATTCAGCCTCCATTTTAGTTAATTGAATAGCAAAATCCACTACCACAATGATGCATCATGTAAATTTATTTGGTGGTAACCAGATAATCACAAATTTATTATGTTACACTATGTTATGTTATGTTACGTTACGTTATGTTATGCTATGTTGCAGATGCTGGTTGAATATAATCACAGATTGATTTTCCAGTGTCTTTCCACTGCTAGATCACTCACCTTACCACCCTGTATGGTGGACAATATAGAAATCCCACACAGAACAGAGAGTCCTACAGAGGCCAGGGATGCCTTTTTACAGAGGATTTAGAAATACAAAATTTTGATTTAATATTGATTTTGTGAAAAATAATGATAATTCTTCATGTAGGTAATCCTCTTCTGGTATTTTCTTAGTTAAATATGTTGATTGGGACAGAAAGAAACTAAAACAAATGAAATAAAACATTAAATTTAAAATGTAAGTTCAATATTAGTAGAAAAAAATTGTATCAGAAATTCCTAGAGAAATAGAAGATATTAAGATAGACTACAGGAAAATAAGGCAAAAAGATATTTTGTGCTGTCAGTGCTGGATATTGTGATGAGACATTCTGATAGCTCTGTCAAAATTTCTCTAGAAAGAACTGAGAGAAACTTTTTCCACATTGTAAATGGAATGCACACATAAACCATCTCTCACACCTCATTTCAGACCTCCATCCCCATGCAACCGGGATGAATCTTCTTTTATATCCCTGTAATTTTACATTAACCTGTGGCTTTTGGGATATCTTTGCATAGGGATACTCCCCCAGATCTGCCACAAACTTTGTGAGACCCAGAAATCATCTTTTGGTTGCCTCTGTAACAATGACTAAAAAGGGGGAGCACCACTGGTGATCTGCTGTAAGGCACTCATCACTTCACTTTCACGTGTGTTTACATTTAGCTTTCATGCACTACTCATTTGAAAAATTTACACCACAGAGTTTTACAAATTATTGTGCTCCCTTGGTTTCCAGCTTAGGAGTTGCTGCTCCTTAGTCTCTATAGATACTACCAACTTTAACAGGAGAAAAGAGAATAGGTCATTTAGGGAAATATTAAAGTTATTTGCTTACTCTGTGGAGAGATGACAGAATGAGCGAGATAAATGAGAAATTCAGAGCCCTACAGCAGTCAGGAAAGGGCTTGAACTTTCTTTAAATGCCATCAGTTTTGGAAGTCTGGTCAATTGATCCTGGATAAAAAGAATGTTGTTGGTATCTCAGTAAGCTGGTTAATGTGAATTAGACTAAAGTGTTTCAGAGGTAATGGGGAAAACCTGGTTAGCCAAGAAATGCATTAAGAAAATATGTCTTAAAAAATGTAACTTCGCAGAGCTGTCAGCACGAGGACGGTGTGTGTCATGCCAAATGGAACTGCAACATCTTCCTGACAACTTTCAGGTTCCATTAGCAATTCAAGTGTTATATCCATTAGTGAGCAGTTCATGCTCGTCTTTATTAACTGAATCACTGACTATTTTTGTTTCCCTTAGAATGACACCAGGAAAAATGTGCAACTAAACTTTACAACTGAATTTGGTCTTCCTTAGCATTTACAGAAAAACACATGCATGGATGCAATTATTCTCTTAAAAAAAAAACCCAAAACAAAACAAAACAAAACAAAACGAAACAACTAACCCATGGATTAATTTTGGCCCAAGATGTGCTTTGGAACCAGGTTATATGGAAATAGTAGGGTCACAGATGCTCTCCTCTCTCCTCCTGCCTTCTGTATTTCACACCAGAGCCATGCATAAATGCAATTTTTACATTCAGGGAATGAAATACACAAACTTCCCTATGACTATATAAGATGAGACTTCAAAAAGCTTTTAAGAGCCTGAAATTCAAAATTGCTGGATGTTGGGTACCTGAGTCTAAAATATCGGTCTGGACTGCACTCCATGTATACCCTGGAAGCTCATGATAATTTGTCAAATGAGAAGTCCTAAGTTTGATGCCTAAGCACTCTCAATATTCACAAAGCTAGAGGAAAAAAAAAATATGGGGGAGGGTGATACTGTAAGGCAATAGGCATTCAGGCAGATAGACAAAGCCTAGGGTCTGCACTCAGAGTCAGACTTCTCTTTTTCATCCACTTGCTACTTAGTAAAAGGAATGGGACATGGAAGGTGCCCTATTGTATAATTTATGTCACTCTTTTTGCAAGACTAGCTTTGAACCCACAGGCCAAGAGGAATTTTGATCTCAATCTCTCTCTTTCTGCATGATTGCTCTAGCCATTAGCTATGATGCAAAGACCACAGCAATGTTATGATGAACTGTGTGTAGCTGACATGTATTTCACTGAATTTATTGCTTTGGGGTGATCTTAGATATGCTTTGAGCAAGGCTGCTGGGTATGGTTGCCCACAGAAGCAGTACACTTGGCACACTGTGTATGTTTCAGGTGGCTTCAAGGAGAGGGGTATTTAGATGTTCAGCTCAGCAGGCACAATGTAATTAATACAGAACTTATTTCATGAAAAGTCAAAATAAAATTCAGTTTCGTTCTACATCTCTACTACATAGGACATTTCCTTACATGTCCTTTTGTGTAGCCAGTATGACATCCCCATAATCCTGACATATATTTATTTAGTTCATCATACTTGCAAATACACGAAGGCAGCTCAGTGATTCTTTCATGCCAGAAACTTGAGGGGAAATGTTTCATGTTCTGGGACATGAAGATGGAAAGGCTGCCGACATACTGCTGAAGGACTGTAAAAGGCTGAAGTGGGGCCAGTGTCACGCATACTGCTTCTAGAGCAGCTGCTGGACTGAACTGTCCATACCTGGGCATGGGATTTGTTTAAGGAGGGAAATGGTTCACTCTGCAAGACAGTGCAGGAGCACACTGTTTCTTATGTAGTGTATGTGCAACAGGAAAAATGCAACAAAACCAGAGAAACAGAAATATTTTCCAAGCTAGAAATAGGCTCTAGTGTTAATGCCCTTACACAGGGGCACTTAATTACTTTCTTGTACTCTTGCAGTGGAGTGGCCAGGAGTGGATGGTGGGAGGCAGAACCAGGTCTCCCTCTCCTTCCACACTGATCCTCTGTACAGGAGAGAGACTCTGCTATGACAAGCAAAAATCAGCACTTATCCCTGAAAAGCCTTGGGAGGAATTTCCTGAGAAGAATTTAATAAGCTTAGCTAGTACCCAAGAGGCACCTTCCAAGATCATTTCTGGGGTCCAGTGATATGTGCTGTATAGCTGGATAACAGAGACATATTCTTTTCATTCTCTTTCCACCCAGCTGTCCCAGGACTCCAGGGAGGTATAGGTACTTTTTGCCCTTTCTTTTTCCCTGCCGTGTTTTGTTTGTATTAAGACTGAAACCTCAAATGGTTAATTTGACTGCATTCCCTTCAGCACAACATGAGAACCTATTGAGAAGGCTGACTTCCTTAATTACAGAAATAGGGGTCTGGAGGAGTACAACTGTATCTTTCAGCAGCAGAAGTATGTTGTGCAAGGTAAAGTCAACTCCAAGAATGTCAAGTGACATGTTATGTGTTGGGGAAGATGAAACAGAAAAACCTTATAAATATGATTGCCTGGCAAAAGATTTTGAGAATATGGAAACTATGAGCGAGATTGAAATGAAAGCAATTTTTGAGATACAAAACCTTAGTTACAGAACAAGTGGAAAACAATAGTATGGCTAGCTGAAAGTAATCCCTTCTTGACTGAACAATTCCCTCTGCTTGCAGACAGGTCCAAGAGTCAGAGCAGACCCTACTAGCTTGGCAGAAGGGGTCCAAAGAGTAGTTTTTAGGGTTTAAAACGTAACACAGTATGGTAACGTAATGATTCTTATAGGCTGTATGTAAATGTTATAGGATTTGTATCTTAGATTGGTTAGTGAAAATTAGAATATTCAGCACAGAAGAAGATTTATTGTATTGTAACGGGAACCTCGCACTCTTACCTCTTACTCTCTTGCCCTTCCTTTTACTACTGCTCTTACTTTCTTAGCTCTTTACTCTTACTCTCTCAGTCTTCCTCTTACTCTTGCTCTCTTGCTCTTACGGGCCTGCTCCAAGCTGTGGCTGGCAGCTCCAAGCAGGGCCCTTTCACCCACGCCCTTTGCAATAAACCACAAGTTCCAAGACTTGGCTTCAGAGATCTCTCCTCTCTGTCTGTCCCGACCATCGTACCCACCGTCACTCCTACAGTTATGCTCCTCAGTTGCTGATGTCTTAGAAGAATAACAAAATGCATTTCTGCACAGGTTGTTCCAAAGACAAATGTCTTTTCCAAACAGTTGTATGTGTATGTAGAAATATTTCATGCGATAGCACAAAGTTCACCTGCTACATCATATGGAATAATCTTTAGAAGCCAACCCACAAAAAAAAAAAAAATCTGCACCCAATTTGTTGATCCATAACTACATCAAGACTCTGAGAATGAAACATGATTAAGCATCATTTTTAAAAAGACAAGCAGTGTAGTACAAATTACAGTGTACCACATCAAAGAAAACCCAGGAACACAAAATCCACAGAACAGCTTGAAGAAGTTATTTAGAACAGGAGCATAACAAGGATCTGAGGCCCCATTTTGGGAAATTTCAGTCTACCCTGCTAGATGGTTTTCAGGTGGGCAGGAAGACCATACAGAGTAAAATATTATACTTGATAAGGACCAGCCATGGAATCAAACAGTTTCACTGATGTCTTTATGGGTCCATAGCTGGCATCCCTTGAAGCACTGCCTGGACACTCACTGCTTGCACAGGCTGCTCCAAGGAGAAAAGGACAGAAGAGCTCAGTGATAACAGGGCTCACCAACAAAGTGAAAAGCTATCAGAATGTCTCCAAACTTAGTGGTAGGTATTACAGCATTCATATACTCGTGCAGTTTGTTTTGAAGGCTCTTCTATCCCACTTTGGGTTGTTGGTGTGCCTGGCTGTACAGCAGCACCTCATTCTCTGCAGGAGCCAGGTTCCAGATCACCTGGAGCTGGGGGTCACCCAGGCTCTTCCTGCCCCTTAGAGAGGCCCCCACAGCCAGTGGGGCCTTTCTGCCACAGCTGCTGCCTTTCGGAAATCTTTCCTCAGGCACATGAGCAATTTTGTGCTTAAATCCAAATCATACAAATCAACAGAAGTTTCCTTCCCATGCCAAGCACAAATAAAGGAGAGAACAAACTGGAAATCAGATGTACTAATGGACATAGAAAGTTGTCAACAAAGTTAGTAGTGAAGGAAGATCATTTTCAGGCTGACAGTCTGCACACCCATCTTGAGCACTTGTATTTGCTTATCTCCCTCCAAGCTCAGATCAGTCTCTTTCAGAGTGCTTCAAATGCCTGAGACATGCCAGACACCCATGGACCACAGGAAAATGTTGTGGGGTTTCCAAGGGTCTTGAGGAATCAGCAGTTTATTTTTTTTAATTAATTAAACATCTGAATCATGTGAAAAAAATAAAAATAATCTATATATAGTTTCCTTGCAATATGGTTTTCCTTATCTGTGTATCATGCTTCCAAAACACTGAATCTTTAATGTTAAGGTAAGTATGTTGCTATACCTTTAGAGAGTAAGCAAAAGAGACTCTCCTTTCTGATAGCAATTTCACTCCTTTATAATGAAAAGTATGGTAAAATGGATTTCCCATAAAAATAATATGTAGGAAAATCAAGAAAGTTAAGTACTAGGTTTTTAAATTTAAAAATAATATTATTGCTTTAAAATAAACAGGACAAATATGACAGCAAACCTTTTATTTACTTTCTTTTCAAAAGGATTACATCTTATTATCTGGATAATTGTAGGATAGAGGTTTCTCTTTAGTGGTCCAGGTAGGCTGAGAAAGTGAGAGATGCTCTTTATCAGGACTTCACCCAGAAGATGTGTGTGCTCATATTTCAGGGTGTGTAAAAAAACCCAAAACAGTCAAGTTTTACTTATTTAT
Organism: Cinclus cinclus; assembly: GCF_963662255.1. Classification (NCBI taxonomy): domain Eukaryota; kingdom Metazoa; phylum Chordata; class Aves; order Passeriformes; family Cinclidae; genus Cinclus; species Cinclus cinclus. Next base: position 47,245,521 of record NC_085047.1, read on the forward strand.
TTTAAATTGCCAATTCCCTGGGATTTTCATGTGGATTTTACATGATGTCTATTAATTATGTTCACATCTGCACTCTGAATGCACAGTGGTCATGAAACACCCTTTGAGGTGCTTCTGTTGACACAGCACCATGCTGTAGTTTCGAGCCACCGCTCAGTATAGAACTCTTCCTACTGAAATGCTCCTCCTCTTTTCACAACATTGTGCTTTCCTAGCCCTCAATTAATAATCATATTTTGTACTGTTTGAGAGCTTTAATGGATACAGGCAGGACTCTAGATGCCACTCTGATCCAGGTTTCCTTAATATGGAAAGTCTGGAAGAAAAAAAATAAGAATGGAAAAGAATAAAGACAACTTATTTGATTGAACTCTTTATCTGGATGACTTCAAATACTTTGACATCTATCTATATTTTTATTTGGTAAATGAATCAAGAATAATTAAATGGGAATGGTAACATCTGTCACCAATCAACGGACTTGAAGTAAAATTAAAATGGTATTTCTTTCTCCTGAAATTCACTTTTTTTCATCTGATGCCATTCATTGAGATCAGATGCATTTCACTTTAGCTGTGTCAGATCTTGGAATTACATAAGTAATAAAGTCCTGAAGGCCAATGGCATGGGAACAATGGAATGCGTAACAATATAATCAGCAGTGAAATCTATATTTAATGTGTGGCATTTTTAATGTCATAAAATGTGATGATTTTTAAACCTCTTTGTTCTTTGTCACCAGGTTCTATGGCTGCTAGGAGTTTTTCATATTAGTTGATGCCTTTTTCTAATTTTTTTTTGTTTCTGGCTTTGGAAATTATTATATAAGACACATGAAGGAGACAAGTGAGGCAGTATAAATTGATAAAACAGTCTAAACTCTGCTTAGCAAATGTTAAGCAGAGCCAAAAACTTTTTAAACTTGATGGTCTCTTAATCGTTTGCAGTGAACACAGAAAGAAGCTTTCTTGTTTCAAAAGCTACCATGGCATTCAATAGCAACAGTTTTATTGCTGGGATTACTTGAGCTCTAGCACTTTTTACATGAAAATATTGCTTCACAAGAAGAGAAAAATTCTGGGTCACTTCAACAAATTTCAATTCTACTCACTCTAGTAAATGACAGATACACCATTTTATACTGTTCCCTTTCCATAAGAACATGAGATTGTTTGGTTTTGAAGGGACCTTTAAATATCACATCTTCCAGCCCCCTGCAGTGAGCAGGGACATCTTCAACTACATTAGGTTGCTCAGAGCCACTTCCAATCTGACCTTGAATGTTTGCAGGGATGGGGCATTCACCACCTCTCCAGGCAACCTATTCCAGTATTTCACTACCCTCATTACCAAAATCTTCTTTCTTGTATCTAATTCTAGTTTGAAACCATTGCATCTTGTCCTGCCAGAAGAGGCCCTGCTATAAAGTCTGTGGGCACTGGAAGGATGCAGTAAGGTCTGCTTGGAGCCTTTTCTTCTCCAGTATGAATGCCAGCTCTCTCAGGTGCATCCCTCCACATGCCTGTCTTCATAGGAGACATGCTCCAGCCTTCTGATCAACTTTGTGGCCCCCTCTCAACCCAATCCAACACTTTATATTTCTATCATTAAACCAAAGGCTACACTAAGCCAGTGTCAAGGGGATGGTGCTAAGGATATGACAGGAAAGGCAGGAAATTTACTGATAAAGAGGATCCCTCTATCAAAAGGCTGTGGCACAGGGACAGGGGCCCAAATATGGCAAAAAAACTTTAGAAACCAGTGGTAGGAATCTCTAGGCAAGCCAGATGGGGTTTGTAGGCAGATGAATTTAAGTAGAAAGAATCACGCATTGGGACTCCGGAAGAAAATGTCTTATGTTGGATTCATCCCATGTAATTCTGAGCAGTTGCTGTTACAAGCAAAGGGCTACCACTAACTGGCACTGCTTCTGCCCCTGCCTTTCCAATTATCTGGCCACAGCTCTGTTAAAAGAGTTGGAACCTTTGACATTGGCTTTAGGTAAGGAGGACAAATGATGGCAGTGGCTTAAGCACTGGCCTGATCCTAGAAGAGGACTTTGCTGGTGGTGCTCATGGGTCTTGGGATCATTAAATTGCTCCTAAACTGTGAGTTGGCACATTCTACAGAGCAAAGGAAAAAGGACAGCAGAAAAGGCAGAGAAAACACAGCACAAAATGGCTCATCTGACACTAAGGAGGACAGAGCTTTGGGCAGGATAAGGGTGCAGTAGTTTCTCCTGATGATGAATATCCCACAATCAAAATGTGGAAGGAGTTTCCTCTGAGCCACACATGCAAATTACAGGTAACTACACATGACCTGTGCAGTTCATTTCCCCACTGGTTTGCTTGTGAGAATATTCCTTCAGATCCACACACTGAGCCATCCCGAGGAAATACACCCAGCTGTTTTACCACCTGGGCTTTTCCATGCACTGACTGTAATAATTTGCCTTCAGAACAACCTGAACTTGTCCTTTGCTCTTTCAGACTTTTCTGTCTTATTTTTGGGCCTGATGATTATTCCTGTTTGTCCACTGCTTTCATTCCACCTATCTTTGCAGACCCAGGAAGAAAACAAAAAACCTGGCAGTGGTGTTGCATTTAGAAAAGCTACAAGGATTTTCAAGCCCATCAAATATGATTAACCTTAATTGAGCAGTTGTTTTATGGAAACAAAGGCCAATACTTAAAACTGCAGCAACTTTACCAGATGAACAAGTTTAACACACCCCATAAACCTTTTTATCAGCTAACCGATGGATTTAACACACTTTTTGTCTGAGAGCAAAACAGGTAACGGGACATCTCAGTTAATTATATGAGCCTTTTTCAGACTGGAAAACATACATTATTTGCTGTTTTTCAACATTCCATTTCCTGCCTTCCTTTGGCTGAAATGTATTACCTAGTTCACACATGAAAGGAAAGGGCAATCCTTCAGGATAAACTGGGGAGCAGAGGAGTGAGCAACGCAGAGCATTTTGAAGAAAATAAGGAAGTTCAGTCTCTGGATTTCTCTATGGAATCAAAATAAACCTCAGGATTTTCAGACACCTGTAAGGCAGCCTGTAAGATTCAGAAAGGATGGAGGTTTTTTCTGAGAGGCAGAGGAAATAGAAGTGGTTCCTCAAACCCAGGAAGCCACTAAGAATTGCAGGACTAGAGAGCAGGAGTGTGGAAAAGGGTGTGATGGGGAGCAAGGAGATTCATATTCAAAACATTTCATGCAGTCTACTTCATCCAGTACTCTGAGCTAACCCAATTTAAAGAGATGCTGTGCTTTAGTTTAAGCGTTAGTATTCTAATAAAATCTTGCTTTAGAAACTGGAAATCTTTTAGTATTGATTGGTGCACTCACTCTCCAGAAACAGTGGGGCAATTCTACCTCCAAGTCCTGGCCAACTTGAGGTCCTGCTGCAAATAAATGCAGAGGTTTGAGGGTGACAGTATGGATGAACTACTAGCAACCCAGAAAGTTGAAAAGAAATCAGATCTGAGGACTGGAGCTACACAGGAGATTGAGGGCTACTCTCTATTCTGCGTCTCAGATATTTCTTTTTCACTCAAATATTTTGTACTGGCAGATTTTGAGAATATCCTGTGTTTTTCAGAGGTTTCTCTGCTCATTACAAGCCAGACATAACTGCTTCTGCATACCCAAAAACCTCAGATCCATTTGATGTGCATGCACTGAGAAATTCTACTACTAGTGGTTGTGAGGCATTCATTAGAGCTGTGGAGTTTCCAGAAAAAGCTGGGTGGACTTATGGCACATGCATGTATCAATGCCACAGCACTTCCATATTATCTGCAGTGCTTCCAAAAAACACTAGATCTGCAGCACATACTCTGAAATACAGATTTGCTCATGTACAGCCAGTTGGACTTGTCCAGAGATGTTGAATTTCCTGAGCATTTGCAGACCATGAGGAAAACATTTGCCGCTGCTCAAATTTGGATTTGCAGTGCATCCATAATGTGGTACATATGTCCATAGTTTTGTGTGGGAACACCTGGGCAGAACTATGGGGGGAATAAACAAGCGTTCAAGGCAGTGGAAGATTAATGGAGGAATATCATGCTAGGTGAATCAGAAGAAAAAGGCTGTGACAAATGGCAGGTTTGGTGGCATGTAGGACAATTCACTGCAGCAATAGCAGCGCTCAGCTCTCTGTGGGGTCTCCTTGGAAGTGCTCAGGGCTTTCAGTGCCATGGGGTGGGAAAGGAAAGGTTTCAATGACATTCTTCAGGAACAAGAGATCTATCAGAGTTTCAAGTAAACACAGGGGGAAAAAAAAAAGCTACAGGAGAAATCGTATATGCTTAGCTCAATATACTGATGGACTACAGTGTGGGACATTTTAGCACTCTGGTTTTGCTGAGGGTCTTACTTTTGTTTAGCTTGTATTCAGGAAATAGCAACTGAATTGTTTTTCCCAGTGCCATACGTGCAAGCAGCAGGTTTCCTAGGTTGCTGCTGAGGGATGCATTGGGAACCATGGAAAACACATAAAAACCCATGTGATACTGCAAGAGAGCCCACTGGACCGACTCCAACCACCTTGCAAACTCCTGGAGGCACAGAAAACACATTAAAGTCTGTACCACAAGTCAAATTCACTCTTGATGCCATAGGCAGGTGAGCAGTTCCACTGTATCACAGAATCACAGAAAATTCTGAGTTGGAAGAGACCCGCAAGGATCATCAAGTCCAACTCTTAAATGTATGTGCAAAGTAGATTAAAAGATCAGTTTAATAATTTTTATGAAAAGTAGTCACTGCATATGGCAAAATAATTTTCAAGTCTAGTGTCTCAACCATTCATTTTTTAGTATCCCAAAGGGAATTAGAGCAATTGGACTAATTGCCTAACAAATTTCCTTTGTAGACCAAAGCCTTTTTTAAATGCTATAAGACCAGAACTTGCTCTTCTATAACTAAGGTGTCCAAACGATATTTTTTGGTCAAAATTTGCATTATAAGTGCATCTCAGGCCAAGCTTTTCTTTACCAAGTCATAGCTGTAAGCCAATTCTGATGTCCAAGTTATAAAAAAGTCCTTGAAAACAGCAACTTCTAATGGAAAAAGTTTTGGTGTGGTGAATGTGCCGCTATAATAGCACAAAATATCTGTTTTTTCTATACACTGAGCCTCACTGGAATCTTTCTGTGAGGAATTTATATTGCTAGAATAGAATTTCCCAGTGGAATGTGTATTCTTTATAGTATTGATGAATTAACTGCTCCCATTTTCTTCGGATAGGAAACTTTTATTCTTGAGTGCCTATTATTCTGAATGATCCTTTAAATACTGCACATCATTGACCATTCTGATGTCTCATTTCTAGTAAAATTTAATAGCAATTATGTTAAAATTTGTCTAAACTTCTTGCTAGCATTTCTTCCAAAAGAGCTTCCCTGCATAGCAGAGCACACACTTTCCTCAGTCTTGGCATTCTGCTCTTCGACTGCCGTCATTCCATTTGAAACATTTACTTTGAAATGCCTGCCAAATACTTTTGCCCCGGTACCACAATAACAGTGCAGCAATGTGGGAGTGATTCAGCTCTGTGCGTTTACAATGGGAGCAGAGAAACAGGCTCAGGGAAGTGGTCTATGAGCTGGGTTCTCCTAGTGACATCCAAATTCTAAGCAGATCTGCTAAACCTCATTAAAGGTCATGCTTGCATTTTTCTAAGTTACTGTTTCTTCTGAAAAACAAGATAGCTTGGATGTAAGTTGTTTGGATTTGCTTGTCCACTTAACTTTCAGAAATTAAACTTGAAATAAGTACATGCTAGATAGAACAGCATTAGGCAATGTCTTCGGTAGTGCTGATCTGCAGAGCTCCCCTGAGAACAGAGGAGCTCCCCTGATTCACAGCAGCTGGCTCCATGGTCCCTTTCTGTAGGTACTTGTATCTTGCAGAGCTGATGAGTGTGTTTGGGCAGGGCATGACCTGTCCACATGTTTTCTCCAGGAGAATGTGAAGCACACCACAAGACCTGCTGTTAAACTTTAACACTGAGGTACAGGGAACATTTTGCAACAGTCAGGATCTCCAGGCTTTGGCTCCTACAGATCCTGGCTGCCTTGTAAATCTTTCTTGCCCCACTTCAATGGAGATAAGAGGGATTGTATGCTTGAGGTTCAGCTGGGAGACCACCCAAGTGATAGCTCATTTCACTTCTCCTGACCTTCTCTGATATGCCCATCAAAGCAGCAATTAAAATTTGTGTAGAGCAAATGTGTTCTATCAATCTGCTTTTCATCTGGCTCTACAAATACTTGAGACCTGAGTAAGCAGCTGAAAATTTTAAAAACAAGAATGAGTAAATGTAAAGACAGATTTTTTTTTTTTTTCCCTGTTCTGGAGCAGGTTGATCTGTTTACCTTTCTGAAAGAGCTGTCAGCAGAGTGGCCATCAAGAAATATGAATTCCAAGTGGTGCACTCCTAGGAAAACAAGTACATGTAGTAACTTGTTCCTTCTGTTTTCAAGAAAATATTTTTTTCTTTGCTATTTTTGTTTGGTAGCAGACTTTCCTTTTTAGTCCCAGTGTAGCCTTTTAATAGATGCTTAGTAGCCTGTTTTACTAGGTGGGGCTGAACCTGCAAACACTTTACTCACCTGTTTGGCTGCAGTTGTACAAGCACATAGGTCAGGGAAGTCAAGTAAGTGAATAAAAGACAAACCATGATACATTCAGTTTATATGTGCTGCTACATGTATGAACAATAGGAGTCCTACTGTACCCTTTAAACAGTCTCCTGTATTATTCTCCTGTGAACTTGATGCTACTGGTGTCTTCTCATCACCAGGGTAGTTATACCAGCTCCAGTGGACACTTTACAAAAAACTGAGAGAAGAAAGTGTTCTTTAGGGGACCTAAAGTTTGCTCTTGATGAAGGCATTATGTTGCAATTGGAATACATGAAGATACTCCACCCAGCAGGAATCGATTGCTCTGTTTGGAGCATTCCAGAGCCAGGACTGCCAAATGTCACCAGGGAGGAGGTTGTGCAGATGGTGAGGAGCTGGGGCTCAGGAGAGTGGGTTGTCCATAACCTCTTCCCTTCAGCACCAACCATTGTCTTTGCCTGCAAGGAAACATGCACAAATACACCTCCTTCCCCAGACACAGCTTGTGGGGCTGTGATATGCAGTGCAATTCCTTATGTGGGCTTTCTGAAGTTTGGTTCTAAATATATTTCCCCTTTCCTGTAGATTTGGGCCTCACACAACACATACAACACATACACCCATACAGAGAAATGCAACAGAAACCTCTTGCTTCTGAAGTGTTTTGGGCTTTGCACACCCACACAGGGGTTTTATTTAGTTTGGTCTGTAATCTTTGGGTATGGGATGTTCTTGCTAAATCATCTTGATGTCTAGGAGATGTGCACTGGAGGAAATCCAAATACAGCTGCCCTGTTCCCTGCAGCTGGTCAGAGCCATGCTCACATGTACCAGGAACTTGTACTGATGTGTGTCAGGGGTGCTATTCTCCACATAGCACCATTTTTCCCTTTTACAAAGAAGGACATCTGTGAAAGTAACACACAACAATAAAGTTGTGTACCTTTCAACTGCTCATTTTGCTCATTGTGCTCTCTGTTTCATGAGCACCATGTCACCCACAGAGGTGACATCTGTAAACAGCCCTTAGCATCACCACAGCCCACTGGAGTCAGATGCACTGCACTCCCTTTCGTGTGGACCAGGCCCTTAAAGGTGATGTGGACCTGAATGCTTCTGTATCTGCCTGTAAGTGAGCACAGAGGTACATTAATCATATGATCACAGCAGCACAGAGCTCTCAGATATGCTGCTGATATGTTCTGACCAGGGTGGTGGTGGACACGTCACTCTTGCAGCAGAAGGAACTGCTCTCTAATACACTGCAGGTGTAGGACAGTATTTTTTTCCCTCTGGGAATTTGTATAACTGCTCTCATGTTAGTGTTTGGTATCTTCTAGGAGGCTAGCAAAAGTCAAACAATTATTTGATTTATCTCTCTTCATTCCCTCTAACTGAAAAAGAATGTAGGAAAATTGTTTCAAAGGTACTCAGGTGGAAATCAGAGATAGATCAGAACAAACAGGAGATGGGAGAATGAATAATCTGTGCAGGTGGTTGCTGAGAAAAGCTGGGATCCTGTGCTCCACAATTGTTTTTACAGGTGAGATCTTTCCCTTCTAAAGCTGAGGAAGTCTAAAGTCTGGATGGGTTTGAAAGACACAAAGATGCCTTTGAATTCTATTGCTATTATCATGGAATCATTTTACATAATTGACACATTTTACATAAAAAAAATTATTTGGAAGATATTTTGTTTACACTGTAGCTAACACCTACCTGAGTTGTCTAGTCCCACTGAGCCATACAGTATATTCATCAATGCATAGCTCTCTTGCATTTCAGCATTTGTTATGAAAACCAAAATTCCTACTCTGAGTTATTTATGCTGGCAGTGCTTCAAAGGGAGCAACAGCTTTACTTTATGCCAATCTCTATAGCAGTGGAGAAGAATACCTCTCCTAAGATCATTATTATCTTGTTAACCTTTCGATGCAGATTTGTCTGAACACATATTTTTCCTTTAGTGCATACCTGCAATGACAGGAACTTGTTTGATAAGACACTGATAAAAGAAGTTATATATCCTTGTTTAGTGAAAATAAATATACCTGTGAATCCAAACACCTTTTATTTTCTTTCTTCACTTGTTGACAAAACAAATTAAAGAATTTCCAAGATGCAGAAATAAAACATCCTACCCCTTGCATGGAAGGGCAGCCATTATGCTGTGTTGCTACAAGAACTGAAAATGAAGGATTCATCTTCTAAACAGTGCAATTAGCCAAAAAGGACACTTTATTCCAATGAGGGTAGAGCCAAAGAACTCCTCCATTTATTTCCCAGAAATTTTACCATGCACACGTGCAGGTCTTCCACTCTGGGCTATGCCTTAACTTGTAGTATAATCAAGACATTCACAAGACCAGGTAAATTACTGCCATCACTCCCACTTATCTGCTCTTTTAATTACTTCCAGACAAGGTTCAGGACTTACTGTTTGTTTTGCAGAAGGAAAGCATCAGACATGGCATTGTGGGAGCCAAAATGCTGGAGCCACAGCCATGCCATGGTGTGGAGAAGGGCATGTTCCCTCAAGCTGGGACATCTCCTGGCAGTAGGGGAGGCTGAGCTACTGCACCAAGCTCACCCATGCTGCACTTGCCCTCTGCCAAGGAAAATCAAAGCACGGCAGGATGCTGCCAGCAGTGATATGAAAATGGAAACCATGCTCATAAGTAAATGAAGATGCTGATATAATCACTTTACTGCGTGGTGTTATGACATTACAGCAGTCCAGGTCTGAAGCACGGGTGTATTTTCTAGTTACTGAAATGGAAGATGGAGCACCATAAGGAGCAGTTCACTAAAAACCATGTTAAGGGGAAAATAAGTGTGAGATGCAGTGTTCAGAAAACAGCAGATTAAAGTGGTTGTGCAATGACTGTCTTGCAACACACCTAATTTTGTTCAGGTAAGATCAAGCCACGCTTACCTGTCCAGGATTTCTTCCTGGAACAGATATATGTTTATATCTTAGGACAGAGATTAGGTATCATTTCCCTGAAGTTAAACAGAAGTACAGCACAAATCATTTTTCCTCCAGCTTTTAGGATAGAAAGATTGTGTTTAAGTTAGTGACGAATGCTATGGGACAAGCCCCTTTTGAGCCTGGTGTTGAAACTGATATATATATATCTGTACCTTCTAAGGTGATTTACTTTGGAATAGTGTAATAGTGTTAATCGGATCCCATAGACCTAAAGAGCAACGGCACTGTATCAGGCAGGCCAAAACACAGTAAACAGGAATGACTGAGAGTTCTGCTTTGAAAGCACCCTTCTGACCTGAATTAAAATTCCAATGCCCTGTAGATTTACCATAGGTATAATCTGGATCTGCTCCATTCCCTTCCTCTGCCTCTGACCAAGGTGCATCAGATTCTTGAGAGGGACAAATATTCATCTCAGAGCAACTGCAATGCACTTTATTTGGAAGGCATTTGTGGGTCATCACATAAGTCACTCAACAAGGGTGCCAAAAGTACTACTGTGTGTTGTGAGAGATTGCTCCTTCTGCAGAAATAGAGAAGTACTAACAGAAAACCAGAAGAAATATCTGCAGTGCGAAAACAGATAATTCAAAGCTCCTGCCTCTGTCATTTGAAGTTTATTGAACACAAATAGATGCAATTACTGCAAACTACAGTGATGACAGCAAGTGATGAAGAAGGTATGAATACGTGTAATAGGCACACAATAGAAGATAATAGCAAAATACAATAAAATATAATTAAACACCTCCATGCTTACAACATAACTTCTTTCTGCTATCATATGTTTTGAGTTACTTTTTCATTTGTGTATTTTCTCTAACTTGTTATGTTCTCTTAAATGTCCCTGACTTATTTTCTTGCATCAACTTCATCCTTCTTTTGCTTGGCAGAGATTGTTGTTTTTTCATCTTACCATTGGGGGCATTAAAATTACTTATTTATTTTTTTACATAAACAGTCTAAGTGCTGCCAGCGCAGCTTCCTGGAAAAGTGCTAGGTTTAGCCTCATTCTGTACAGTAGCCAAGCAGGGCACATTGTTAGTACTCTGTGAACAATGGGTATTGTTTTTGTATTAACTTGGTTTCATTTCTTGAGGGAGAAGAGAAAGATTGGTGGATTTAGTTGGAGATAAACTAAATAATAGGCACATGCCAAATCTGGATTTCACTGAGAGCATCTGAGAAACTCCAGTTAACATCACTGTTAATGGGGTTAAGCTGTTAGGATTACATCTGTTTCACCAGCTGTAGTCATCCATATGTTACACTTCTAACCTCACCCCCAGGCTCTCCATGTCAGTGGAGAGAAGCTGTAACCTCCTGAGGGGCCACTGGTCCATCCAAAGGTGCCTGTGAATTGTGTGAAGATAAATTGGCCTCCTTTGCTGACTGTGTCATTCTGCTTTTGAGACTGTTAATGCTGCAAATTTTTTACTGGAGTGTCTTGAACTATGAATATCCCACAGCGGTGTTTTGAACACAGCTTCTGCTACATCTTGGGGCAGCATTTTTAAAGCCCACAGCTGAGCAATACTGGCCATACTCATGCAGGGTAGCAGGGTAGCAGTAGGGAGAAATACCTGAGCTGCAGGTGGATGATTCGACTCTGAAGCTAGGCTTAGCACACATTGTGCCTGACTTAATCAGCCTGAAATAGTCAGGTCTAATCACCATTCCCCTCAGTATCAGTATTGCTTACAGGCTTGAGGACTATTGTTTCCATGTAGCTTTTCCTCTGTGGCTGAAATCTTCAAGCAGAGATTTCACACTTCATTTTCCATCTGTAACAGCTGCAAAAATCACCCTCAAATACAGTACCTGAATGGTGGAGTCTTTCAATGACACATTTCTCTTCATCTGGAGGATTTACTAAATGATCACACAGTTGAATGGAGGTATCTCTGGAAGGACATACCTTCCTCTGCCTTATGCTGAAAATACTTTTTTGGTTGGATTTCTCCGCTAACTTGGAGAAATTCTGACATGTTAGCGATTGTTGTTATGGGCTTTTGGTGTTCAGCCACTGTTAAAAGTAGAATTGATGTGAAGTCATGGAATTTAATGCATTTAATGCTTTTAAGGAAGCCTCAGATTATTTGCCATGTGAGCATTTCTGGAAGGATGAGAACTGAAAATAGATACACTGAAAATCAGTTCTGTCTGAACTAACAGCTAGGTTTTGGGGCTTGGACAGAGGCAGAATGGATCATGATGCCTTTCCCAATATAAACTGCAAGGTCTTGTACTGATGCCCTTAGCAGATCTGTCTGAGTCACCTTCACTGTTGTGGCAAACCAAAGCCGGGTTTTCATGGACAGGAATGCAAGGAACACAGCAGATAAGCAGGTTTGTACCAAATTGTACCAGCTCAGACACAGTACGGTTTATTTTAAGCTTTGAGGGAGTCAAGCTAAGAGCAGCTCAAAATAATTTTAATTTTAAAGTGAATTCAGATCACCAGAAGTTTGGAGCAGCTTTTTTCAATCATAATTGAAAATGAGTGCAGCTCTAACAATAGACAACATATGACTGAGGAAACTGCAGCTTGCAGGAGATCATGAAAATGTGGTAGAAAGAGTCAGAGACAAGGGGACAGCTGACATCTAGAGCAAGAAAAAAAGTCTCTGGGATTAACAAGAAAAAAATCTGAAAGCATTCCAAAACATTTCACCAAAGAAAGTCCAAGTGTTAGTGACAGATGTTAATGTTGCTGCTAAATGCTTGACTGGCAGGTAGTCAGATACTTGTGAGCTGAGTGTGTCTTAAGAGCTTACATGAAAGCAAATAAAAGCTTGAAATGAGACAACTCCAGTTCCCTGTTCTGGGAGAAACATGGGAACTTCTGTGAGCTGTGAAGACACATCTGTTTAACCCAATGTCTGTCTTCAGCAGTGGCCAGTGGCAGATACTTTGGAAAAGAAATATGGCAGGTATGGAGCATTCCTTCCCCTCCTAAAATTCCCACATCCTGGCAGTCAATAGTTTAGGGACTTCCTAATGCCAGACCTTGCATCTGGACCATTGTTTTCAATAGTCATCAGTGGACCTATATTCCATAAATTTGACTAATCTTTTTTTTTTTTATCCATTTATACTTTTGGCCTCTTCAGTATCCTATGGCAATGAACCCTTGGGCTGAATTATGCTGTATGTTAGAAAGAAGTCTCTTTTTTTCTGTTTTGAACCTGGTTCTCAGTAATTTTGCTGTGTGTCCCACTTCCTGCACAGTTATAAATAGTGAATGACTGTCCCTTGCTCGTACTCCTAAGGCTGGCTCATTTTAGAGATCAGAGATCCACAGTTTCCCTTAATGAAGCAGAAAATACTTATTCTCCAAAAACTGCCTCTATATCCCTGTTGCCCTCTCTTTTGTACACTGCTTCGGTCAGGGTCACCCTGCAGGATTTAAAATATGAATACACCATGTTATACTACTTGACATATATTCAGCCTATTTATAACCTCTCTTTTGTGGAGTGTGCTCACATATGCCTGGAATGAAGACAAATCTTTCCAAAAAACTGGTACAATTATCTCTTGTGTTTCTTGTTCCTCTTACAAGAGTTGATAAGGTGTGTCCCCAGTGCAGTGGATAGAATCACAGGAGTATTTAGGTTGGAAAAAGTCCTTAAGATCCTTGAGTCTGACCATAAACCTAACAGTGTTAAGCCCACCATTAAACCATGTCCCTAAGTGCCACATCTACATGTCTTTTAAATACCACCAGGGATGGTCACTCCACCACTTCCCTGGGCAGCCTGTTCCAATGGCAGCCTGTTACAGCCTGTCCCTTCCTGTGAAGAAATAGTCCCTAAAATCTAAATTATGCAATCTGAGGTTTTTCCCTTTTGTCCTGTTATTTGTTACTCGAGACAAAGGAAGGAGTGAAATGGTTCTTGTTTCAGAACATCTCCTGGAACTGTCATCACTGTCTCTGCAGGAATGCAGGGACTACCTGCAGCTGGTAGTCTGGTCTCCCCACCAATTTTGGGGCCATCACCACAATGGTCACTGTGGTGGGGAAGCTGGAGAAGAGCACGGTTGATTGGACTGCACAAATCTGCTTGTAGAGAGCCATCGTGGGAGAAGGGTGTGAAGGGTCTTTTAAAAGGATCAGTTCTGCCCCTCTTCTTAGAGCCCTTTCACTGCCCTGTGAGGGAAAGGTGAAGGAGAAGCCCTGGCTTCAGAGTCCAGCTACAGTTAGATGAGAAACAATGTTGTTTTGAATGGCCTCCTTTTAAAAGTATTGTTTCAGCTGCTACCTTGTGCTTTTTGCCAGTGAGAAGTCCCTGGTTCTTGCCCTCCCCACAGTACTTCCCACTCTGCAGTGGGAGCCTCCTCTGAAGAGCAGACAGGCTGCCCTGAGCATCTCAGCCACATGAAGAGAAAAACAGACAATTTCCAGGCAACTCTTGATTTATGAGCACTTACCCAGCTAAGGTGATTAGCCCAAAATATTGACCTAAAGCCACCAGTGGGAGGCAGCTTCATTGCTGTTGTAATTTGGCTTACCTCATACCCTCAGATCAGTATCTGATTTATCACCAGAGCAATTCCTCTCTCAAGTATTGAGCCTAAATGTTCTTCTGCTTCCCTGGTGGAGAAATCACAAGGACATATAGGTTTAGAGCCAAATTTTCAGAGGCAGATTCAAACTGTTTTCATCCCTTTTGGCCCTTAAGGTTTTGGGTGCATTATGATTGAAAAGGGTAAAAGTTCCAAAATCAGGAAGGCTGCTACATCAAGCACAGGTCCTGCTGATGGACCAGATCCCTCTCCCATTAATATTCCCCTCTGCAGCCACTGGACACCATTCATGAGTTATCCAAGAGTGTTCAGAGAAAATATCTGCACCATAATCTCTAAAGGAGAAAAGCATAGTAATGACCTACAGTAGCTGCTCTGGTGGCCGAGGTCACTGGGAAAAGCTGGTCTGGCTTTTGTGAATTAAACCCCAATTAGACTGCTGAGGTTTAAACATATATGTACATGTTAGGCTGAATCAGTTCCACACTGCATAAAAAATGAAATTTCTTACTCTGAATTTTGAACGTACACATATTTGGCACCAGAAAGGGAGCATGCAAAGAGTTAGAGGCACAAAGCTGCAGGGTACATCAAGGCCCTTGTGAAATATGGCCCTGGATTTTGGCAGCTGACTTTGACTTCATAGCCAGACGGTGAAGAAAAATATATTCAAATTTCTATAGTAAGCATATCTAGCAGACCTTAACTTTAGCAGTGATTCTATTACCAGTTGCATTCAAAAATTGCATTTTTAATCTGTTATGTCATTTACTGTAATTGAAAACCTGTTCTTCTGTGTTACAATAAAGGTGTGTTAGTAGTGTTAGTATGAACTGCAGGAAAACTTGCTCTTGAAATGACAATATTTGGTTTTAATCCTCACATTTCTTTGAACAAGTTTGTACATACTTCCTCATCTCTAAAAAGGAACTAAACTAACCTTCATGTTTAGCAGCTCTGAATTTGAAACAAAAATGAAAAGTGTTGCATACAGAAATCAAGACTGTATACTGTGAAGAATCTTTTTGATGGTCATTGCATTGTAGCTGGGCAGGTCACTGCTTAACTGCAGAGCATTTCTAGTCCTCAGAAGAACTGCTCTACTCCTGTTTTATACTGCAGTAACTTAATGAAGTAAAATTGGACCAGTGCCATAACATGTAGGGAACGATGCTTTGAAGGCTCCTTCGCACCAATGTAATTTGCTGTGACATGTGGCACATGTCTCAGAAACACATTCAGAGATGAATCATTACAATGGCCAGCTATAACTGCACTGTAGCCATGCACTGAGGAAGTCGTGCCAACATTCACTGGATTCCCCACCTGCTATGAGAGACAGGTACGACACAAGGTGAATGGCAACAGAGGAAGCATTTTTGGAGGTTTGCATTCATCTGTATCCTTGTGGCTGCAGATCTTATGTTCATATTTTTCTTCCCCACATAAACATTGGTGTGATTTCTCCCACATTGTGGCCAGTCATTGCTGGGTAGTGGAAAGTGGTGCAGTTTTCACTTTGACTGGAAAGAGACTGGGAAAAGCCCTTCACTGACATGCTTGATTGTGAAAGTCCCATTAGGTTCAAATCTGCTTACACGGCACATTTCCTACACAACGAACAGCAAAAGCTGACCAAGGGCATTGGCTTGCCAGGCCCCAAACCATCGGTGGTACATCGCTGTGCTCTTTTTTTATTGCCTTCCATTTGTGCAGCCAAATTTTAGCCACATGGCTGCCTGCAGTAAGATATTCTACATGCAGGTTCTGCTGTTGCCACTGTTTTAACTCCTTCACAGCTTTCGTTCACAGTCTGGTTTTGGTTGTGAGGCCCTCTTTGTTGCAGAAAGTCCATGTAACACTGAAGACCTGCTCAGCCCTACTGGTCACAGCTGGGCTGGGACCCAAAATTAGAAGATATTTGCAAAATTAGAAAGTTTTGGAAAGCTAGTGGTGCCATGAATTATTCCAGGTTTAAACAAATTTTCTCCAAACTCACAAACACCATATTGGATTGAGAATTAGAGTGGGTAGAAACTTCCTGGAGAGAGTGAGATTCTGAATTTCTTCCTCTTGCTGATTTCTTCTCTTGAGATGAATCACTTGATAATTTTTTTAGATCTTCCAAGTTTGGAGCTGTGAACACATAACAAAACAAGCAGAGTTTTGTTGTTTCTTGCTGCTGCAGTGTCGACAAACAAGGAAGAAAAAAAAGCATTAGGAAAGGCTCCAACTGATTCTGTGAGGGCTCATGTTTGTGCATTAAATCACAGCCTGACCTCTGGGGATGCCTGCTGACCATCAGCTACGGAGTCAGCATTGTAAGCGAGGAAAACGCAAATGTTCAGATTCCAAGTAAAACCACCATGACCTTGGAAACCACTGTTTTTCTTTATCTCTTGGTAAATAAATGCACAGAGGCAGAAATAAGTCTTTAAACACAGTTTCATAGGCTAAGACTTATGGCATTCACTTTTCTGCGAATTCAGAATGGCATTTCTGGAGACCTTTATTGTACCTTTCTACTCACTAAAGCTTTGGCATTGTAAACTGATTCCCACTCTGCACTACACCATGACTTAAAGGGTGGCTCAAAACAAGCAGCAGTAGGTCAATTTACATGCCTGGATACTATTGAAATTGCAAGGCCTTTGTTCTCAAGTTTGTTTTTATTTCTAAAGAAACATGCCCTTTTTAGGATAATATTTTTAGGAAATGTTTTAAATCACATTTTACTTGTTTCATAAATTGACATGCATTTTTTTCTTTAAAAAAATGAGCTGTGCCTAAATTGCAAACAATCCTCATTCTTCAATTCCTGTAAACACACCTTTTCAGACCAAGACATGCTATGAAGAAAGTGGAGGAGGAGGGGGAATTTTGCTGAAATTCCTGGGTAGATTGCAGGTGCTTTTGTTTGTATTAAGAGAAATGTCTAACAGAATCCTCCTTTGTGTCACACTATAGCAACTTTTCAATTTTCTCTCATTAGCTTGTCGTACTTCCTCCTCAATGAGGTACTATTGTGCTGCCTCTAACCTGATCTGGGAAACACTGTGGAGCTGTCAACTCATCAATGCTAGAAAATGGATACTTAATCTTTTCAGGGGACTTGTTTCATTTCCTGTAGCTCATGTAAAATCCAAATATTTAGCTACTACAAACAGTGAGTTCTTCACCTGGATTTCACTGATAAAGCAACAAAGATTATTACTTCTGAATTTTTTCTCCTTTTCTTCAGTTTGAAAAGTAATGCCTCTGGGTGAATAGAGCCTCATTTGTAAAGTCACAATTTAGCACCTTCTTAAGATGGCATACAATTACATTTTCTGAGGATTTTCATTTGCACTGGGTTTAAAAATTCATCTCCTCTTTTCTCTGGTGCTTTCAGATTTTTTGGTTCTCACCCCTTGATAAGATGCACAGAGAGCATTAGACTGCTCAGTCTTTCTTGGGTCTAATCATGGGGATGAATGATGCTTCGCAGAGGATCAGCCTTCTGTAATTTCAAACATTGGGATGTTTTTTCAAGGTCAGAATCCCACTGTCAAAAAGGCTCCATCATCATTGCTGATTCTCTTGTGCTTCAAGATTGTCTTTTGTGCTTTGGTATCACCTTCCTGATGGTCCTATACTAGTTGAGAAAAGATAGATTGTCATGAGTAAGAAGAAAATGAGGCATTTCATGTCCTTTTACAGAGGCTAGCCTTTCTAGTCAGAGCCTTTGGAGTGCTCACTGCCTTTGCACCTTGGTGGAGACCCACTGAAACCTGCAGACTCACGATGCACAGAGGAGACACAGACAGAAAGGGATCCAGAGAATCAAAGAGCTGGTGAGATCCATGGCAGTGTCTAATGATAAGTCCTGAAGAAATGCCCACAACTGCCCTCTTCATGGATTAAAACTATAAAAGCTACATGCTTAAGGAAGAGGAAAGAAAGATCCTGTACTGCAGGGAAACACTTTCAGTCTGCTGGTTTACCCAATTGAACAAGGACAGATTCCATCTCAGAGATGCTGGAAGGCAGAGGCAAAGGCAAAATAGGAGGTTACCTCTGAAAAGGCACTGTTTGCTATTAAAAAAAATAAAAATTAAAAGGCAGAAAAAAAGGACAAGCAATTCTTAGAAGATGTGGCATGAAATCGAGCTGCAGTCCTATGTGGTTCCAGTGACAATGGAAGTTTCACCTGTGGACTAGAAAGCACAAGTAGACAGTGTTTTCAGAAAGCTGCACCAGAGCAAAAATTCCTGGAATTTTTAAGTGGCGGTACCTCTGTGCATTCATTTTATATGCCAGTACACATCTCTGATTTCTAGGCTACTGCTCTGAAAAGTGGGTTATTGTTCAGGAATTTATGGTACAAAAGAGGACAATAGGGGAGGGAAAAGAAGCAGGAGAGAGAGAACTTTAGAAGAAAACAGGAGAGAAAGTAGGATACAATTTAAATGTGTAACTGAGGTAATAAAACAGATTTACCCCAGGCCAAGAAAACAATTTTTTTCCTCTCACAGTGACTATCACTTTCGAACATAACCTACACATTATCAGAAAGAACAACAAGCTCCTGAGGTTTGGGCTGTAAATTAGCATTGGAACAATCTGGTAAGAGTGGGCTGGGTTCCTTCTGAGCTCACTCTGACAGCCCTCCCATGCTATAATATATTAATATAGTCATGATAGCCTGAAGATATAACTGTGATGGCACAAAACTTGATGTGCCCCCAGTGAGCTCTTAATCCTCCTGTTTCACAGTGTTCTCACTTCTCAAAAGCAGTGCAGTTTACTGTGCAAAAAACCCTCCCCGGCATATTAATTTTACAATGCTGAACACCAAAGGAGCCATGATAGTGAATATTTATATTTTGTACCAAATAAATTTCCAGTAACAAATCTTATTACAATAAATACCAAAGGAACTCAGTATTGCTAAGTTATTTTTCCACTGACTTTTGGAGCACCCAATAATCCTTCCTTATATATCAGTTCAGAAACAGTGAAATCTCCTTTATCACAACCAGCTGACCCAATCTCAGCTGTTCTTTGAAAATAAAACCACATGTTTTCTTAGTTACTCCACATGGAGATCTATTTAGTCCCTCTCCTCCAATAGCTTCTGTTGCCAAAACTTGTGCTTTTATGAAACAAGAGTAGCTGCTGCATAGTTTGACTCAAACCTGTCTTCCAGGTGGGATCCCCAGTTTCCTCTCTATGGCTCAATCACCCCAACAAGCCACATCTTCTGAAGTTTTGTCTGCTTTGCTATATACATTTGCAGAGTTTTTCCCCTGGATGACTGATCGATTGGAGCAGAATTCATGGTGTGTCAAAACATTTTACCCCTCCCTTCTGGAACACTTTCTTAACTATTCTGGGGGGCTATCTTACCTTCAGAATGGCTTGGGCCACAAGTGCTGGACCTGCTTTTTTTGTTAGCCTCAATAAGATGAGGTTGTGTTTGGACAGGTGGTATTAAATATAAACATTCACCAAAAGAAAGGGGGAAAAAAATAACACCAAGAAAAATTAGTTTTGCTGACTCCAGGCTTTGGTGCAGCAATGATGTAACTGACTGAGATAGAAGGACATGGTTCAGCAGGTAGAAGAAAGGCTACAGACCCAGGAAGTCTATAAATCTGTGGGATGGAGGACAAGCTGGGAAGAAGTGAAGGAAGGGGCAGGAAGGCTGCCTGGCCATAGACAGGGTGGAAGGTGAGGAGGCTTAGCACAAAGTACTGCTGTTTCAGGTCACCTGTCTTGGTGTGTAAGAGTAGAGCACACACAGCATATAGGAACAGAGAACACCATCACTTCTGCCCTTCGTAACCTGCTCAACATCTGCAGGAGGTCATGAGATGAGCTGGACAACCAGTGCAGAAGCAGTGAGCTGAAGGTGCACTGGTCGCTCCTCTCCATCACTCACTACCAAGATGATGCAGACCTTGCCAGGAAATACAAGGGAAACCAGCTGGTAACAAATGGGCTACAAAATGGTCCTGAGACTGAAGTAGCACAGAAATGAAGCTGAAGGGAAAGAAAAACATAGAGCAAGCTTGGTGGAAGCACATTTCCTTTTCTGTCTATAAAACTGGAACAATTGGGTTTCCTCTCAGGTGTTAAGCTCTTTCAATGCATCAGTTATACTGTTTAAATCACTGCTTTGTGGGAAGACCTCATCCCAACTTGCTGAATGCTGGGACTTCAGACATTTGAACTTTGTTTGATGGGCTGCAGCAACAGTCAGGAAGATGCTGATATTTAGGCAAGTCTAGGCACACCTCCTCTGGGCAATCCAGTCTGGCACCAGCATGTCAGCTCAGCCTTCCTGCTTCTCACAGAATTTAAAATCAAAGCTCACCAGAGCTTTTCTTGTCAGTGAACACTGTGGCCTCAGTCATGCTTGACAGAACCTGTGGAGGATGAGCTGCAGCAGCCAAACTGACAGAGCCTGTGGTACAGCTACACACTCAAGCACATGGCCAAAGCAGGGCAGGGAGATCAGTGAGACACTTCGGTTCAACTTTTAAACTTCAGCCCATCAAGCCTTTCCTGGTTTCCCAGCTCTTGGCTTGGGCTTACCCCACTGCAGCAGCCATGCAGCATCTCTTACTCAGAAGCTGAGGATGATGAGGTTTTAGGAGAAAGGCAGAGGGAAGGAGGAAAAGAGTAGAGATCCTGAGACCTGCTGCACTCTGGAAAGGGTATTTTGCAGGTCTAGTATTTTGGCACAGATTTCACAAAATGGGGTTTGGGTGTTTCTCTAGCGATGTAAGTGTACAGCAGCTCACCCACTTCGTGGGGATGTTGGAGATGTAGCAGAAGATCATATCAATGACCTTGATTGACTCCATTGCAACTTTCCACAGTCCCTCTATCTGTGATGCCATGGCATAACGTCCTTTAAAACAAGCTGCTTGCAAGATGCAAGAAAACTTGATTCAGTGCTTGCTGTTTATTTTTTCTGCCTTTAACTTAAGGCCATCTGCATGGTTCTTGGAAGTCCCAAGAGACCTCTCTCCTCTGCTGCAGAGATGTCAATGTGATTTCTAAGGGACTTGCAAGGTGGAGAATAAGAGAAAAAGAATTGTCCTTATATGGCACCTTGGGACAGAATGATGCTGATAGCTGTGCACCTTGAACTATTTTCCTGGCAGTCGTGCAATGATATGATAAATTTAGTTTAAAGATGACAGGGAATTCTGAAGCTAACCATTCTTTATCTGAAAAAAACAATTCATCAATACAGAAGCAATGTATGATAAATGTCTGTGGTATTCAAGAACAAAGAAAATGTTTTACACTTTTTAAAATTATCCAAAAGTTAAATTTTGACATTTTAAAGGAAAAAAATCCATTCTCATGCTTGAAAAATCATTTTGTTTCAAAATGTTACCTACAGTGATAGCTATGCATACTGATTGTTAAATGGTCTTCAAAATTTTGAAATACTGTGAAAATTGCTGAAGAATAAACAAAAAATTAGAAATGGTTCATAAAGTTTCTTTGAGCAGTCTTTGCAAAGTTGCAGTTTATGAAGTTTTTCAAGATCACGATTGTTCTACCCACAGTGAAAGGAACTGTGAATGAAAAACTCATCCATATGTGAGGAAACCATTTCCCACTATCTTTGAGAATGTCTGGGAAACATAAGGAAACCACTGACAATTAGTGGCCACGTAAAATATCTTGCTCTTCCGCTTTATAACCGTAAAATGCATTCATCTGGCAGCACTGGTTTTGAAGGGACTGGCTTAATGGATCCACGTGTGGCAGATGTTACATTTTCTACAGTAACTGTAAATTCATTCTGGGAATTGGCAGCACCTTCCCAGACAATGCATGTGAGCATGCAATCCGTTTTCATAGAGATGCCGGTTAAAGAAAAGGAACATGACTGCAAAAATAAC
Organism: Cinclus cinclus; assembly: GCF_963662255.1. Taxonomy (NCBI): domain Eukaryota; kingdom Metazoa; phylum Chordata; class Aves; order Passeriformes; family Cinclidae; genus Cinclus; species Cinclus cinclus. The sequence continues at coordinate 47,267,597 of NC_085047.1, forward strand.
CAAAGAAACAAACCAGCAACCTCATCCTCACTGCAACAGGCAATGCCACACCTGCCTTCCACTGTCTATGCTTCCTACTTAGTATTCTTCATTTTCTGGGTTCAAAAGCAGTAGTTTATTAGCTAGTTGCAAATAAATAAATTATTCTCCAATTCAGTTTTTCAGGGAACAAAAACACCGGGCAGACTAACATGTATTTTCATCAAAACTTGAATGCTTGTTTCTCTTGGCTTAAGTTGGCAATGTATTGTGGTATAGCAGTACTTTTTACACAGTCATGTCAGGGTTTCATACCAAATGTTCATGATCAACTAAAAGGTTACAGCAGTAGGGACAATTCCTGGATACCTGCACTTCCTTGTCCTCTCTTTTTATCATTCCAGGTAAATATTTACTTGCTCTTTGGAGTCTGAAAACTAGCGTTTTTCAGTTTGTCCTCCATACCTGTGTGAAATAGATTGTAGATCTTTAATTTCTTCTTGCCTTAAGTTTCACCACAGCAGTGAGATTTGACTGAAAAAGTGCATATTTTCTAGGTACCTTGTTTAGTTTTTACTTCCTTAACCAGGTGATACCCTGGAAGGATTGCTACTGAGTGCTTGACAAGGTGTTTTGTTTCACCTGCTGGGCTCTGGCCAGTGGGCCCAGCAGGGCTCAGACTCAAACTGACTCAGAATCTGCAGTTTGTGTTTGCCTGCTGTGGGAAAAATTAAGGTGGATGGAATCTAAGGGCTTCAGAATGAATTGTTCAGTAAAATTATGATAAAAGCATCCATTAATCTTCTTGGCTTAAAATTTACTTAATTTTTCTTTTTATTTTTATTTTTTTCTACTCTTTTGAGAACAACATATAATATTCATAATAGTTGTTGACAAGTGTTCTCTTCCTGTTTTCCAATATTGCACTTCATGTTCTTGGGAAGTAAAGGATTGTCTCTTGTGGCCTAGTGAAGGTTATGTCCCTCAGGTTATACTTCAAATGCTAATTCTGAGGTAGTGACCGAATCCCACTATTCTGTGACTGCATTTTGGGGATATTGTGACCTTCAAAGTTTCTGGTTCTCACACTGTGTGTCTCCTCTACGTCAACACACGAAGTCATATATCATAAGATTTTTTTATCGAATATGTGCAAATAATTGGGATGGGGCTTCAGAGATAAAAGAGCAGAAAATGTCAGAAAGGAAGATAATCTGAAGAGATGAATGTGGAAATGAGAAGAAGGAAACCAAAGTGGCTATATTACACTGAAACTAAGAGGAGCCTTGGGCAGACCCAATTCCAGTGAAAATCATCTGTTACCATAACAGTCCCAAACCACCACTTTTGTTTTTCTGCTTGAAACCTGAAAGTGTGAAGTAGATCGAGAGCTGCAGCTTAAGGTAGCTTGTTCATGGGACATGGATGGTGTGGCAGAGCCTGACAGTCAAAATTGAAACTAATTAATTAATTAATTAATTGTGTATAATTCATTATGTATGTTTCAGATACAAATTTCTAAAGGACCTTCACTGTAAGAAAGCAGGCTCTGAATTTTTTCCAAATAATTTTTTTTTCGTGGCCTACTGTGAAAGAATATTGACCATCAGATATAAAACTAAACTGAAGATAGAAACAGTGTAAGCTATAGGTGCTTCCAAAAACACAGATTTCAGATGGTGCTTGAATGAATCATGAAGTGTGGGGTTGCAGAGATTACCAGAAACTTCACTGCTGCTTCTTTCTACGTTGATCAAATAAGGAAGGAAAAGTGCTGATTTCGGGGGAAAAAAGGGGTGTTGAAGAGTTTACTCTGCCTGAGGGATCAGATGATGGATCAAGAGAGGAAGAGGATGTAAATACAGTCCTTGTGTGTGCGTTTTTGCCTGAACGAGCTGGAGGAGGCAGGGGTGGGCTGAGGGACTGACTCAGTTCTGCTAGGCTGGTGGAGGGTTTCCTTGTCTGATACTGTCTGACTATAACTAACAAAGCCACTTGCTTTGATCTTGTGACAGTGGAATGCTGCTGTTTTGAAAGCTTGTGGGTTCCTTTCATTATTTCATTACCTATGCTGAGTAAAAGAAACAATGTGGTTTGTTTTAAATTAATGGCTGTCCATTCATTACTGCAATGACTCTGAGTATTTTCCTCTGTCGGCTCCCTGTAAGGTCAGCCCCTGACTATTCAAGTTTTGTGGGTTTCACTCAACTTCTGACACTTGGAGCTAGAAGGAATGTCCTCGTGTGAACACACAGTAAATAACTTTCATGGTGGTGCCCAGTCTGAGGTGAATGGCTGGTCTCGGGAAGGAGGTCTCAATAAGAGCCATGCCCTTAAACCAGCCCCTGAATCACCTCGGTATCGAGCTCAGCAGCCAAGTCCCAGCCCCCAGGAGCACAAGGCACCAGAAGAAGGGGTTGATCTCTCTGGGACACTATAACAAACACAGCACTGGAGACAGAACAGAAATAAATCTCTGATGGCTCTACTCCCACTTTATCTATACTACCCCGTACTACTTTTGCCATTAACCTTTTTTACATCCCCCAACTCTTTTATCAGATATTTGAGCTACTCCTCTTTCCCCTGTCTTACATTATTTTTTCCACTTATTGGAGCAGGGGGGACTTTTGCTCCCTGTTTTTTCCTTTGCTTTTTATTTGTGCTTGACATTATTGTCATAAAATAAATTTTAAAAACAATATAAATACTAATTTAAGGAATATCTTTAACTGACAGACTTAGGTTTCCCACATTAATATATTTAATATTAAGTATATTTAATATTAATATATGTAATATTAAGTATTAATATATTTTAAGTTGTTTGCATCATCATATCAATTGAACTAAAGTTCAACTCATGTGCAAAAAATTTTGCTGCAAAAAAGCAGGTTTCGGACTCCTGGGACATTTACTTGAAAAAATAAAAAAGATTTGGTTGAAACTGTAACTAAACCCCTTCTTCTTGTCTAATCTCCTTCTCTGCCTCTGTACTATGCTCTCACAGCTTTCCTGAGCCAGGGTTCTCTGGACCCAGTGAAAGCCTTGGGTTCCCCCTGGATCTCTGGTTCCTTCTGAAGAGGCAGGACATGAGGGCTGGAGACCTAGATGCAGATTCTCAAGTGCACAAGAGAGAGTCTTGAATTTCTGGGTTACCAATCTTCATGGATGGATCTAGGTGTGGGACCCCGATCCTGTCATTGCGTTATCACTTAGCAGCCTGAAGGTATTTGCCAAATAAAGAGAGGTACCCTACTTTTCCCATCATGTTCATATGTCTCGTACCCTGAGTGGTGTGGGATGGTGAAAATGTCTAGAAGCTGCATAGGACTGTGTTCCTTGATGCAGGAGGAGAGAGATATGACTTTATTAGGGGAGCTGAACCGAGTTGGGGTAACTTCAGAGGCCATCAGGTGCTCACACAACCCTGGTCATGCCTGGCTGCTTGGAATTCTGCCTGTGAGAAGTGCTCTCACTGACAGCTGATAGTGCTCCTAGGAAAAAGCTGAATGTCACTAATGTTTCTGGGACTGCCAAGTTACTTTTGCTAAGGATCATGGAAACCTGCAAGTAGCTCTACAAACAGAATACAGCATATAACAAATTCTGTGGATTTGAATAATGAGGAGGAAAAGGAATATGCTTCTTCCCAGAATATCTTCCTGTCTCTGTCCTAAATAAAGACGTGGAATAATCCACTGATAGGAAAGAAACCGATTCTGTCCGTTAAGAAAAGTAGTGCAATTCTCCTACATTCTCAGGAAAAGTCTCTGACACACACAATAGTAACACTGAACAGGTCTGCAACTCAATGGGAATAAAGAAAATGAGGCTGATACAGCTAGGAAAACCTTTCCCTACACACACCTGCTACTTGCCTGTCAAATTTGGATGAGTAGTCATGAGCTCTTCTGCAAGTGCAAAAGGTGTTGAAACTCAATTTCTGGCTCTTGCCAGATTTCCTTAACTATCTTTTTGGTTTCCGTTTGATCCCTTTCATGTTAATTACCTACCCAGTATTAGAACTCATGTTTTCCTGTTTACTGGGAGCACCAAAGGCCACATCTTGACAGAAGTGGTGGGTATGGAGAGATTCAGACATGCACATGAAGCTTTCTTAAGTGTGTTACAGAGATACGCTTTTCCTCATTTTCCAAATGCTTATGGAGATATTTACATTTTACATTTTTCTATTTCTGCATTATCAGAAAGATCATTCTGTACTTGTGTGCAGGAGCCTGGAAGCTGAGGAGAACCCCTGAACAGAGCACCAGGATGCTTCACAGAGCACACATCTCTGGGGGCTGGAATATAAAGCATCTGAAGTTTGGGATGAAAATAAAAGTGTCATAAAGTGTTACTGTTGAGAAGGCAGGCTCGGCCAGGTTCTTAAAAAGGTCCCATATCTTCCCTGCCTTTTGACAGCTTCTCAGATAACTCACATGGTAAGGCAGACATATTGCTGCACCAAGCACCAGGTGGAAAAAATCAGAGTAACAGCCTGTTGCAAACCCCTTGTTAGCATGGCAAGTTTCATATTGACACCTGGCGTGCAGACACCCCGGCCTCCACACGCACGCACCCAAGCCCAGCTTTAGAGAGCTGTTCGACTCTTGGCCACTGCCCCTGTGCTCCAGAAATCATTCCTGTCTGTAATCATTTCATTTCACCCCACTGTGCAAGCACAGGGAGTACAAGAGGGTTTTTAAAATGTCAGGGCGGTTGGCTAATTTTTCTGCGTAAAATACTTAGTGGAAAGCGGTGCACTGAGGGTTTGCTCACAAATCCCCGACTTGGGCTGAGCAGCAATTATTGCCGAGCGAAGCCGGAGCTAGCAGCAGGGTGTGTGGGAGAGGCTGCTCACCAGGGTGTGCTTGTGGCTCACACTTTGGCTGAATGAGCACCCATGCATCCTTCTGAGGCCCTGTGGAGCAAGGGGGGATGCCCTGAAAGCAGGACCTAGCCTGGAGTCCTGCCTGGTTTAAAGAGCAGCTGGTGATGCAACTTTATTCAGCATATTAACACAGGTTTTTTCCTCCTGAATATTTTTATTTGTCAGAATAGCAAACTTGGGCTCCATCATTGCAAAAATAAGGCTTTGATGCACTGTGTCTTTTTTCCAGATATTTAAGAGTAACCCAAATAAATGACTTGGTTCAGAGGTTCACAGAACATGAGTCAAAACTCCTACTTTAAGAGGAAAAAAATTCTTAGGATTTAATTTCTGCCATAATTTCTCAGCTGCTAAGCTAGCATGTCTCATTTTTAGGTATTTTCAAAACCTGATTTGGTTAAAAAAGCTGCAGTCATTGTCCTAAACAGCTGACAGGTTCCCACCAGTCCTCCCCGTGCCAGCTGGCTCATGTATTCACAGAGTATCTTGGCAAATGGTCAAATACAACACACAGTTTAAGCAGCTGGATTAACCTAGAGATTCTTACCAGAACCTTTTCATCTGCTTTTCAGAGGCAGACTATTGCCATTTAATTATACTTTAATTGAATGAAAAAACAAGTCAGTACCTAATTAATTGGGGGTTAGAGAAGAATGGCAATGCAAAGCCCTGGATTCTGGAACACAGCATTTAAAGGACAGCCTTGCTAATTTTAGCTACATTTGGAATTTGTGACCCTTCCCTTCCCTTCCCTTCCCTTCCCTTCCCTTCCCTTCCCTTCCCTTCCCTTCCCTTCCCTTCCCTTCCCTTCCCTTCCCTTCCCTTCCCTTCCCTTCCCTTCCCTTCCCTTCCAAGTTCACATGGGGAGCACAAAACAAAGACATCAGTTTCATATTTGGATAAGTTCTGTTAAAAAAGAAAATTTGCTGTTTTACCTGCTGCAGAGATGCCTGTTAAAGAGCGCTGGTATCCTTGCATTTTTACATTATTTAGAGAGCTGTTTGCTTTTATATTTTTTTATCTCAGAGTATAATCAAAACAGCAGTAGTCTTACTTAGAATTTCACAGTCCACATCATGATAGTGTTTGCAGTGTTTTAAACAAGGACCAAATGTTCTTCCCAAACCTATTAACAGTGATATCCAGATGTTGGAACCAATTTGGAGGACTGTTCTACTCATGTATCCTAACAGTTAACTATAGAACACTTACTTACTTATTAGAGACAACACCACTCATCAAAACTTTGCTGTCACCAAAAAAGGAGCACACAGAGGCAAATAGCCTGAATCTTTTTGTGAGATCTGAGTGTCACACTTCCCATCCATATCACTTCCTTCCCCAGTACAAGAGCCAAGTATGCCACAACCTATATAATGTTTAGGACATGGAAGTGTAAAGAATTTATGAAAAGACTTCATTTGCTATGTTGTATTTATATAGACCAGATGAATGATGTAATAATTCATTGTATTGCATCAGAACAGATCATCCTGTTTTGTTGTGATTTGCATCCAAACTCACAGCTGAAGATAGTCTTGATTATCATTGGCAGCTGTGTAGTATCTGTTGATACTATTCAAATGTCATGAGACAAATAATGAATTCTTTAATCTTTTAGCAGTTTTGCTGTCTCAACTATTTGGGATAGACAAAGCCAAACAGGCAAATTATGTCTCCTAAAATGGATGAGAAAGCAAACTTATGCAAATTAAGCATGTTTTTTTCTTAATTACTTTTAATTTGTTCCCTTATCACTCAAAATATGAATATATATATTATTAATGTAATGGCAAATTCTTCACTGGCTTACTCACAGTCTTCACATTTTTCCAGTGAGCCTTGCATGCAAATTGAAACATCCTTAGAGATGGCCAATTTTTGTGGCTGAAAATATTTTCCCCACATGTTTTTTGAGATAAAGTCTTTAATTTACCCACTACCAGACTTGGAAAACAAGACTTAGGAAAATGAATCAGGAAGAAAAACCTGATCAGAGGGAAAGGGTTCTAAAGCCTAATTCATTTTGGGATAAAAACTCCTAACAGAGAAAGTTTTGCATAGGTGTATGAGCAGAACTTATGCCATGTGTTGTGTCTTTACTCCCACTGTCATAAAAGGGAAGATTCTCATGCAGGTAGGTATTGCAGTAGGGACCAAGATGCTGGATGAAATTCTCTGAAATATTTGGAATTCTGGCTAAGTGCTATGGTGCTTGGGTTGATGCCTGATGCAGCATTAGTTCCATAATGTAAAGCTGTACCTTTACTTTCCTTGCAAAGGTCCTAAATAATTTCTGATGATCAGAGGTGACAGAAACCAGAAAGAAGGCTGGAACTGCCTTTTCTTGGTGATCACAACATGCATTTCAGGAGGAAAAAGACAAGGATTTTTAAAGGTTGTGCTACAAATTTTGGAGGTGGGGATTTGTGCGTTTGAGCACATATGAAGGAGGAGAAAGGGAAACAAGCAGCATGTCCTGGGAAGGGTAGCAGACATGACATGGCTCACAAGAGAGAGGGATGACTTTGGAGGGGAAGGGGTTTTTTTTATGCATCTCATGAGGCTGATGTGAGAGATGGTTTTGAGACTAGCTGCCAGCTCTCCCAAACCTGGTGGAAGAGCCTCCAGTTCATCCTTTGACGTAAAACCCTTTCTCTGGTTCACTGTGACATACAGTCAAAGCACAGGCTAAGTCATAAGAAAGAATTTGTCTTGTTTTGCTTTTAATGCAGCCTTCTGTGAAAATGATATGAAGAAAATATAAACCACATAAGCAAATTCTGAAGGCTTCAAAGTGGTATCAAGCAAGAGCTTTAACACTAGCAGCAAGTCTTGCTCTTTCACATGTGCACAGTTGTAGCACTGGTAGAAGACTTCAGAGCATGCTGGTATTTGTAGAATGTCAGCTCTTCAGTGAGAGGCCCAATGTGTTTATTTGTTTAAATGACACGGTAGTTGCAATGTTGATGATGAGACATGAAGCTCTTGGAAAAACTCAGACCAAGAATACTTTGATGTTGCTGAGTCTTAAATAAAGTGGGCTCAGGCTTTCTGAAAAAGCTTTGCCTGCACACCTCAGCTGTAGCATGAGGGAGACCAGACCACCCTCTAGTGGGATGAGACTGCATTTCATCATGAGATGTGTTACTGCTTTAGCTGTGAAACCATATTTCTGTTTCCTTTTGCCTTGGAGATTTTTTTCAGATGAAAGATAAGATCAGATATTTATCTGTGCATGCAGTGTGGGAGGGCTCCTATCCTAAAGGCTCTGCAAAGTTCCCCTGCTCAACGGGTTTCTGAGTCAGATGGTGAGACTTGGTGTCCTGATACTGAAAAAAAGGAGCTGCCTCTCCTATGTCTTTGGTTCTGAAGCATTTAAATAAATGTATCTGTTTTTTATGTTCTTTTCATCACATCAGGTCTAACTGACACATGTTGAATAACATGCTGAGTAAGGAATTGCTAGATTATAGGGGGGAGGAATCAGCTTTAAAAGGGAAAATCTGTAAGACACTGGGAGCTGAGCAGCTGAAGAACTAGGAAAAGGTTTTCTTAATTCAAATTGGTCACATGAAAAAAAAAACAGATTGTGGAAAAATATTTCAACTACCGGGTTTAGAGGAAAAAATACCATGAATTATTTATTTCACAATTATTATTCGGTACAGTCAGAGATTCCTCATTTAAGAAAAATGCATGGTAAAGCTCCAGTTGACACACCTTGGAAAATTCCTCTGCCCGGACAAGAGAGCAGCCATTGGTCCCAGCATCAGGCACACCTAGAGCACCAGCTCATGCAGGAGCAGAGGAAGCACACAGCACCACAAAAAGAAAGCAGGACGTGCCATGTCCTCCCCAGAGGCACGCATGAAAGCTGCCACGTGGCATTTGAAGGCCACGTTTCAGCCACAGATGGCTGGCAAGGCCAAGCTTTGGCACACGGGGTCCGGGAGCAGGGGAAAGTGGTGGGGTGCAATGGCAGCTTTGCTCCTGGAGGAAAGCAAAGGTCTCTCATGGAGGGCTGCTCACTGTAGTTTCCACTTCAGTCAGCCACCACTTGCTGCTCCCCTGCCTGTAGATCTTCTAGGCCCTAAGCTTTCAAGAAAAGAGACTGTGTTTTTGTCTGCATATGGAAAATATCAGGTTTGTTTTCAACACTGTTGCAGCCTGAAGAAATTGAAGTATTATATATAATAGTAAACATATGTTGTCCCTGCCTCATGCCCATGGTGTTCCCCGGTTAAGGAACAGGCTCCTGAAAACTGATGTCCCTTACCACTGTTCTGCCTTTACTCCAGTATTTCAAGCCCTCATTCAACCAAGGTACCTGAAAAACATCACCTAACCAATATGGCTAAGTGCTGAGTGGCTCAGGCACTCAGGCTTATTTCATGTCTATAAAAGAAAAGAAAAAAAATGGTTTTGTCTTTCTTACCTCTGGTTTATTGTCTGATTTTTTGACTTATCACTTCTACTGCTGTAGCCCCAAGAAGCTGAAGACTAAAATCTTCACAGCTAGAGCTGGTCTGTGCTAGCTGTTCTCCTCATGTTCATGCACGCACACACACGCAAACACTGGGCACAGAGGAGACTGAGATGCACAGGGCAATCAATAAAATAGTTTAATTTTAATAGCTCCTATGATGTGGTCTTTTCCAGCCTCAGTTTGGACAGTCCATTATCAACCCATTCCCCATCCTCCCTCCAAAAATATGTAGTTCTGTTTTAAATCTTGACTTAGAGAAAAGGATTTGTCATGATACAAAATAAGCTCTTTTGTTAAGCTTGCTGCCTTGTATTTCTTGGAGAAATGAAAATACTTGCAGATAAATCTTACATTGTGGTGACAAATACTTGAAAAATTACAAGTACCTTCACTGGTATTATCTGTATTATAACAACTTTACATTGTGTCATGGAGATACAATTTCTGTTTTGTTGTATGGTTAGGAAGGCTTAGGGTTTGAGTTGTTTTATAAAATTTTTTACACTTGCAGTACAAAATTTTTCAGTGTATATAGACAAGCTTGAAAAGCAAAAACTGCTTTTCCTTGGTTGCCTTTCACTGATGCCTTAAAAGTAGCTCATGGATCTGTGAAATCTGCAGACCACAAACCAAAGGTGGCTGTGCTACTGGGGGATATTTTTGTTTTAGTTGACCAAGCTCCAGTGATTGAAGATTCAGATAAGTTTGGTTAGTCCTGCAAGCTTCCAGAGGACATGAAAAGTGAATTTGAACACACAGTTTCTTCAGTCAGCTTTTATTGAGGTTGACTGTTTGGCCTGTGAGTGGGGCAGACTGCAGGAGCTAAGCCAGAGCCTCCCAGTGCAGCCACTGGACAGCCCAGTGCTGGTGGAGAACAGCCTGAGGCTGTTCCATTTCCTGCCAGTCACAAACAGCCACAGAAGGACAGAGACACAAAGATCACTGGAATACCAGAGCTAACACCTTTCCCACAGTTACAATGGGGAAATGTAAATGAGAGTACTGATTTCTGTCTCCAAGAGGAAGGCATGGTGCTGTGTCATTTTGCGCATGATCACTCTCTCACTGGATGAAATAATTTTCTGTTGAAGTTATCAGTGCCAGTTTCAGCCATATCCAAGCATCGCTAGGAGGTCTCATGTCTAATCGTTTACTGGATTTGCCTTGGCTTAGGTCAAAAACATCTAAGCAGCTCCCAGTCAGAGGTGGTGTGTCTGAAGGTTTCTCTCACTGAAATGTAGAGTAAATCACGCCGGGAAATAACTAAGCTTCTTACAATTTTCCTGGGTAGTTGTAGTTGTAAAGTGGGTAAAAATTGCTCCATGGCCGTCTGTAGAAGCACTTGTGTGACAGAAGCAGAAATAGCCTGTGAACCTAATACAAATTGTGCCCTGGATAACCAACGCAGGCGTGCCCAGAGGTAGACAGGGTCCTCATGAACATGCCTGCATGAGAAATGCTGAGCATGGATGGAGTCTCACTTGCTCTGCTACAGCACAGGTCACTCCCATGTTACGGGGGTTGGTGTTGTCTGCTTCCTTGGAGAGGTCAAATCACTCCTAAAAAATTCACTTTTAAATTATAGGAGTTCTCAGTAATCAGAGAGGAATGGTCAATATATTCCTGCCCAGAGAATCACAAATCAACCTCATTTGAAGCTCCAGGAAGAGTTTCCCAGAAAGACCAATTTCTTCTGAGACCCATCTGACTTTCTACCAGGGCTGTCAGCGATAGAAGTAACGTGCAGATGGCAGTCAGAGAGTGTGCAGGTAGCATGTTTGGTCTGGTTTTTACAAATTGAATAAATTTTGTGGTAAATAAACACTTTGTGGGTTTTCTAGGCTCAGTATATGTCATGGGTTTCTTCCAAGTTAATTTTTCCTGTTTTGCCGCTGCAGAGTCCTGAGGTATTTAGGAATTTATTGCAAGACTTATTCTCATTCTACACACCTGAGCCATTTTTTTTTCTGCTTTTCTTCCTTCTCCTTCGTTCCATTTCAGGTTTTCCATAGCTTTTCCTATACTGTTCTCCCCACTTTATTTTCTTCAACACCTTTAGCACTGACCTTCCCTAAAGAGACCAGGGACATTTCTGCCTCTTTCTCCTGTGCAATAGAGTATTTTAATCTATATTTTGTATAGCCTAGATATTCACCCATTTCCCTTATTCTCCCTCAGTCTTTTTCTCTTTCTTTGGCAGGGCACTGGTCTGGGAAAAGTGAAGAGTGATATTTGGCAGCACTAAGATGGCAGAAGAAAAACAAGGCGGGGTTATGTAGGTATCTGCTAAGTGGTTAACTTTCATGGCTGGGGGCCCATTTTCTCCTTTTGTTTTTTTTTAGTTTTCCATGGACTAAAACTGTTTGGCTCATTGGCATCTCCAAGCATTCCTTGGAGATTTTTAATTGCTTGAGCGGTAAGTTAGAAGTCATTTTGCTGTGAGTGAAGACAGACTCAACCAACAATAACTGGGTAAGAACTGAGTGAATGGATAGGTCTCTATCACATCCCTCTTAAAGTCATCTGTTCTTCTGGTTGGAAAGCCATATCCTTCTCCACTGTTTGTGTCTAGAAGCTGTTCAATGCCTTTCTTCTAAACCAAATTTTTCAATTTATTTAAACCAAAATGAAACATGCCAATTCTCTCAAAACCAATGTTTCCCAGCTTGATTTAGAAAGGAAACTAGGTTTAGCAGGTAGTTATGTCATTTGTCTGTTGCTCACCTGAGACCCTGCCTTTACAAGCCTGTTTGAAATCATAGACTGTTTTCAGTTGCACTTGGACACACAGAGAAGTGTCTGATGTGCTAGATTTCTACAAATGTAATGAAAATTGTCATCTGGTTTGAGAAGAGAGACTCAGATTAGTGTTGTCTGTGTGGGAAAGAAGGGTGGTACTAGGGAGTTTTGGGCATGCAGCACTGTGAACATCCTCAAGTCACCAGCTACACACCCATGTAAATTTAGTTGGAGAATCTGAATTTGCATCTCTAAGCCTGTCTCTGCAAACTGCCTCTGTTTTGAAGGGTTTGTGAAAAGAGCTTGGGGAGTTCTCTCTGGGACTATCTGCAGTGCGAGGTGAGGCTCCAGGTGAGATGACAGTGGAACATGTTCAGAAAACAGCAGAATAAGCAGTATAACAGCATCAATATGTCTTTCAAGCATGGTAATGAGCCTTTGGCTGTTTAAAGAGAGCTTGGTGTTCTGTGATATCTTAAGTGTTCTCCATTGGTTATCTTCTTTTATCTGACAAATATTAAAACAAATCTAAGTTGTTAATGACAATGTTTTGAAATTTCTGTTCTTTGTGAGAAATATTCTGTCCTAGTGAGTGCCATAGGGATCTCAGTGGAAGCTCCCTGGATGGGACCTATGTAATTCAGCTTAAAGAGACCTTGCAGGATCAAACACAAGCTAGAGAAACCTAGGAGTTAGTGACAGCCGAAAAGAATGGTCTAGCTTGATGTCAGCCTCTGCCCCAGACACAACACACACCTACTGATTCACTGAAATCCCATCCTTTTTTACAAAGCTTCAAGGTTAAATACTGCTTTGAAATAGCGCTCCTTAACCTAGAGTCATAAAACGTATGAAATGAAACAGTTGCTGAAGTTCATTGAATTAACAGAACTGCTCCAGCTGAATTGTCCTGCAATTGCATGTTGTGGATTAAGAATGTGGGGAGAGAAAGAGAAAAATCAATGTTTCCTAGCAGGGCCAAGTTACTCAATGAGCCATATAATAAGCTTGGTACTGTTACAGTCAAACTGTTGTTTTTGTGTTTTTTTTCTCAAAGTCAGTCTCACATTTCTCTGAGGCCTTGATAGTGTTTCAGATGGTATTGAGAAAAACCTTGAAAGCCTTAACAGGTGTGTGTTGTATGTGTGTGCCTGCCTTGGAGTGACCTGATTCTACAGGCTACAAGACCATGATTTGAAATTCACTCTTAGTCTTTTTCTGACACATTTTGGCTAAGGACAATGAATAGTGTGCATAAAACTATATAAAACTACCAGCAAATTTGGAAGAACTATTGCTTTATAGGCAAGAAAAAACAGTGATGGTCAAATTCCATCCGATTGTTACCACACTGAGGAGCCCTTTATTTTTACAGCAATTTTCACTTGACTGACTCCTGTGGCCATATTTACATTAGGCCAAGTGTCTGAGCTTTGGTTGTATTCTGGGACCATGATAGCCTTGTTGGCTCCATCTATCTGTACAACATTTTGTATATAATGAGGTTTTTTTTCCTTGAAAGGTTGGAGAGGGAGGAAGGCAGAGCCAGTGTACTTCAGCAGGCAAGAAACTGTAGAGAAAACCAGATGGGCTGAAGATCCATTATTTATACTACTTGTATTTCATAGAGGTACTTCATACTAGCTCTTACCTGGATGCATTGATTGAATACCCTAAAGCATGTGGATTTGCATTATGTACTCCTCCTGGAGTACATAATTCAGTTTGCTCTACTCTGACAGGGAATTCCATTTGTGTGCTCCCCATTCCTTTGGCTCCTAGGTGCCTTAAATGAGATAATGGGGAGATTCAGCCCAGAAGAAGGCTTTTTAGTTGTATTGTAAAGCTAATGGAGGTGCATTTTAAAGGACTGTTCAGGATAAGTGGTGGTTAGGGTGATGACCTGTGCTACATGATACATCTATCCCTTCCTACAGCTGTTTAAGACTGTTCTACTGCTAATACCCAGAGATGATGGCCAAAGCAGGGAATCAGATGAGATGAGTGTGTTCCAAAAATACATAAAAGCACAGTGGTCTCTGCATTTTTCCCAGCTAGCCAAGGTCTTTAAGGGTTTGTTCCTTCAACAAAAGCTGGAACAGGAACTTTACTGTTCTGCTTTGCACTAGGAGAGATCAACCAAGGTCAAAAAATTGCAGCTGCATCTTCTCAACATAGATCTGAAACGTGTTCATAGGACACAGAAAACAAAGACTCTCCAATCTACCTCAGACTGAACAAAATCTTTCTTTTCTGTCTCCATCTATATATCTTCTAATTGGCAGGAAACATGTCACCCTGTTGTGGGAACAATCACAACTCAAATGAAATTCTGTGAAAATTTACCTCTCAGAAAAAACTCCTGATTCTTATGATTGCTTGTTTTCCTTTGTGCCACAACCCCTTCTCCAAATTAACACTATTAGGCAAGAATCCTGTCAAATGCGAGTAAAATTCTATTTTCTCTGTCTTCCACACTGTCCATGTTTTAGCTCATTCGATTTTTACTTATTAGGCTTTCCCCAGTCACAATCAACTTCATTAACACTATCTCATCTATTTTCTTGATTCAAAAATGTATATGATGACATAAGGGACCTTTCAGCTACTTTCTGTTTCAGGTTTGAAAATTCAATACTTGTCTTACTCTTTTTTGATTCCTACTCAGGTTTTGGTCCATTGTAACACAGGTTCTTCTTCACCTGAACCCTCTTCAGTAGCAGAACTTACTGCAAAGGGAAGGGCTCACTTCCTGATTTGGCAGTCATGCTGGCCATGCAGCCATTGTGTGGCTCAGAAAGGTCCCCCAACTCCCCAGGTTTGTGGCTCCTCCCTCTTGTGCACGTTCAATATCCACTTGGGATTCTTTAGAAAAATACAATTCACCCATAGTTTCAAGAACATTTTCAAGAAGTGGCCATTCTGGCAAATTACCTCCTTTCATTTTCTTTAGACCCAAAAGAAAAGAGATTCTAGAAATGCTAAATTTTCTGAGACTTGAGAAGTCCACTTCCATTCAGAAATCTCTTGCTAATCTCTTGCTAATCTCTTGCTAACTTGCTTTAAAATTTTTCAACCCATTCACATCTGTTGGGTTTTTTTTTGATTTGTAGTTTTTTGTTTTGTTTTTTTGGTTTGTTTGAGGTTTTTTGTGTTTTTTTTAAAACATTCAGAATATTTTAAAATCTAGGTGAATTTTCCTTGCAGAAATGACACAGGTATAATCTGCAGGTTATTTAGTGTTCTATATCAGTGATCATTTCAATCAATTTCTTTTTCTGTTAAGACAGAAGAACTCACTCTTCTCTCAAAGCTGGACACACCAATATCTCTTTAAGGTAAAGAGCAAGTAGATTTTGCTGCGTTATTCAAATTCCATGTAACCAGCTAAAATATTTGATGCTGATGACAATGACATATGCATTGTGTAAAAAAAAAAAATTAGCTAATAATACAACCTACATCACATTACATCTTAGTCATTAGCTTCACAAAAGATGTTAAAAACTTGCCATTTGTTACTGCTATTTTTCATTTCAATCTCTTTCAAACAATTCTATGTCAAGCAAATGACAAATGCTAAATAAAGACCTAGTCAATCCCACTCCTATTCTCAATGGCCCCTTTTTGGGTGTCTTTTTTCCCTTTTTCACTATACAGAGGACTTGCTCCCTCTCACTTATAGTCAAGGTAGAGGAATATTCTCCTTAGTAATATTAAACATGCATCATTCCTCAGTCCATAGGATGATGGTAATTAAATGTGTCTGGCCATCAGTGTTTTTTAAACAACAAAAGAAGAAAAACAAAAGAGAGGCAAGCCCCCACTTTTTTTTTTTCAATAAAATCCTCAGTAACTTTTGGATAATAAAAAAGATAGGAATAATTTAGGGATGCAGAACCACCCCATTTATTCTAATTCCCTCACCAGGATGTCACAAAAATGACAAGCTAAAGGGGACCACAGTCAGGCAGAGTTTCGTGCATGTAAAAGTTAAGAACATGAAAGCATATTAACAGATGATCTGTTTTAGAATGAGGATCTATTTAACCCAGTCTCCAGCAAAGGCTGTCAATACCTACCCAGGGAAGAGTAAAGGCAAAGCAAATATACATGGTACATCCAAAAATGCTCTCCAGTCTCTGCCTATCTTCAGAACAGTAATATCCAGGAATATCTTGACTTTAATGTATCTTTTTATATTTAGCAATCCTCAACAAAATTCGATTCTGATACTTGCCCAGTCTCTGTCTGATTCCGTGTTAACTTTTGGCATCTGTAACCTCTGTTAGCAAGGTGGACAATAGATTCAACTTCTAAGATTGCTTTGGCTACATGACAGACTAGCAGAAAGTCTGATGGCTGCTGAGACTGGCAGGTTGATTAGGGTTGGTGTCATATTGGATTGAAATCTAATCCTCAGACTGGGAAAGATTCTAAATAATCAGCTCACTTTACCCTCTTTTGCACTACTGCAAGCTCATAGGAACTACATCTGGGAGCAAAAAGAGGTGCCCCAACCTTTTCTTCTTTATTTTATTCAGGGGACAGTATGTTACTGCCGCTGTCAAGCATCGAGGTGTCACCTCCCAGAGCCAGTTGATGCCACTGGTGATAGCTGTAAATGTTCCAGAAGGTGATGTGTGCACACAGAAATCAGTGTTTCGACTGAGACAGCTCATCGGCCTCAGCAGCTGGGTGATACATTAGGCAAAATTTCTATGATGCTTGTTGTGACCTACACACTGCTGCCTCATGCTGCTCACCACTGCAGTGTCCTTTGTCTTAATGGTTATTACAGTGCCTGGACACTTGAACTACACTGAGCTCTGGATCACTGGAAAAAAAAAATGGCAAGGGTAGAAGCCTAGTTGCGTTGTTCCATCTGCATCTCTGCAAGGGGAGAAGTGTTCCCTGAAACAAATGTGATGGTACTCACAGTTTTAAATATCTCAAGTAATTGTGCTTTCATATTTCCCTTACAAGACTATTCAACACTTCCAAGTAGCTCAAGTTTTCCTGGCATTCTGTCTAAATATTCCCTTCTTAATCTCATCTCATTACCTCCTAAGTAATTGTATTCTGTCCTTGGGGTCTATTCACTTTGCACATTTACAGATTGCTACCCAGTTCCCCTGAGTGTAAGCCTCACTCTGAGGCAAATGACACATTTTTACATTTGAAATCTTTCCTTCCAAGTATCCACAAATACTTTTGCAATCTCTCTACTAAGGTAGTCTATACAGACAGACTAAAAGATAAATTTCTGACTTCAGAGGCTTGCAAGTTATTCTGCCTTCTTCCCCCTTTCTTTGAGCTCTTGTCACACACATATTCATGTGAATGCTCCTTTGAACTCAAATACTCTTTAAATGCCTTGAGGTTGTGAGGCTGGGATCAATACACAAAATAGAAACAAAAAGGAAATGGAAAATAAAATACAGTGGGGGAAAAAATCTCCAAAACTCAAAAGGTTTGTAGTTTGTTGTTAAGGGAGATTTTTCAAGCCTTTCATAGTCTGTGGCCGGTTTCCATTTTTCAGATGTAGTAAGTTAAAAGTGTTCTTTTTGCTTTTTTTGTATTTCCACTTTATAGAACAAACCCTAATAATACTTCTTCATTTATTGCCTTTATTTTTTTTTCATCCAATTCTGAAAATAGCTCTTCTCCCTTCTCCTCTCACCTAAGATTGCCTATGATGTGGTTACATGGTTGTAAGTGATTTATGTTTCTGGTCTTATTTTCATCTTCCCTGAATGGCTTCCAGTTCACTGTGAATTATTTGATAGTATGGCAAAATGTAATCTATGCTTGCCATTTCCCTGGCTTTCTAGCAAATGTTTGCTGGACATGAAATATGGACATACTAGAGAGAAATGGATGTTGCATGGTTACGGTGTTCATCCGTACAGGCTTGAGAGAGCCGGGCTGTCTTTGCTGGAATGTGGTCAGGGATATTTCTTGTTTCTGCCGCCATCTGGAAAAGGCTGGGTTGAGTTGCATGGCTGCTGGCTGGTCAGTGTGGCTGACAATCCTGGGACAAGGTCTGCTTTCCAGACACTGATTTGAACCCATCATTCTAGAGAGGTGCAGACTAAGCCCAAACACTTGTAGCTCACCACAGCCTAAATGAAGAGTTAGGTAATTCTCTCTCTCACCCTGCTGAGCTATGCTGCTGCTAGATGACTGCTTAAAAATTATCTTGGTTATGACCAGACATTGCAGGAGTGCTTGAGATGGATCAAAATATTTGGAAGACTGAAAGTATCTTAATATAGGGGTAGAATATAGGGCATATATTTTGCTATTCATATTCAATTTTACACTTTTAAACTGCTTGAATATCTGGAATTATTACGTGGACATGATTTAGCAGCCCTGTTTTCCTATCTTTATAGAGCAGAGGAAACAAGAGTAAAAGGAAATTATATGCATCCCTAAAGAGTATAATTTCTCTTCTTATGGTAAACATTTGTTGCATTCAAAGTGAATGCCACTTGCAGTTCTCTATTTTGTTTTGAATCTGGCTGGTCACCCATTCAAGTAATGTCAAAGGGTAACTCCAGTTAAATAGTTTACATGAGCCAGTGCAGTCCATCTAAGACGTGTGGTTGCACAAATTTTCATGGAGAAGACACTGGGCCAACTAAATCTGAAGGCGTTTTGGGTTTGTTTGGTTCTCAGGGGCTGTGGACTTGTGACTGCTGCTGTACCTGACTGTAATAGTCACAAGGTCAAGCTCCTGCTGATTTACAGCCTGGGCTCCCTTGTCAGCTTGACAGTGATGTCGGGGGGAAGTCTGACTCCAATGTTGCTTCCGTTGCCTGTGATGGAGACAAGATGCGGAGTCTGTGAGCAGCAGAGCGAGGTACTTTCAGTCTCAGAACAAATCTGCTGTAATGACTGCCTTCCTAGTGCCCATTTGCAGCCTCGTCTGCAGCTCAGCTTGGTGCCTGCACATCCCAGTATCAGTGTCAGGGACCGCCGGTGGCTGCAGGAGCGAAGCGCCGCGCTGAGATGGGCACAAGCCCATTGCGTGACGACCCCGCGCAACCCCGGGCTCGCTGGGGACCAGGCAGCGTGGCAAGGGGAGCTCCCAGGAGGGCCTGGGACTTCTTCTGGAAGTAATGGAAGCAGAAATGCCACCGGCACTTGGGGAAGCAGCTCCCTCAGACCCAGTGGGGCTGCACTATTTTACATCAGTTGAGGATTTAATCTTGGGCTTGAAGTATGTCTTTAAGCTGAATGAGAACAGCACTGCTAAATGCCTTCC
The DNA here is from genome assembly GCF_963662255.1 of Cinclus cinclus. Classification (NCBI taxonomy): domain Eukaryota; kingdom Metazoa; phylum Chordata; class Aves; order Passeriformes; family Cinclidae; genus Cinclus; species Cinclus cinclus. Next base: position 47,286,974 of record NC_085047.1, read on the forward strand.
TGTTTAAATGATGAACTCAGTGGCTGAAAGAATATAAAATATTTATGATATGGAGGAAGCAAACGCAGTTGCTAAAATGAAGCACGGTTGAAATAAGGATACGGAGGGAATCTGAGTCTTCCCCTCTTTCTTTTGCCTGAGCCTGGCCTTACTTGCATCGTGGGGTAGCATCACCAGTCTTACTGATTTATACCCAGTGTAACTGCCATGAAAACTGCACCCTTATCTTCAACTGCTTAACAACTACAGTAGTTCAACCCTTTTAAATTTAAATGATGAATAAGGAGATTGGGATATTCCTCTCCACAGCTTCTTGCCTTACTTAGATTTTTACAGGGCCCTTTAGCCACCATCAACTCTCTCTTTCCCTGGCAAATCCCAAGCTAAGCCGTGGTTTTGCATCAGGCCCCTCCAGTGTGTAAGTGGAAGCTTTTGCCATTGAAAAAGCTCTGCAGCCTCTGTCCTGTAGCCTCCTATTGTCAGCCCTCTTGTCAGGTACTCTAGCAAACAGTATGAATACTTCTGAGTATGTGCCTTTGTGAAATCCACACTCCCCGAATAACTTAAAAACAGTCTAAGAAAAACCCCAAACACACCCAAAGTCAAACAACTCTGTGGCAGAGGTAGTGAGGCAGCTGCCTGCAGAGCAGGGTGTTGGTCAGGACGTGCCACGTCACCAGCATCACCAGAAGTGAAGGATATTCTGTGTGCTCGTAATTCCAGCTACCACTAAGCCACAGAAGTCAATCATTTTACAGTTTACCATCGTTGTTTCATATTTCCATGCCTTAAGGCATTTTAAAAGCTCTGCCTAACTCTCCTGGCTTCTGTTGAAAGCAAAAAGCATTGGACTGGCCATGCAAACACGTCAGACCATGCTCTCCAGACTATTTTGGTGAAGCCTTGGTTCACAGGGAGTGGCATGGTTAGCTCTGAATCACATCATGTGCAGCCTTATTTCAAAGGCTTAGTTTTTAGTTAATTTTTTAAATATTTTTTCTACTTTTTTAAATAAATCAAGTATAAAGCAAACAGAATAAATTGTTTTTCAAGCCCACAAAACCACCTTTCTGCTCTCTTCACTATTTAACAAGACTGTTAGTAGTGAAAGACTATGGCAATGACTAAACCAGACAGCTGCAATATAAGGAATTTTTACAAGTTTTCCAAGGTTTCTGATAGGAATTCTCTAGCAAAGAATTCTATTTTGAAGCTCCTATGATGAATAGACCAGTTTATATAAAAGTATCATTGTTGGAATGCTTCTCTTCTGTTATGTATATATATATATATATATATATGTATCCATATTTCTGCATGCCAGTGGGTGTATGTCTGCATCTCTGTGGCATGGTATGACTCAGGGAAAAGCTACAGCAAGAAAATAAAGGTTTGTGTAGGGATTTCCACACAGCCCTTACTCTTGAAAACTCTTGAAAACCATGCAGTGACTGCACAGGAAGATACCAAGGGTACCCACACCTGGGAGATGTGCATTTCAGCTCAGGGACCATCCTCACCGGCGTGTGTGTGTGCACACTGGTGTGTGCTTTGTCACGTTCTGTGGAATGAACTTGTAATCCAAACAGTGGGTAGGTGTGCACTTGAGAGTGTGTGTTTGTGCAAACAAAACTGTCCTGGGTTAGCTGTACAGGGGTGATTAGAAATCTGCAGGTGTTTGCTGATATTTTGTGTTTAGTATTGCAATTTGTCTGCTGTATCACTGATATTGATCCTGAAGTAATTCACTCATTGCCAGTTAATTATGCAGAGTTTATAAAGAAATAAGGTACTTTGGTTCTGATTTAGTGTAAAAACCATGAGCTGAGCATTTTTTTCCCTGTGACAGGTGCATATTTTGTGCAAATTTGGGCAGAAAAGACTCTTTTCTAATTACAGTTATCATTCATATAAGGGGAGAACTAAGAACTATCCACAAATGTAGGGCAAATCATATTCTACACCCCTTTTCACTGCCTTACTAAACACTACCATTTAGAGAAATGAAGTAAAATGGATACACACTTTCCCTGAGGTTAATTTTTTTAATCAGTTACTGCATTAGAAATTCTATCATTGATAGCACCATTGTGCTGCTGGTACAGTCCCTGTTAACCAGACAAGCCAATACCTGCCAATTTAAGACACTGCAGACACAGATTAACACAGGTGCTTTACTGTCATCCAGATCCTCTGTTCCTTTTAGCAGAGCTCAGGCTTTGCCCAATCCAAACATTACAAGGGGTAAATTGCAAAAGTATAAAAGTGAAAAATGGGGAAATATAACCAGGTGCCACAATAACAAGAAACTGTGCAGTGCAGATTTTTTTGTCTCTTGAAGAGTAAGAGATTTGTGATGAATAATTTAGTCTTCATTTTCCATATCCATTTCCACACACTGCTTACCTGGTCTGTTTAAAGCATTCTTTCAAGCAGATGGGAACCTGGTTTTGACAAATGCCAAGTTTTAATTCAACAACAAATATAATGTATATAGGTAGTATGTCACATACTTTGTCCCTTTTAACATAACTTTTAAAACTATAGGAAAAGCAATTCCTTTGCCCAGTTTGGTCTGCAATCTCATTAGACAACTATCAATTGGAATCTAATGGATATATGGGTCTATCATCTTTTAAAAAACATTTAAAAAAGCCTAGGCAGATTTTGGACTTGTATCTGCATTTCTTCTTGTTGTTGTTGATATGTTTTTATTTTACTTTTTGTGAGCAAAGGCATTTGCAAAGGAGATGGTTCTGAGTTGGGCATCTGAGTCTCTCAGGTTGGAGGTGGGTATGAAGTAATTTGTGAGAGGATAAAAACATCCTTTTTGACCAATAGTTTTCTAAGATACAGAAAATTATGCATAGAGATAAGGAAGTGGTTTTCATGGTGGAAGGGTTACAGAGCCACAAAATTTCTTCAGCATATACATAACAAAGGTAGAAAAGTATGTGAATAATGAGGAAGCAAAGTCTTCTGACAAAATTATTTGATACTTATTTTATACAAAAATATTTGATATTTAGTCAAATCCAAAGTTCATTTCAAAAGTCCATCAGAATGTCATAATTTTAATAGACTGAACAATAAAATGGAGCATGGAGTTAAAGTCAGTGCATGCAAACTAAGGCTTATAGGCCAGAACATATTTAATGATAAATATGCAGTGATAAGGTGTAAAGTATATCTACCAAGGAGAAATTTCTTGAAGTCCTTGTGATTGTTTCCAAAAACCCTGCTAGCTCAGTCATCACTGACTGGGGCAGGGGGGCAGGGACAGGAAGGTGTTAGGGTGGCAGAAACGTATATCAGAAATTACTAAGAAAGAAACTGATAAATAGAAAAAATATTATGCCATCATAATATATTAATATATATAATAAATATAATATAATAAATATAATATAATATAATATAATATAATATAATATAATATAATATAATATAATATAATATAATATAATATGATGTAATATAATATAATATAATATAATTAACATAACATAACATAACATAACATAACATAACATAACATAACATAACATAACATAATATAATATCAAAATCTATTATGTTATCATGTTGATTGCTGATGTTCGCTTCACTCTGATCACTGCACAGAAGGGTATAGGACAACTGAAAAAAATAAAGGAAAATGTCACAAACATACTAATTGCTATGGAGTTGTTTTCAGGCAATGACAAAATGATGGGAGAAAAAAAATTAGAGAAAGTGCTTCTCTACTTGGAAAAGGAAAGAAGAAGAGGGTTACAAGAGAGAAACATAAGATCATGACTAATATGGATGACATATCAATTAAAATAAAAAAATGTTAATTATTTAAAATGAAAAAATTGGAAATATTCACCTTTTTTTCACATGAGCTTTAGATGCACTCTGTAAAAATTGAATCACAGAATCACAGAACATATTAGGTTGGAAAACACCTCTGAGATCATCAAGTTCAACAAAAAGAACACCAGAATGTCAAGACCATGGCACTGAATACCACAGCCAGTCTTTCCTTAAACACCTCCAGGGACAGGGATTCAAACACCTGAAGGTAAGTTTTAAATAAAAAAATTTAAAAATGTACACAGCTCAGAATACATTTTTTGCTGTCAGATGGTGTCAAGGAAAAATGTACACATGGATTCAGAAGGAATTCTTTAAATTATTCAGAAATAAATCTTTTGATGGCTATGAACTGTAACACCTTGAATGCAACCTTAGTGCAGAAAGGCCCCCAACCATCAACATCCAGAAACTGGGAAGGATCACCATGTACTTGCTGTGTGTCTTTTATTATCTCATTTTTTGAACTCTGGGAAAGACTAGAGGGACAGAAAGATATGCATAGCTTTAAGAAAAGATCACATTGACTTATGTTCCTACATTTATTGTACTTCCTTGGCAGAAAAATCGGAGCTGAAAGGATGGAAAATTCCTTTCAATATGCAGGTGTTTGAAGAGATTCTTTGGGCCAAGTTTGACCTCAGGGATTCCTTCAGTCTTATCATGGTCCAGATGTCAGGAGGATGAGGGTGTCTCCCCTGTCACTTCTAGTGCTGCAGATCATCCCTAAGTAAGTATTATCTCTGAAATTTCAGAGCCATTGGTGAGTTAAAAGCACACACCCATTGACAACTAAGTGTGACTTAGTGATTTACCACCTGTATGTCATGCTCAGATATCTGTTGCAACAAGTCTGCCACTGACAGAGTGAAATCTGTAAAGAACTGCTTTCCTCCATAAAAATCTCAGTTTTGTTTCTTCTGTCAATCAGCACCAAAAGCAGCTAATCCCCACCCCACAATACCACGTGCTTGCCCCTGGCTTTATTGCATATCCTACATAAATTGATAGCAGTTTCCTTTTTGTAGACAAAACATTTATGATTATCTCATTTGTCCTAGCAACAAAAAATATGTATATTCAACCTGTCATACAAAATGGTCTGAAAATGCTTTACTGATACGAAAAGACAAAAAAAAAGAAAAAGAAAAAGAAAAATCCAGAAGGGCTGTATGAAAAGACAAAAGAAAACAAATAGGTCTTCCTTGGTTTTTCAGCTGGAATTTCAAAGCATACCACACTTCTTTCCAAACCACATTTTATTCTTTTCAAAGTATTTGGAAGACCCAAAACGACATGTTTCTTTTGGATGTGATATTGCTTTTATAAGGATTTACTTTCTATCATTTTTTCTTTTTCCTGATCTTTTAAGGTTTGTAAATTCACCCTACTTACCCTATACTGAATTCTAATGAAAATCTAATATGAATAAAAGTTATAAGAGCCTGTGTAGTTTTTGAACATTTTTAATGCAATTGTTTTTCTGATACTGTATTTTTTAAGTTTTGGTGCACAGATGGTAGTGATATACACACTGTCTTTGTGAAGTCAATTCTATAAATTCATTTATCAATACAGTATATCAATACTGGTGCAGAAATACAAAATGTGAACATGGGAAAATGTGCTTATTTCATATGTAACTTTTGAGTGCTGTAATTTTAAGTTTTTTTCCCCCTTAGTGGAGCTCATGAGACCATTAAGGCAGCCTGTATTTCAAATAATTTCAACCTTATTCTCTATTTGTTTGTGGCTTTATGCACATCCAATAGCAAGGACCATTTATGCATGTCCTATAGCAAGGATTGCTGGGGAGCTGCAGTGTCTCAGAGATCTGCTGTTAGTGGCATGGAGCAGAGCCAAATATGTGCCTGTCTCTGTTCTGCATCACCATTCCTTACCCCTCGTATTTCCATACATCACCTGGAAAGAGGTCCTGCCAAATGCCATGGACCGGGCAATGGGGAGAGGTGGGCAGGAGGCTTCCCAGGCTCTGTTCACCTACACAATCTAAGACCCAGGGCTGTTTTCCTGAACTGGAGAGTGCTTTCTTGTTTATTCAAACATTTTTTATTCTGTCTTGTCATTTGCTGCTGAATTACACATTCCTATTTGCTTTCATTGCATTCCTCTCCTACTTTAGTAAATGCTCTTATTCTGGAACTGAGAAAACAAAAAGAAATTTAACTTCACTGTTTTGAAAAGAGTCCTCAGATAATTTAAAAATACTGAAATAAAATATTTTAAACCAATTCAAAACTTTATTTTCTTTTCTTTTTCATCCACAACTGATTGTTGAGTTTGCTCAAAATTATAAATATTTTTGGTCTTATCCAACAGCCAGTATTTACTGTATTTACTGTGGAAAAAAAACCACTGCTAATCTCACCCTTAACACTGATTATGACAGGTGGCTTCTTAAAATGGAAATACACTTCACTTTCCTAAAGTACTGGTAGAAATGGAATAGTTTAAAAATCTAATCTCTTCTCACTTTAGTCTGGTAAATGTTCCAGTGTCTTCAGAGGGCTCTGAACTACAGCCTTGCATATTTCTTTCCTATTGCTGTGAGTCTTTCAAATGAAAAAGTCAAATTGATTCCAATATAATACAGATTATGTGTCTTGCATGTACCACATATTTTGAGTATGTTTAATGGAAGTATTTCTTATACGAGTGAATTATCTTGATTTTTGAACCACTTCCTACTCAAGAAAAAAAAAATCAAGAAAGGTTAAGACACAATTACCATCTTTCAATTAAGAGTGAAAGTGTAAACTGCTGTAAAAATTTAATTCCATACCCTCTGTTTCATACAGTAACATTCAGATACGTTAATTCAGAACTAACTCAGAAAAGAGAAGGTAAAATTATGTTGTAAGTGTTGTGAACAGGCAATCAGGGACGAGGGATGGTAGTTCAAACAAAACAGATTTCTCTTAAAATATACCTATGGGGACATAGGATCTTAGACTGTTGTTGGAAAAACTGAGTTGCAAACCCATAAATATTTTCAGCTTTGATAGGAAGCCAAAGCCTTTTTATGCAGGAACCTCCATGCGATGTGGTAACTGAAGATCAAACACCTCATCTCTTTAACAGATGCCTTCCACTTTGGAATATTCTATGACTCTATGATCTTGTATAGTCTGGTCTCACCAGCTAGACTGCATCCTTCCATGATTTGAAATAATTTTGTTTTCTTATTCCCTGTCAGCAAAGGATTATAAATGCTTTCCAATCTTAATTTTAAGTAATCAGATAACAGACAGAGAGGAATCAATATGATGCGTATGAAATTCTATTTTTCTGAATTATTGTTTTTATTATTTAAATGTGAGGTTTCTGTTAACCATAATCCAAAACCTATTCAAGATAAAAAGACTATTTCAACTGCAGGGTTTTTTTGCATCACAGTTTTAGCAACATTATACCATGGCTTCTAGCTATTAGTTTGGCTTTTCACAATATTTTATCATTCTAGTAATGTGATGTCTTGTTCAGTTCTTTGCCCACATGAGAGAAAAAGTACAAGAAAGCCCCTAAGTCTGGAAAACATGGAAAATATAATTAAGTATTTATGTGAGAATTGGTTAATTTGGAGATGAATGGATCACGACCGGAAATTTTATGAGAAAGAAACTTTGGAGAAGAAAATAAATCAAAGGATTATAAACAAGGAGTGTATTTTTAGAAATAAAAGTAACTGAACATTGGAAGAACTTACTTTCAAAAGGGATTTGGACTTTTGGAGGTCATTATTTCATAGAATCCTAGAATGGTTTGGGTTGGAGGGTACCTTAGTGATTATTTCTTTCCAATTTCTTTTCTTTTTTCTCTGCTATGGGCAGAGACACCTTCCACTTGATCAGCTTGTTTAAATCCCCAACCAACCTGTCCTTGAACACTTCCAGGAGTGGGGCATCCACAGCTTCAATGGGCAGACAGTGGTAGTGACTCACCACCCTCACAGGGGAGAATTTCTTCCTGACATCTAATCTAAATCATCAAGTTTGAAGCAGCTCCCCTTGTCCTGTCATTACATGCCTACATGAGAAGTCCCTCTCCCATGCCCTTGTAGCCCCCTTCAGGTATTGGAAATCTGCTCTAAGGTCTCCCCAGAGTCTTCTCTTTGTCAAGGCTGAACAGCCTGTCTTCATAGTGGCCTTCCTTTGGACTAGCTCTAAAAGGTCCATATTTTTCTTTTGTTGAGAGCCCCAGAGCTGGATGCAGAATTCCAGGTGGTGTCTCAGCAGTGCAGAGGGGCAGAATTCCATCCTTTGCCCTGATGCCCACACTGCTTTGGATGCAGCCCAGGACACCATTGTCTTTCTTGGCTGCAAGCACACACTGACAGGTCACATCAAGCCTCTCATCAATCAACAGCCCCAAATCTTCCTCCTCAGTGCTGCTCTTAATTCATTCTCCCTTCAGCCTACATTGGTATTTTGGATTATTCCAGCCCAGGTGCAGGTCTTTGTACTTAGCCTTGTTGGACATCATGAGATTCACAGGGGCCCACCTCTCAAACCTGTCCTCTGGAAGGCATCCCTTCCCTCCAGCATTTTGACAGCCTCACACAGCTTGGTGTCATCAGGAAACTTGCTTAGAGTGCACCCAATACCACAGTCCATGTCATTGTCAAAGAGGTTGAATGGCCCTGGTTCCAGTACCGACCCCTGAGGAACACACCACTCCTCATTGTCCTCTACTTGGACATTGAGCCACAGCTCTTTGAGTACACCATACGTTCAGTTCCTTTTCCACTGAGTGGTCAATCCATCTGTCCAGAGACAAGGATGTTATGTGGGACAGAGTCAAATGATTTGCACAGGCCCAGGAGTATGACACCAGCTGCTCTTCCTTAGTCCACCAACTCTATCACCCTGTTGTAGAAGGCCACCAGATTTGCCAGGCACATTTTGCCCTTAGTAAAGCCCTGTCGACTGCCACCAGTGACCTCCTTAATTTTTCATGTGTATTAGCATAGTTTCCAGGATGATTTGCTCCATGACCTTTCTGGGAGCTCAGGTGAAACTGAGTGGCCTGTAGTTCCCTGGGTCTTTGTTTTTTGTTGTTTTAAAAAATGGGGTTTATATTTCCCCTTTTCCAGTCAGTGGAACTTTGCTGGACTGCCACTACTTCTTAGGAATGGGATGGATAGGGAGGGGCTTAACCACTTCTTCTGTCAGCTGTCTCAGGATTCACAGAAGCACCTCATCAGGCCCCATGGACTTGGTCACCTCCAGGTTCCTTAGACATCCTTGAACATGACCTTTTCCCACAGCAGGTGGTTCTTCATTCTCCAAATGCCTGCTTTTGCCTTCTGAAACTTGGGTGGTGTGGCTGGAGCACCTGTCAGTGAAGACCAAGGCAAAAAAATTGTTGAGTACCTCAACCTTCTTTGTATCCCAGGTAATCAGGTATCCCATTTCCTTTTGGAGGGACTCTATATTTTCCCTATTCTTCCTTTTATCAACAGTGTACCTATAGAAGCTTTTCTTGTTGGCCTTGGTGTCCCTGGACAGATTGAATTCTTCCAGGGCCAGATTAAATTCTATCAGATCTATCAAGGATAAGATCTTACTGATCCTGGAATGCTCAGACAATTTCTCTATATTCCTCTCAGGCTACCTGTCTTTATTTCCACCTTCTGCTGGTTTTCTTTTGCTGTCTGTGCTTGTCCAAGATCTTGCTCCTTTTTCATCCTTGCAGATCTCCTGGCGGTTTTGCCTGATTTCCTCTTTGTTGGGATGCATTGCTCCCAAGATTGGAGAACGCAGGTGAGGGTCTGTAGTGTGTCATGAGAGGATATGACTAGGTGAGGACTGAGTGGGGAGGGCTGTGAGGAAGAGGAGGAATGCCTATGTGCATTTATTACCAGTGATGCTGCCTCCCAAATTATACAGATTTTTTTTTTTGAGGGTAGAAAATATATGAGGAAAAGAGATCAACTCAGAGTATCATGAGCACTGGGAAGGTTGGGAACAGTCATGATTTCAAAGAGATGCTTAACTGCATTCTTCAAATATCTCTGTGAAACCCAGTTACACATGACAGAGAAATGGTATACTCATTGTGCTGGGATAATTTCTAACTGGAATTTGGCCAGACCTTTTTAAGCAGAAAGGCGGGCAGGGGCACAATCCTGTCATTAAATGTCCTTGTCATTTTATCTTCATTCCTCTGATTCATTGCAGATGGTGTTTTGGAAAATGTTTTAGTGCCTTTCTCACTTCAATTACCATCAGTTCACACTCAGTTCGTAATGGCAGAATAATTGAGCAGGGGACTGGTTCACAATCCTTGTGGATCTTTTGGACATTTTCTTGTGGTACCTCTAGTTCTTTATCTTGCAGCAGATTTTTACTTAGAAAATTTAATCTGAAAATGTTTGAAGGTTTGAAAAAAGTACCAAGGCTGATTACTTTGATAACTTTATTTCAACATTAGATTTACTTTTTATGGATTAAAATGCCAAGTCCTAAGCAAAAAAATTATAGTGACTATGAGATGTATGACTCAATATGAAGTCAGCACAGTGTAATTCAAAATTTTTTAAAATAGCAAAATCAAGTTAATAAAATATATTCACAATGTCCCAATACCTTTATAATAGTGACATCAGAGAAACCCTAGGTGCATAAATTATAGTTAATAGTAAAGTCAACCAAGCATTTATTGCTTGTGATTCCTTGTCCATCACTCATTGATCAATTTATTATTGATACAATAATACAAATATTATAGAGGTATCTGGTTTTATAAGTATTGTAATTAAAGAATGATGATTAAAGAAATAAGGAATTATTATCTTTATAATACTTTGCAAACATGGGGGTGGTATGCAGCTAGTGTGATTCTACTGTGCAATGTAGTTTACTGACCATGATAAAATATTAGATTAACTATGCCAATAAATTTAAATGTTCATAATAATTTAAAATTAAGTAAGGAAAAATGTGCTATCAAGACATTTTCAGCAGCATTGTACTTGTTCTTTTATGATAATATTTCTAAATAGTCACCAAAATGTTGATTTCTACAAAGAATTGGTAATAGTAATTGCACAGCATGGTGATCTGGCAGTCTGTCTGAAGACAAATCAAGAGAGAAATAATTACAAGACTTCAGAGCCACAGTGTCAAAACCTGAATTAATTTCTGATTCTGGCAGACATTTATTTGCCAACTTAAAAAAATAACAAGGGGTTTTTTTTGTGTGTTTGGTTTTAAATAATCTAGATGGCTGGATTTGTTATATCTGTGTGTTTGCAAACACTAATATTATTCCTCCTAAAAGTAAGCAAGAAAAATCACCGAAACATTCCAGACCAAACATGAATAAAGAGATTCAAAGACATTGTTCAAACAAAATTTAAGGCATTTTGAACAGTTCAGGTAAGCTTTTCTTAAACTTTGCTACACAGATTTGTAGTTGGGTACCTGGATGACTTTTTCAGTGTCACGGATGCTCCTGAGAGCAGAATGAGATGGTGTGGCTTATTAGAGACTTGATTCTCATAGCAGCAAGAAATTCACTTACCATTTTTCCTGTTTTTCTCACGGCGCTTTGGCAAACAAACCTCAGGATAGTTAGAGAAACAGGACTTTTTCTTACTTGGGTTATGCAATTCTTTTAGGACTGAACAGACTGTTCTGACATTTGCATTGGCAGCGGGATGAAAGAAAGTTCTTCTGACCAAGAAGCAGTCTGAATACCATCTATTCATGGTGTCCTCTTTGCCTTCGGTGTCACAGACAAGACAACCAGCCTTGGCTGAACCCTCCTATCCTTGCCCTGCTTGGACTGGAGAGAGCATGGGCTCTCTGTCTTCTGTTCCTCTTGAACCTCTGCCTGATCCACAGTCCCAGCAGTGGTATCACACTAAGAAGATGCTGTTCACACATTTTGAAGCATCTTTCCAACATTACAAGTTTCCTTTGGTGTCCTCACCCAACCCCAAGGAAAAAGGAACCTGATGGGGTGCTGACCTCAGGATGTGCCACAGGAGCTCTGGCATTCCCACGGTCCTGCAGGACAGAGGGGCCTTTTTTAACCGGTTTAAGGTGACACCAGCCAAGTTTAGCAGGTGTTGAGTACTGTGGCACTGGAAGGCACAACATCCTGCACCACTGACAAACAAATAAAACCACTTGTTGCATTTGGCTTCATTTTATTTGTGAATGTAGGAACCATCATCCAGCCATATCTTGAGAAAATGCCTTAAGGATTTAGGCTCTCATTCTGCTTTCTCTGCATCACTTCCATTTCCTCTCATGGCACCCATACTTGCACAGACACTTGACGCCTAATCTTTTAAAGCCATGTCTAGGATGGTTTTCCATACTCCCTCCATTGTCTCAGCACCTGTAGTATTTCACACCCAAGGGTTTTGTGGAGAATTCAACTTTGCCCCTGAGTTTTCTTGGTTTGTTTTTACTCCTGAGGAATTTGGGATAGGCCAGTTATCCTCTCTAGGTACAAGAAACAGAAATATTCTTCCTAGATAGGAGACAGGACATCAGCTGAAATCATGTAACCCCATTGCTTAATATTTTCACTTGGTTGTAGATCTCTCCAGTCTTGGAGTATAAACTGCTCTCATACCTGTGGAGATTTTTTGCATGAAACAAACAGATTTCAAACTGACTTCCTTTCCTGCAGCATTCACTACCTTATCAGGCTCCTCGTTGTCTGGATTGCAAGTTGGATGAGACTGGATTTCTTTCCTTTTGTTTTTTTTATTTTTCATTTCCCTGCCTCATACTTATGCTTAAAAATTCTCCACGGGCAGAAAGCATCTACAAGACTTCAGTGAGGAGAGTAGTCTTGGATGGGGCAAGCATTTCCTAACCTAATGTTTAAATGTTTGACCTAATGCTCAAAATTAGATAGAGAATTGGGTAGGAAAAATGTGTCTCTATAACCTAAAATTATTGCAGTCTAATTCCCTTTGCATTGCAGGGAGAACATCAAGAGAGGCTCAAAAGGAAAGCTTTTTTTACCATGGTAATACTGTATTTTGGTGTTAATACTATTTTTTTCCAAAATCTAATTGTACAGGAAAGCTAATAAGACATTTTAATTCTATATTTATCTGAGCCTAATGTTTACCAATAAACATAGTTCTATTCTTGAGAATTTGTTCATGCTTTTAACTGTTGCTTGCATGCTGTCTTCTTGCTCCATATGTTTTTTACTCAAAGTGTCTATTATTATAACATGAGGCAAGCTGGGTTTTTTTTTCCCCTTCAGCTGTATAATATGGTTGTATATATATATATATATATATATATATATATATATATATATATATACATATATATATATATAATTATGCTTAATATACGACCATTTTGAATGCCTTCGCTTGAGTTTTTAACAAAAGAAAATAGATGTATGTAGTAAAACAGTGCTACACCCTTTACCTAAATGTAAAGGTACAAAGGGTCTGTGTGCTAAATGTCTAAAGCACTACTGTGAAAGAACCAACACCAAAGAATTATTCATATTCTCCATGCAGTGATACCATGTATCCCGTGCCACTGAGAATGCCATGGAAAATACAGTGATTTAGTTACTAGCCCAGTCTATGGATTTTCAAAAGAATAATTTAACTCATGTGAATATTCTCAGATAAGTTCCTTGTACAACACACCTGCCTAAAGTTGCTCCCACGCAGAAATACTCAAGTGATTACACCCGCAGTTTTTAATGAGCTATTAATAGAAAAACTCCCAGGTGAAATATGAGGTTTGAACATTTTGCTGCTCTTTGAAGGAGCCCAAATTCTTCTAAAAGCTCCTTGGCCTATGTATGGAATTACCTATAGGAAAAAAAGAAGGTGGTAGACACATTATGCACAGATTTTTCAGAAAGCATATTCCATTGACATACAGAGAATTTACTGGCTGAGCCTTCCCATACACTGAGAAAGAATTATTTCCCTGTGACTTTTTGTATTTATTATCAGCTTCACCTTGGGAGTCCAAGTTATTTTTTAATACTTCTCCAATTTGCTTCTTTTCAAGGGTGGGGGGAAGGATGAAACGAAGGAGATTACTTTTGATATTTATATTATTTTTACTGCACATGTGATTGTGTCAAGCTGTAAATACCTTGCTAAATTTTTTAAATCCCTCTGATGTCTGACAAGGAGTTGGAAAAATATAAATGTTACATTTTATGGGTTTTTTTCTGTGTTACTATAGTCTGCAGTTCTATTATAAACTGTCATCTGTAATATAATCAAAGGAAAATTGGTAGGAAACCTTATTGTAGTCCAAGGAGCATTCCTTTTTACATGAACTCACTGACTTTAATGAGATTTAGACTGTCTGGTTCAATCTGGAACTTTTAGAAAACTTTAGGAAAGATTGAGTCAGAAAAGAACTGGCTTGTTTATGGGACGTCCCCAAAGCTTACCTTGATTTACAGTGATGTATAATGTCAAAAGAGTTGCTTCCCCATTGAGTCAGAGCCTTTGAATCATTAAAATTTGTCTATGACATTCCTAGTGCACCTTTCTTATTGCTGACTGACACCACTGTCAATTTCTAGATTAAAAAACTAGTAGCAGATTAAGAGTTGTAAAGGATTGTTTGGCCTCCTTGTTTCTCTTTGCTTTCCTGTCACTGGCTGGTTTCTGGGCACAGTTTGCTATTGTGCTATTGGCATTTGTACTGACAGCAGCACGAGTGAGTGTTTGTCCTGGGCCAGGCAAGATGAAATGGTTCAAATGCAGAATAAAGCTGTTGTCTTTGCCCCAGGGAACGTGCATTTTTTTAGCTGGAAAGGGGTGCCTTACCCAATAGCTGTGTCCTGTTCTGGCAAGACTGACCTCTGTCTTCCCCGTCTGGACAGCGTGGGACATCAGGACTTGCTTTTCCCAGGAGTGCTGGGGCTTGAACTTCTGCCAAGGGCCCAAACCCAACCAGACCATGGACCTTGTAAATGAAGAAGGTGCTTGCTCCTGATCTCACTGTGAGTCAGGACATGGCCACTCATACAAGAAGCAGAGATGTTGGGACTGGCTGAGTTTTAAGGACCCTTCCAGCACAAACAGTGATATGACACAACAAGGTGTTCCAGGAACTGCTGTCTTCGAATGTGCCATTATGGATAAAAACAAAGAGTTTTGAAAAAGGGGAGAGTAGAGGGGAAAGCTGGGTTCTGCCTTCCCCATCAGAATGACCTGAGCATTCCCCTTGCTTGCAAGCTAATCCAGATTCAAAACACAACATTGTGAAGACATGCTAGGAGGACCTGCTCAGGGATGTTGGGGAGGGGGGTCCAGGCCTGGGGCAGTGCCCTAGTTACACAGCTGTCATGCCAGCAGTGGGTGCTGTGTTTATGATCCATCTGTTCCATAGCTGATGGGGCAAGGGAGATCACTGAGATGTAGGAGATCTCAGAATTACTGAAAGAGAGAGGTTGAAAGGGAGCTTGTAAGGTCAATTAGACCAACACCCCTACTCAAGCAGGGTCAGTGACAGTCAGCTGCCAGGGCCATGCTTAGATGGATTTGGAATATGTTGTAGAACACAGACCCCACAGTCTCTTTTGGCAACCTACCCCATTGCCTGATCACCCTTGCAGGAAAATTGTCTCCTGATATGTTGAAACAGAATCTCCCATGTTTAAGTCTGTGCCCGTAGCCACTTCTCTTGTCACTAGATTCCACTGATGGAGCCTGACTCCCTCATCCTCATTCCCTCCCTTCAGGTACTTATATACACTGATAAAATCCACCTGAGTATCTCTTCTCTAGGCTGAAAAGTTCTAGCTTTTGCACCCTCTCTGGCTGTGAAAGATCTTCCCAGTCCCTGCATCAACTTCATGGTCCTCCACTAGATTTGCTCCACTAAATCCCATTCCCTTTAGATCCTCAGTCTTTCAGCCAAAGAGACAGAAACGTGACTTCATGGACTGCTCACCTTCTGAATGGGCCTGAATTTCTCATACTGTCATGAAGAGAAATCCTGAAATCTGGCTGAAACTTCTGAGGGTTTTTAAAGGTACTGGAAGTCTCTCTCCAGTTTCAGGAAACTTCGGTTATTTCAGGCTGATTGAGTTGTTCCCCATTTTCTTTTGCCCACCCAGTACCAGGGACCTGCATTTTGGTGAGCCATTGCTGAAGCACCTAACTAGAGAATTAGACTTGGTGGGCTGTGTTTCATGCAAAGTATGAAATAATAGACAGCTGATACCAGCCAACAGAGGAGAAGCAGGAGGCAAAGAAATAATATTGGTCTGCAGGTTTGGTCCGCCAGTATCCAAGTTCTTTCATGTCTGGGTCACTCCCTGAAGCTTAGACAGGTTCAGCAGTAGCTGGAGAACACTATTATCAGGTTGCTGTGTTTGTTGCTTTCAGAGGTCAGCAGAATCCTGACCCTTAAAATGTTTCTCTATAAACTGAGCTCTGCATTTACAATTGCTGTAGTAGTACAATGAGACTGGGGTCTTTACAGAGTCATTCTGATTTCCAACAAACAAATTTCTTTAAAAAAATCCACTTATTAGCATAAAGCTAGTGAACAAGGATATTTAACACAGCAGCACTTTTTAAACTTACATTTTAAACTTATTATCAGTGGGAGTGAAGCTTAACACCATGTTTATTACATTTCCATTTTTCTTTTAAAAAAACATCATTTGCTTTTCTATTAGCACTAGACTTCCCGTCTCATTCCCATTAATTTATTTCATTGCTTCCTTAAATTTTTAGTTCTGCTACAACATCTAGTTTCCTAAAGATTTCCATATAGGTGTAATGTATAGAGTATATAAATACAGTTTATATAATAGAACACATGAATAAATTATTTTACTATAAAATATAGTATTTATATATATTATTATGTAGAATATTAATGCTTTATGAATTTACAAAATACACCTATAATATGTATACATAGATTATATAAATATAGATATCTATATATTACATCCATATAATGATCTAAATTAATTTCCTTACCATTTTTCTTGAGATCAAGGGCATTGTGGCTAAGCATAAAACTATATTCCCCTTTAAGCCAACTTTTCAGTCCTTCCCTTAACATCCCACTAGGCCCTTTGCAATATAATTTGCTCCAGTGAAACTGTTGGAGTAGGTTTGGGTTTCTACTCTCATTTTCTCCTGCTTTTTGCCCGGCTTTCTAGAAGGCCAGCAGATGGGAACACAGAGCTGGGCTGTGCCCTCTGGAAGATTACTTGCTGCTGGAATAAGAGCGTAGACTCAAAGGAGTGGTGTGAAGTAGGCAGAATTTCACCTCAAGTGTGATGGCTCTCAGGAAAACTGAGTGCTTGCTTCTATGATATCACCCTGCATGCCATGCTGGCTGAACGGCCTCCATGAACAAATGAGGTGCCAGGAATAGGAAAAGTGTGATTAATTTGCTACTTACAGCCCCTGTCTCTGGGTTAGCTGTTGGGTTGGGATTCATCCCACCCATCTGTAGCTGTTTGCACAGAGGACGAGCTGCATTTCAGCTAGTCAGAGGAGAAACAGAGGCTCAGTGACAAGACAGAGGTATTTGTGTAACAAGGACATCCTGCCTGGCCTCTGGGGGAAAGACTGCACATCTCCCGTGGGCCCAGTGTCATACCTACCTGTCCCATACAGATGTCCTGGATACCTCAGGGCACTTAATGTGGAACTAAGTACATAAATCCCTTCAGATTCCTTTATGGCATAATTTCAAGAAAGAACGTAGAATAGTTTGGGAGTGTAATCCCCTAGAAATGCTGGTTTCTTCTCATTTTCCATCACAGGAGTCTCAACATGGGGCTCAGGTATGTGAAAGGTCAACAGTGTTTGCTTTACCCTGATCTCCTGAGGCCATTTTCAGCAGAAAGGTTGAAGACCTGCTAGGGCTCCTCACAGCTGGTACACATGCACCCAGCACTGGTGGGAGACTTACCCCCTCCAATTCAGCCGGTGGAGGCCAGGCAAGACCCCTGAGGGCACCTGGGATGGCAGTAGATGCTGATAATAAAGCAAATGAATCCTGCTATGTTCTCCAGGCTGCTGTCACTAGATCTCCACTGCCTGTGATGAGAGCTTGGGTATTTAGCTCATGTATAGACACCAAACTGCTTTTTAAACTAGAGCTGAATCCCATTTCTAAATTCAGATGAGATATACTGGCTTCTTAGAATTCAGGGTTAGCTTCTAGAAATTAGCTTTTTCGCTTGCCTTGTTTTTCTCTTTTTGTCACAGCTGGAGCCATAGCCACAAACACAAGTGCTGGGGAGAGGGTGGTGATACTTACTGCTCCTCATCTGGTGTGCAACAGAGCAAGCAAGAGAGGTTACTGAGCTGTCATCCCTACCAAATCACAGGAAGGATGCTATGCCATGTGTATGTACTTAAGATATAACAAAAAATTGTTGTATGTTGCTTCATTTACACTACAGGTGATGATTTTTATTTATATGTGCTCTTTTCAGAGACACAGTCTTTAAAAGAATTATTGGAGCAGAGTTCCCAAGAGGTATTTTCAGGTACTGGTTCTGTAACTGCTCAAAGTGGGTCCACAGTATTTGTCTTGTAAACTTTTTGTAACAAGGGAGAACAGTGACCCACTTCACTTCCATGTTACCTTTCCATCACCTCTTCCATGTAAGTAAGAAGATGTGGTGTAGCACTGCCAGCAACATCTGCAGAAAAAAAAAAAAAGCAACAACTCACACTTCATGAAACATTATAGTGGAAAAGAAAATGAGTTCCAAACCACCTTGAGGTTCTGGAGTTAATTCATCATTAACCATGAGAGACATGGGCACTGCAGACTCCTGCATTGTTTCCATCATGGAAAGCCCTAGATTTTGCAGTCTCCCAGTATGGAAAGCCACATAACCAGACATCATATCAGTGTGTATATTTTAGTTTGTTCATTCAGTATTCATCACCGACTTAAAATCAAGCAAACTAAACAAAGTACAACAAAGGGCACTAATTTTATAGTGGGCTGTTAACCAAGGACATGCCATACATCTCAGATCCCCTTTCTGCAAATGGCTCAGCACAAGTGAGTTTTACCACTCATATAAATCAAACTACAGGATCAACACCTGAACTGGGAAAGATAATTATGCTGGCTGTACTGTAGCTGTTACATTTTGTGCTAATAGTTGTTAACAAGAGAAGTGAGGTTTAAATTGTAGAAACTAAGTCAAGGGTACAAAACCCAAGTTTTTAAAAAGCTCTGAGATGACCCAATTATATCCCAGACGACTGGGAAGAAAGAAATGAAAGAAAAGAATTGGGAACTTCAGTTTTAGCCAAGTCTACTCGACAGTATAATTTTTCGCACAGAATAATTCTTAAAAGAATATGGTCACTCTCTGTTACATTACAATAGCAAGAAATCCTTAAAAAATGCCCATTGCTTGGACAACAAATGATGGGGGGAATTGAAGAGTAAGAACACATGCAGAAACAAAGCAGTCACAGGTGCAGGGCACAAATCTGAGGTGGCTGCTCCTGGGGACACTGGTCCTGCACAGAGAAGATGTGAGCAGATCTACATAAATGGCTCAGAGGGCCATGATCTGGTCTCTTCTGTGGGGTGACATGAGAGCTTGTGTATGACCTGAACTTTGTACAGCTCAAGCTTTCACTGGCTGAATAAAATTTTAGCTGACCTTAGGTCTCAACAGATTGCAAAAACTTCTTTTTTTTTTTTTTAATCTCTCCGCAGCATTTTGTACTCTGGTTCAATTTTAGTTCTGTATAAACTTTTATACTTGTAAATGGAAAACTACCTGCCAATAACCCACATTTCTGTTTTCTGTAATCTCTGATTTATAATAACCCCTCTTCAATCAGGCACACTAGCCATGGAGCATTACTGGCACTAAGAAACTGGAGATCCAATCTTCTCAGTTATTTATCACTTAGTGTTTTAACTGCAGTGGGTGTGTTTTTGAACTGTTCCTCTCATTGAAACATTTAATACAGTGAATAATCTCCTCTAAAGAGACTTGAACATCCTGGCAGTTATTTGACAGCTTAGGGACTGTAGCAACATTCAAAGCATATGTTAAGCTTTGCTGCTCAATTAGTATGCCAAATGGCAGCTCAAAATTTAACATGAGTTTAGTGCTTAGTCTGGTGATTGACTGGGAAAAGATAGTTTGGAAATGTCCACAGAGAGGAGGAATATAAGGAAATTTCAAAAAAACAAGAAGCAGATGATGTCCAGAGAGGTCTGGATTTTTCTACTGTAATAAAAGATGGACAGTTCCCTTGACCACATAGTAGCCATTGGATATGAAAATTCAGGATTTTTGTAATTGAATTACTGGCAAAAAATTACTCAAAGACCTGGGAATTTAAGACAAGCAACCCAACCCTTAGATACTCTCCTTTCCTGCAAACAGTCATTCCTGTGAGAAACAGCATGCCTGCAATTCCTCTGGGTTCTATAAAACCTCTATTCTCTCAGGCATAATAGGAATGAACCTTTTTCGTTATTACTAGAGCATTGTTCAGATGTGATTATAATAAATTCATGCAAAAGTACTCATTAATGCAACGTGCCTACCAAAAGGTAACTACATACATTTAAATCCAGATCTGAATAGATGGGATTCAATTTGAAAACTTATTTGGATATCAGTAATATTGACATTTCACCCTCCATTATTTCTTCAGTAAATCTCCTTTAAAAATGTTTTCTAAAGGAAAAGCATGCCTTTTATTTTTTTATTTTTTAATTTTTTTATTTTTTTTTGGTTTTTTTGTTCTAGCTTTGTTTCCTGAAAATCACAGAAAGCCAGAATGACTTGGAAGAGACTAATCAGTACCATCAAGTTTAACTCCTGGCTCTCTCAAGAACACCCCAAGAATCACATCACATGCCTGGGAGCATTGTCCAAGCACTTCTTGAGCTCTGCCAGGCTGGTGCAGTGACCACTGCCCCAGGGAGCCTGTTCCAGTGCCCAAACACCCTCTGGGTGAAGAACCTTTTCCTGATATCCAACCTAAACCTCCCCTGACACAGCTTCAGGCCATTCCCTCAGGTCCTGTCACTGGTCACTGCAGAGAAGAGATCAGTGCCTGCCCCTCCTCTTCCTCTTGTGAGGAAGTTGCTGACCACCATGAGGTCTTCCCTCGGTCTCCTCTTCCCCAGGCTGAACAAGCCAAGTGTCCTCAGCTGTTCCTCTTATGGAATTAAATTATTGAAATCAAGTTTTTAAATAATTCAGAATATCTTTCCTACCTGTTTATTTCCATTGAAATTAATGGAACTCTTATGTTTGAAGCACTACCTTGTCTGAGTAAGGCTGGGAGATACCAGAAAATAAATGATTTCTGGACTACTAGCATAAATGTTCAGATTTCATTCAAAAAGACCTTTCTGCCAAGTTATAAATTCTCAGACATTGCTGTTTATGTTTGAAAAGCTGACATACTCTTCAGACCCATGTCTTAAATGCAATGCAATAATTTCTATAGGTTTAAAGAATAAAGTTTATTGATGAAACATAGTAATTAATCATGGCTCTTTGGTAGATGTAAATGTAGTTGTCACTCATATCAGTGAGCAAGGGGGCATTCATGGCTTTAGCTGCAGAACAATAGAAACCTGAAAATGACTGTGCTTATTGTCTGTGAAACAATGAAAAACTGCGGTAGGTACATTTTACAGTCATGTCATAAAACATATCTGAGTAAGAACACATGCTTTTTTGATCATTAGGATTTTTCCAACTGGATGAGCCAAACTGCACAATACTGTAGAATTTACTTTGATTTCTGTAATGAATCACTAAGGCAATCCCACAAGACTATCCAATGCAATAAAAGATTAACTATTTCCTAGTAGAGAGTCATGTTTATGGAGATGTGCCAGTAAATTCTCTAATTCAGTCTAGCAGAAATGTACCTCTGGCTTTAGAGTAGATATTTACTCTAATTCCAACTCTTCCTTTCGTGACATGAAATCCTGTGTGGTTGCAAGTTCTATTTGGTTTCTGTGCATCACTGCATCTCATGAGACATAGAAAAGATTATATTGAGACACAGATAACTGAACTGAAACCTGCTGGTCCCCTTTAGAAATTTTGCCACAGATGTAAAATAAGTACATTTTAAAGCAATATATGAAATCTTGATTATTGAAAGCAAAACCAAAAAAATCCTTACATATATATTCACTATGTCATTACATATAAAATCCATTCTTATGAGACCATGGAATCCTACAGAACCATTTACACAATACTTTTTGCTTACAAATTGGGAAGAAAAATTTCTCTGTAAGAAGAGTGAATTTTACTACTTCGTGGATTTATCCATTCCACAGAGAGGCAGCTAATCTTCCCAAATAATTGTGTAGTTCAGTGACTTTCTGAGCACATTATTTTGAGATTTCCATCTCAGAAGCCACTTGTCTGATGAGAACAATGTTTCCTCTTAGGAGGAGATAACATGTTACCTGTGACTTTGCAAATCAGGAGAGCAAAATGAAAGCAGGCATGTATGGCAGTTCTCAGGACAAGAATGTGGTTTATTCTTGATTTTTTGCTCTGTGTGTTTAAGTTATGACATACATGTAATGAATTACCACAGAGGGGAAAGAATTAGTGTTAATGATAGAAATGAATACAGTTCTCTTGATAGAACTAGAAGATGAGACATGTTCAGAGGTTTAACACATTTTACTCTCTGTTTACCAGGAATTCTGTGCACGAGCTACAGCACAGAATCCGAAAGGCACATGGCAGCTTCCATATATGTTTGCTCCCAGTAGACTCCTGAGTCAGCTTAAGGAATCATGCATATTTTATTTGATTAACTAAGATGTGCTACTGCTAAAATGCATTAAGAAAATATCTTTGTGACATAGTCCAGCAAAATTTGATGGTGTTAAATGTGAGTTCCATTCCCATCAGTGACATTGTTTTTCAAGATGGCCTTTGGAGATCCCTTCCAATTCAAACCATTCTGTGATTCTATTATAGATTAATTTTTCATTTGAAGTGTTTATATCGACTTACTAAAGTGCATAAGGAGAGTAGCTGATTTATCATTCAGTCTAGTTTCTCTATTTATATATACCTCCAGATTCTATTTTTGGATGGTCCTTTCAACTTCTGTAAAAACTTACATCTTTCTTCTAAAATTTGAGAACCAGATGTGGAGCATGTCCTTTGACTGTGTTTGTGCATTTCTAAAATTTCTGTGAAGTGAATATGTTAGTTTTAATTCAGAGTTAGCTGGATATTTTCTTACATTCCAGAATCTGAATGAATAGGAAACTGTGATTAGTCTAAATTCACCAAAAAGCTGTTTGTCTGACTGATACAAATACTCTGTGGAAGCTGAGGTTAATGCTACGAAATTTTTTTGTGTCCTGATTAATATAAAATAAAAGGAGATTTGAGGTGAGCATCTTTGTAAACCAAAGGAAACCTGGTTTCTCAGGAAACCAGAGCTGAAAATGAAAAAAGCATTCTGCTCTAAAAATGCAGGATAATCAAGTCCTTATATTGATCTATTTTTCCTGTTGTTAAAAGATAAATTCTCAAGAATTAAGTGCTGTCAAAAATGCAAATAAACAAGGAATTATTTTGCTATCTTGCCTGCAGGATTGTAGTTAAAAAATACATATGAGGAAAGAATAGTTGAAGCCTCAGTATTTCTGAGATCGTTGATATGTGAATTTGATTTCTTTTTTTTTTTTTTTGAGAGCAAAATTGGCTAAGAGTAAATAGATTTAGGCTCAGCCTTTCATTTTGTGTCATTTGCCTTGGAGAAATAGCAATTCAGTTGCTGACTATTAGTGCTGCTCCACCTCTGCCTGTTCATACTCACCCCATGAGACTACACCAAAACCAGAGACATCTGGTTCCTGTGGCACAGCAAAGCAGCTTTGGGTAGGAGGTTGAGTTAGGGCAGGGGTTTGTTCCCTTACATTTCAAGGGAAGTATCCACGAGTGCTACATGCACAAGCAAATCACAGGAAAGAGAGACCTGCCTCAGGGAAAAAAATATTGCTCCAGGCAGCTCTTTGTGCCAAAGTTGTGTGCAGAGGATAGCGTGCCTCCTTCAAATAAGACAGTTTTAGAAAAATCTTGAGAAGGTGCTATCAGAATTTGGGCTGAAATTCAGATCCAAAAAAATAAAATAATCTTGAGATAGACCTACTCATTGCAAATAGAGCTTGAGACTATATAAAATATAAAGCCTTTATCTTCGTCAAGTTTGGAAATTAATTTGGAAATTATTAAACATTCTTTTTCATGGGCTCAGTTTTAATAAAATGTGATCTGACAGTAGTATCTATGTAAAGCCAGAGCTGAGGTGTGCTGAAGAATGTCTTCACAATGTCATTTATACTGGAGATAATGTTAAAGAAAAAAAAACTCAAAGCAAAAGAGATTCTGTTGTGACTTTACTGGGAAAGCAACTAGATTGACTGAACATTTTTAGAAACATAACCCTGATTGCTACTGTATGTGTTGTTGCAGAATTATTTTCACATGTTAATAGTTCATTTTTTTCCACAATGGTATTACTGATTGTCTGGAAGCATATAATTGATTCATTAAATTGTGTAGCTCCATATAGTTTGACCTCTATTGACGTCTTTGTGGCAAACTATTTTAAAAGAGCAGAAGCATATCACAGCCAGCAGCCTTACACCAATATAAATATTTTCTACTGTGCTAATGCTCAGAATTCACTTTCTGGCAGCTGACCAAGAATTTTGCATAGGAATGCACTGAGCTGGAGACCCCTATCTAATAAATTTTATCTGACACACTCAAACATCCACTTTTATTACCATGTCTGATTTTCCCATGCTCATACAATTTAAAGCTACAGCTTCTCCCTTTCTCTTCTTTGAAGAAAGAGTAATATTTTCAAACACAATGTCATAGGGGTACATTACCATGAGCACTTTCATCTGTGGAAGCCTTATGCAAAGGAATGTATACTATATATTCAAAAAACATATTCTCTCACCAATCCCACCATCTTTCCACAAAAGCTCCCCCAACAATGCAGCAAGGGAAAGCATATTTCTGTGACATTTTTATGGTTTATGGGCTGCAATTTTTTTTTTTTTTTTTTTTGCAATGGAGAATATTTGAGTCCTCGTCCAGATATTCTCTAATCTATATATAAACTGCAATAAATTCTGCAATATTTCAGGGGACTGTCCCTTCAGAATGCATCGTACAGGGTCTAATGGCTGAGGATATGTATCTAAAGAAAAAACACTCTGGAAAATTCCCATGGCACTGCTATGATGAATTAGCAGCACTAAGAAACCTTCAACAGTACTATCTACACTTCCCCTCTCCTGATTCAGGGATTGCAATATTTGGAAACTGGATTGATATGAATCTTTTGCTGGAGTCTTCTGTGGAAATCAAGAAATGTCCCAGACAAGATTTTTAGTGCAGTGATTAAATTGTTCCCTGTTCCTGTGCTTATCAGTTATTTTCAGCCCTGCCTAATGTTGAAAAAGCTTCTATAATTATATATATTTAAAAAAAAAAATCACACAGGAAAGACGTACCTCAGTAAAAAGATTTCCCCAGTCAATAACTATTTTCCTCCTGAGACAAATGGAAAGTCTTCTGAAGTCAAGGGCACCCTGTACCGACTCCAATGAGTCTTGCATTATTATTTCTCCATGATGCAAATTATAGCAAAGCAAAAAATTCTGTCCTGAGCTTTTGAAAATGAAATTTAATCTAATACATTATTTTAACTTTGGTGTTTTCTCCCCTCACCAACAAAATGGGTACTGCTCTTATTAGATTGCCCATCACAATAACTGTAGAAAAAGTAAAATAACAAGAAACAAGAGTTATATTTTCTTAATTATTTCACCCAACGATTTTTTCCCCAAAATACAATTTTAAATTGAAATCCAATGACAATATAAAATCCCCCAAAGTCATCTGTATTATGCCATTAAAAATATGCCTAAAATAGCTCTTTTTTTAACAAGAAAAAAAGGAGTCATGTAGCTAAATTCGTGTACCATCATTCAAGTACAACATTCAGATGCTCACAGTTTTGGTGCAAAACAGATGTAAGTGGGTATTGCTTGAAAATCAGTGTATTTGTAGCTGGCACAAAGTATCAGCACAATAGAATACCTGGAAACAATTTCTGTAGATTACAGTATGCTTGCAAATGAAGCCTGAAATACAATGTGAACAAACCCACGCAGGTGTACCCAAAAAGTCCTTCATTAATTTAATTTGTTCAATTTCACTACGGTGGGACTAGTAAGTAGGTTCTCTATAAAGCAGCTAATCTGAATTGACTACAGTCAGCTAAATTACCCAGTAAGCCAGAAAAATACCTCCTAGAAGCCCTAGCAGAGAGAATGATGTGCTGTTTAAGCCGTGGTCCTGAAACGACACACAGAGGCGTTTGACTCTAAGCCGTGATTATTAGAGATTCCACCTCAGTCAGCAGGACAGGCATGGCAGGATTGTCCTCCAGCACCAATCTGCAGAATCTCCTACAGCTTTGGAGCAGCCTGTGCAAGCCCTGAAAGTTTGCAGCAGGATGGGAGTGTGGCTGTGGCCGATGTCCTGCCCCTCTCAGCAGCCTGGGAAAGGTGGTGCCTCCAACACTGGCCCCAGCTCTACCTACGCTCCCTCCCCGAACAGCTGGCTACCATCCTGGGTAGTCTTATCTGCTGTGACTTGTCAAGCCAAAATATTTGTTTAAAAAAGGATCAAATATTCATAGCTCATTTATGCATTCTTCTAAAAGGAGAAACGAGGCTTGTCATGGTAGATAAATGCCAAAGTATGTGTGAGGAAAGTATATGCGAGGAAAGGAAAGGAAGAGAAAGGAAGGGGGGGAAAGAGCATTTTTTAACCTGTAGTATTTTATAGTTTTCTGCTCTGTCTTCTTTACTTTGCTCTGGGTTCTGGTGCTGAGAGTTTGATGGCTATGACCATGCAACTCAGAGCAGCCCTGCTCACCCAGTCTTGCCACTGGGTGTTGTTAGTTTGTATTTTGTTAATTTTGTTCATTTTTAGAAATGATTCAGGGAAGTTATTTCCTTCCAAGAAAACCCTAAACTAGCACCAAATAAGCTTGTCAGTCAACACTTTTATATAAAAACCAATGTGGAGCACAAAACAAGGATTTCATTAAGTAGGGCTTTGTTGACAGATTGGTTATTTTCTATATGAGAAGAGTCACAAGACAGATTTCCATTGGCTCTGGGTGAATAGAGAGACATTATAATTTTCCCCCTTCATTTCTACAAGAGCAGTCCAAATATCTGACTTTTCTGAATGCAAAAAGGAACCATTACAGTTGCTTTCTGCTTACCCCAACATCTCCATTCATCTTTGATCTCCACAGCTTTTAGTCTGGAGAGAAGGAAAAAAAAAGCAGTTCAGTATCATTAAGAAACTTTTTAAGGCTTTTATTCCAAATCTCTTCCTGAGAGCAATTAAACCTCAGTCTCTTTGCTCTGCTACTGCAACAAGCACAAAAATAAAATGCTTAGAAATATGTAAGAAACTGAGCATGCAAAAATCAATTTTGACCTAGCTGTAACCACATCTTAATTTTTAAAAGAAGAAATACTGTATATTCTCCCTAGCAGGCCCTTTTAATCATATTTTAGACAAATGTATTCATGGGAAAAATGTTCCTGAACCTCTCTTACATGTCTCTCTTTTCTTTTCAGAAGAGATGAAATCCAGTATGAAATCACAAAGGCCTGAAACAATGCATCTGGTGAAACAGGAATCTGCAGCATGATCAATGTACATTTTGTCTCTCAAAAACTGGGCATTATTAGAGCTGAGATAGCACAAGCTGCCAAGACTGTGAGTGTTCCCTCAGAGATCTTAGACAAAAAAAAACACACAAGAAATCTAATTTTACAAAAATTTAACAAAAAATCAGAATGGCAGTTTAATGTTCCAGATGTTAGACACATTGAACCAAATAACAGATGCAAGACAACAGGCTTTTCTGACTCTACTATGTCATTGTGCAATACAAGCTTAATTTACTCAAAACTTTGCCATTGCTATCTGTTTGTGCTGGGTATCTGCATCGAGCTGAAATTTGGGACAGGGTTTGAATTCTACTAAGCCTTTTGTGAAAATAAGGCTGAATAAAGATGTACATTTTCAGCAGAAAGTGGTCTTGGGGTATTTTCTTCTTGTTTTTTCATTTGGTTATTTGGGATTCTCTTCCAAGCCTGTGCTTAGAAGAAAATACTTAAGTTTTGGCAAAGTGATGTCTGAGCTGTAGGGCTGTATTGCAACCCACCCTCATTTTCCTGGGCCATAAATCACTTTGCATCTGCCCAGCACAGACACAAGTCTTGGTAATAAGACTCTCTGAACAACCTGTAGAGGTCTGAGTGAACTTAAATTTCTTGTGGTTGCTGTGAACACCCAGCAAATGTATTCCCAGTTCCCAAGCAGAGTCCACAGTCTTCTCTCACAGCCAGGGATACTTGGAGATGGTTTTCCTGGGATTGCTATATCTGGTTAAGTTAGGGAGGTGGGAACTGGGATGGGGAAATTCTAAGGCACCTTTACCGTTTTTTTTTTGGAGGAAATACTGGAAATACTGGGCAAAGTAAGGTTAGATACCAGTTAAAATGAGAGATGCAACCTTCTAAGAGTCATGGCCAGGGCAAAGGAGCCAAGACATTGGTGATTTCCCCCAGATCCATGGGGCAGGTAAAAGGTCCAGAGTCAGAAATCAGGATACAAGAAAAATGTTCAAGCAGGTGTCATCAGAAAAAAAAAAAAAAAAAAAACAGAAAACCATGTTGAAAAACATTTTTGGGAGTTTTGGGAGTTTTGGGAGTTTTCCTCCCCTATTTAAAAAGATGAGAAGATGAGAACACAGCCAAGAAAGCAATGAGGCTGGTCCCCAACTGTTCTGTCAGGCTCCTTTTCATTTAGGAAGTGGTTCACTGCTGGCCTTGATGTCCAGACAGTGATGACATGCTTTCACTTAGGCTTCAACTGTGTGGGAAGGACCCCAGAGAGAGGAGTTCCCCCCTCTCCCCCCCAACCCCCCAACAAATCTCTTCTCACCAAGTTCCCTGGCAGAAGCAGAGAAGTTGTGTTCCACGTGCTGTACGAACCAGCGGCTCCACAGGGTAAAACCAAAACGGATTATTTAATTATAGACTGTGTCAAAATGTGTAGACACAAGGAGACCTGTAAGTACAGAACACCACTATTAGCACTTCCCAGCTCTGAAATATTTGTCTTTAATACTTTTGAAACATCCTTATCAGTTGGATAACTGGTTTTGGTAGTGAAACACTGCTTTGTGCCTGAAACAGGCATGTGCTGATTGGACCTACCTGACTAACTTGCAGTCTCTCTGAAGGGCCAAAGAAAGCTGGGAAGGCAACAGAAACCCAGAAAGATTAGCTGCCTTTCTCAGTGACATATAGCAAGCTGAGTGGTATCTCTGGGAATGGTATCTCTATCTACCAAGTCTCAGTTCATGGCCTAATCCTGGAGCTTGATTACTGTCCATCACTTACAAAATGTGATACATCTCTACTCCTCAGGTGTGGGTTTCTGGTGTCTCAGCACAATCAAACACATGTCAGTGACCAGCTTCTTTTTTCTTTTAAATCTTATCCATTTCTTTTGAAGATCCAGTTCCTTCAAAACATGATAGTTTAACTCAATTTCAGTTGAAATCAACAGGATTAATTTGTAAGTTCAAAGCCAAAACTATGCCTATTTTCCCTTAATGCACCCAGTCTGTTCACACGCTTAAAATAAAACAGAGGAGCAAGTGGTGGGGAATTGACACTACATACCATAGATACAAAGTCCAAGAGCCCTTGTCTGGAGCTGACTTTCACAAGTTGAGGAATTCCTCGGCTCCAAAAGCTGGGAGGTATTTCTGTTTTCTCAGGGAATGGGAAAAGTATGGAGGCTAAAGGTATAGCATGACTCTAAAAGCATGAGGAGAAATCACTGTGTGCAGTCTAAATTAATAGATGTAGAACTGAAGACCTGAAACAGCTGGCATATTTTATTCTGGAGATTTTGTTTTAAAGGAGCAAACCATGCTTGATTTTCACTCATTATTTCAAATAACTAGACTGAATATGCAAGAGCAACTTTGTTCTTACTGGTGTTCCTACAGGGCCCCCAGCTCAGAGTATGTCTCTGGGAGGAGGAAGAGGGAGCTTGGCTCTGCCTTTGCCACCTTGCAAGCAGCCTGCAGAACACTCCTTCCCTCTGTTTGCCCATTTTGAGTATTTGTCTTTTGAGCAGGAGCTGGTGCAGACCTCTCGGCAACCAGTGCATTGGAAGTAGACTAAAAGTAACAACAAAAAAGGATGGCAAAGCTACTATTTTGTAGCATATCAGATATGTCACACGTGTGACACCAGAGCTGTGAGGATGGAAGGACCCTGGGGCTTCTACTCATATATTAAGCTGACTGCATCTATAACAGACTCTAGGCTTTTTCTGCTTCTAAAAGTTCCATGACATAGCACTCTCTGCCTGAGGAGGGTGGGCTACGGATGCCAGAAATTCCACTTCTGTATCCAGCCTTTTCAGTGCCAAATACACAGACTCTTCTTTTCTAGTGATTATGCTATTGACTTGTTTAACAAAACAATGAAAACTTTCTATTGCAAATGGCTTTTGTCAGCAACTATTGGTGCCTTTACAGTTTTGCATACTTGTCATTTAATTTTGTAATATTTTCAAATTTCATTTTAACTTGCGATGTGGCAAATTGTTCACCAGATGTGAAGGAACCTTGAGGACTAACATTGTTTTCATTGTTGTTGTTATTAATCATGACCGTGAGTAAAATGAAGAAAACTAGGCTTCTGTTTTACTTCAGTGAAGAATTTGGAAAGACAGTGTCATAATTCATTCCAGTTTGATCAATCACCCCTTTCCTATCTCTGCTATTCAGCCTATTAGGCAGTGGTTTTGGTTCACATAAAATATTTCAGGGCCAGATTGAATCTTTGCTTCACAGCTGTGTTCCTAAAATGTGCAAATATTTGCTGTGTCTCAGGTGCACATTGAGAAACCATAAATCTTTCCGTTGCCTGTCTGATTGCCCTGCCTTCTTCTGCAGTCTGCTGACCTACCTCCACTCCCCTGTGCAGTGGCTTCAGTACATGTAGATGAAACTGGGAAGGGACAGTGCAGGGTAAAACTGATGGGACAGGAATACCTCTACTCTGGCATCTTTTTTAAATGAGTTGCCAAACCAGACATATCTAGGTACAGAAGTTTTCTGGCATAATTTAGTTAAACTGGACTCAAGGCTACCAACCCTGCTTTTATACAGATCATGTGCCTTTCTTGCTGGTTTCTCGAGTCCCTAAGTTAAAAAATAAGATGCCATAAGAAGGGGAGGAGGCAAGCAGTGTGAGGAAAAACGTAACAGCAAAGGCAGCAATGCTTGGTACTGTACATGAGACAGAACAGAAATTTAATCCATAAAAGAACCAGCAATTCAGTTAGCATAAGATTTAACAAGGTTTTCTTGAAATTTTTCTTTCCAGACACTTCCTCTGGCAACTTCAGTGACACAGTGGTTCCTTTGGCAGCTCTGTAGTGAGCTGTGTCCTGCTGTGGCATGGTTATCCACATGGTCCACTCTCTGTCAGTTTCCTTTGATGCTCAGTGAGGCATTTCATATGTTTTACGTCCTGAGAAGCCAGTAAGCAACTTGTCTCTTATCAAACTGAGAAGCTCACTGAATTCTCATCTGCTGATGCAGAAGTAACCTAAATGCATTCTTTATCCTTGTGTAAAATTCTGGCAGCAATTACCAATGTACTTGAAAGGTTTGCTTTTGATGCTTCATTTTCTTTTTACGTGGTAGGAGATATGAATAATATGGATTTTACTGATGTCACAGGACAGTTTTTACATTCAATGTAAGACAACTCCCAGAACTAAGACCACACTGAGGCAAAGAAATGCTTTATCATAAAAGTAGGAATTTCAGATTTGGTCTCATATCTGGCACCTACTCTGGAATCCCTCAAATGAAAAATTATACTTAAGCAGTATAATGTACATGGATACCCACCAACACCTTACTGGTTAGATAAGTGTCACCAAAGCTAAGCGAGACCAAAGCCATGGCAGGCCAGATCAGACAGAGAGGTGGATCAAAAGAAATAACGTTAGCAGTCACTGTTGACACTAGTGATGACACTTCCCTAATTAAGCCACCAACACTAAGGGAACAACAGAGGTGCTAGTTCTTTGCATTTAGATGTGTAGTTCTCCTAGAACTACCTGGATGGTGTTTAAAGCAGTGGTTACCACCTTCAGAAGTGTCTTATTCATAAAATTGCATGCATGTCCTAAATAGAGCTTCTTAGAAAATGAGACAGAAGAACAAGAGGCTCCTTGGTGTTGTTCACTACAAACCCTGTACTGCTGATTAGGTTGACTGAGGGTAGGAGATATACAGATTTGCCAACACGAAACCAAGAAATAAAAAAGTGCAGAGGCTTTGGACTCCTGGCCTGTCAGACCGTGCCCAAGTGGGTTTTCTGTGCAGAGCTGGTGAACCACTTTCTCCCTGCAGTGGTGGCTGTTGGATGCCTCATGTCCAGGCTCCATCTCAGATGCCTGTGAATTAAACCTGGGAGACTTGTCTCACTCCCTCCCCTCACCCTGTGCATCAGGTCTGACATTTCCACCAGCTATGGTGCACACTGGTCTCTTTGTGTGTCCCTTAGTCTAGCACCATTTGGGGAGGTTGGTTCCTCATCTTATGCTAGAAGAATAACATCCAGGGGCCACATTATACTGTGGTGGGTTTGTGTATCCTTTCAAAATATAAGCTTGTGGATTACTTTCGAGCTTGGTAGGTTTACTTGGCCAAAGGGTTAGTAATCTGCCTACGGGCCACACCATGTCAAGGACATGATAGATCTTTTCCAGTACGAATACTTCCAAGTTTTTAGGCATTGAAAAGTCAAAAGGAAGAAAAGGAAATAAAAGATCCAAAATTAGACTCCCGTTCCAGATTGTTTTCTGGGTGGTGTCTGCAGGGCCTACCTTAGAGCAAAGTGCTGAGGTGAAATTCCCAGACCGAGTACAGCACCAGTACAGACATCAAAGAGCATGCTGGGCTGTGATTTCACTGTCTTAGTGCAATCACCATGAGGTTCTTGAGTTAGAACATTGTGCACTGGAAAAAAAACAAACCAACAGTTTTCTTATGTACCGCAAGCAGCTATTAGACCAAAAGCGTTTTGCTTTCTGAGCTTACCCTCAAATACACTCCGACCAATTTTGTTTTTTACAGAAAGCTTCTCAGAAATCCTACTTGATTACAGTCTCAGATTAGCCTGTAAGAAGTACTGTTTGAAATGAGCACTCTGACTTAGAATATAAAGGAACATTATGTTATTTTGTAAGGAAAAAATTCTGCAGCGAGAGGTGATTTGCTTACCTTCTTTGTTCTTTCTTATGATATTAGCTTGTTATTATATGTTGGCAGAGTGAAAGCTAAGGAACTTATCTTCAAACACAAGCCTTATTTTCTTAGAACCCATTTCCAAAAGCCTAGTAAACCTATTTGGTAAATTACTGTAATTATTGCTTCATTCCCTTGGTCATAATGGGAAATACAAGTGTGCACCTTAATTACAATGGGATTTGTCCACTACACAACTTGAGCAAATATCCCATCTGTAGTTTCCCCTCAGACGTAGACATTTCAGGATTAAGCCAGTTAATTGAGAGAAAATTGTGCCTCTTGCAGAGAGCATTGATTACCAAGTACCTGAAACAGTGAGAAGTTTCACAGGTGGGATGGTCCCCATAAATTATCTATTCTCAGTGAAATGAAAATTCATTATTTTTCATTCTTTTCTTTGGACCAATTTGCTTCTGCAGAAGAGAAGGGGCTGAGACATTGAACATGTCTCAAATGCTGTTAAAGCATTGTGTAAAAGTGACAGATGGCCACCAAAATCAGACAAGTTTGAGAGGTATGTGGCCAAATGCAAGTTCAGTGCCTTATGTGAACAATGATGAAAGTGCATACCATTTTTTATGGTGACTTAAGGATGATCACTCCGTTTCCTCGAAATACTTTCAGTATGCCAGTGTCAGGACATCGCTCCCGATGTGGAAGCGGAGGCCTTGGTGAAACGGTTAAATAAACATATCGTTATTGTCCAGCTTTAGAAGAGGATATTAAATTACATACCAGGAGAGCAGGCCATGCCTGTCTTCAGCATTAAACTGCGTCTGACTCTCCATTTTCCTGTAGTGCTGTGTTCAGTTTTGATTACCTACTGCTCCCAAGCTTGGTTTATTTATCTAAGTGCTATTCTAATATAAACTCACTGAGATTAGTTCTGCCCTTGGTCCCAGGAAGGCAGCTCAGTGGGAAATGTGACTCAAATGATCAAGGACAGAAGTGAATCCATTACCATTTTCTGGGCTATCCATGTGTTTATTTTGTGTTCAGATCTTTAAAAGTCCTTTCAAATAGGATCAGCAGGTTTTATAATGGGAATGTCAGTTAGAACACAGGTGATTGAAACTGTAAAAAGCTTTCACATGAGCAGTAGCAGCCCTAAAAATTTTTAGCTGGTGAGGATCTTAACAGAAGATTTTGTACTAGATGTATGCATGCATATGCATATGCATATGCATATAAAAATGTGGAGGTTTAACAGCATGGTGGCATGAAAAACAGAAATGGTATCAGTTATTCATTATGAACATAGAGCTAACAGGAATGTTAGATATTTTCACACTGGAAAACAGGAAAATACTGCCATTACATTGTAAAGAGCCTTACAACTTTCTCCCATGTGCCATTTTCTGTAGGTCAGCCCAGGCTGCCCCACAGCTGACTCTGTGAGCTTAGGAGCACCAGTGAAAGTCCCACAGGGACTGCTGCATATACCCAGCATCCTCATCTGCCTACTGCTCTTATGGTGCTGGGATTGATCCTCCCCCGTGTGTCCTGCTCAGAGATCCTGCACCAAACTGGCTGTGAAGAAAGCAGAAGAGAGAAAATGAATGTGGGAAACAGAGAGCACTCCAGGGTCAGCGTGAATTTGGCACGGTGACCAAAAGGAAAGCTAGGACAGGAGAGGAAAGGAGAGGTAAAATGAGCTTGCAAGCTTGGTGTGGGGTGGATGATTGATTACTAGAGCAAAAATAAGGGAAAGGCAGAAAAGTGGTGAGAAGAAAATGTGACTCAAGGAAAATGAGGAGATAGAAGAGATGATAGGCAGGAAACACAGGTGATCAAAGAGACTGTGGGAACAGAAAGGGAAGGTGGTGGGAAGAGAAAGCATGAGAAAAGGGAAGTAGGAAGAAGATGGTGATAGAAGCAGAGAATCAAATGACCAACAGAAAAAATATGCATGTGGAAGGGTCTCTATGTATCTCAGATAAGTGCAGCAGCAATGCCAGTGTGAGATTAAAAGCAAAAAGTAACAAAAAATATTCTTCAGTATTTAATTCCATGATTGGCTTTAGCTATCAAGTAACAGAAAACAGCTGCATTTCATAAAGCAACAACTGGTCTTCAGTTGTAATCTAATCCTTGCATCTGACACTTCGAAAAAAAAAAAGTATTTTTGCTGCACATGTCTGGTACCACATCGAAGAAATCCGTGAAGTCGCAAACTAAATTTTAATTGCTTCTTTTGTCTTATCTTCCCATTTTCCCTTGTATATTTTAATCAAAGAGGGAAATGACAGTTTTTAAGAGGCTGGACATTTTCTTTCTGAGTCAATTTAACCTAGTATGTGCATTTTCCTCTCCCTCAAGTTTGTGCATCGTTGTAAAATAAAAGCCTTACAGAAATATCAGCTAGGGAATGAAAAGAAGCAGTAGGTGAAGATGAATATTAATAAGACGTTCAAAGGTTGAACTATTTTTTCAAGAGCTTTAAATATTTGAACTCATATAGGACAGTAAAATCTGAAAATATTTTAGCAAAGCAATTAGCGAAATTCATTAAATATTCTCATTCACTCTTTCTGTCACTTGCTCAGTATACTAAGCATTATCACACTAAAATGACAGTATTTCTTAGATATAATCCTAAAGTCCTCTCTGAGGAAAACATGTAAATAAACGAGCTGTTCTGTTTTCCCAGAACAGCTGATGCAGGATATTCAATGGTATTTTCTGCCTTCATGGTGGTGCTTTCCATACTTGTTTGTTTGCAAACACTTTGTGAAGGAGCACAGAGAACTGCAGTGGGTTTTGGGGCAGTGAGCTGCTGTCCACAGCTCTTTCAAAAGATGCAGGACAGAAGGGGAGGGAGTAAATATGTCCAGTGACAACACATCTACTTTGTTCCCTGTAGGTCTCTATCTTAGAAAACACATCATGTGCTAAATTAAATCCCTACAAAACGGAAAGAATGTAAGTTATTGTGGCCTTATCTGAAAAAAATCCAGACAATAAATTGAACAGATCTCAGTTTATCTTTCTTGTTGTTGAAAGATAAAACCAGCTCTGAACCACAACTTGAAGGATACAAATTTTTTTCCTACCTGATACTAAGACCACTTAAGCAAGAAGGTTGCAGAAGGCCCTTAGCTCATTTTTATACCGTCTCCGGCTTTTTCCCTTTGAAATAGTAACCTAGGAAAATCTACATTGATGTGAATTGAAACATTTCAGTTAAAACACACCACACATTTGTGAAGAATTAAAAATTGCCATAATCCTGCAGAGTTCCCTTGCACTTTTAAGCTTCAGGGCAGACACCATTTCCATTGCTCCCCCCTCTCCCCCTGGCTCCAGTCTTCCAAAGCAGTTAAAATATTGGAGTGCACTGTACCTCTCAACCAGCCTGTCCAGAATTCCTTCCTAAATCCCTGTGGTGAGGAGCCGTAGTCCCGAGAGCAGCGAAAGCTTAAATCAATGTGCCACTTCATATGCACAAGAATAAATCCAGTGAAAAGCAGGAGTCATTAATTCTGATGCTCATGGAATTGCATGTTTACCTGTGAAAACTTTTTTAATCTGACATCCCTAAATTACTTCAGCTCCTACTTTGTCCCAAATGAAATCAGGTTTTATGAGAAATTCTGAAGGTGATTAATTGGTTTCGAAGCCCTCCAAATACACTCGGCATATCCACTAATATTAGTCTTCTTTTCACAGGAGAGAAATGAGGTTACTGGAAATCATATTACACCAGCCTATTTCTTCTGGATTAAATGTGCTTGAAATAAATGCCATTCCTTTTCCCAGTTTACAATTTATCATTTCAGAGTGAGAGAGCGTATCTTCATTTTATCACTGTGTTGTGTAATATTTTTCCATGTCACTGTGCAAAAAAAAATATTTGACATATTAAAACCTGAAATATACTGTGCAGAGATCCAACTCTGTTACAAGTACACTGCAATTACGTTCAACCTCATTAGGAATTTCACTATCAGTTTCTAAAGGACTGGGATTCTCATTAAATAAAGGATTTAAGTGCCTAAAGAGATTTGCAAACTAGATTCAAGTCTGCAATCCAACCTGTTGTGCTCTATTACCCATCCTGGTACTCACTAGACTCCGAAGGCACCGAAGGATTTTCCCTCGCAGCTCTTTAATTGCTTAGAGCTGTTGTTCTGGGCACTACAGGAGCTGACCTATTTCTGACAGGTGTGACTTTGCCTTCCAGCTCACAGCTACAGAATATTTCTTTCCAGCATATGTAAGTGATACTGCTCTCCTCTAATCTTACACTGACTCTACTGTGCAGAAGGAGGGCTGAGCAGTTGAACCAGGCTATCTCTGCAGCTGATGGGGAGAAGCAAGCACTTTCAGAGAGATGACTCTCTCACCTATTTTAGCTGTCTGCATTAGGATGTGAGGTGTTGCAATTAGGCCAGTTATGGTACCAGATATTTAGGAAGACTGTTTCCAATTTAGAAATCCGCACTGTAACGTTCAGATGATTCCCCAAATAGGTGCTCCCCCGAGTTTTATGTGGGGTAGTGGGATCTTGAAACAGATATCCCCATGGAAGGTGAGTGGACACTGGAACACTGAAGTTGTGTGGGGTTGTGCAGCGCAGACACCTCAGTTCAGCAGAGCTACCTTGTGTCTTTGACCACACAGTGTTAATGACCATCCTGGCAGTAGCTCAGAGATGGATGTGTTCTGCAGCATATGAGGTATAAATACACAGCACATTAATATAGTGTGTTCTGCACTGTGTAAGTCCTCTACTAGGCCTGGAACAGCAGAAAATCAGGGAATGTATGCAGCACACAGAAAGCATGGATCACCTTATAAAGTGCATTTAATGCTTTTGACAAAAGTATGTTCTGAGATTCTTTCCTATCACTACAGTTCAGGTCTGAGCAGGAGGGCAATGCATGAGACTGGGCCACTTTTCTCTTTCCCAGAAGTGATCCATAGGGGAAGCTGCTGGCAGGAGCCTCTCGACCTTACTGTGCTGCAAAGACAGCAACAGCCCTGATCCAGAAAAGGTGTAAGCAAGATCCTGATTCTGCAACTTGGCACTTGCTGGAGCATGAGCCCTGGGCCCTGGCCAACAACAGCTGCAGCACACGGAATGAGCTTGGGCCCTAAATCCTGTGTCCTTGTACTGGAACTGGGGATATTGAGAATAACATGGATAACATGGAGATTCAATGGACCATAAAAAATTACCCTCCAGCACTAGGAAAGATAGCATACTCATTTAGCCACCCTATTATCAGTAAGACAAGGAAGTGTGGTATTAAGGACACAAATACATGGTGAATTTAACACCATTCAGCAATGATGGAACAGGAGAAACCTGCTCTCTTCAAAGATTTGCTACGCCTTTTCTGTTTTGCAGCACTGAATAGGAAGAGTGTCCCAACAATTCATATCCCAGCAGCACACCACGGTGCTGAGTTATAACACGTTTTGGTCTCACAGAAAGAGATCTTACAGGAAAAGTATTCTGTTATGCATAAGGTATTAAAATATAATCTTAAGGTCCTAGCCATTACAGGATGATTTATTTTAGTATAGTTGTTAATTATGCTTAATGCCCTAATAGGTAGGGAATGATGACTGCCTGGAAAAAACAAAGCCACTGTATAATTATGCTTTTTCTGGTGAAGTTTTTTTTAAGGGGACATAGCATCATACATCCTTATCTGATCATCACGGGTGACTTGAGGAGAACTTAGAGCTAGATCCAAAGACAGTGTAGGTGGACAACCCTCTCAGAAAATCAGTGTAGGATCTTGTTCATCACGGATGACCTGTTCCAGTGAAACCACACTCATTTTTGTTCTGTGCGGCTGTTTTATCAGTTTGTTCTGCTTCTTTGGAAAGAGGTGCCATAACTCGGCTGTGAAGTGAGTGAGAAAGTAGGTGTTAAGTTCAGTATGCATGGGAACTCTTGGAAACTTGTCTTTCCTTGACCAGGTGTGAAGGTCTGCAGGTCTACTTCTCTAGTCTCTTTTTCCTGGACAAATTGCAGTTCATAGCACACAAGAAACAATTCAGCTACAGGTTTCAGCAGGTTTTACATATTGCTAAGTGTTTTTTTTTTAATTTCCCATAATATTTTCACACTGTAAAAGGATTTTCCTTTTCATTGTAATACATTATTACACACTGCATGCTCATAATTACCTAATATTTCCATGCTCTATAGATTCCTCTTGATTGTTAATATTAAAAGGCTTATTAAGATCCTCTCTATCAGCTTATGGTCTCCACACATACTTAGAGGGTTGGCAAACTTGGCATAGGATAAATGTCACTTTTAAAACACGTTACAGACAGAGTAAAGAGGAGGTTAAAAAAATAGAGATTAGAGTGTTGAGTAAATGTCATGACTGCCAGAATCAATTGAAAATGAGCATTCTTGCTGGCTTTAGCTGGAATGAAAAGAGACTTCTCCTCCCCCAAGCCCAGTCCCGGAGGAGTACAGTCAGGATGGTACTAATGAGGAGAAAACTCACAAGGTAGGGGTGATGTTTCCTTCAGAAACATTATATGCATTGGTGCCCTGAGCCCCCTAAGGACCTAAAATCTGTTATTGTTCCTCCTGGGAGGTCCGTTTACACTTAACACACATCTGGCTTAATTAGGTTGACAGCTGCTGCAGGTACTATTGGACAAGGTCCAGGCATCAGAGTGCATTAGCATTTGTTTAATGGTTTAACCTTTCATAATCTGATCTCCACTGCGTAAATGAACCAGGGAGATATCTTTTATTACTTGTTAATGTGTGTTGTGTGTGTGTGCACATACTCACACTCACACAAACATGCAAGCAGTCCACATCAAATGTGTCCCACTTCGCACTGAAAACCCAAATCTTTTCCAACTGTAAACTTCTGATTAAATAAATGCGGCTCCAAATAAAGCAAAAAATGAACTAGATTAACAGCAAAGACAGCAACAGTCATGCTGTATGTAAAGACAGAAGAAAATACAGCTACTTCCGTGTACAAATGTTGGCCACTACATATTCACAACCAGATTTTGCATACCTATGGTTTTCATGTTTTAATTTAAAAGAAAAAAAAATCAAGTCAGAGAAAAAGGGACTAAAGTTTTTGCTGCATACAGAAATGAAGCCAACATAGAAGGTGTTCCAGCATGGACTCGTGTTTGGCAATAAAACTCACACACTTAATATTTTTAAATAGATCCAATGAACAAAATAGGCCTGATTCTGCCCCCATTAAAAGCAGAGCAATTCCTTCAAAGTCACTAGAAATAATCTGGTTTTACACTTGGGTACCTGAGGGAAGAATATAGCTCAAATGATTAGGCATGTGCTTTGTTTTCTCTAGAGAACCCTTTCCACATATCCATTGAAAGGATTTTTTTTCACTTTAAAATATTCTTTTATGTCTAGTTGGCCTCTTTCCATAGCAAATCCCTGTAAAAATAGCCTTTGGCAAGACAGCCAACTTCAGCACAAGTCCAAACCTTATTGTATCATTGAAAGCAAAACCAAATCCAAAGGCACTTTTCCAAATCAAATCAGCTTTCTTCATACACCGATGTGCTCATTTACTTGACAAATTATTGTTCACCTTTCTATTGACTCCCAGACTGGAATACGCCACATGTTTGGAGACTTTAAATATCAATACAGAGAAAATTTTTGTATAATGAAGAATCCCATTTAAATATTAATCAACTAAGCCCTTCAGTGTGTTCTCTTTCAGAATGTGCTCTTGCCACAGCCTTAGCACACGTCAGATCTTCTCTGTGGTTTGGTGCAGACAGAGGAGAGCAGCCTTCTGCACTTGCTGTGCAATGAGATCTGTCTTTGGCTGAGGCACTGCAGTTTTGTGCTGCATTGCTGATGAGCAGAGCTCAAAGCTCCTCTCCAAAACCTGTCCCAGGGCTGGACTCTTGTTTTAAGAGTTTAGTTTCAATTGCTTTGCCCTTGTGGGATATTTTATCCTCTGTGGGACTCAGCTCAGGGTACCAGCATCACTCAATAGCGAGTACATGTGGGAACATGGTTAGAAACAGTCCATATATTGAACATCTTTGACTATTTAAGGGCAAGAACATAGAGACCACATTTTCCAATCTCACGCATAATAGTTTTTCATACTTGATTCCCTCTTAAAAGGGCATCTTCTCCTCTGTTTAAGTAAGTAAACTTCTACATGAGCAGTGTAAACAAAACTTTAATGAGAATACTATGGTTATTGACTGGATGAGGGTTTCAGGCCCGTTAGGCAGCTGCTGTCCAGGCATTCTTGGTGCTTATAGTACTTGTTATTTCATGTGTAAACTCTCTTAAGCCATCTCTAAATCATACAATAGAGTTTGGTATACAGACTCTTGTACTAGCAGAGTAATGGCTGCACTGGAAAATCCACCCTGAGGCACACAGACCCATGAGGACTAAATGTAAGATGTATCATGACCTACCCTTGCTCAGTTCCAGCAAGTGTCACATATTTACATTACAGGAGAGGGAGGGAAGAACAGCCAATATAGCATGGGGAAAAAAAAAAAGAGACTTGAGGAACATATTGCAGGCTTGAATCTTTTGGGGAAAGCTAAAAGATGAAAAAACATGCAGGAGCCTTTTTCCCCTGATCACACAAGCCTTGCTAAATCATATCCTAGGAGAAAATAGGCACAGGGTTTTTCCTGGTCACACTCATAGGGAGTCATATTCTGGCCAGGACACAGTGCTGCTACCTAATGTAGTTAATTTATTGATATGAAATTTTGCATCCTTTGTGACAGCCTACTTGAGGAAATTTTCAGGAATCTTTTTATCTCTGTTAAACAGTGCCCATTTCCATATGAAATATAATGCCTCTAGAAAGGATCGTGATCTCTCGCTAAACCTGTCTGCTAGTATTGCAACTTAAAATTAGCTTTCCACAGATAGAAGTAAAAAGGTATTGCTGAATGCTAACAAAAAATGGGAGAGGGTGGGGGAAAGGAAAAAAATTAAAAACAGAGCTGAATGGCACAGTTTGATAACATTTGACCTCCACAGCTTTGTGTTTGGGTAAAGTTCTGCAGTAAATTGATTTGGGATATTTTAAATCCTTAAAATCAGCTACATGCTTAAATGCTTTGCTGAATTGTTACCTCACTCCAGAGAAAAAACAACTCACTGTAATCTCATTGGTATCAGATTTCCATTCCTAGCTTCCCTGAAAAATCAATGCACAGAATGAAAACCAATCCCTACTCAAAATGTGACCAAAAATGTTTTAATTTCTGAATGAGAGTTGCTTCGAGGAAGATAAAATCCAACTAGACCATCAGGCAGCCAAAGTCTCATCTTACAGTATATCTCTATGTCCAATTGCTTGTCTTGTTTTGTCTTGTATGCTTCTCCCTGTGCTCCTGCATGATTTATGGAAGGGGCTTCTGGACAGGTTCTGTACTGTTTATCTCCTAACATGTGCTACAGTGTGCATTTACTACAACTAATAACAACATCAATAGCAGATCTTAGGTCGTTTTAAAAGGGGAAACCAATCATTACCTAATGTTTGATAGTAGAGAAAGTGAGGTTAAGCTGAAAGTAGTGTGACTAAGAGTCCTGGATGGTAGATGAAGGCAGGAGACAGAAACAGTCACCCTGAAATCAAGTCTAGTATTTGAAGCACAATCTCTTTCATCAGAAATCCTAGAGAGGCCATTAAGTTCATCTGGTTATACTTTTTACCAAGGAAAGGCAACAAGGAAAGATAAACATTCTACATCTTTGCCATCACACCAGCATCTTGATTTTGTGTGCAAAATCTTTTCTTTCTTCTGATGAAGGTCAGTCATTCTGTAGAGCACACAGTGTCTGGGAAGACAAGAGGGACTGAATCATTTTAGCAGCTGTGCTCTGTTCATGTATCTGGGAAAACAGAAATCCATGAAGGGTACTCTTCCACTTTATGGTAACAATTGCAAAGCTGTTCCAAGTGTCCGTCCAAAATAAATCTCAACTGTGACCATAAAAGCAAGTGTATGTCTTAGCTGCAGAATTGAAGCTTGTTTCTATTCTTAAAGTCATGGCTTTTGCCTATGGGCTTGCAGCTTGAAGAGAGAGTCTAAATTCAGGTAAAAAGCTCAATGAAGTAAGAAAAAAAAAGAGAAATGGACAAAAGGCTGGATGTGTGCTGCAATGAGAAGGAAGGATTGAAAATGATCCCAGAGCATAAAGGCTTGCAAAACAAAAAGGGATTACGGCATTTTGAGAAGTACCTTCTGGAGAGGAAGGATGTATTTAAGGGACACAGCGTTACAGTTCTTGTAAACACTTTTCCAATAAGACATTTTTCTCTGTTAATGTTGCTAGTTGGCTGCCTCAGTGACCAAGAGTTAGAGTCCTGGACAGTTGGTGTAAAGCAGATCAGAGACCCTCCTCATTTTTGAAATGGAAACCAGATGAAAAGTTTGAACATTGCAGTCATGGGCTGGCTCTCTCCACAAATATTTAAAATATTACACTAAATATCTCTAAGGGAAAGTTAATAATGAAGATGATACTCTTCACTGAAGAAAAATGACATTAAGTGTTTCCTGTTACTAAAATCGCTTTGCATAATAGTGGGTTTATAATGAAAACACAGTTCCAGTATTAGCAGGACTTGTGGTGTCATCAAATATAGTAATTTTTGCACAGAAACAGCTGATGACCACAAGTAGTGATCCGGTTACAACAGTTTGACACCTGCCTGAGCACTATGGGGTTAGTCACCAAATCTTACCCATCTAAGCAGCACGACTACGGGGAGCAAACAAACCATTAGATGCTTCTACTACATGGTGACTCTTTCAGTGGGAGGGCAAAGGAGATCCAGGGGAAACTGTGGGGAAAGTTGCTGCTGAGAGGAAGGGTTGGGACAATTCACTCAACAAATCACCAGTGCCCTGTGTCAGTGGGCAAACAGACACAGGGAAAACCTCCTTTGTGGCATCTGTTGACAATGTCTGTGTGAAACAAAATTTCTAGGGGGAAAAAAATGCAAAACCCCATGGCATTTAAATAAAAGAAAACGAATGAGTGCTTTTTCCCAAGAACTAGTTTTAGGTTTTGGACTAAAATATTCCACTACTGAACTTAATTGCTTTCACTTTACCAAGATCAACCACTAAGCTTTAGACAAGTGATAAATTAGATCTGTTCATACTCTGCCTCAGCCCACCACAGTGACACGAGACCTTAGATGGCTCTTCCCTCAAGCCATGCT
This sequence comes from Cinclus cinclus, assembly GCF_963662255.1. NCBI lineage: Eukaryota > Metazoa > Chordata > Aves > Passeriformes > Cinclidae > Cinclus > Cinclus cinclus. The sequence continues at coordinate 47,331,512 of NC_085047.1, forward strand.
TCTGCTTCTAAACTATAACTAAGGGAAGGAGTCTTTGAAAGGTTGCCTTACCACATCAAACATATAGCTCTGAGTGGGCAAGGTGAGGGCAAAGAGATAAGATTTTAAGATGACAGGGAGTTGAAATTCCTGGTCCCATTTTGCATTTTTATCTTTAATAAAAAGGCTTAATGGAGAAAGTTTCTCACCACAGGAAGGCAACCAAGTCTTTACTGGTCTCTCTGATTCAGCTAGCAGGTTTGTTGAAGAAGTCCTGACCATCCCCGGCAGCTGCCGAGAAGCAGGTGCAGAGAAGAAAAGGGAAGTTGTGGAGGGATCTGATTCTTTGCACTTGAGTTGTCACTACACACATTAGAATTAAGTGAACAAACTGAAGGGAGCCATTTTTTGGGTGCTGTTCCTGAGACATGATGGCATAGGCATGCTCCCTCTGTCTAAAGAGGGTAATGGCTGCTTCTATTGCTCTGGACCTCTAGCTGTTACTTGGGTTCAAATTTCTCTCTACTGGGGTTAGTGCTTCAGAGCAAAAATTGCTATCAAGAGTCAGAAAAAGATAGGAGACCTTCTTCTGTCCATTGTGAAGCATGGTCACAGTCAAATACAAATTTAAGTGCATGATTTCCTCCAGTTCAAATATGAAGCTTAGGAAATTAATTACATTGGAAATCAATAAAAAAAGAAAAAAAGAAAATACTCAAACAGAAAGCTCGAAGAAAAAAAATAACGTTGTAAATATATTGAAATTTTAGCTGACCTTGGCTTACTATTTTGCTTGTTTTTTTTTCTTGCATTGGAGGAAAGCACAGCTGCGGTGCTGTGGAATGAAGTATCCTGATCTTTTCATTACACTGGAAAGCTACACCTTCTATATGTTGAGTCATGCCCTGAGACTAAACCTGTGTGACTTGTTCAGCAAAGAGGGAACCACAGATAGGGTGGCAGCTACAGAATGTTTGATTCACTCAGGCCTGCTTTGACACAGTCCACAGTTCAAAATCAACAGAATATTCTAATTTTTCCATTTCCTCTCTAATCATGAAACACATGTATATATTCATTCATGACTTTCTGTGCTCTTGGACAGAAATATTTAAGAGGGATACAGGGGGTTTTATCATCCTCCAAGATTCCCAGTGAAGCATAATTTGAATATAAACATCTGTGTTGTTTGGACTAGTCTTTTCTTACAGATAGCAGTTCTCCAGTTGACTTCAGAAAGCCAACAATTACATGAGACAAACACTATGCAACTTCCATTTAGGTAAAATGATTTAATCCCACATGGTCCCATGCCATTGCCTATTATTAGAAAGGAAGTGCATAGTTTCAAGTCTTTTGAATTTGGGCAACCAATTTTTTAGGACCAGTAGATCTCATCAGTTCCTCAAAGAGGAATCAACCAAATACAAAAGATGGAACAAAAGATACAAAGTCTTGCTCTTTCCCGGAAGGTGTTTTCCTTCCTCTTTTGTTTTGCCAGCATTCCATTTTCTCACCTACCATGGAGGATAAAAATCTCTAGCTACTTAACACATTAGACTCAGTGACACTAAAAATAATGCATTTAAATGTGGTATTTGTGACTATGTGCCCAGCATGAAAAAAAACATTATTTCCTTAGATTCAATTTAGGCCTAAGGGATCCCAAGTACAATTATGGTGTTGACTGAATTAGCAAAATTGCTTAAATATGCAGTGATATTTCATCAGCTATTCCAGAGGCTTCTAGGTTACAGACCTAGTGAAACAGACTGTGGAAGTAAGGACAGTATGTAAAAAGATGGTTCAGGTATATCCCATCCTAAAATTAAGCAAAAATATTATATATTAAAAGCTTTAAATAGTGTGTGGAAGTCATAAAATCGGCTTAAGGAAACTAATACAGACTTCGTGTAGCAAATGGGAGATGCAAATTAGATAAGACATGCAAAAAATCATTCTGGATGTGGTGTGAAAAGATTGAAGCACACCTGTCATAATACAGTTACCTTTTCTAGCTGAGTGTACATACAAGCAGGAACTAAAAGTATGTATATATTTCAGGTGGTGCTGAGGGCTATTTGGGCAAAACAGAAGGCTCAAAATATAAAATAAGTATTTACATTAATATTAATAAAATATAATATTAATAATTCACTGAGAAATCTGCTAAAGTCCTTAAAATATTTCTGCACAGGTAGTGCTTTCTGGTACTATGCTTAATGCATAAAATGCATAGTATGAAGTGTGCCAACAGTTATCTTCTTGTAAAATCATGAGTTTTCAAACTGCAGATAAAAACCCCTGTACTTCAAATGAAACTGAAGTAGGACAGATTACATGGCTCAAGAATAGTCCATATATTCGACCTACAAAAGCAAAAGCAATAGGTGCAATAATATTTAATCGAAAAATAAAAAATAATGTCATGCCTTTTGAGATTTTTCTCACAAATTTTATTATGAAAGTATTTTCTTGGTTAAACAAAGAATGAGTTGTCTGAAACATGATAGGTTTGGAAAAGAAAAGAATCTAGGTATTTCAGTGGGGAAGGGTTTCTCTAGGTTAAATTAGTCATAACTCGTTCTTGGAAAAACATACAAAGAAGGATAAGTCAAATTCTTCTGTAATATGCATGTAGACAAGAACTGCATTTGAAGATTAATTATCTCATTATTTTGCTAATATGCTGTAATTAAGTGAGCTATAGCACTGAAATTACTAAACGTGGGATTACTATTCCAGATTTGAATTAGCTTGTAGCTCAGAAATGTTCTACACTACACCTCAGCTTTAGGACATAAGCATAATTAAATTACCACTTTATTTGATGCAGCTGCTTCATAAATTTGCACTTCAAAATAGTTCCATCATTCACCATGTCATTTCCTGTGTTTTTTAATTATTGGATGGTAAAAAAATTAAACCCAAGTAGTTTAACAATAGCACAGTAGCTTTTCCTTACACTCAAATTAGGCCTAAGGGATTCTGAGAGCAATTATGGTGTTGACTGGATTAGTTCAATTGGTTAAAAATGCAAGGATATTTCATCAGCTATTCCTGAGGCTCATGGATTATGCTCAAGAAAATGAAGATTTAATTTCATCAAAGTTATTTCCATTATTTCTTAAAAAAAAAAAAAAATTTAAAAAAGACCAGGAAAGAAGGTTGGTAGTTACACAAGACTAAGAAGACAGAACTGGCTGAGTGAATTAGCAGTGTGATTTTTACCATTACCTTTCAAAAAGACAGACTTTCTACCTAATCTACGCTTCTAATGTAAGAAACATACAACATCAGCTTTTCAGGGTGTTAGTACTTCACAGATGCTTAACACAGAATTTGGGTATCTTTTTCTTCCATTCCACTTTCCAGTATTCACCACTATTTACAAAGCATAGAACTCCCTGTTAAAGCTGGATACCAAGCCTACTTGAACTTTTGCCTTTTGGAGCGGTTGCATCTTAAAGGGCCATAATATCATGGCAGTTTGCCACAGATCACTGCTCCTGTAGTACAGTCAGGTACAGGCAGCTGTGCTTGTCTGGTATTTTAATACCTGACTGCTTCAAGTCAGATGTCATTCCAGAGCTATTACCATTACTCAGAAATAACTGGAATTATAGCTGTAGGCAGTCTACCATTTTCAGGAGAGATATTGGTTTCTTGGTAGTCCTGAAATGTGCAAAGCCAAGCTGTAGTATTTCTTCTAGACATGATTTCAATTAGAGGACCTGGTTATCAGTCCCTATTGGCATTCTTTATAATAATCTGCTCTATGCAAATATGCAATACCATTAAAATGACATTATTATTCATGAATAAATTTGGAAAATCTCATTCATCATACATCCCTTAGAAAAACTAAAATAACAAACATAAGCAAGATCATCAATCTTTTTGGGATGTCGCGAATTGGAAGCATCATGACTAACCATGGTACTTTGCTTATGAAAACATTTATTTTCATTCTTGTATTTTTGTGGATCTTGAACCTTTTGAACACTTTGGACAGAACGTTGCCTCGAACTACCAAAATAAATTGTGGATCTACTCTGCCATTCTCCTGAGGCAACAAACATCCTACCAATATTGCAGGTGGGGAAGCCGTCTTCCCACAGGAAAACAATTCAGGATGTTTCTATGGAGGGATTTCTACCTTATAAACTCTATAACATCTTGGTATCATCCAAAGGTCATTCGAATGGAGCAGAATATATACATTTTAACAAGTGGGACAGTAATACTAAGAGACATTTCACAGCTATCTAATACAAGGATAATCTTCCCAAATTATGGGAAAACATTCCTGTATACAAATGGGGGGGGGGGGGGGAAGGGGAGGAAGAAAAATCATACTTTGAGTTTTGTGAGAGCTTAATTAAAACCTATGGGAACTAGGCAATAAGAACTTATCCTTTCAGAGAAATCTGCCTTCTAAAGAAATTTTATTTGAGAAAATAATAGTCAAGCTTAAATCTTCACTGGCTATCAATCATCATAGCTCCATCTGTTTGAGTGCCATTATCCCAGTACACATCAGTTGTGACTGTGCCCTTTCAGTGGCTGGAAACCAGCATGACAAAGAAAGATAATGAAGTATTCAAACACATATGTATCATCTCAAACAGAATATACATCTTCAGATCAAATCATACTATTGATGCCTAGATAAAGGAGGCTTTGCATGTATTTGTATTGCTGGGAAACCAGCAATAAATGTGACAGCAAGTCTAACTTCTAGTCTTTTGAGGATGCCACCATGTAAAAGCCACCTTACAAAAACTACATTATAAAAGCCTTTGTATTTCTTGAATGGCTTAAATTAATTCCCTTACTGTAACTGTGGAAACCATCTTTCTCAAAAAGTAAAAGTAAGTAGCAGGCATCAGCAAACTTAGCTCAGGGGGATTTCAGAGTGCAAATCTCCACCTTAACATTGATTTTTTTTTTTATCTAGCTGAGCTAGGATCGCTCCTGAACAATACCAAAATTTTTGAGCAGTCCAGTTGTATATCTGTACATAGAATTCACAGATTATGGCAGTCTTTTTCAGAACAAACTAAAACTCCTACAAACCTGAAATACTGGTTTTTACTTTTTCACCATTTTTTCTTTTCCTCCCAGGAGAGGAAATTAATTCTGTTAAAAATGCTTCCATCTATAATAATTCATGATTGCATACTCATGTCCATCAGCTATATGACCACTAAATCTGTTATAATCAGGTTCTAGAGATCACAACTACTGCAGGTTAATTAATTTATATACCTCTGTAATAGATGTTGTTCTGTTAATTCTGTGTATTCAATAAAAGAGGTAATGAAAGACATCATGAAGTATGCTGGAAAAATGAAAAAATGCAGTGCCAGTAGTTACAAATGGTACACTATAATAGGGTGAATGCAATTAATACACTTAATGTTATCAATAAAAAATTCAATCTGCTCTCACCAGGGAAGCACGCTGCGCTGTATCCTTGATCTATGGAGCCCTTGTGCACTTTAATGTGACCAAACTAAATTATTTCCCCTGCATCTATTTACAATATGACCAAACGATGTAATTTCTGGGTGGACAGCTTTTATTAAGACAAAGAAACACAGGAGGAATGCTGAAAAATCTTAGGTTTATATAAGCACATTCCATAATGTAAAGATTTTTCATTTTACCTCTTGTATTCAAAATGACATGGGAAGGCATCCAGATCCTAATTTATTCTTCTTCTTAATTATGTTCTACATGGGCAATATGGTAGTTTGTGGTTAGTGGTGAAAAAGTATTTCTAAAAAGCTCCTTTGGAACAGAAACAAATTTCTTTGTCAGCGTCTTTATCATCCCCTAAACAAGGAAATTGGGAGGGAGAATATGCAACGGATATATCACAGTGTTGTCCTTTTCTGTCGTTAAAGTATTTTTGATACTTATATATCAGCTTTCTAAGATGATGAGCAGGCTGATTCATTTGTCTTCCATGTCTCAAAGGACATAACAGCATGCTGAATCAGCCCATTAAGCCTCAGTGGTGCACATGTTGCCTTTCATCCTTTTCTACCTCTGATGAACCATGTGCCAACGGAAGTCAAAACGCGCAAGAGTGTGCAAGAGGAGTGAAAACTTGTTAGATGCTGAAATCACAAAAGAAAAAAGCATTCAGAAAGAAAGACTCAGCAACATGCAGTGGCTGATGTCCCTGTCCAGACCACACAGCACACAGCCATGGCCACATCCTGCAGTTCATTGGGTCCCAGCCCATGTCTGAGGAGGAATCAAAAGACGTAAAAGACCTTTTACCTTCTCCCAAGCAAATCCAGACTCACCAGGCCTGTAATTGGGCCCAGCGTAAGGACCTGTACTCCTGCCAATCCCATGTTGCCATATGTCCCCCTTTCCGAGCTGTCCCGTGTTGCCATCTGTCCCCACGCCAGCCCGGCCGGTCAGGGCCATCTGTTTCTGCCTGACCCATCCCATGGGGACAGCTGTCTCGCCCCTTTCCAGGCTGGTTCAGCCACACACCTTGTCTGGAGGTACAAATTCCTACCAGTCATGGATAAATATCTGCTAAAAGGGAAGAAAGCATGAACAGCAGCCTGAAAAAAAAATCAATTTGTGCTGTCTGCATTTCTTAATCAGTGTCTAGTTGAAGTTTCACCATGAAAACTTTTCTGGAAGTCCTCAAAATTTCCAGGGCTGACATTTTGTTAGAACTATGGTGGAGGAATTGGTACTGGGAGATGGTGTGAATTGTTATTGCAACATACTTGTTACTCTGGTGCCATGTATGAGCCTATCTGGGAACACAAGAAATCTGAATATCTGTTTCTGAACCTTCACAAAAGCCTGGCATTGAGTCTCCAGAGATATTAAGCTCATCTGTGGTGAAGGTGGTGATACAAGAGGTTATAAACCCATCTAATGACCAGCTCTTTGGAAGGTCTCAGTCTACAAAGCTATACTTAACCAAATGAGTGGAAAAAATTGGAAATGCTTTTGAATTCCTATCAAGTAACAGTAACCATTTTGTTGCTTATTGTGGGCACTTAATTGTATCTAGGTGAGGGATGTGGGGAGAATTTTCCCCTTTCCAGTTGCATATTCTCATATCCCTGCTCCTTACTGGGACAAAACACAGGCATGCTGTCCATTCTTCTTCCCTCCTACCTTGCCACAATCTGGTTTTCACAGTTAAGAAAAGTGGAGGTGTGGACTGGACACGAGCCATCATTTTTCCTAGCAGGTAAGTCTAGACATTGATTATAAAACCCTTCATACCAGTTCCCTTCCCTCATTTCCAATCTGTTGCACATTTTTACTTACTTATATTGAACTGAGTATTTTTAAGTGTTTCAGTTTGATTGATGCCATGGAGAAATCAGTCTCATTATTGCTGCAAAATATTTAGGGAGGGATTGTTTCAACATTCTGGCTATTTATCCAATAAAATATTTTCCATGAAATAGTGGAGGTTAAAATATGAGATTTGAAATCCCATATGCATTGACGTAGGTGTTATAACTTCTACTGATTTGAGAAGGACCACAAAGCCACCCTGTGGTAAATATTCTGCTCAATCTATCTCTTTATATATCTAATCTACTTACATGCTTCTAAAATCATCAACAATATTATCCTGGTACTAAAGATATGAACAGCAATTTTATGCAAGTTTGAATTTTTATTTCATTGAAAAATAGAGTGTTAATAAATCAAAGACACGAATAAATGTTTTTCTGAATTATTTTCATGAGGTTCAGGTTAGACATCTTTGGTTTAACTCACAGCTGTATACTTACTCTGGGCTCTGCAGTAAAAGTTTTGGGTAGTTGTCAGATGCTCTTTTGGCTTAGAAAAGCACAAAGAATCTTAAAATGATTTCACAATGTGTAATAAGGAATGATAAGTTGCGCTGACAAACAAAAATTTGCATTTTAAATATTAGTATCACATGTTGTTAATATTAAAAAAGAAATCTACTCTTTAGCAGAAAATATAACTACTCTGTCCACCTCAAAGTACTAATTTCTTGTTTTTTTCAGATGATTGCTGGTGAATGTTGGAATATGGCTCTGTGTAAAGTTACAGCCATGATAAATGCAAGAAAGCACAGTCTGAACCCAGTCTGTCAAAACGAGTAAAAAGAATAAGGAATTACCTGTTCAGCAGGATCATATGTTACTACTTATTTCAGTAGGAGACAGTTACAACTGAGCTACTTCAGGTGAAAGAAAGGAATGGTGAAAGAATAACTCACTAGATCAAATGCTGTTTTTAAACCTGTGGTAAAAGTCTGGACTCAGCTGAAGTTGGAGCCATTCTGCTTGACACTGCACTGAGATCTGGCGTCATTTCCCCCAGCAGTGGGAATCAACAGCACCAGCTATGACAGTTCATTCCCTGGCACGGCAGCTACCCTGAACTACATAAAGCATGCATAGAACATGTGGCAAAGCTGGCACCCTGGTGATGAGCTTAGTGACACCTACCCAGTGCTTCAGCTGCTTTTGCATCAGGAAACCAACCCAAAGCCAAAGCCACTGCATTCAGAATTTCCTTGCTGTGTGCAGGCAGTGCTGTCGTGGGTCAGAATGCAGGGGGTGAGTGCTGCCTGCCTGCTCCACTGGCAGCAGATTGCACGGCCATGGTGAGATAGAGTTACCCACCAAAGAGCCTATGGTAGGTTTTGATAACATATGAACAGATGCTATCAAAGCCTACCCAATGCTTGTGCAGCTCCAGGGAGGAGTGTGAAAAAGGCAGGAAGAGGGGTAAGAAAATCCCAAGATGTAGTAGAGGTGCATTATCGGTCATTCTGCTATGATGAATATGAACAGCAGGTAGTCCATTAAGCCCAGCCTTTTCACTGAACAATTGGAGGTCTGATAGCCATTAGAAGCAGGTCATATTTAATAGCAGTTCACTCCCTCAACTCTTTCCCCTACAGTACATTTAAATGATTCTTTGGCAAGAGAATCAGCTTTGTTTCTCCTGCACAGGTTTGGGAGAGAGGGTAAGGAAAGGCATTTAGTTTTGCAGAACTAGATCTTTAGTCACCCACTCCCTTCTGAATCTCAACTACTATCTGCTAAGCCAAAATGAACTTTAATAAATGAGCTGAACTCATTAGTTATGTGAAGCTCATGCTTGCAGTCATAATGATTTTAAAATGTGTGGCTGCATCTTGAAGAAGAACAGAGCTTGACATAATTTCAGTTATCAAATACTGGTAATTGACACAGAGACAGGCTGTGCTTTACACTGGGTTATAATTAATCCACTTCAGTGACCTCAAAGGCTGCACTTCTGAGAAATCTACCACTTACATTTTGATTCTGTGTCAACTACTTCAGCAGACATAAATTACAAATGAGGTACTAATGAAGTATTTCATCACCTGTTTACCTTCAGTGATCAGTCCCCTTACCCTAATTTACAGGAGGCACAATTTTTTTGAAGCTACTGTCAGCTGGAGCTGCCTTTTACTCTGAGCAGTTATAAATTAGCACATAGCTGTGCTTACTCTCACTGGCTCTTTGTTCTTGGTTTTAAAATACTACAGCACAGGAGGAAATTAATTTATATTTAAAAACAGATGGGTAAGAAAAAAAAGATGTAATTCTTTTCTTGTCTATTCTTTTATTTAAAGGCTCACTACATGGAAGGAAATTCCCCACTCATATAAATACATCAGATCCTACTGCCATTAGCGTGGCTTTGTGTATTTACCACAGTAGGGTATTTGACTCATTTCTAAATTAAACCCTTCCATATTACCGATCACTTGGAATGATTTTGCACATGTACATGTCAAAGAATCACCTTGGTCTGCCAAGGTATTGCCACTGAAAACCTTACATTACACATGCAATGTTCACATAAGTGACTAATTTAAAGTGGCAGGGCTCAATTCCCACATGCAGGCTGAAAAAACATGGAGAAAGGGATAATTTGAGGGTGAGTAAGCAACAATTTGACTTTCAGAGGCTGGAAGGTGAGACACAGATGTATCATCCTGACCTGCTGTTCTGATGCCTGTGGGCAGTTCCCAATGTGCTCCCGCTCCTGACAACATCTCCCCTCAGTCCCTGCAATACATTCCCGTGGGTTTGGCACCATCCTCCTCCATCATGAAGGCTCTTTCCTTTCTTAAGCACCATTGCATTTACCCTCAACTATTCCGTCCAGCAACCTGATCAGTTTTCTTCCATTTCCTCGGGCCAACACCAGTGACTGTCCTGCTCTGTGTTAGTGTCTCCACTATTTTCGCCCTTTTTGGCACTACCATGAGGCCCATTGTATTTTTCAATCCAACAAAGCTAAGTGTTAACAATGTTTTTAAGTGTGAGTGATACATATTTTATCAGCTTTCCTAAGTTGGGAAAAAAACTAAGAAAATTTCCTCATATTTTTCCAGAGATCTAAGAAGAGCAAAGAAATTCAATTATTGGGAAAGCTACATGAAATTTGTGAGTTCTGTTTAATTCTAGGCTCTTCACATGAAAGCCATTAGTGGACTCACAGTTGGCTGGAGTTCAGGGCAAACACTTTTCAAGTCTGAACCAAACCAGTGAAGGTAGTATGCGACAGATCATCTGGATTTCGTTGCGTGTTGAGGTGAAACAGAAGGTTGCCTGACAAATGAGAGTAGAACATATTTGTTTATTTTTTGACGAGGTCCTTAATTGGCTCCTTTAGGGAGTGAACTGAAGAAAAGAGACAGAGAAACAGGCTCCCATGTTCTGAAGCAGGAGGTAGATGCAAAAGGTGGGGAGAGATGAAGGATCTTGGGCAGTGCAGGAGCCTGTAAAACTGCCAGACATGAGGCAATGAAATGTACCTAAACATACAATTCTGTCTGCACTTGAAAATTTCCTATAGTAAATAAAGCCACAAGTTACCGTTTACAGAAAAATTTAATCTTTTTTTTGGTTTACTTCCACTGACAAACACCATTGAGAACCAAGCTGCAAACCTCCAATACCACATATCTGGAGCTTGGAAGAGAGTGTAATGAAAGTACCAAGGAGCACAGAGACCTGGGGCTGCCATACCCCAGGATCTCAGTGCCAACCAGTGAAGAGCAAACAGCTTGTGCCCAGGAGTCATCTCAGACAGAGATGCTGCTGGAGTCTTCAGGGACAAATTAAAGTTCCAAGCACAGTGTCCAGCAGGTGGGGACTCAAATGCATGTACTTGGGTGGTTCAGCTGTACAGATCATGTGCCATCAGAAGCTTCCTCCTAAACCTGATTATGCATTCAGGTCCAGGTTACCATAGAAAAGTCACAGTGTAGGTTCCTACTGTACTGGTAACAAGAAATGTCTGAAATAACTTGCTTCTGTGTCACTTTTGATCTGTCTTTCACAGACTGCAGGGCTGAGGGTAGGAAGGCACTTGAGACAACTGTAGCAGGAGGTCATGAGCATTGAACCCTGGACACCCTTCCCCAGACATCTCCAAGCTGGAAATTTGTTGCTGAGATTCATTGCTCTGCATTAGGCAGGATCTGCTCCACGATCATTGCTTTGTGGAAAATATGGGAAAATAAAAGGTTGTGTTTGTCTTTTGAATGTTCTGTTACCTGGACCTCATCACATCTCCTCTGTCTCTCTCAGCAGAGCTGATCACCTCTCAGACTGCTCAGGGCTGATCATACCTGGTGCAGCAAAAATGCAAGTCTTGGGGGGAAAAAAGTCTGAAACAAAAATTGGCAGTAAGATCCCACACACTAACAGTAGGTTTTCATAACTAATTGCTTTTCTGTACAAGGGGAAAATAGTTATTACTATAGCAACTATCACAATACGTAATAGCTTTTTTTAAAACAAGTTGTACTTTTTGCAGGTACAGATACATTGTGAGGACACATATCTTCTTCTTTTGCAGTTTTGCAATAGTTGTAAGCAACATATAAAGGATCCAATATTTTCCTTCTTGGTTTGATGGGATGCTGCATTTTGTGATATTCCCTTTTTTTAACGAAAATTTTGTTTAGAAAAGAAGTTGCTGATGGGGGAGAATGTAATGGAAATTAATTATGCAAACTTTCAAAGGTAATGAAAGAGGGAGATGACAGTGAGGAGTGACTGCCCCTTTTCAGGAGTGAGCAGGGCTACAGAGTAGCTTAACAAACCTGTCCCATGAAGACAGACTGAGAGTTTGGGCTGTTCAGCCTGCAGAGGAAAATGCTCTGGGGAGCAGAAGTTATAGTGACTTTCTACTACCTAAAGGAGGCTACAAAAGAGATGGAGAGGGACTTTGGACAAGGGAATGTGGTAATAGGACAAGGGGGAATGGCTTTAAACTGAGTGAAGGCAGGTCAAGATTAGATAAAGGGAAGAAATTCTTCACTGTGAGAGTGGTAAGTCACAGAAACAGGCTGCCCAAAGGAGCTGTGGATGCTCCATCCCTGGAAGTGTTCAAGGCCAGACTGAACGGGGCTTTGAGCAATCTGGTCTAGTGGAAGGTGTCCCTGCCTACAGCAGGAGGTTGAAACTAAATAGTCTTTGTGGTCCTTTCATCCTTTCCCCAGCTCATACCACTGCCAAAGCATGTCTTTTTTTTTTATTATTATTATTATTAATAATCCCATGTCAAGGCACCGGTTGAGATGCAGCTGAAGTCAGTCTACAGCTGTCACCTACTTCATTCCTAGCACTGTGCTGGTACCTATGGGAAGTCCAGAATGACAGGAAGTAACTACTGACCAAAAATATTATTTTGCTGCATTTTCCTTCCATGCAGCGGACACAGGCAGAAAGCAAACTTGGCCCGCCTTGGTGAGGTGTGTCTTTCCTTGTGGGCTGTTGTACTGGGCTTTGTGCTTTACACTGGCAGATAAGACTAGTGCGGGCATGCAGGTAGGAACATGGGATGGACTTTCTGTTGACAGTGCAGAAGTGAAGCAAAAGCTACAATATCCATCATATGCAGACAGAGATATGGGATATCCTTTGATGCTTTGTAGCTTCTGGATCTACCTTGAAGGAAAGAATTGTAAGGGCTGCAGGGGAAAGAAAGTCAGATTTAGAGAAATAGTTGGGGTCTGGTGTGCTTCCAGGATCTTGGACAGGATTAAACAGCACACAGATTTCATATGTATCTGTGAAATCATTGGGTTGTAATTCTCTCTTTTATCGATTTCTTTGGTAGAGATGTGGCATTGTGCAACATTTTACTCTCAAGATAATCTCCAGGACTGATTGAATTTTAAAGACAAACTAAAAATTGGTAGTATAGGTTTAAGAGCAGTTTTTGTAGAAGAAATCTAGAAAATAACTTGCGGCCACCCCCCAAAGTCTGCATGGAAAAATTCCTTGCAACTGAAACAATTTAGGTAAATCCAAATTCACCCTTTTCTTGACCAGCTCAAAACATTTGGAAACACCCACATTTCCTGTAAAGGTCTGTATACCATTCTTGGGATTCAAACTCAGCAAAGAGCTTAAGTCCATATTAGATTACATGCACATGCTTGAGCTCCCTGCTGAATTGAAGCCTAAATTTGTCGTCCCTCCCAGCTTTGTGATTGTTACACAATTTCATTGTCAATCTGATTTTTTTAAAAAGCCCATGGAAAGTGACACAAAGCAGAAGACTATCTGTCTGTTTCTATTTTAATAATTGCATGTTCTTAGAAATTTTAATTACATAGTCATCAATTCTCGTTCACATAAAATCCTGGCTAGATAATTTTTATGAAGCAGTTTTTACTTTCCTCAGTCCTGTTGCTCACAAAACTGGCAAATGTACATTTGTTACAAGTCAAGAATTATCTGAGAGGTAAATTTCATATTCATGGAACTAATGTGCTTTCTTTTAAAACATCTTTGGTTATTTCATTGCTTACCATAATTTAGGACTTGGCTGCATAACGAGCGTTGCACTTTGGCAATCACTAAAATGGTCTGTGTGTGGTCAAGACAGCTGTGTCTGTTGTTGCTGAACATAATGCTGACTTAAGTAACCAGCATCCGCTTCAAGTAGGATTTCAAACCTTTTTGCTTTCTTTCGTTAATACCAGGTTACACAGACAGAGAAAAGGGGGGCCAGTGCTGACCTGTCTCTCTCGTTGTTCTCCTATCCGAACGGCAGCAGATAGAGCAGGAACAGATTGCGATCTCTGCCTTCAAACCTTCAGCGATGAGCAGCAGCTGAGCAATTTCAGGATGTTGTGTTTTGGGGTTCATCTCCCCATCTAACAAAACGCTAATCCTCAAATGACTTCAATTTCCACTTCCAAAATGTTCTGAAGAAATCCCATGCCGTCTGGTGCAACGCTTTGGTCTTTGAGCTGCACAGAGGTGGTCTGATCCCTATCTCACTGGGAATTGGGAAACAATGTCACCCAAGTCAACATGTAAGTAGTATACACAATATCTAAACTTGGCACGAGGGGGAAATTGCCCCGCGATTACACCACTCAAGGAAGTGCTTTTAAAGCTAAGAAGAGAGATGGGGATCAAACAGATATAAAGCTTTGGCTCGAGGGCAGCTGTGCCAGCTGAGGAATTCGTGCCTGAACAACAGCGGGCGGTGGCTGCTGCCTTCCCAGGCAGGCTGCGCCTCCGTCCGTGTCCTGCACACGCATCCCGGGGGAAGCGCTGCCCGCCGAGCTGGTGCCAATCCCGCCTGTGCAGACCTTGCCCACTTGAGGAGCTGCCCGGCACCCCCTGCCTCCCCGGGCCAAGCCGGAGGCGGCTTCCACGGCCGAGCCCCTTTTCCCAGACCGAGCTCCCCTTGGTGAGCAGGGGCCCGAGCGGTCCCGCCGCCGCCCGTTCTGTAATTTGTATGTAAATGAGCTGCAGAATATGCACGGGCGCATTGCTCCGGCGGATTCCACCGTGCCGCCTCTGGTTTCTGTCAGAAGCGTACGCAGATGGGGTTTCTGCAGATTAAAGAAGCCAAGATGTGATTGCTTTTAAAGAATGTACCTACTGATACAATGCTGAGAGAAAACAGGAAAGCGCTAAGTATTTGAGTCTTAAAATAACACTGCTTTTTCTAGTCATGAAATATTTTGAGCTATACCTCCTATTGCACTTACAAACATTCAGCCATTATTCAGGGAATATGACTGTTGAGATTTATTCCAACACATTCCAGAACACCCTTGTAAGATGAAATTTAGCATCAAGTGAACAACATGTCCTACATAAACCCTTTTTTAAAAGCAAATAGGGGGAAAAAATCCAGTCTTGTTTTAAATTAACCTTTCAAGGTCATGTTGGGATGAAGCCATTTCAATATATATCAAAGGGATATAGAAATGTGCAGCTTAATGAAATGTGTTCTTATACAGTAAGAATATGCCCTCATTTTACATGGTTGAATCATATACAATAAACACATTTTCAAAGGTGACCTTGAAGCTACCATCCATATTTCTTAAATATTTGTCTTACAATTGAATCCATGCAAATGTATGTGTGAAGAGCTTAATTTTTTTTTCCTCCAAACAAATAATGCAAATAAATTCTTTCTTATAAAAGGCATAAATCAGTTTATTTCTGTTGGTTTCACTGGACCTACCGCAATTTGCTCTAGCTGAAAATCTGGCCCTGATTCTTTAATCCACAGATATACTTTGTCACTGCAGTTTATATAAACATGAGGTCAGCTAGTACTTCCAGACCCAAATGAACTCTTTGATAGTTCAAACTCAAACTTCAGTTTTAAATCTGAATTTTGCTGTCATCATTTATCTTACAACTGACCACAAGCAGACACAGAGCATTGCTGGGTTTTGTGGTTATGGTTTTGTCTGGGGATTTTTAAATGTAAGTAAGCACCCTGTTTTTCTCCCGGCACAAAAATTTAAGTGACCCATTAAAAGTTAGCATAGCTGAGTGTACTTTTTCTTAATAAGCTTTGAAAGAGCATTCAGTAATAGCCCAAACAAACCTAGCATCCAACAGATTCTCATTGTTTGAGTCAATCCACATCATAAACTGTGCATAATGTCTTTTTAACAGATAGGACTATTTTCAAGCTATGGGAATGCAGGAAAGGAAAAGAAATAGGTGATTTTCTCTTTCATTGCATAATTTAAAATGCACACATGAGGTTGGACAGGATATAAGTCTTCTTTTAATGTGCAAAGACCAGCCCATAAGAAATTTGAAATAAAACAGTTATTAACAAATGTGGTTTCAAACACTGGTATTTTATACACAGTGTCAGTATTATTAATATTGTCTTGCATTTCCCCAAATAATTCAAACTACTTTGTAGTCAAAACAGTCAGAAACATAAACTTGGTTCATTACTGCACAGCTACATGGGAATGAAATGCAGAGGGTATTTCATGGTGGATAGCCTTGCTGAACACATTAGTAGAAGGGAGAAATACTTAATCCTCTTAAAACTATGGGGAGAATTTCAGTTGGCAAAATGGTCGTACTGGAATTTGACCATATGCTACCAACACCTCGATGAAATGCCCAAAAATGAAGTTTCTCAGGAATGAAACAATTGACTACTGTAACGAGAGGTGAGAGAAGTGTAAAATAATAAATAGTCTAGAAAATAATATGGGGTGAAGACTGAAAGTAGTAATGATCGCACTACCAAATATTTTCAAAGTACTTTTTATCTGGGAATTTCAAATGAATTTCTGCATATGAAGTGCTGTAAGAGACAGATATTATGCCAGTGTTACAGAGCAGTAAACTGAGGCACAGCAAATTTGCACCACTTGCTTTAGGCAACACAGATGGTTAATTGGAATTCCAGGGATATAATTAGTAATTATGTATTATACTGTGCTATTTTAATCACAAAACCTTCTTCCCTGTGACGTCCTTCTTGTGCATTTGGAAAGATTTCTATGAAAAGTTGCAGACACAAATCTATAAGGACTTTCCAAAGCCCTGTGCAGCTTCAGGGGAAATCTGGGTCCTAAATTGCTGGAAGAACCCGGGTCTGAGTTTTGCAGAGCCAAAATGAAATGAGGAAACTCAGAGCTTGTTTCCACACCAGCACATCATGGAGGTATTCTCTAGTTTAAGAACACAACATTCAGTTGATCCATTCTAGGTTCACTCAATATCCATGAAATATTCTTGTGCTGGAAGTGAAAAATTTCCCTGAGACACAAAACGCTGTACTATATTTTATTTCTGGAATGTGTTTTAAGCTCTATCCATGTTGTGTGCATTACTCTGGATGACCACTTTCAGCAGAGGTCTAGAAGTTCCTCTGCTGCCTAGAAGCTGAAAAATGAGATCTACAGATCCCTTCAGAAACACTGCCCTTCATGGAATAATAGATGAGTTGTCATTATGCTTTGGTGTGGAAAGTTGCTGTCAGACTTGGCAATTCAGACTCCAAAAAACCAAGCTTTGAGGTTCTCCTTAATGTTGAGGCTTATGATATAAATACAAAAGCAAAGATTAAGTTTTATAGGTAGTTTACCAGACTAAACATAGTTGTGAAAACTGTTAAAAAAGAAAGATTCCAAACATAGCAACAACATCCACAGTGAAAAAAGAAGAAAAAAAAAAAGACATTTAGGAACCGCTGTCTACCAGCTCCACCACATGGCAAAGGAGTAATTTACAGTTTTCCTTGTAGGAGGAAGATAATTTCAATCAAAAATCTTACTCTGCCACAATTTCTTCAACAGACACCTCTTCAGTAGAGGAGTCCCAGAGAGCAAAACTGTGCCAAAGGCACAAGTGATTTTAAATCAGTAACTCATGGCCTGCCAGAGCAGAGAGTTGTATTTTGATGAAAAGCTGCAGGGTTGGAAATCATGTTTTCTTGCTTGTGTGTGGGATGGTAGAGACTGATTTCTTCTTGGAGCTCCTGTCCATGACCACAGCATATATAGTTAAACCTGAAAATCCCTGGCTCCAGGGCAGACAAGACCACAGGGAAACTGTGGTATTACAAGGTTATCCTGCTGCTGCCGCACGAGCCCACCAGTCCTTGGATTTCCCATGTCCTGTTGCACTTTGGGATGAAGAGAAGAGTACAAGACAGTAGACAGACATTCCAGCCATGGCCTCACTTGTGTCACTTTCCCTGGAGATAAACTATGCTCCAGGGAGGAAACTTGTCTCTGCATTCTGAGGTACACCCAGCCCATATCCATTACCTCCATGAGTAGAGGTTCTGAGTGCAGAAGACAAGTTAATCTATCTTGTGAAAAATATTTAAAGCATTAAGCCCACTTCTCAGAATACAATAGTCTTGATTGGCCCAAGAAAAACCACCAGACAGATGAGTGAACTACACTTTTCCTTCTCCTTTTTGTAAAAAAAAAAAAAAAAAAAATAAAGAAAAAATGTTTTTACAATGGCACTGTTACTGTACTTGTGTTTGTATAAGTTAGTCTTAGTTGCTGTGTTCCATGGTGTCCATATCTAGGGAAAAGTTATATTTGATTCATTTGTAAATGCCACTTTGTGACAAGGAACTTATTAGTATGAAATGGACTCAAAATGAAGAGTGCTGTACAATCATCAGAAGCAGAAACTGGAGCTGACTCACCAGATTTTTCAAAGTTTCTCAAAGTTTTGCTTTTCAAATATCTCATGGCAGCAACAGTAGCTGTCAGATTATTGGTCAGTAGCTGCAGATGTCAGACTTGGTAGGTACAGAAGTTTCTGCACCGCTGCTTCTGGTCTGCTTTCACCTGGCTCATGAAGCATGGTACCTTTTAAAGAAGGTATTTTACACCTGAAGTACCACTTGCATGCTGACCTTTCATATCTTCATGTTTTTGTACAAACAGATCTGCATTTTCAATATAATCTCAGTAAGTGCATTCTGAGGAAGATTTCAAATTTTGAACAAACTTTACTTGTTCAGATTGTGATACAAGATGTTTCTCCAGATATTTCTGGCCCTAGAAGATTTATGAGAGAATGCAGACAGTGTACAGAGCTGGTGTTTTAAGTAACATGGGCTCACCAGAGAAGACAGAGAGTTAGGATTCCTAGATTTATCAAATGCAAGGCAGAAAATATGGGAATTCACATCCCAGTGAGAAAAGTCTGTATGCTCGTGTGCCTCTGTAGAAGTGTGGCAGGGTGTCTGAGGGGCAGGACATGGGGAAAGTTACAAGACTATACAGAACACCAGGTTTTGATAATTACTATCTTGGATTCTAGGGGTATTAGACTTCCCTGGCCCCAGTTTTTTAACTCATTCAACAGTCATCTGCTTTCTCTAGGCAGTGATTTTTCATTGACTAATCATTCACAAGTTACTGTGAAATAAGCAGCCTCATAAACTTAACTAATATTTGCTTTAAGATAGTGCAGGAGAACCTGCCCCATGGGGGATGAAGTAGGAAAGCACACACATAGTAGATGGGTGTGTTTCCACATCTGGAGATAAAGACACCATGATAGAAGTGGCCACAAAACACTGGCATTTTTATAATTAATAATTTGAACTTATCAATTTAAAGAGAAGTGTGAAGTTATTCTAGTTTCACTAAAAATTGTCTTTACTGGGTGCATATCAAATCCTGGGGGTTGTTTTTTTCCAAAATGTCTTTTTATTCCAAGTTCTGTGCTTCATTTCATGTTTTTGGCTTTCAAATTTAATTGCTTCCCTTTAGTAGTTTATTCTGAGCTTCCACATGGGGTTCCACATTGCTTTCTATGTCATTTGATATTCTGTCTGCTCACTGCTTTGTAAAAAAAAAAAAAAGAAAATACTGATTTCACAGTAAATTTGATCTCATAGTCTTTTTAATGAACAATTTATTTTTGTTGGTTCTGTTTAGTCCTGTTCTGGGATGGCATAAAATCACATGTAATTGTGGAGAGCACTTTAAAAAAAAAGAAACTTTGTACTTTGGCCTTGCTGTCCAATTTTCAGAGTGCAGTAGTCACTGTGATGGATGTGGGAAGAGAAATAATGAGCCCCTTTACTTTATTTCCTTGCAGTCCATGAGTGGAAACCATGAAACTTTTCAGTCTAATCATTCTTCACATCCATCCTTGATAAAATTCTCAGCAGTCAGCCCAGATTTAAGAAGAAAAAAAAAAGACACTGTCTGTCCTGTTTTTTTTGATATTTGGAAAGTTTTAAGCAATATTGCAGGTGGGAAGATGGTCACAAGCGTATTTCATTTGTCATAATTTCTCTCCAGATTTTAAAATGAAAAATGCAATGCAAGCTCTGACATCCGAAAATATTTTGGAGCCCTTAAAAACTGGAAAAATGAGACAAAACAGAACATGCAAAATATGTTTTATTTTTGCAGAAAATATTTATGTGAAATCAGGATTTTACTTTTGATTAACTGTTTACAGGTGACTGCATCTGCAGTTCTGGAATGCCATGATATGCTGCAATATATTGCAGAACACATTTAGAATATTCATAGTCTGAGTATTGAAAAAATTAGGGAACTGAGACAAAAAGGGGAAAACACCAATCAGCAGAACAGATGGATCTATGTTTCTGTTTGTCACTTAACCAATCTAATTCTAAGTTGAAGAGACTCATAATTCTGATTATCATCCATAAAAAATTGTGAAATTCTGTTTCAAATAAGAATTGTTCCTGTAGCTTTTTCAGTGGGTCATTGGATACAGGACGACCTGCTACAGGAAACGAGAAAATTGTACTTTTAAGGTCAAACACTCCAATGCAGGAGTTTACCTTTCAGGATTTCTATATAAACACAAAAATTAAAATGCGACGCTCTAAAAGAAACGCCTTATAATGAGCATCCTGAGGTATGCAGTGTGCCAACACTTTCCTTCCCTTGAAATACTTTTAGGCCTTCTCCCACCAGGATGTTACAGGCTGACATTTGGAAGGGACCTGTATCACGGGAGCCTGCTGCTACCTCCAAACCTGCTGCTGCTGCTGCTGCTGTTGGTGACGAAGGAGGCTGGATACTCTCACAGTCAATTGCTGCAATCCGTCATGTCTGAGATTTGCAGACTGGGTTTTATTCCAGAGGATTTTGCTGCTCTCCACAAAGTCCAGCTGTGGGGCTGGCAGCTGCAGCCACAGCTCCGGACCAGAGTCCGGGACTGCTGGTAGCAGGGTGGGACAGTGGATGGCACGTGTGGCAGGGCTGGGGCTTTTCATGCCTTGGAGAGGCAGCTGCCACCAAAATCCTCAGCTCAGTTCTGACCGTGACAAAGCCTCTGCTGAACGTAATGTCAGAGAGAGGAAGGAGGTGAGGGAAATACTGCAAGGGGTCTGGAGCAATGGGCACTGTCCCAAGGGGAGAAGTAGGCAGATGTGAAGGAACCTTACAAAACAGCTACAGCATGGAAGATTAGAATGGTTTCAGGATGGGTTACACTGGGGAAAGCAGAAGTTGTGGACTTCCTGGTGGTGTCCTTAATGGCCTCAGGACTGAATGGTTATAGAGGACTGACTGCAGGCAGAGCTTACCAAGGTGGGCAGTGCATCATGAGTAGGCTTCCTCCTGTTTTTGAGACTACCAGCACCACATCCCCAGCCGGCTGAACCAGCTCAGTCTCTCATCCAGATCTGTGATGGTCACAGTATGAGTGGTCTTATTTGGTGTGTTTTGCCTTGTCATCATAATTATCTGTTGGTCTAAGGGGATGAGGTTTGTCTTATATGTGATATGGAGCTAATATCAGAACTAATCTCAGAGCTAGTGATTCTGTTTTAGCTAATTGAGAGGAATAAA
The DNA here is from genome assembly GCF_963662255.1 of Cinclus cinclus. Taxonomy (NCBI): domain Eukaryota; kingdom Metazoa; phylum Chordata; class Aves; order Passeriformes; family Cinclidae; genus Cinclus; species Cinclus cinclus. The sequence continues at coordinate 47,353,128 of NC_085047.1, forward strand.
CCCTTAACAGACAATTCATCAGACCTATCTTAATGTGTAGAGAAAATTAGCAGCATAGCAGCAATAGCATTAAGGGAAGTGTAGGGCAATGTGAGCTGAGCATGGAATGCAGCTATTGGGAAAGACAGCCTGTCAGAGGGAGAACTCTGCATGATGCTTGTATGAATTTTAGCCCCTGAATTTAATGTCAGTCCTTGTTTGCTGAAGAAATTTAAGTCCTCACCAGGTACCTACCTGCCAGCCAGCTGTAATGATACATTATCCCCAGTTTTGGTTCTGCTCCAAACTAGCAAGTTTCTGACATATAATATATATTGACAAGCACAACTTCCTGAGCAGCACATGAGTAGCCACACTTCATTAGCATTCCAAGCATGTACACAGAGAGCCCTGCAGAAATTTTGTTGGATTGGAGGATATTTAGAACAAATATATCAGTAATTAATAAAACAAGAAATGCAAAGAGTGGGTATGCTGGTCTTTGCAATACATACTGTTTGCTGGACTGACTTCCAAAGTGTTAGTTGAAACAAACAAAAGGTGAAGAGAGAGAACGTTTAGGTAAATAGGGTATGAAAACATTTTGATATCGTATACAGAAAAAAGATAATTTCTTTGTACCCAACTGTGGTTTCAATATAGGCTCAACAGATCAGTCTTATCAAAGAAGTGGTGAAAACTGACTGCAGCTACGTACTGGCTGCATTCTCAGGCAGCATCAATCTCTGTATCTGAACATCTCACATGACTTCAAAGGAAAACATAAGCCCTTCCTCCCTTTGCATCATTTATAGGGATTTGCTTTGGGTTTTATTTTTTTCGACTAAAGGCAATTATGTTGGAAGGTCCACATCAAAGAAAATGCCAACCTTAGGCCTTTTTGCACTATCCAGGACAGGGAGTGCAATGGATATTCATCTATTTAGGATATCCCATCACATGCACTGGCCAGAGTATGTTTCACAGTATTAATGGTGATGAGGTTAAAGCCTGTCATTTCTTAGAAAACCTGGGTATCATCATAACCAGCTGTTCTGATTTGCTGACTATTTATTAACATCTTTAGTAATTATGCATGGCAGATTTCATGAGAACACAATCATACAGCTTGTGTAAATTAATGCCCTCAAGAAAACTTGCCTAGGCTTATGCACTTAATTCAGTTGTTCAAGTGTGTTTCTCCCACTAAAATATTTAGATATTGCAGGCATCTGCCCCCTCTCAGGCACAGACTGTGCACGTTTAATTTGCTTGTTCTGCATGAGAAGCTCTCATTGACCCCAATAAGGGCTCAGTAGATGGGCCATATGCTAAGACTATAAAAATTGCTTTGAGAATATGTTGATTTTCCATACCCACATCATAACTTCAGTGTGAGTGTCATTGCTGGATTGTCTTTTGCAAATGGATAAAACTGCACCACTGGAGTCAGTGGAAGTTTTGTCTCTGAGTAAAATGAGATCATGTCCATCACCCCTTGGGAAGCTCCAAGCTGCCTCTGATTCCTCTGACCAAGAGTGTTGTGCACAGTCCTTTGGACTCTTCTCAGGTCAGATGCCTCCAGGGAAAGGTCCTCATCATCTGGCTGGAAGGATCCCAAAATAATGCCAGTTCACTTTGCTTGTCCACAATCTCCTCACATTTCACAGTGAGTTCATTAAGATTTAGGGTGGAGCCTTTCTTGAATGCCTGGTACAGTCCAGGTGACATAATTTTTTTCATGACAATGTAGGAATTGTCTCACCCTTTCTTTCACTATCTGAAGGCTGAGCACCTTGCATGCCTCAGTTGTGTAATCCTCTGTATTAAGTGAGGAGATACAGGCCCCATCTCAGGGTTACTCATTCCACCTTTAGCTAAGAATAGCAGAATGTTGCAAAGAAAATTCCATCTGTATGTACAATTATTCAATTCAGAAATTACTTCAGAACCTGCTTTGGAAAATGCCATAGATTCACTACTGAATCTTATCCCTTTCCACTTGACCCACTCTGCCCAAATTTCAGTTTCAATGGGCATATAAATCCAGTTTTAAAAGACATTGTTACAGCAGGGATGGTACTGCCTTACTATGGAGTGTTGAATAATATCATTGCTTATTCTCAAACTATATCCATATTCTGTCTCAGAGAGGGTTGCCTTGCCTTACATTAAAATAATTCCTTTTTAAACAGTTTGCTCTAAGCTCAGCAGGACTAAGTTATACATTCAGCAATGTACTCTGTTAATCCACTGTGTGACATCTTGTTTCTAGCTCCTTAAGCCTACACCCACGTGTACACAAACACATGCACACTTAGGCACACACATTTGCAAAACATATCCACGGACCTCAGTGCCAGAACATCAGCCCGGGAGAGCTGCTTTGTTTTTCCATAGATGCACTTCAAGATAGCTGCAGCAAGACAGAGCTCCCCACAAGCTGTGCCTCGGCAGCAGACTCCTACCTCCGGCAGAGCACAGCTGCATGAGACATGTGGGCAAGAGGGCAGCTCCTGCTCACATGAACTCCCGGGGCAACTCAGTGAGATGGGGACTCTGCTCACCAGGAGATGGGAAAAAACACTGTCCTTTTTCACATCACACAATGCCAAGTTCCTTAGTCTTGCTAGGTTTTTTCCGTTTCATGTTTCTACTGACCATAGGTTTTGCTTGTCATAGCACCTCTGCTCAAAAAGAGTGAAGGGTGCACAGAGAATACAGCAGCACATGCGTCTGCACTCCCTTTGTAATGATGCAAATGATGATGCAAAGTGAAAGACAAGGGCAAATTATGTACCTTGGGGCAGGTTGTGAGCCTTTACAGGCAACATTGATTAATTACTGACATAAACAGCCTGATTAACCTAGTAAGATTGTAATCAGTTCTCAAGCCTTTTGTTTGCACAACAGTAAATCAAAGAAAAGTGAAAATGCAGAAATTAGATTTGTATGTTTCTGTATGTCTGTATATGCATATACAAAGATACATCTCCACAACATAGATAGAAGGGAGGAATGAGTATCAGCAAGGAGAGTCTGCTGTTTTTCCTTACGTTATCAAATGTGTAGACAAACCTGTGATTTATTTTCCATATTTTACATGCAACTACTCAGTGTGTGCTGCGCAGCTGTGACATAAAACTTCTTTCAAAGACGGCTAATGCTAAAGAAAGATATTGCAAATATGTGACCTGTGCTCTGGTTTTGTAAAATATTTTTCTAATTTCATTGCTCCAGGATAGAGCTGTATAACTTAAGCCAGAATCGTTGAAAAATGTTGCTGCTTTGCTACTGCAGGCAAAATCTGTACAGAATAGGATTTGTAATATATACAAACTCTCAGACAGTTCCTTTAAACCTACGGAAACTCCTATAATAGAGTTTTACTGAAGTCCAAAATAAGTTCTGGCCAAAGTTTTTGCTGAATATGTTGAATTCTAAAGCAGGCCTGGGTCTCAGCATGATTTTCCTACTGTCTCCTGAACAAAAACCACCTTATATTCCACCCAGGAGCATAACCCATAAAACACACACAATAAGATGTATAGAAATCCATCTCTCCCAGCCTAATGAATTTAATCAAGATCAACAGTAGTGTGAGATCAGTTTTGGCAGAAACTTGTGCAGGTGCAGATTTCTATTGTTGTTCAGTCAAACCATTGAACAGGAGCTCTCTTGTGCTTGAATAACCTGTACCTTTCTTTCCGACGTTTTAATGAGTGAGAGACGTATGTTTTAGATGGAATATTGTGCATGACACAAAGCACACACACCATAGGATTCACAAGGGTGGGTTTTTCGGAAAATTATTGAAAGTCAATATACAGGGTCCTGTCCTACAACTGTCTTAGCTGCAGATTCTGAATAAGAAGATTATTACCTGGGTAAAGAGGGTGTGTAGGCAGGAGAAAACACACAGGAAATGTGAATGACAGCATTCTTCCCACAGTGAAGGTGTATCCATGTCATACCGCATCCAGTGTTGTTTGTACCAGCCAAGGAAGAGATTTGCAGGTGTCTCCCATTTTCCTCCTCCTTGCCTTCCAGAACTGTCACTAATTCTCACTGGCAGTTTCCTGCCACTGCTATATAGATATATTAGAGCCCATTTTCTGAGTACAACAGCAGAAATCAAGGTTTTGGCAAAAATGTCCCCTGCTGCATCTTGCACTTGCTAGGGCTTTTATGCACCCGAATGTCTTAATGAGTTAGGAGAGTTCCTCAAAAGAAAGTTTCCGGTATTTTCTGCTTGATGCTGACATCAAAAAAACCACAGCTGTTTTCTTCATGGCAACTTCCTTTTTGAGTACTGTAGGTCCTTCAACATAAGCCCTGAGCTGAGAGTGCCCTGGCGTGGGGCGGAGCACGGGGCTGGCACTGCCAGCCAGCCATACCCGGCTTGCAGCTGGGCACTGATCCAGAACCCACCCAAGTGAGTGGAAAGATGCTCATTGACTCTGGTGAAGTCTGGATTTTTCCCTGTGGAAAAATATTCTTGCTGCGAACTGTGCACAGGAAAATTCCATTTATAGAGTAGTTAAAAGAAATGTTCAAATTGCTTCAATCCACAAGTAAACTGCATTTCTACTTAGAATTAATTTTGCCTTATAGGCCCCAGTCCAGTCAGACACTTAAGCACCTGCATATCTTTTAGCTGATGAATAATTCTCTCAGAGACAGTGTTACCAGGTTGCTTAATCTGGGCAGAAGTGAAAGTCTCTTCCATGAAAAATAAGGAGGGTTTATTTATTTTACTCAGACATACATGATCTGTACAATCTTGCAGTAGCCTGCGATTAAAGAAAATTGTGACTTTTCCAATCATACTTTTACTGCCTACATGCTTAGGAAATTAACTATCTTAGCTTTTAATATGTAAACATATCACTTGGTTCTTTTTTAGAAATTACACAATTCAATCATTTTTTAGCTAATATCCTCCATTTGTTCATGTGTTGCAGTTTTGCAAAAAAATGTTTAGATATGTTACATTTATAGCAGATTCTTGCTTAGTAGAATTATAAAAAAAATTTAAAATGCAATTTTATTTTCAGCTGCTCACAGACGGCATCTTATTTTGACAGAATCACATACTGTACCTTTTTTATGCTTGCAAAATCCAGAGTTTATTCCTTGAGCTCTAAATTGCATGTAATATGCATTTCTCTGCCCATATCAGCTATATCTGATAGCTGAATTTTCAGATTTAGAGATGTATCTCTCCTTTTAGTTTATTTTTGTCCCCCAAATGTAAAAGTAAACTTCAAAACCATTGCTTTGGTTAGTCCAAGTATTTGAACTTCCCAGTGGTTGCTGCCACATGAAAACATAGATATATACTTAAACACATGCTGCACTTTCCCTGCCCCAGACAGACATCTGGCCATTTCCCATCTGCTGACTGTGACCTGAAGCATTTTTCTGTCTCTCTCTTATTAGCTTGGGCTTTTGCTGAGGTTCAGTAGCTCACACATGCTGATCCATCAATTGTTTTTATTGGCAAACAGGTCCATCATTAACAGAATCAGAAACTATAGCATCTGCTAATTTAAGTGGGAGCCATATCCTGTTGTACATTAGGTGTTTAGCAGTGTGGGCATTTATCAAAACAGGGACTAAGTGAAATACACATGTGTGTAATAATATAGATATTTCAGGCTATAAATAACATGTTTCATTTTTATTCATCTTCAAACTCACATATGCATTTTACCATAGGGGGAAAAAAATTGTCTAAATCTTTCTGGATAGTTTAGCACTGGAAACCTTAGTCAACACAATACATGTCTGTTAAAATCATTTGCATGCTTTTTTATGCTGGGTGGGCTGCCCATAGCAGCAAACATGAAAACTATGGGGGGTTTGAAGGCTGCAGAATTGGTGTAGCATATCTCAGTGGCATGCAGCCCACATGGGTTTTTGCTTCCAGCAGCTTGAAATTGCAAACTAATGATTTAATTTCATTCAGAAACATACTTTCAATATTTTAATGGTACCAGCAACAGCACAAATTGCTGTTCAACAAGTTTTCCTAGTAGAAAGGAAACATATTTTTAAACATTAATATTTAGAGATTAAAATCACATTGCCAGATTTGGGTGGGGTAGATGTCATGGGCATTTGTGACTGACAATTTGGTTTATGGCCCAGTACTTAAAAGATACACCAAAACCATTTAGTTCAAGACTGGTGATGAAGGTGTTCCAACCTGATGGTTTATTTACTTACTCCTACAACAGCTGGCATTCAAAGAAAACAGCAAGTATCAACTAGATTTGAAAAAATTCAAGATTAGAAATAAAATTTCTCCTGAACCATGAGAGCCTGCGAAGCTCCAGGAAGGAAGAATAGATGCAGAGCCTGCCAGTATTCCACCACTTTACAACACAACCACCTGGGAATAAACCACAGCTATTCCTGCTCCCAGGAAAGTGGCTCTGGGTACCTGCATCCCTTTTAGAAGCTCGTGTCTCAGGTTGTAATGGACATGTAATGCATGCCAGCTTCACCAAAACCTGTCTACATTATCAGTAAAGAAGGAAAGAATTTTAATCACAAATAACTTAAGACCAAGTGGAGGCTGGATGAAAAGCTTATTGAAGTCAATGGGAAGGCTCCTGCTGGCTTCTCTGAGGGGTAGATTGGGTCCCAGCCTCAGACCTCTGAAACAAATGCAAAATTTGTTTAGTTTTGTGCTTTTGAACATTGCTTTATTTTCTAAACAGGTCACAAACAGTTATGTGTCTGTTTCTGTGATCCTCTACTCTTATGAAGTCATTCCAGCTCTTCTATCAGTAAACTTGTTGTAATATATTTCATGCTTAGTCTTCAAAGAAATGTTAACATCCACAGATAAAAGCCTCTGTACGCTGTCCATGCCACAACTGTCACCAGAAACCCAGGAACGATGACATGAGCGGATGATAAATATCCTTACACAAAAAAACTATTTTTCACAGGTGCCATAAGCAAACCTTTGTTGCCCTCCCTATCTGTGAGCCAAGGGCCGTGTCCTCCCATGGTGATGCCTTTGGGCCGGCTGACGCCAGGCGAAGGAGCAAAGCCCCCGCCCAGGGTCTGCTCTGCCATGGGGAGTGGGAGAGGCAAGTCAGCAGCGTGCCAGCCATCGACTCCCTGCCGAAAGCACACCGGCTCCCACAGCAAAAAGGCACCAGGAGCCTTCACACAGGTCTGCACTGTATAATGGGCAGATTTTCGTCCAGGGTTCAGAAGACAAATGAAGCTTTTATCTGCTTTCCAGCCCTCTGCAATAGGAGTTTATGTTAAAGCCACTTAACTGTCTAGAGTGTGGCCCTGTGGATTACCTGTTTGTGTGAATCGCGTACATTACCTGATCACATGAGCGCTGGGGATAAGTTTTCTATAACTAGCTTTTCTTTGAAGGGATCTTCAGCTACTTCAGGGTTCTCACAAAGAAGTGCCCCAAAGAGGCAGGATTAAAAATAAGCTATACTTCACTTTGGTTTGTGTTTCTCCTGCCTCATTTATTTAGCTTTACTTACTTACTCGGTCACTTATTTGTGCGTCATAACAGCAGGATGAGGAATAAACCTTCCAAAGTATGCAGCTCCTATAACCTTTACAGCACTATGGGTTAAATATTATATAAAGAAGGGAGTGAGTGTCATAAAAGGAAATAACTCTTTCTGAACTGCAATTCGAAAGACTGTTGGTAATTTTGTACGAGTTCTGAATTTCAACTGCTAGAGTTAAAAATATTATTCTACCACACCTTTTTTTTTAAGGCACATTAAAAATAATTAGTTCTGCAGAACATTTTAAAATTAAAATAATGATGAGGGATGTATAAGCTATTTAAAAATACTTTGGATGATACACCCTTTTTCAGGAAATTGCACATGAAGAAGCAGAATTGGGGAAGTTTGAATGCATGAGTCTGTGTTCAGGGGGTCTGGTGAGCTCTCCCTCCAGGCTTTGAGCTTACCCCACACATGGCGCTGTCTTGGGATCCCCTCAAAAACTGCTCTGTCACCCCCCAGTTCTTGACCCCTTTTTTGCTGCTGAAGGACATACCTATGTGTATTGTCACCATTACAAGTGGGGAGAGCTCCTGGGGGCTGAGGGCACAAGGTCCCTCTACACCACCACCACCTCCACCAATGCGCCACTTCAGCCATTGAAGCCTGGCTGCCCTTTCCCTGGAGATGTCCAGCAGCCCACCCTCAGGGATAGTAGCCGTGCTGTATGGAGGTTCACCATTTTTGCTTTGAATATACTGGTTTTCTTTTGTTACTCACCTGGAACAGAGTGGTTGTGGGCATTCAGAAGCCTCTGGTTGCCAGTGGGTGAGTCTATTTTTCTCTTGCTAAGAATTTCAAGGGGACACAAGCACGCTCAGACTCCTGAAAAGATGTTTTGTTTGACAAGAGACAATGTGATGGTGAGGAGTGGAACTGCTCATCCCAAAGTTCTCAAGACCTGTTAAAACAAAGCATGAGAGAAGGGATTAATAGAGTCAAGCTGCCTTTCTCACCAGAAGAGCAACGGAAAGCAAAAGGAGATACATCCCAAACCTTTAGAGGGTATGAGCCAGAACATTTGAAGGGAATATTTTTGAAGGAGAAAAGAGTCAATTTTTCTGATCAGCAGGTTTTCTTGCTCTAGTGATACATTTAAGGTTACTTTTTATGTTTCTTTAAATCTGCAAACTGTCTGCTGTCTGAAAAGTGACTCCAGCACTGTGCCCACTGCCTTGGTAAGCTGAGTGGTTGCATTGTGTACAAGAGCCAGTCTTTCTTGGAAAGACATTACAGTTTTTTCTTCTTTGTCGTGTTCTAATAAATTAAAAGGCCATTTTGACTGCAAGTCAGTACTTCTGTATAGAAATAACATAACTTATCACTCATCACTAGCAATAATACACTGCCTGAAGACATTCCTTTGTCAAGCCTGTTGGTGATCAGTTTATGCCCTAAAGGATTTATTATGACTCAAGGTAATGCAATTTCAGATGATATTTTTATTCATAAAAGTACAATCTCCCTTTGAAAGGATCTGAACTAATCACTTTAGTTACATCTTGTGACAGTGAGACACCTTCTCTACAGAACTAAATAAAGCCAAACTCCAGATTGACAGGATGGACTGGCTGTGACAGACAGTGAGCAGGGCAGGACAGATGGAGAGAAGAAAGTCTAAGGGAGCAGGTTATACACCCTTTGCTTGCTGTCTCTAACATAAAACAACACACAACTCCACTACAGTGATATATCCCTACTCTTCCACAGATGTTTGTACTTGTGGTAAATAAAATAATAAAGTCTCAGTCCTGTTTTCTACACTTCCTTCTTTCTTGTTCTCAAATATTAAAAAATCCCCCACAACCCATACAACTGCTTTTTTTCTTACTTGTTTATAAATGTTTCTTCCTCAGTATTTTTTTTCCCCTGAGAATTATGTCTAGTCATTTGGTACTATCTCATCAACTTAAGTAAATAAATAAACAAGAGATCTTTTCCTAGGAGACTCTGTGGTTGCATTGTGTAATTAAATAGAAAACATTTGGCAGATTTGGCTAAACAATGACTTTGCTTCCAAATGCTGATGGTGTAAATCAAACTGAAGGAAAACATGTCATGTTTGTCCATTTCATGAGGACAATGACGGTCTTATGGTGTTATTTTATGCTTGGATTTGGCTTTATCTCTCTAAATTTTGTACAAATAGGATGACCAAATCTGAAAATATCTGAAAATACTTCAGTCTTGCCAATTTAATGTGCAGAAAAGCTGAGCTGGTGACTTCAATTTAACCGCACAGTTGGCACCGTGCTTGTATTTCAATACTTCAGTTGCCTTTGGCAATGAGATGAGAATAAAATGTATCTCTGAACTAACAGCCAGCATCTTATTCTCAGAAATGTAACTACAGTTGTGTAAATTCCTTAGCACACATGAAAGCAAAAACGGACTTTGCAGAGTCACTGCTGTTTGCACTGAGACGCACATGTGCTAGGTACTTGAGCTTGCAAAAGTAGATGCTGACTTTGGGCCCCATTTTGTGAAGATCAGGCCCTTAGTATCAAGTTAGTATAGAAAGAGTGAAAATCTATAGACAAAACAAAGATTAGAGCTTGAAATGCGCCACTTCTCCCTTCAGAAAGAGTCTGCCAGAAAGCACAGTAAATTTAGTCACAGTACAATGCCTATTACTCTCGGCATGTGATTAAAGCTGCTTTCCCTTGGACCACACACACATGTAGTCTGTGCCCCTCTTGGGAGAAATGTCTCCTTCTGCCCACGGCCCAGATGAATTATAGTCACAACCACTTTGAAGATTTACAGAACACACAAAGGGGCAACCTGAAACAAGAATGGTATTTCCCTGAAATGCATCTCTTCTCAATGAAGGCATTTTCTTGGGAATGTGCAAGATGTGATTGCAGTTTACTGAGACAATGCTCATTATTATGAAGGCATTTAAGAAAGGACTTGAATTTCTCATTGCTCTAAATCCCATGACTTTATAACCTGGCACAAAATTCATGGGGAAAAGGTGTAGGAAGCTGTGGGATGATAGATCCTCCGTGATGTTTTCTGGCATGGATTTGGCTCTGTGACATGGCAGAAATCATCCACAGTGTCCCTATTCTGGCTGAAAGTTCCCTGTCCTGACTTCCATGTCTGAATAACTACATCCATCAAGAATTTGTTCTGTGCATGATCTCTTTTCCCTGGGGAGTTACCAATAGATTTTTAACATGGTGCTTTAGTGTGCACTTCTACACAGAAATACATATTCACAGAATTTAGTGTGTCCTTACCAACTGGTTATCCAGGTACTTGAATTTTGGGCTAGCTCAGCCACCTTGGGACCTGGGCAGAGCCTACATTCCACTTTAACTTCAGAGGGAATTTGCCCTCTTTTCAGTGAGGAAAGACTTTACTGTGTCAGTCTTGACAGTCTGTTTTCATTTTTCTGCAAAATCTGCAATTCCCTGGGAAGGACTGTAGTACAAAATGACAGCGGGAAAGGGCCCTGGACATACGTACCACGCAATGAGTTGTGAGTCAGTGGGGATGAGATGTTGCTATGAGATAAAATTTCTTCCAAGAAGAGTCAGTGTGTCAAATCTGCATCCTGCTCCCCTAGCTACCTCACTGCCCCAGGGAATTTTCCCAGGGAATATTAAGGAGCAGATCCTCTTGAGTGCCATTGTGTAGCACATAGAGGACAACCAGGACATCAGGCCCAGGCAGCATGGGTTTGTGAAATGCGGGTCCTGCTACACCAATGTAGTCTCCTTTTTTAAGCAGGTAACCTGCCTAGTGGATGACGGAAAGGCTGCGGATGTATTTTCTCTGGACTTTAGTAAAGCCTTCAGTACAGTCTCCCACAGCATTTTCCTAGAGAACCTGGCACCTTACAGTTCTTCTCTGGTTTATAAACATCTGGATGGCTGGGCCTGGACAGTGATGGGGAATGGAGTTATTTCCACCTGACAGCTGGTCACAAGTGATGTTTCTCAAGGCTCAGTATTTAACATTTTTACTGATGATCTGGACCAAGGATTTAAGTGCACTCCCAGTCAGTTTGCAGATGACACCAAGTTTGGCAGGAGTGTTGATCTGCTGGAGTGCAGGAAGGCTCTGCAGAGGGATCTGGACAGGCTGGATTAAAGGTCCAGGGCCAGTTGTATGAGGTTCATCAAGGCCAAGTGCCAGGTCCTGCCCTTGAATTACAGCAACCCCAGGCAGTGCTACAGGCTGGGGCAGTGGCTGGAAAGTTGCCTGGCAGAAAAGGACCTGGGGGTTTTGGTCGAGGGCAGCTGAACATGATCCAGGGTATGCCCAGGAGGCCAAGAAGGCCAATGTCATCCTGTCCTGGATCAGCAGTGGTGTGGGCAGCAGGAGCAGGGCAGTGACCGTCCCCCTGTGCTGGGCACTGCTGAGGCCACAGCTCCAATCCTGTGCTCAGTTCTGGGCCCCTCACTGCAAGGAAGACATTGAGGGGCTGGAGCGTGTCCAGAGAAGGGCAACGGAGCTGGGGAAGGGTCTGGAGCACAAGTCCTGTGAGGAGCAGCTGAGGGAGCTGGGGGTGTTCAGCCTGGAGAAAAGGAGGCTCAGGGGGGACCTCATCACTCTACAGCTGCCTGAAAGGAGGGGGCAGCCAGGGGGGGTCAGCCTCTTCTGCCAGGTAACGAGTGACAGGGTGAGAGGACGCAGGTTCGAGTTGTGCCTGTGGAAGTTCAGGCTGGACATCAGGAAAAGTTTTTTTCACTGAAAAGGTGGTTAAGCATTAGAACAAACTGCCCAGGGATGTGGTAGAATCACCATCCTTGGAACAATTAAAGAAAGGCCTGGACATGGTTCTCAGTGCCGTGGTCATGTTGTTGAGGTAGTGGGCAGTCAAAGGTTGGACTGGATGATCTTGGAGGTCTTTTCCAATCTTAATTATCCTATGATTCCATGATTCTGTGAACTATGGAGTTCAGGGTAGGCATTGCTTTTGCTATGGCTTGCTTTGGGAATCCGGAAGAGGCATCTGTAAAAGCAGGATCACTTCCAACAGGTTGCCCAAGTTAAGACAAAGCTGGACAGCCCTTCTGAAAGCTCTTCCTACTGATGCTTTCATGATACAGTATTGAAGCCTGAAGGGTTCTAATAAGTTTAAATAAGGTTGCTTTAGGGCAGCAAATTTTCCAGTTTTGTATCAGATGGCTCCTCAGACTTTGTGAGTAGATCGCCATTTGTAATTTATTTCCAGTGTAAAAAAGGTACTTTGAGATAAGTATTTGCTCTCCATTGAAAATTTTAGTACTTAGTTATAGCCAGAAAGGAAGAGGCCTAAACTTGAAAAGATTCTGGGTTTTGTGCAAAAAATACAAAATGCTGTTTTGCAATGATGGCACAGTGCCTCATGAGAGATGAGGTTCAGTTGCTTCCAGCCTTCACGCAGTTTCAGGGGCAAGTTCCTGACCAAAGGACCTTTTTCACAATGCAGCAAGGATGACTACTTGTAAGTTCTTGTCCCTCAGCTAGTGGCCTCCTTTGCAGCATACCCTGCTTGCAGCAGATGGTGGATGTATCTGGCATTATACTCACAATTCTTACAAGGTTCCATGGCAGGGTTTTTAATTCTCTGTTCGGTGTGTCAAAAGATTCCTGGGGGAAACACAAATAATCTCAAATTGTTCCTAGTTTAAAGTCTGACAGGTGGACTTCCCCTTATTTTCTATGTATTTGGCCTTCGTATATAATCCTTTATGAATTTTGACATGTGTTTTGACAATTGATTGAAGTCAGGCTCTCAAGTTTTTCCCAGGCATCCCAGGGGAGCAGGTGATGTGTATCAAACATTTTTGGTCCCATTCTTGTGGGAGGTGTTTAGAGAACCCAAATCCCCAGCTGCCAGTAGGGGCATTGGGTGTTATACTGAAGACTGAACCAGAACACCGTGGTAAATAGAAAAGTTTGCCCACTCTAAACTGTGAGTCAGAGTTGATCTTAGTTTGCTGCAGAAATATTTCCACAGATCAAATACAACATTTGTTTTAAATCAAACCAATTTTAATACAGAAATTGATTTAATTAATGCATTGTTAATACATTTATAATTTTTATGCTATAAGTCATTGTTATAAATAAAATAGAAGTAATATTAAAAGATTGTTGTAGTAAATTCACTCATTTTCTAAAGAACTTGAAATATTGAGTTTGGGTATTTTTACAGCATTTTTACAGCATTTTTTTCTCAATTTTTATTCATTTATTATTGCGGTTCTGGTGTTTTGATTACATCTAGTTTCTGTCTAAATTACCAGTCCAATAATCAGACTACCTAGTAGGCAGAATTATATTACCCGAGTTTTTAGGAAATGCTAGTAGGTTTGTAGAATTTGTGTGGATGTCTGTAGTGAAGATCAGGTCTTTCCGTGTGAAGTGCATGGAAAATAGGAACTGTTATTATCAGGAGTTTCTCAGTGTTCTCTGAGCAGCAGCCTACATGTCTGGGGTTATGTGGCCACCATGTGGTAACAGGGAAAAGTTAAATTGAATTTTCACTTTTACTTTGCATGCAATTTTTCTGTAAATGACTTGCTGAAGTGCATACATTCAACTTCTTCTCAAGACATTCCTTGAATAATTTCCTCTTCATTTACAGAATTAAATAATTTTAAAAATGGGCAATTTACATTGTGGTACCTGACTCACAGTACGGGAATTATCCTTGCATTGGAATTTCATCTGTCTGCATGAAAGGCAACTTCTTTAGAGAAGAAAATTCCTGTGTAACTTACAAAGCTACTGATGATAAAATAGAAAAACCCAGTACCCATATATCAGTTCACAGACAGAAAATTATGACATTGAAAAGATGTGGAAAACATATACTTGAATTTCAATGACAAAATAATTTAATAGGGAGCTGTTAGACATCTCTCAGGAGAAACAAGTGGGCCCTGAATAAGCAGAAAACAACTCAGAAAACTGTCAGATCCTTCAGCTCCAGAAAGCAACTTCTTCATTCATCTTCTTTGCATAAATTGAAAATCCAGTTTCTAAATTCCTTTGGATGAACACAAGTAATAATGTAAAGGATATAAATGGTGATTTTCTTTTTTGTACAAGGGGTAACTAATATTAATTTCTGGTGACATAGTTATTCTTTACTGCTCAACAACTGGAAATTTGAGAAAGAAAGTACATGAGGGCTCTGCAAGGATATATGAATTGAAAGGTGAAGGCAGACACATTGGTCTTGCAGTGGATGTGTGGATGACCTGACTCTCCCAGCCTCCAGTACCACAAACCACATAAAATAAAATACATCTCTTCACAGCAGCATGGAGTTTCTCTGAATGTCCAGCTAGAAATAACACCACACAGACAGATGGAATTTTGGAGTGATTTTTTTGCTACTCAAGGTTCATTCTGCTCCAGTGATACTGCATTGCCTCCATAAAGATGCTTTAAATTTAGAGATAATTTTAAAAATCATATTAAAACAGCTAAATTATTCTGGCTGTATCTAGAAATACTAAGTCAGACTTTGTCCTGTAACTACAGATGGGCTTTGTTGCAGCAGCAAACCTCCTCCAGGCTTTCAGTCTACTCTGGAACAAGGGGACTATATATCTGCTTATTTTTTTTTCTTTGGTTGCAAGAAAGGGAAGAAGACATTCCCATTCCCAAATTTCCATTGCCCTGAGTCTCCTATGTCCAGAGACACAAGTCCTTGAAACAGTTAATGAAAGGCCAGGGGAGAAAGGTTTGTATGAACTCCCTGTTAAATATTGGCAGATATCACTACAAGATACATTTATTTCACGTTAATGCTCAGCCAGCCTTAACTTTTACAGCAAATATTGACCCAAACAATGGCACACTGGCAAAGGAATCATGAGTTGCAGTTTTGTGATATGTTCTACTCCTAAACACCTCCCATATAATTTTCTGCCAGCATATATTTTGGGGTAGAATAATGTAAGACTTTTCTTTTTCCTGCAGGGAATTTTACTAAAACAGTTATTTTGCATAGGCTTCACAGGTTGCCTTAGGTGACTAAAATTTCCAAATTAGGATAGTAGGATGATAGGACTATAGGATAGTAGGACTAGAAAGAGCTGCTCCCAGGAAGATTCTCTTTTTTGCTCAAGTACTTTCTAAGTGTAAATAAGTCAAAAAACCTTCCATCCAGTAAAGATGATAGGCATATACTTAATACTGTTTACATTCACCAAAATACATAAAAATATTTCAAGAACTGAATAGAACTAAGCATGTGCTTATGTGTTTTGCTGGCTCAGGCCCTATCAGCCCTGACAAAGGGTGCAATACTTAACGCTTATTCCTATTTTCTCTACTTAGTATTTAAAGGAAAGATCTTTCTTATTACTTGAAGAGCTATGACACATTGAGCTATTCACTGCCTGTAGGCACTAATGCCAGGAAGCACTCTAAAATCCAGTAACTTATATATATACATATATCTGATTTAACGTTTATTTGTTTGTATGTTTATCCCATCATTTAGCTATGTGTAATATTTCCCATGGATAAAGGAAATGTTGTACCTTTGTGCCTTATAGTCAAATCTTGAGAGATAAATTTGCCAATAAATGAAGCACAGTAAAGAGTTTATATCACCTTCGACTAACAGACTAACACCTTTATTCTCTTTATTGAAAAATTATGAATACTTTTAAAACTTCTTATGATATATTGCCTGTTACATTTTCACATAGGCTCAGAGTGGGTACTATTTTTGTAGTCACTTACCTAACAGTAGAACAGAAAATAGTAATTACAATCAAAGGAATATTTGTGTCCTAGTCTCTTATTTTGTAGTAAGCAACTTCCAAGCACAGCAATCAGATCTTTGACGTCTTACCTCAGAAAGAATGTCCTTTGGCCTAAGCTTCAATTTATCTTTGATCTCTCCTCCTCTCCTCCTCCTCCTCCTCCTCCTCTCCTCCTCCTCCTCCTCCTCCTCCTCCTCTCCTCTCCTCTCCTCTCCTCTCCTCTCCTCTCCTCTCCTCTCCTCTCCTCTCCTCTCCTCTCCTCTCCTCTCCTCTCCTCTCCTCTCCTCTCCTCTCCTCTCCTCTCCTCTCCTCTCCTCTCCTCTCCTCTCCTCTCCTCTCCTCTCCTCTCCTCTCCTCTCCTCTCCTCTCCTCTCCTCTCCTCTCCTCTCCTCTCCTCTCCTCCCCCACTCCCTTTGCCACCTGCAGTCCAGCAGATTAAATAGTTCTGCAGAGTATCCCATTCCTGGCAGTTCAAACTCCCTCTTTTTGCATCCTTACGCTGAAAGCAGGTAATCCCAGGATGTCTTTTGCCTGGTAGCTCAGCCGGAGCTCTGCTTCCACCAGGGAGCACTATCCCACCGCTCCCATCCCCTCCTCTCAGCTTTATCATCCCCACACAGCTTTAACCATTTGCTTGCAAAATGCGCAGTTTTGCTTGCACTGGTATAGTTCTTTACGGACAGATACTTCAGGGGATGCTCTAGTTACGTGGAGAAGAACCAGACAGACAAAGCAATTACCCTTTTCTCCAGTTGCAGACTTGCTGCTGTTCTATCGTACTGCAGGGCTGAGCCTCTGCTGACATCCTTACGTGGTGACAACCGTGAGCTGAAAATGGTATTCTCCAGTCTGCTGCTTTTATCCTAACACGCATGTTTTCTGAGGCCCCAGTTGCTGAGTAAGTTTGAACACATTTTCAACCTTTTCATAAGTTTCCCAAATGACCTTTGATTTTTGCCTGCCAGTCCTGGACATTGATCTCAGCATTTTTATAAAACAGACCATGTTCCTCAGTGCTTCCTGCCCTGCTTTCACCACGGGTGACCTGACCAGTAGCACACTTGCATCGGATCCTCAGGCCAGGGAAGAAGCACAGCACCTTTTTATATTTTCTTCACAATCTACATGCTCTTACACATCAGCTCAGGTAGTAAAACATCATGAAATGCAGCTCGCCCTTGGAAGGAAAGGTCTGCAGGCAGACAGCATTCCCAAAGGCAGAACCCTCTAAAAGAACAAAGGTGAGTTTCCCAGCCCTGTTGTGGCATTTGCTTCCAGGCTTCTGGCTGCAGAATGAGCTTATGTCTCTTCTTCAGTGCAGGAGACTCGACAGTCTGCAAAAGTAGCTCGGGCTCAGGCATCACTCTCCCCAGCTCTTTCCTCCCCTTCCATCTCCACAGCACCACAACCTGAAGGCTGGAATCCACTGCTCAGCCCAGCACTCTTCCTCCATGCTCAGCCAGGTGCTACAATAGAGATTATACACGATGGTAAGAGAAAATGAAAGGAAGGACAATGGGCAGAATGGCTGAAATTTACATAGAAGACTTTGTTTTTGAGAGGCCATGTGAAAAGCCTGTAACTTCCAATTTTAAACAAAAGAGCACTACTCAGAAACCTTTCTCTGAAATTCGGATTTCTTCACCCTGAAAAAAAAAATCTAGCTACCAAGATTTTAAAAGAAAAAAATTGCACACATTTGTGTAAGCATGTTTTTGTTTCAATTGCAATAACTGCAGGTTATAGTTTCACTTCTCTTAGATTTACTTTAGCCCTTAAGGATCCCTTTTCTGTATTTCAATGAAGATGATGAGTCTATGTGCTTACAACTCCCAAAATGAGTATCCTGTTTTGACTTTTGCTGTCCTGTTCTCATCCATGACTCCTCTCAGGACAAGTTTAACATGCAGAATAGGAACTAGTGGCTTGCACCTCCTCTTGTCAGACCTCAGACAATTTTTAAAGCTTGAGGTAACATATTGGAAGAAAACTGTTGTTGCCTTTGGAGATTTCAAAGCATAATTGTAGTTATTCGTAACAGAAATAAAACTCTTCCCTGAGCAAAAGGGAAGACACACTTGCAGATTTGACAGCTAATAAGAGTTGCCTATTTAGCATCCATTAAACTGCCTGAGTCAGACTAAAACAACTGCTACATTTCTTTTTCTACATCCAGCTCTATCCAAACAGTTTGCTCTCTTCTGACTTAATTTTTAAATCTGAGAAATTTAGGATTGTACATGGTTATAGGAATATGAATGTCCAGTAGCAGTTCTGAAGATGTGTAGCAAACATTTGTATTTTTCACTCAGTGTTTTAGCTTTACGTAGCAAAAGGTGTTGACACCACCTGCTTAGATCTGCATGACTAGCAAGGTAGTGAAGGTTTATTGACAAGAGAAATAACTTGGAAAATGTCACAAAACTTTTTAATTAATTAAATTTAATTAATTAATTTAAATTAATTAATCTGCAACACTAGATATGGATCCCCATAATTTTGTCCATTTTCATATTTCTTTCAAAATTCATGCATGCCTTGCTAAGAGGTGAGATTTCCTGGGATCATGTATTTTTGGCAAGCATGTAAAAATCAGTGATTTTTTTCTTTAAGTAAGAAGTGATTTGAGGGGGATTTAATGCTAAAGATTCTGAAAACAGGTGGTATAAAAGAATTGAAAAACAATTTGAAAAACAGAAGGTGAAAACAAATCCAATGAATTCTTATCAGTTCAGAAGAACAAGTAGACTGAACACATTTTCATCTGTGCTTGAAATCAGTTTAAAAATTGACTGTGGAAAAACATGCATATCAGTGAAGGAGGAAAGAGAAATATATAATCTTCTAAAACAGATTTAGAGATTTTTGTTTCTAATTCCTTTCTCAGATATTTCTAACCTAGAAAACATTGGGTGGGGTTTTTTGAGGGAAGCAGGTAGGAGGAAGAAACACAAGTATTATAGCTGAACAACACTTCTTTCATTGTCTCTTTTCCCTTTAAAATGTCTGAACTATGCCAGTATTTTAACTCAGATTACCAACACACATTTTTTGGAACATATTATTTTGTTCTTTCAAGTCCTGTTTTGTGACAGATGTACCAAATGTCATAGAAAAGGAATCCATTTATTCCAGTCTTTAAACAGATATAATTTCTGATCTGTGCCCATGATGTCCAGTAGGCCTGTGCTCCTATCTGTGACAATGACACTAAAAGCATCCCAGGAGTCAAAAAATTTATCAGAATTTTCAGATGGAGTGGTAGCTAAGGAGAAATTTCTGGAAGCCAGCAGCTGTGCTGAATGTTCACTGTCCTTGCAAGTTGGGTGTTAATAAGATACAAGAAAAACTTATTTTTTACAAAACAATGCAGGATTCACAGAGTCATAGAGTAGCTGGAGATAAGACATGGGTCTGAAAATCATCCAGTCCAATCCCCAGCTTAAAGAAAGGTCATCAAGAGGAGGTCACTCACGGTCATATCAAGTGAGATTTTGAATAGGTTTTAAAATGAAAATTCCACAACCTGTCTAGACAGTTTTTGACCAGCTTGACCCCTCTCACACTAGACAGTTTTTTTACACTTAGATAAAATTTCGTGTGGTTTTTTGTGTCCATTGGTTTTCATCCTGCCAGCAGGCACTTACTGAGGAGAGTTTGTCTCTCTCTTTAACTCTCTTCCCTCATCAGATATTTATACATCTTGATGAGATGCCCCCTGAGACTTGTCCTCTCTAGACTGAATGGTCTCATCTTTCTCAGCTTCTCTTCATATGTCAAATGCTCCAATCCTTTAATCATCCCCGTGGCCCTCTGCTGGATTTTCTGCCAGAAGTCCATATCTGCCTTGCACCCAGGAGCCGAGACTTGGGTCCAGCATTCTAGATGTGTCTCACCACTGCTGAGTAATGACAAATGTCCTCCTAATGAAGGTAAGGAGGCTGCTTGCCTTCTTTGCTAAAGGATGAATTGATGGGTCTTATTCTGCTGATTTTTCCCTAGATCCCCAAGGCCTTCTCTGCAAAGCTTCTTTCCAGCCAGTCAGTGCCCAGCCAGTCCAGGTGTCTGGCACAATTCTTCACATGCAGAATTTGGCATTTCTCTTTTTAACAAGAGAAGGTTTGTTTAACAAGAGGAGGTTTGCACTGGCTGATTTATCCAGCCTGCTGAGACCCCTCTGAGTGGCAGTACAGCAATCTGGTACATCAGCCAGATGATTCCCAATTGTGTATCTTCTGCACACTTGCTGAGGGTGCACTCTGTCAACTTCTGAATGAAGTTGTCAGACTGTTGACCACAGCACTGAACTTCAAGTTCAGTGCTGAACTTCTTACTCTCCCTGGGACTGCATCTAATCTCCTTTATTAACAGAGAGTGGGGGTGGTAAAATGAAGAACCTAATACAATTCATTCTACTAACTCAGTACTAGAAACCACCTTAACTCAGATCTGGGAATGAAGATGATCTTAAAAAATGTGTCTGCTTGTTGGTTTGTTGGTTTTTCTTTTGTCTTTCATTTTTCCATTCATGTGTCCTACTAGAGGCGTGGAGAGAGATAAAACAAACAGGTTTCGTTAATAATTGAGCATCCAACATTAACCACATTACTTATAACTTGTTTCAGGTACTATAAATTTGTATCTTGTTTTTTCCTTGGAAAAATGAAGAAATGTGGGAGTAATTCTGATTCTTGGAGAAAGCATTTTGTGTAATGCACACTTAGTAGATAAACATAGAGCTCAGTCCATTGTCAGACATAGATGTGGGTCAAAAAGTAAGTGAATTTACATTTTTACAGGTAGGTTAATCTGAAGGCTAGGTTTCCTTGTTCTTCTTCCATTTCTGAAAGATTTAAGGGTTAATAAATTAGGACATGTGATGCTCCTAGTTATACAGGAGCTCAGCATTCAGATTACTTCAGTTGGCATTTTTACACCAGGCTTTTCCTTCTTTCTCCAACTGATTAAACATTTCAGCTTTAAATGAACTTGAAAGCCTCAGATCAGAGACAGATGCAGGTTGTTTAATCCACTTACTGTACTTTGAAGAATGCAATCAGATTATGCAATCCCCTGTATCCTTCTAGCAGTATAAAAGTCAGGACAGTTTTTCAGTACTGAAGTGACCCCTGTTTTGCCCATGCCTATCTAATGAGTTTGACTTCATCTGTATCTCATTGCGACATCCTGATGACATGCTGATAGAATTAATATTTTTTTTTGAGAATGTGTGGTAACCTGAGTTACAATTTCAAGTTTGGGTGACCCTTGCTGGCAATTTGTGTTGATCTGTGTCAGCTATGTTTATGTTTATGTCTACTTTTAGGAACTGTGTTTAAACCATGTTTTTGTGAGGTCAGGGTGCCAGTCTTTCCCATGTAGGATAATTTTACTCTGGAAAATTCAGTAAATATAGTGAAAAACTCTGTGGTGGTTGGTTTGTTTTGTTTTCTTTTTCTTGAGTAGAGTAGAAGATATTAAAAAAATCCATGAAGTTTATGTTAGGAATAGCAGTGACAGAGTTATTTCAAAACTTCACATCTAGTCCCTCCCCCAGGAGATTTTGTGCCTAGTTCAAAGTTGCTGTAATCAAAGAGAAAGCTGTGGCTTGCTGCAAGCAAGAGAGAAAGGAAAGGAGACTTGCAGGCCACTAAATAGCCTGGAAACACTGCACCAGCTTTTCATGCAGACAAAGTGACTCATACAGGTTGGGAAAACAAACTTTCCACATACAGTGGTAGACTAGGAAACATAAATTATGTTGTAAGATTTTTATTGTACCACTTGAGGAAAATTTAACATATATTTCTGATTGAATATAAAGAGATTTGATAAACAATGGATTGGGCAGATCCCTAGTACAATAAGTGGTTCTGTAAACAGGCTGAAAAGATGAAGCAAGAGCTGATTCCTTACATACATTTATCCCAGTACCAGTCCTGTGGGTGTTGTCATGAGGTAGGTAGATCAGTTCAGCTTTGGATCCATCCCCAGCTGCCAGGTCTGTTAACCAAAAGTGTCCCCTGAGCACCTCCCACAGTTGTTAAAAGACAATACTACAGCATTTCTTATCTTCTGTGCAAATTTCACTCCTTGGGGGAGTCCTGTCCCTGACATCCTTTTTTCCATCCCGTTTAAATGTTTCTGCAGATGGGTTTTCTTGTCCTCTGTGCCAGATCATGCCTTGGTCACAAATTGCCATTGCTGTTGGAATTTCCCCTTCAATTAGGGGAAAGACATCTGACAAAAAGGGATCTGAGAAGCATAACAGGTGCATGAAAATGCCTATTCAGATAAAGCAGTGGCCAAAAGTTAATCTGGACATTAAAAACTGCTTGAAAAACCTGGAGAGAAAAGCTGAGACATCCCAGTGCCACTGCTTATGTCTGGGATGCATCAGCTTCCTAAAAAATCCTTGTAGAGTTCATCTTCTCCCATTTGGAAACTTGCTAATTGCCACTGGCTTTAATTTTAATATTTGAAATAAAGTGATAAAGAAACTGAATTCCCATTCTTCACCCATATTTTTTCCTTTTTTTGTACATAAGTAAAACATTTGCAAGACCTGGAAGGCAGCAAAAGACAGGTACATGGTGTACCTCTAACCACTTCATATCAGAGCTGCATGGAGTATCACACATTGTTTAAGTCCACAAATGGGATGATTCAGAGGTGAAGGCAAGAAATTTTATACTGAACAATTAGGAAATGAAGTGGCAGAAGAAGAAGAAATTCCTCCAAAACTTCATTAGCTACATTTTTCTTTGTGCTCTGAGGCATGACTATCTATATACCAGGTACTTATAAACTGCTGGTTACAGGAACTTGTAAGTCTTCTTCCCTGCCTTGACTAGAGCCTGTCACTAACACCATTAATAAGATCAGACTGATCTATTTGTACCCTCACAACTCTGCTTTTGCAAGCATATGTGAATGCTAAACAGCTTCTCACACTGGTGAACAGTGATTAAGTGGTGACAGAAAACTTAAAATAATTGAACTGGAAAATGCATATACAGTTCTCTGACACTGAGGGAGATAATAAGAGAAGAGAGGCAAACAGCACAGCCCATCCTCCTGTGGCACACCCCCTCACTTTCCTAGAAACATATCAATATATATGTGTAGGAAATTATTTTGACTCTCTCACTTTTTTCATTGTTTGTTCTACACTGACTTAAACTGGAAAACTCCTTCCGAAAGATTTTTCTACTGTAACATCTGCTTTTTCTGAGGAAGGTAAAACAAAATTAAAAACAATAATGGCAAAAAAGGTAAAAAAAGGAAGGTAAAAAAAATTAAAAAACCTGTTTTCTTCAAAATCAGAAGTGAGGGAGATTGATGTGCAAGCAGAACAGTGCTTCAGCTGGCATGTAGCCAGGTGGAAATATCAAAGCTCCCATATGACAATTTTATGAAGGGTTTTTGTATTTTCATCTGTCAGGAACCATGCTAGGAGCCTTTAGCACCTCTAACACTCCAGTGCATGGTAACATCTTGCCCAAACAGCTCTTCAGTGCAGACTCAGGAGGAAATCAATGTAAGGATAAATGTGGCAAACTGAAAATATCTTACAAATGTGCATCACACATCATTTTTTTGCTTTTGTCCTCTTGTGGGGATATGGGTGGGTGCTGTTAAACTCTTGCAGACTCAGTTAATCTCACAGAACTGATAGGTTGAGGTTTTCTGAGGCAGCAGGGGACTCTGCCTGAAGGTTTTGCTCAGCCTAGAGGTGTGTCTACTAAGGTAAAATTAAGAATGGAAAGAATAGACTATCCTTCATGGCTTTGCTGGCTCTCCACCTGCAAAGCTGGTAGCTGGTACAGGGGTTGGGCTGTGGCATCATGCTGGGCTTACATCTGTAGTCTAACATTTAAAGGTAACCCTTATGACTTTTTAACATACCATGGGGGCTACCTGTTGGAGATCAAGGACCTGCAATCAGCTCCCTGCTGGCTGCTCTTCCCTCTTCATTTCACCTCAGTACTTCAGTGGAGAGTCAGCCTTTATGTTTAAAGATTAATCTAGAAGGATTACTCTTGGAATTTTAATAATTAAATGCTTTAAAAAGCTACAAGAACAGCTTAGGGAAAGTTGTCTTTATATCACACTGTTCTTTTATTTTCATAAAAGAAGGAAAGCGAACAGCAGTAATTATACTTTCATTGATTCGAAGGGTGAGTAGAGTTTTAACACTGACTTTAGAGATTATATCCTATCCCTGACAAGAACTTTGGCCTCTGGTGATTATTTCTGACGTTAGTATATAATAATACCTGTGTTTTAACTGCAGATGGTGCTGGAGGATGCATGCTGGCTCCAGTTAGCCATGTATCTGTGAAGCTGCAGGTGAGATGAACCAGCCAAGAAACACCCTCTATTTAATTGGTATTAAAATTTGGGCAGGAAAAAAAGGTCAAGAGTGTTGTGTCCCATGCTCTTTGCTCCTCACTGTGAGGTAAGTACTGAAGAAAATAATAATTTCAATTGTATTTTAAATTTAGTTTTCAAAGCCAAAGTTCAACAAATAAATATGTTGAGATGTTTTCCTTTATTTCGAGACAAATCACTTTAACGAACTGCTAAAATGAAGCTGTCACTTTTGGCATTGTTATAATGGTGAATCAAGTCATAAAGCCAAGCTACAGCATTAATCAGTTTTTCTAACTATCATACAACTATTTGAAACATAATGTGGGAGTGAGGCAGAGAAAAACAATTTACAGGAAGACAGTTTTGTGATGATGAGAGCAAATGGGAAAATAACATTACAGGGTTCCAACACTTCTAACTACATACTGTATTTGGGAGTACATTATGGAGAAAAGAAAGCACCAAACAGCCATGTTAAAGTCTTGTTCATCATATATTCTGATACATCCACACTTAAAACCATAGCTAAAAGAAAGTATGGAGTAAGCCATGCACAGGAATTATTGGCATACTTGGAGTGTAATTCATATACTTGGGGTTTAAATTCATCTGTACTCTTGTGAAACATCTAGGGTTCCTTGTCCAGTAAACATCTGTGAGAAAATTGCCATTCATCTCCAGGTTTAGGAGTGGAATTCCAAAATTATAAAAGGAATAGACCACCTCCCCAACAAAAAAAGTGCCAAGAAAACCCAACTTATTTTTTTTTTAAGGATCTAATATTGTGTAGAAAGTTATCAATGTTGTTAAGTGGTGTAATATTTTGTGGTTTGTTAGCAACACACCATTAAAGTGGCAGATTGCAAGTAAAGAGAGCCATTATAGCTGGATACAGCCTTGGAACACTCCCTACCTGAAACAGAGGGGAATGGTACCATTCATTATGGCTGGAGTTTTGGAAACAATATCCAGTTTTATTGGAAACTATCTCCAATTGTTCTGGAAACTCAGGTAATTACTGACCTGAGGAAGGAAATTTTGCAGATGACAAATGCAAATCATCTTTCAGTCCTGTAAAGAGCAGCCTGAAGTGAGACCCTTTGAGCTCTCCAGGACTGCAGTGGACTGCAGCAGCATCTCCCCTGTAGGGACGCCTCTCAGAGCTCCCAAACCCTTTCAGGATTAAAAAATCCAGAGGACCCCCAGAGAGACAGCAGGACCTGGGTTGATGCCCCCAACTCTTGAGACTCAGCTCTCACCTACTAAGAATCCCCAAGGCATTTGACATGAGTATTTCACTGACACTCAAGGGGAATTTTTTAAAAAGTACCCTGGTAAATACTTTGTGTCTATGTCTGTGTGTGTGTTTTTGTGAGTGTGTGAGCGATTGAATGGATTTAAATAGCCTCTAGCAAGTGTAGAATGAGTGTTACTATCTCAAATCTATAATTAAGTCCTGTTATAATTGTAGCAAATCCTACTGAACCACTTCATACATTAGACAAAGATTAAATGCTGCTAAATCCTCTTGCACCCTTACCTCTGAAAATAATTCTTAATTGATTCTAATCCAATTTTTTTGTATGTTTCATCCATGTAGTAAGTATTAAACTTTAACATTGAACACAATGGTGCTTTTACAGATTTTCACTAAACTTGCTTTTACTGATATATTTGATGGTTATTTTTTAAAGTGACCTAAGCCAGTCATTCATGACAAATTGGCATAGTAAGCCTTTATCAGGATTCACAACAGTTCCTTAACTTTGTTATCCCAGCGGTGCTGCCACCATCGCTGGTGAGCTCGGCCCTGGCCAGTGGTGAATCTCTGTTGACAGTGGCTCTGACCAACACAGGAGAAGCTTCTGGCTACTGGTAGAAATCTGCCTGTCTTGAATAATCTTTAAACTTTTTCAACCACAACTTGTATTATAAAATGAAGCCATTTAAAACATGGGTCATTTCCTAATGCTGGCCAGTCTGGATACTCAAGAGTTCATCAATACAGAAATAAAATGAAGGTAAAATACTAGCAGGTGAGTTATGCTTTGTTACTATAGAGCCTTTTTTTGCTTCAAACACAAACAGAAAAATAACTTCTGAGGTAAAGCTGCCACCTGAACGGTAATTCACTATGCATGGAATTGGGCAGCAGATAGAAGTTCCAGTTCTGTGCTGTGAATCACTGGACACCTGTGGATTTTCAGGACCACCACATGCATCCATCCAAGCATACAATTCAGCCTTCCCTCTGTATAAACACCCTGCCATTAGACAGCCATAACCAGTTGGTTCCTGTTGTGCTTCAGCTTGAACTCTGAATTTAATTTCATGGCTTTCTCAGTCATCTGATGTTATTTGAACATAATTTTTCTGTTTCTTAATTGACCTCAACTTTAATGACAAAATTTAAAAGAAAATGGGGAAGGTGGGTCTGTACTACTCTACCAGAGGCCCTTTCAGGCACATTATCACATCAGTAGAGGTGCTTATATCTGGTGGTATCATTAAGTGCAGAATGTATGAAGCTCTACTATGGTATTATGAATCTGTATCTTATTTAATTAAACTCTTAAAACTGTAGCATCACTGTTTTCCAGACATGTCAACACAACCATGTTAGAAATTAATTTTAAAAACTTTTGCAGCTATAGATCCTCAACAAAACTCAGAAAATATAAAAACAGAGAGGTGTTTAATTCCATTTACAGCCTAGTTATTTCTAGAAAAAGGATAGGCTTTATCTGGACTTTTTGGCTTGTGAGAAGCCATTTGACATTTCCAGTTATCTTTTATTTTCTGTTTGACATTTTCAGGCATCTCTTATTTTTTTGTGATGGGCAACCACAGAAGAGACTGAATACTCACCGCTGACCTGAAAGGGTAAGGTTGTGTTGACAAAATATGCACTGTTTTCATGAGTAAGTCTCCTTGGCTGTGAATTAATAAACTTACATTCCTTCTCATTCACTTATTTCCAAAGTCCAGGAGAAGTTATCGGGTCTTTACACAAAACATCTTTGCATTTAACAGTTTCCAGCACAAATACAAAAGGGGTTCAGAGCTTTGAAAACATGATGGATGCAGGCACTTCCAGAAACTTTGGTAAGAGTGTTTTGGGCATCAAAGCTGGTGAAGCATCTAGAGAGCAAGCATAATGAAGAGCATAATGAGAGAACTGGGGTTGTTTAGCCCAGAAGAAAGGAGGCTGAGGGAACACCTTATCATTCTTTACAACCACCTGAAAGGAGGTCGCAGTGAGGTGAGGTTTGGACTCTTCTCCCAGGTCAAAAGCATTTAGACAAGAGGAAAAGGCCTCAAATTGTCATAAGGGAGGTTTAGATTGGGTGTTAGGAAAAGATTTCTTCACCAAAATGGTTCCCACGCGCAAGAAGAGGCTGCCTGAGGAAGTGATGGAGGTCACTGTCCCTGGAGGTATCTAAAAGTCACGTAGATGTGGCACTCGTGGACGTGGTTTAGCGGTGGACATGGCAGTGCTGGGTTAATGGCTGGACTCAATTATCTTAAGAGTCTTTTCCATTGTAAATGATACTATAATCGAGTTTTAGATTGGACATTAGGAAAAGCCTCCTAATAACAGGGAAAGGGAAGCAACAGATGAGACTGCCTGAGGAGGAGCCTCTATTAGTAGAGGTGTTTTGAATGGCCTGATCAAGTATCTGCCAGGGATGGCTGATATTTAACTGTCCTCCTTGGGTGAGATGTCTTTTCATGTCCTTTCTGACTTAACTCTCCATGATTATAAAGAGAAGAAGAAAGTTTTTTCATCAAGCTCAATCAATTAACTGGATAAAAATACCTGAGGTGTCCACCATTGTTCTTGGTTTAACACCAGCAAGGTGAACCAGTCATGCAGTTGTACAAATTTTTTTTCTTTTCTTGTTTCCTTTATGTTCTTGATTCAGGCTACCCTTGTACTTCTAATCAGGCTGTTAATGATCCACAGTGTCTGTTCTTCTAATTTTTGATACATTTTGGTTGGAACTGCATTAGGTTTTACACTTAATACTGGTTTCCAGCACAAAAGTTAAATATTCTTGCAGTCTTTGATATTTTTGATACCCTGGTTCATTAATCTACTTTTTATTCATTCATTCATTTCCTGGCCCAAGTACAATTTTAAAAGAGCATATATTTTTCATGGTACATCCTTATTAATGTCTCCTAGCAACACAACATCCTCTCAAACAGCCACTGATCATCTCTCCAAAATCCACATAATCTCAGGAAAAAAGTCCAAGTTGTTTCCTCATTTTCTCCACTAACTTCATTCTTCTAGAAACAGAAAGTATAAACGAAATCTTAAATAAAAATGTATACTATTGTTGTTTCACAAAAAAGGACATTTAAGATGCCCTCATGAACAAATTCAAATTTTTACTTTATCAGTTTATGTCTCAACCACCCATAATACTAAACAGGAATGCTCATAAACCATAGGAATCTCTGAAAAAAATGAACTGAAATTAAGAAGAAGGACTGGATTATGGGGACAAAAACCTCGCAGTAAATTATACAGAATTATATATAGAATTTAGGAACATCAGGCTGATGTGACAGTGTACAGGACATGAGCCAAGACTCAGGTCTGGTTCTTCAGCCAGAAGGACACAGGGATATTCATTATTATTCAGGGGTTTTTGTAGGCCAGAGATCCTCTCCGAGCTGTACTTTAGAGGTGCTCTCTCTTGAATGAGTACAGAATGCAAAGTGGGCCTGGTGATGCAGAGGTCTAATGGTCTAAAACAGAGTAAAGAACTGGCCACCTAAAAAGTTGATAGTAATTCTTTCTGCATGCGTTGATGTTCTTTTACAGTTTGGTAAATGGTACTTACAACGGTACTTACAATGTTACTAAATGGTACAACAACAAAATACTGTTCCCTCAAATGGATTTTTCTTGGTTTTAGGCAACTATGTCCTCTCTATATTTTGCACTCTTTCATTTACTCGTGGTGGGCTACTAGACTGAAATATTCAGTGTGTAGGTTCACAGAAGGAGTCAAAGAAAAATAGGTGTTAAATCATGCCATCCATCCACTTGGGAGAGCAGACCTGGCACGCGGCAGAGGGAGACAGTGCCTATTAATTACTCAGTGAGAGGCAAAGCAGCAGAGTAGCAAACCCCAGGCTCCAGGAGTCAGAGGGCAGCTGTTACAGGGCCAGGAAAGGGCAGCCTGCCCCTCCTCCCAGCTTTCACTTCATCTGAAAGTGGGAATCCTCAATTCTAGGGGATTAAAATTGGGATTTAACCATTAATGTTGGTACTAGCTTGACACCTTGCATCAGTCTTCCTGAATGCTGACATGCTAATGTCTTCCAAGTCATGTCCTTGCCCTGCTCCTGCCCAACACACACACAGATATATCTGCTGAGTTTGTCCACTGTGTCTGTAATCCCCAACATCTCTTCAAGCAAATCTTCGTTTCAATGTTTGTCTGAGTTTTCCGGTGGAGAGGCCTCCTAACACCACTTTTTAAAGACTTTTAACCTCATCCCAATCCTATGGAGTTGATGAAAGAGATATCATGTGGCCTTTTCTCCTTTTCTGTGAGGATGGAGGCATGGAAAAAGGAAGAAGTAGGATTTATATAAAGCAATCATATACTTTAAATCCAGATATAAGAACTATGATTAATTACACATCCCACTGCTGTTATTTTTTATATCAATGGGTTAATATCCAGCAAGGAAGGTGTGAGGCCATTAAAAAATTGTGGGCTCATGCTTCTACATCTAAAAGTTAGTGATCTCCTGCTCAAAGGTGACAAATTTACCCTTAGGTGAGGCAGGGCTGCTTTCATCAAGCTTTCAAATACCTGTCTTGCAGTGTGCAGCCAGCTCACTTTGTATATGGGTATATTGCTGATCAATTTGCTCCAGCTTTCTTCCTTCAGCTTTCTTCTGTTCCTCTGTTTTTAGCCTGAGGAAGCAGGTAGGATTTGGAGCCAGTGTGATGAAGGATGCACAGGACAGGGGCCACCATCCCAACACAAAATGTATGTAGCAGGTGTGTGAATAACCAGAAGGTGCTGCAAGGGGGAAGGGCCACAGAAGCTGTAGCACTTTTTTTGGTCTTGTCGCTGGATCAGCTCACACTGCCTGGAACATCCCTCATGCCTTTTGGCCAAGTTCTGCCTCTCTTACTCAAATAGTCTTTGGACCTGCAGTCATGATTATTGAATAGGCTTCAGGGAAACTGAGGTGCTACCATAGAAAGGAAAGATGCAAGACAACATAGACCAAAGGAATATTCTTGTTTTCTGGTGTCCCTGTAGATAGCTTTCCCTCTTTATAGCTGCCTGATACCACCAGGGGAAAAAAAACCCAAAGCCAAACCAAAAAAATGCCAAAACAATGACCAGGAAACAAAAGCAAAAGCCAAAATAATATCAAAATAAACCTGAACAAAACAAACGAACAAACAAACAAAACCAACAACCAACCAAACAAACAAAACTACACCGAGAATCTCAATGCAAATTTAAAGTGAAATTCAGTGCAGGTTTTCTCCTTCTAGCCACAGATCAGAGCTACAAAGGGTTATTCTGGGTCAAGTAAAGCTTAGGAGCTTTATTTGTCTCTGCCCAGCAAAGTCAATAGGATCTGTGCTTTGCTGTGATCAAGCCTATTTACTTGACAGTTTAGAATAAACCTAAAATCAATATCTTTATTGTGTCATGTGGAAATGTATATATTTGCTAGATAAAGCCTTGCAGTTACAGCAATGTGAGAGACATAAATATAGGGCTTTGAACTTTCGGGGAATTGGTTTTAAGAAGAATATATTTTATATAGCAGAGACACGACTGATAACAGAGACACTCAACTAATGGACCACGCACCAAGAAGTCAAAAGTGTACCTTCCTTAAATTGTGGAAAAGTAGGCATTTTGATCCTTCCAGATGAAGCTTTAATGAGACAAGCACAGTATTTGAGTATCAGAGGTTATCTGACCACTTGAAGTAATTATCTGAGACTCCACAATTATCACCTAATATTCCTGAAACTACACTGTGATTGTATCCGATCTTGCATTAATTCAGCCTGTGATAAGACTACTCCATGATTATGGAATACTTTAGCCTCATTTTGAACAACTTCTTTCTAATTCTAGCACGACTTCTAGGAATACAGTAACATTTTGACAGTGGTACATTTTCCCAAGGCTGAGAGCTATTCAAGGGTAACGAAACTTAAAGGTCAACTTTCTGTCTCACCGTGAATTCAAATTTCAGCTGTAACTAATTAACATTTAGATTCTTCTGGCTGATTCAAAGACTTACAAGCCAGTGCTACCTCAGCCAGAACTGTTTAGCCAAACAACAAAAATAGAATAATTTTCAAAAGGCAGGCAAGCTGTGGGAGGTGGCTTTTTTTAGCAATTGTATGTAAGATTCATCAGGAGAGAAAAGTGTAGCAGCAAGTGTCCTGTGTGTGCTGTGTACTGCAGTTTGATGCCTTCTCTAAAGCAGAAAGTAGTTAATGCCTGGCTCACAGAGCAGTTTGGGGTGGCTTGTGTGCACCTGCTCAAGATGGGTTTGCTCTGCAGTGGGGCACTGATTGTAAACCAATTTTCAAACCTTAATTTGTGGGTGTCATCTCATATACTTTTATGTAAGATTGACAGAGAAAGTAGAAAATTTCTCATTTCCTTTCCTCTCCAAGAGCTCCAGAGAAGAGAGGAGCCTCTAACAGGGGAGTGCTCAGGTGCCTTCTCCTGTCAGAGAAAGGAAAATATATGGACATGTTTGAAACATAGATATTTAGCCTATCTTCAGGTCTGAACAGACTTATTTAACTTTTGGTATGCTTCCACATTTTCATGGTATCTGTGCCAAAAGGAAGCTATATCATAAACTAGGAGAAAGTTTGTAATGAAAACACTCTATGCAAATATATGTCAACTATCTCTGTGTAACTTTGGACTGCAAAGATTAGAGAAAGAGGAGCAGAAGGTTTTCTATATTTCAAGTTTCAATCAAAGGTGTGGGAAGGAATAAAGCTGCTTGAGAGTTTCCTGCTAGCCAGATCAGTGTCCCATGCTGAACACAATTGGAGCTGAAGGCACAAAAGCTGCAGGAACTGCTGGTGGTGCAGGCAGGGATCAGGGGGGGCAGGCAGCCTGAGGATTCCTGCAAGGCACAGTCAGAAAGGTGAGGAGTAACTATGGCAAAAAGAGCAGATTTGCTGACCAGCTTGGATTAGGCCTTTCTATGAAATGAGATGAGAACCATAACCCCATAGCAGCTATTGCTGAATTCTTTTGCCCACAAATAAATTATGGGACCCATTTTGTTAGCAAAGTGTATTAGCTACCTGTGAAAACAATAAGGAGCTTGGAAGCTTAGATGTGATGAAAATTAACCCGTGGCAACTTCCATTATCACATTCTGTTAGTTATATGAGGGAAATAGCTAATTACATAGCAAGTATCCTCAAAATGAAAAAGGGCTACCTGAAAATGGAAATTATAACCTTGCAAATTGTGATGGTACAATTAAAAGTAAGGCTTGCTCAGCCAGACTATTGATCATTAGTAGCTGAAAATGGAAACACATGTTTTTGACTACAGATGGACTTTGAGCTATAAAAAAGTGAAATCAAATTTCAGGTCAAAATCTAGAGATAAAGATCAGGATGACAGGGACATGCTGATGTTTTGGACCTGCCAAAAGCCTTTTAACAGGCTTTCATTATTTAAAGAGACATTGTACAATATTTTCAGGTTTCCACCTTTCTAATAGATTTGTTTTTCTTTCAAAAGTGAGGGGATGAGTGGTTAATGGAGATGGTTATATTATGAATAACTATTCATTAAATGACTTGGACTCTTGGTAAAAATAATTATAGCAAACATGAATGATTCCATAGTGTATCAAGCATGTGTGTACTGCATTGAGCAAAACTCAGTTTTCTCAAATTAACAAGCAAAAATCCCACCAAACAGCTGAAAATCCAAACCAAACAGCAAGAAAAACCTTTTAGTGCTAAACCTCAAGAATAAAGAAAATAGAGGAAAAATATGTTATGCTTAGAACACATAGCAATTTTAGGAAATCATAAGGCCAAAATAGAGAACTATAATAAATACACAAATGATAACTACCACTTCTTAAAACCACAGAGCTAAAGCAGAATTCCCCTAAACTTAGAAATCTTTTCTGGAAGTTTGATATATAAATAGTCCTTGGGGTCACACTTTTGCCTGGGCAATACTCCTTCTCTATCTCTAGACCAGTCTTTTCTGCCAAAAATAGGAATGCCTGATCTGACATCCCAGATTGGACAGGATCTTTGGAGGCCAGGATACCTTTGAAAGGTCCTAAACTATGTGTTATCCATCTAGCTTCAGTGAGTCAGCAATTGCTCAAAGATCAAGGAAGACAGAATGTGGAAACCGTAAATGAAATTAAGACAATTGCTGGAAAGTGATTATTTCCCTGTAAATATTATCTAGTTAATAGAGATTAAGGACATTTTGGAAACATTTAGAAGGAAAAAAGAAACTTCTTTATTAAAGATACAAATACCAATGTTCTAGCACCATACTGGAAGCTGAAACTGATGTTTTTTTAAACTGATTAGTCTCAGTCCTTTGTTGTGCGATATCCACTGGGAAGGGCACTAAACTACCCATGCTTTTTATTTTCCTTTGACACCATTTTCATTCCATATAATTTCTTACAGCTCCCAGTTAAGATTCAAGAGCTCCCCTTGGTAATGATAAGGATTTTAAAAATGTAATGTCCCTGGAGACAATTGTTATTGAAGTGATTGTAAAACTACTGCCTCTCCATGGTTTCCACATAGAAGGTTTTCAATACAACTAATCTACAGTATCTGACCTGAACAGCCCGAGCAATACTAGGGAAAACTTCACTCTTTTCTTATCAGCCTTCAATGGCTTTTAGGGCTGACAGCAAATATGAAACTATGGTTCCTCTATCACTCTCAGAGATTTCAGGAAACAAATCAGTTTGTTTTGTATTAATATATAAATAAGAATCAGATCCCAAACCAACTGTGATGTGAATTAGCAGAGTAACCTGAGCACAGTTACTAAGACACGCTGGGAAAATGGAATGTGCTCTGGAAAGTGCCTGATCTTTTACACCTGCTTTCTGAAACTCATCTTTGAAACTTTATCAAAATACCATTAAATGTCACACTCCTAGAGGTAACATATATGATAGGAAAAGTTAGGTATAGAGATTAAAAAACCCAAAGGAGATATTTTTCTCTGGAAGACAATATATATAGCACATATTTGGTTTTAGAAAGCCATAGCTGTACCTTCTTCTTATTTCCAGCAGATGTTAGTCCCTTGTTCAGACTGTGAGAAAGGACTAAGGGAAAACTGAAGTGGTTAAGAGAACAAAAAATAAATGCTCGACTTAAAAACTTCTATAAAGAGTAAAAAACTACAGTCATATGTTTCATTAAGCTGCATTTTCATTTGGAGTCAATTTGCCTAAGATGGTTTGGTGGGTCAGGGAAAAAGCCTTTTATTAAATATGGCTAAATTAGTGGAATTGTAATTTCAAAACAGTGAAGTATCTTTATCTGTGCTGTTCTGTTAAATCTGTTCCTATGCAGTTTTATTACTTAAAAGCTTACTCATTCGAGATGTCACCAAAATTCAAAAATTACAGAGAAATTATTCAGAAAAAGCAAATTCATAAACAATATTGGAGGCTGGAATATTTTAATAGATATTTTAGTTACAATTAACTTTATCATGTTGCAAAAGGTTGTCTAGATTCTTCTCCCTGTAAGATTTCTATAAGAGAAAACTGAGCATTCAACATCAGGTTTTGACTGAAGAGTCACTGATCTCCTTCTTTCCACATTTTTGCAGTGGCTAGGACCCCCATCAAGTATAAATCATAGTTACCTTAACAAAGGGAGGCAACTGATGCCATTTTGTATTCTGTAAGATTTTGGTCCTTGAATGACTACTTAAGGCCATCTTTTCTCTCTTAAAATATATTTATTTCTTTGGTGTATTTCTTTTATTACATCATTGGTTCACATGGAGTAAAGGTCCCCATATTCATAATTTTTTTTCCAAACCTGTAACAGTGGAATAGTATCCTGTGTCAGTCAACCAGCATCTTTAATAACATGAAAAAAAATTCTAGGGTACATAGCCTGAGATATAAGACTAGTGGTGGGAAGACAATGTGTAATTTTTAGCACATATTATTGAAGAAATTTTAACCTTTATAATTTAGCTGCATAACTGAAACTCCATTGCTATTAATAAGCTTTCAATTCAAGTAAATAATGCAAGCCTTTCTTAAACATTATGTTTTTTATAAGCTGTCCCTATTTATTCTTTCCCCTTTTTTTGGTCTGAGTCAGAACAAAACTGAAATCTGAAATATTCTGTTGTGTCTGTGTCACAACTGGGTATGCCAGTCAGGTAGCTCGTGCAGGTAATCTCTAGTTTAAATCTTCCCAAATAATGTAGGAATGAATCATCTGAATGCTTGTACATACAGCATCTGCCTCCTGTGTCCTCTACTGCATGACCTAACCCTAAGGTGCCTGCAGTCCACAAGGGAGTTCACTGTCCTTCCTCAAAGCCACAGCAACAACTATTTCAGTGTCTGGGATACAGAGCTGAAAAAAAAAATAGAGTAATTCAGAGCTGCTAGAAAGAGGGTGTCTGTGCATTACATATCCAATACTGCCCTGTTTACAGGGCTGAACTGAGAAACCTTGGAAAAATCGGAAAGTATAAGGTATCAGAAAAGGGTAAATGGGGATACAATTGCCAGGCTGTCAAACTCCTTGAACATGGAAAAAGATAGAACAGATTCCTATGGGGAGAAATTAAAGGTAATATTTTTCAGGTAAGGAAAATAATATCAAATATTGAAAGAAGCACACAGAAGCTTCTCAAAAGACTAAAAAATGGGGAAAAAATAAGCTTCCATCATTACTAGACTTTAGAAAAGATTAAAATTAATGCTGAATTATTTATAGAGATCATGTCTCAGGTACAACTGTGGAAAGGAGACTTTTACCATGAAGCAACTGGGACAAAGCCCAGTGTTGCTGTAGATATCCAAAGCAAGTGATAGACCTCTTCTGATGCAGAGTAAGCTATTGCACCCTGTGAGCCACAGATGAACTCTGTTTTGTGACCCTAGGAAGAACGCAGTTTGTGTTTACAGCTTCTATACCTGAGTCAGAAACAAGGAGGGCAGTGGTATGGTGGCAGATGTCTGCCGACATGGATCTCCCATGGGGTCACAAGATCTTACAGCAAACCTGCTCTGGCATGGGCTCCTCTTTCCACAGGTTTGCATGTCTTGCCAGAAGCCTGCTCTAGCATGGACTTGCCATGGAGTCACAACCTTATGTGACCATCCACCTGTTCTGTTGTAAGATCCTCCAGGGGCTGCAGGTATTTACTCCCCCCTGAACCTCTGTGAGCTGCAGGGGCACAGCTGCCTTAGCAGGTGTTGCAGTGAAATCTCATCTCTAGTGGCTGGAGCACCTCTTGCCCCTCCTCCTTCTTGGTGTCTGAGGAACTGCTCCTCTCAGATATCTCACTCCTCTCTCTGGCTAGAGTTGTGAAGCTTTTTTTGCCCCTTCTCCAAAATGATATTCCAGAGTTGCTACCACCACCACTGATGGGCTCAGCCTTGGCCAGGGGTAGGTCTGTCTTGGAGCCTCTTCTCACTGGCTTTGTTGGACAGAGGAGGAAGCTTCTAGCAGCTTCTCACAGAAGTGACCCCTGTAAAAACCTCCTCTCTGCCCCTACCAAGACCTTGCTCTGCAAACCCAATACATGCTGAAGCAGTATTTCCATGAGTGTGTACCCAGTCACCTTGGGTTGACTTTCATCACTCTTGACAAGTACCCCAAGGAGGATGGAGACCTTGGAAGAGGCCTGTAATTAGCAGAAATGCATTGCAAATGAATTTTGCTTAATCACTGCTTCATCTAAATAGGTAGGTCCTGGTAGAGGAATGGTACAGGTCTCTTCTCAAAGGTGTTTTCCATTTTCAGTACAGTACCCACATTTTTTCTGTCCACTTATTCCAAGCAAACCACAGCAAAGAAACAGAAGTTGTGTACACATACCATGTATGCACTAGATCAGCATCTGGTCCAGCTCTTTGGATGACTTACTTGTTCTTCTCCTTGTGCAGGGAGGCACAAGGTCAGTCTTGGGACATGGCTGTTCTCCTGCAGTCTGTGGGAATCTCACAAACACAGGAGGTTATTTTGTCTGCAGTTCCTTCATTGGACTATTGACAATGAGCCCAGTCCAGATTCTTTCAAACACAGCTGTACATTTTTGCAGAAGGCTGCAGGTGTTCCTTGAAGGGGACAACAGAGGGGTGTGTCTTCCAGAAATTGTGGGAAATTCTAGGCACTGACATGGATATGGGTTTTGGGTTTTTTCCACACAGATACGGCTGGGCCAAGACAGGAGCCCACACTGAGGGCCAGGAGTATATGAGGTGGAAATGGACGTGAAAGCCATGCTATGGAGATGTGGAAATAAGTAGGTGCAACATGCTGTGGAATAGGAGCTGAGCAAAAATCTGCTTGAGCACTGCAGTGGGACCCTGGGGTCCTGTGGGGTGCAAACTCATACATCACCCATGAGCCTGCACCCCACAGCTGGAAGCCAGGGATGCCTCCTTGGGTCAGATAAACACACTTCAGGGGAGCAGGCACTGCCATGGCTACCATATAAGCTGTTTACTTCTCCTCTCATCAGTGAACAAGTGACAACAAAAGTGCCTTACATAATTAAGATAATAATCTTACATTCACTTTTCCTAACAGATGATACTGTTAAACCTCTTATTGCTCCTGTCAGTTTCCTCCAGACCCTTCAGTCTGTTATCACTCATTACATAAAGTGCCTGCACCAGGCAGGCTACCATGACCTGCATCCTCACCACAACCAAATAGAGCAGAAAAATTACCTCCAATGTCTTGCATATGACACTGCTATTAATATTTCCCAGAATCTGATTTTCTTTTCTGGCAACTGTGTCTTATCGTTGACTCCTATTGGGTCTGACTCATCCTTAAGTCATGTTCAATTAGCTATTCCAATCAGAGTGATTTCAAGCAACCTAATCAAAAGACCAGAGCAGGTCCTTCTAGAAAAAAAACTATTCTAAAGAACAAAAAAAAAAAAAGGAACTAACTAGTCAATTATTTCACAGTATTTTATTACTTTGCCACTCTATTATTAAAGAAAATAGAAATGTATTTGTCCACTGAGTCTGAAGAAATTGATTTTATGAAGGATTTTCAATCTGTCAATTGTCCAGTCTTGGGAGCATGGATTACTTCCGAAAGGTCTGCAAAATATAAGTAAAAAAGGAAGCCTCTTTTCAGGAAGACTGACTTCACTGCATGGGTGTGCATCTTCTCTGGCAGCATATATCGACTGGCCAACTAAAAATGGCTGAAATTGTTGCTTTGAGTAAACTGCTGAGTATGTTTACTAGGTGATT
This sequence comes from Cinclus cinclus, assembly GCF_963662255.1. Taxonomy (NCBI): domain Eukaryota; kingdom Metazoa; phylum Chordata; class Aves; order Passeriformes; family Cinclidae; genus Cinclus; species Cinclus cinclus. Next base: position 47,392,291 of record NC_085047.1, read on the forward strand.
CACATGCTCTAGCTAATCACTGTCACTTAAATCATCATGTTTTCCTCTTAAGACAATGAAATACAGATGGAAAAAAAATTCAAACGCAACTATCAAGTCTGCTGAGCTGTAGTGAAGAGTGTGTCTACATATGAAATATATGTATTTAAAGAAGAGCAACTGCATATTCACCAAGCTGCATGCACAGACGCAGAGCTTTATAGATAAGGGGGTACTGGTATAGGTTCAGAAAGATAACCCAAATTGTTTAAACTCTGCACTAGGTGAGTTGTTAACTATGGTAAATATTCACTTTATCATCTCCTTTACCACAGTCACACTTCTCATTCACAGCAGTATTTATTAGGAAAATAGATGAAGAAAAACATAGAATCATAGAACGATTTGGGTTGGAAACGATGTAATCATCTTGTTCTAACCCCCTGCTATGAGCAGGGACAACTTGCACTAGACCAGGTTGCTAAAAATCCCATCCAACCTGGTGTTGAACACTTCCAGGGATGGGGCATTCATGGCTTCTCTGAGGAACCTGTTTCAATACTTCACTATTCTCCAAATAAATAATTTCTTCCTATCATCCAGTCTGTTCCTCCTGTCCCTTCACTATCTGCCTGTGTAAAAATTTGCTCTCCCAAGTACTACAAGGTCATCCAGGTGCCATCACCTTTCCAGGGTGAACAATTCCAGCTCTCTCACACTATTTTGTGGGAGAGGGATCCCATTATTCTGCTCATTTTGGTGTAGATGATGGAGGAGAAGATTGTCTATGTAACTGAATAAATAACAACCCTGAAGATGTGATGGCTAAAATGCAGGAAAGTGTCAGGACAATCAATATCTAATTAACACCTCTACAATACATACAGTGTAAGAGATGCTTCTGACATGTATTAGCTACCAGTGCAACTTCAGCAGTCAAGTTAGCATAAACACTTCACCTAAGGAGCCTAGACTAAATATGAAGTGAATTGTGTGAAAATGAGGATAAAAAGAAGACTAAAGCTGGGTGAAATTTTGTGTTTCCAGATCTAAAAACTGTGCTGGATTAATTACTTTTGAGAGAGAGTGAAAAGAGGATCAGCAAGCAAACTTGAAGACAAAATCTGGGTTTTCTCCTGTGTAAATTATACTTTCAAATTCCAGATTTTCTCCTGAGCATATTAATTTACAAAAAAGAACTGAAAAGGCATCAAGAAATATATATTTAATGAAGAGATGCTGTTTTGTCTGTAAAGACTCTGTTATCTCATGCTGTTTTCTGGGATGATTGTGTTAGGTTTTTTCTTTTAAGTATCAGAAATCACTAGGTTTGAGTTTTTTAACTGTAGATATTACTATTATTCATTATATTTCATTACTGGAAAACTCTAGTTATATAACCCCAGTGGGATGTGGCAAATTGAATGGAGGTTGTGCAGTTTTGCACAATATACTACTACAGCTAATTGATATACACAAAACACTCCCACACAAGCTGAAGTTAGCAGAAACACTCCTAATTATTTCCTTGGCCAGTGGAGAAGTCACAAAAAATGTGCGATAAACACAAAAAAAATTAAATTGCTATTCTCTTTCACCTAATTGTGAGGGTTTGGGATGCTGTCACATATAAAGATTTGGTGACCAAAGCACTCAAAGCCTCCATGCACTTCCCAAACATAAAGTAAACTAGGTTTTCTTGCTTAATGAAAGATCACATTTGCACATAGTATTGTCACATTAGTTTCAGGTTTGAGAACAGAAAATATAATTTTGCTTTAAGGTTGGCTCTGAATTAAGGCTTAATACAGACACTCTCTTGGGTGTTACTGGGGTTGCTACTCTAACAATACTAAAACTGCATTTGTCTTCACTTTGTTTGCTCAGTTTTCCACACAGTTCTCAAAGATTCCCATGCTTTTTTACACCAAACAGGATCATTGCCCCATGATTTTTGCAGTCTCTTCTCACAGGAAAATGGTAAGAGGAGGCTTTATAGATGAGACATATACAAAGTAAGGTAGTTTGAAAATATAGCCAGAAGTAGGAAAAGCGCTTTTTGAAATTAGAACCTCATTTTGAAATTTTTGCTACCAATGCTGCTGGTCCAGACGTGTTAGGGAGAAGTTCTGTACTCTTGCAGGTTCAAGTTCAGTGCTAGGGTAATGTGACAACTCTAACCCTCCAGAGTTCCAATACCTTTAAACCAATGGACATTTTTATACCTTTTTTTAATAATCTTGCTTTCTTCTTTTCACACTGGATTTTTAATCCATCACTTTTGGGATGTTCCCATGGCCAGGTGTTCTTTATGCAATCTCTTATTTGTTGCTAACTGGCAGTGACTTTTCTGTATCCTAGCTGACTTCTGGCTTGGTTATATTTTTACCTTTGTTACTTTATTGTTTGATAGTTGCTTTCCTTGTCATGCAAAATCCTTATGCTACTTTTCCCTCTGCAACAAGGGATTACCATATTGCATTCATATAGATCCTGGTCCTTGCTTAAATGTATTTTTCTTTCCTTGATGAGAAAAAAATTTGCAGTGTTTGCTCCTTTAATTGGAATTCACTCTCTGATTATCACCTTCCTAATATGAGTCTGTGTCTAAAGAAAATTACATAGAAAAATGTCAAGTCTATCAACATGAGAAATTTCAGCATAGAATCATTTAGCAATCAGTTCAGATGTTCAGATAATTCACCCCCAAACATCCTCAGCTGCTGCAGCTGCTTTTTGCCACACTTTTAAAAGATGGTAGGAACTTTGCCACAATTTTAAAAGATGGTAGGCATTTAAGAACACCTAGAAGAACAAGAAAAATATATCTACATCCTCATCTGTACTTAGGGCTGTATGTAAAGCAAAAGGAACCTGCAATTTAAAGAAGAATTTGTGATAATTGTGATAATACACAATAATTCATTGTATTAATTCAGCACTTGCAGAACATTCAAAAGCACAAGCTGACTGTCACATTCTTCAGTTTTTCACATTTTTCAGACATAATATGTGTATTATGTCACAGGTATATTATATAATAATGTATATATTATTAGACAATCACGCTTCAGCAGCACTGCTTATTTCAAGATTGATCACGCTGGTCCCATAAAAGCCCTTTTGTTGTAAAGGAGCATGAGTGCTACAAGAATTCCAGCACAAATTATTGCAGTTAAAAAAAAACCCATAAAAGCATATTAGTAATCTCAGTTTAATTCATGTCTTTCAAATACAATGTTCCATGAGCATTTTTGCATCACATAGTCCGTCACACCACAGTTTCTGAACTTGAGAGTGTGATATTCCAGTGAAGTTACATTATGAACAAGTTGGTTTTTCCAGTAGTTGTCTCCAGTCCTTACTATGCACCACTGGTGATCAAGATGTTTAGGACATTTTTTCATGCATGCAGATGAACTCGATGGAACGCAAAAAGAGCCCATTTAATACATGAGTTTTCCTGCCTCCCATACATTGTCAACTTACTGGTAATAGACTAAAGAAGGCCATTTCTGCAAACAAACCTGGGAGGCCTAAAACTATCAATTAGTAGCATCCTATTAGCCCAAACTTTTGAAAGAAAATAGGTTTTTTTAGTGGTTTGTCTTAAACTGTGATCATTACAAATTATTAGTATTATTTTAATTACATGAATGGCCTTTTCTTAAAAAATTCCCTCCACTTTTTTATAGCAAAGCTACAGGAAGATGCCAGTGTTGATTGATCAGAAGTGTTTATAGTAGTGTCCAGAAGGATCTGTTACTGCAACAGTCACAGAACACAGCAGGCAATGCACTCGAGCAGTATATACAGCCCCAAAATCCTGCTGGGGAAATGAGCCTTTACCTGGAGTAGCTCAGATTGTCCATTCTCAGTAGTGCACTACTAGTTTTTATCATCCTTTTAGATGTCTTACCCGCAAAGTTTTTAGTCTGTTCAAAAAAATATCAGCATATATATATATATATATATATATATATGTATAAAGTTTCATTTTATTTTAAATATTTTATGCGAAATGGTGCTACAACATCTAGAAGTTTTAGCCCAGATCTAAAGGATTCTGATTATAGTTGAAGAATTCCATAAGCTGATATAGCATGCAGTCATTTCAGCTATTGACTGAATTATACCCTTTGGTATAACGTTATGTGTCCTCGGATTAACTTTTTATAACATAGTAGGTCCCAGAGACCAGAAAAGAAGTCCCCAGTGGTTGAAACATGGAAAGTGCCACACCAATTTTTAGAAAGGGTAAAATGGAGGCTTCTGGGAACTAGCAATCAGTCAGCATCAGTGCTGTGCCAAGTAAGATCCTGGAAGACAGGTGGAAAGACATTGAAGACGGGGAGGTAATTAGACAGCTAACAGGGCTTTGTCAAAGGGAAATTGTTCCCAAGCAAACTTATGGCCTCCTATTACAGAGAGACTGCCTCAGTGGATAGAGAAGAGCAGTAGATGTTATCTACCTGGACTTCTGTATGGCTTTTGATACAGTCACTCCCTGCATTCTTGCCAATAAACTGGAGTTATAAGGGTCTGATAGATGGATGGTTAGATGGATAAAGAAATGGCTGGATGGCCACATCCAAAGATTTACAGTCAATTGTCCAACATCCAAGTGGAAACCACTAACAAGTGGTATACTTCAAAAGTCCCTGCTGGGACAGATATTATTTAAAATGTTCAACAGTGACATGGTAGGACTGAGTGCCCCTTCAGCAAGGCTGCACATGACACCAAGCAAAGTGATCCACATGACAGGGGAGCCAACACACTTTTCCGATGGAGTGACAGCCTCCTTTGGGCACCCACTTGTGCTGGTGTGGTGTCCTTCAGAGACTGCAGGTGGATATCTGTTCCACCATGGATCTCCATGGGCTGGAAGGGGCCATCCTGCCTCACCATGATCTTCACCATGGGCTGCAGAGGAATCTTTGCTCTGGATCTGAAGCAATCCTCCTCCTTCACTGGCACTGGTGTCTGCAGGCTGTTTCTCTCACACATTCTCACTCTCCTCTCCATCTACATCCTCCCCTTACCCCCCTCCTGTTCTTAAATCTGTGATTCCAGTGGTGCTACCAGCATCACTGATTGACTTGGCCTTGGCCAGGGGCTTGGTCTGTCCTGGAGCCACCTGGCGTTGGCTCTATCTGACACAGGGGAAGCTCCTGGCAGCTTCTTTGGTCCCTTGCAACCAAAACCCTGCCATGCAAACTGAATAGACAACTGTCCAAACATCTTCAAATATGAAAGTGTCCTATGCTCAACTCACTGGAATATGACACATTTTTACAAGCTTAAAATAAATAGTGAAACATCCACAGAAAGAAATGCTTAATTTTTTTTTTAGCAAAAGCATATTTTTAAGAATTAGAACATATTTTCAGTGTAAAAGTCTCATATATTGAATGAAAAAAAATTAAGAAAATAGTTAAACTAGTGGACTAGACAAAGGGCTGGTGGATGAAAGAACACACCATCCTCTCAGTGGTGAGTTCAGTCTGCAGGCTGTACTTGTTAGGGTCTCTAGACTAGAAAGCAATCTGATTATTACACTGCTGAAGGCAGAAGAGGGAGTTAGTTCACTTCATTCCTGAAGGACCCCACAGATCCAGCCTCTAGAACAGAAAATTGTCCCTGACAGTGCCAAAAAGTGAGGAAGCAGGCTAAGAGCAAAAAAACTGAGAGACTTCTGATGGTGATCTTTCTCTGCAAATACTTAGGTGAATGGCCATAGCTCCCTTGAATGGCCATATGACCTGCAAAACCTGCATCCAAGTGTATATCACCTTCAGTGGGCTCTGAAATGAACATCACAAGCTCCTTTACAGAGTCTTCAGGCCCCTTCCTATGGGTCCATAGTGTCTGGGCACCTATTGTCCTCTAAATCCAGTCAGTCTTGCTGTGATACACTTTGACAGGTGGAAGCAGGAGGGCAGGTTCAGCTGAAGTTCCCTCTTACTTGAATGAATTCCCTCAAAATGGGGCCATGGGGCACCTTCCAACTTGTTTGCTGCCCCTGGCAGCACAAGAGCAGAGTTTACCCCCACTTGGGGGCCTCCTGTCCTCTCATGGTCCCAGGTTCTCCTCTGGGTGGGTTGCTTCCACAGCTGCCTGACAAGACAAATAGGCACAGTTTGAGGAAGCGGCGTTCAGTGCCTCTTCCCAGCACACACTGTAAGTGCATGATAAGGGTCATCCCACTAGGGAGAGTGTTCTCAGCCTTGGTGAGCTGAGTTCTCCTCTGTGCTCACAGTGTCACCCACTGCTTGTTTTGGAGTCAGAAGACCTTTCCCCCTGGTGGTAGGGAGGTGTCTGTTGCCTTCCCTCCAGCCCCTGGACCTGGAGCAGGTGTTTGTTGGGATGAATCATGGCTAACTCTTGTATAACATTTCTGGCCTCAGCCCTCCTCCAAGAAATTCCTTCAGGCTCTTGTCCTTGATGCAGAAAGCCTAATTTGGCTCAGCTAGGCCATGCCTAAACCTTTGTAGGACATTAGACCTCTTCTTAGAGGTCTAATTAGAGGTCTTCTTCCCTCTACTGCTATCAAGTTCCTCCAGGCTCCATACAAGCCTCTAACTACATCTTTCTTCTTCCTTGCTTCTCTGTGCTCTTCTTGTTGGGTTCAGAAATAGAGATTTGTGTCACTTTGGTCCTTCTCAAGGTCATTCCACTAGTCTTTTGACTGTAAGTAGCTTCAGTGTGAAATAATCTTTTCAAAATATCCTCATTTTTAATATGTTCTTTCAATATTTTTCTTTCTTGACTGGTTCATTTTAAGAACCATTTTGATTCATCATTCTGTGCTATGTTCTAGGTCTGCTCCTTGGCTCCCAAAATCAAGGACAGCCTTCTGCTTCAACTTATCATCTCTATAAGGAAATCAGGAATGACAATGTCTAGCTAAGAGAAATCTTTAACAGGTCTGTAGGGGACAAAGTTAGCCATTAGAAACCTTTGTAGACTTTGCCAATCAGAGCTCTAGAGAGTACTGCAGACAGTTATTTCCTCTTCCTAGTTGTGTTTCACACCCACTTATAAAAATATTCTTCATACATTTGTCTTCTCTCTTTCTGAATCTATTTAAATTTTGGACTGGCAACTGTTCTTTGACAACAATTTCTATAAGTTCTATGAACTTACATGAACTTCTATGAACTTATATGTTCCATGAAAACACTTTTGGTTTTGGCCTCATTTCACTGCGATTCACTGAGCTCCTCTGGTGTGATGAATAAACATTATCTATTCACCTTTTCCATAACATAAAAGATTTCATAGACTTCCAAGCTGCAGTGGACTGACTGGTTTCTTATATACACCATTCTATATGTTTTTATGTTACTGGGTCAAATCCAACACTTCTTCTCTTATCACTTATGGACCTTAGGTTGCATGAAATCTGGGTAAATGTAGTAGATATGATACAGGACCAGAAAAAACCTACCTCCTATGGGGACCAGACATTTCATGAATCTTCACTTTCCTAGAAAGGGTGTCCTTCTTCACTCCTTAAATTTCAGCAGTGCCTGTCTGCTGTCATTAATTTGTCATTTGTTTTTCTCCAGCTAGAGATTTTCCTTAATTTTCTATTTCCTTTTGTACATCTTCTGAGTAACACATGCAAGACAAAATTTTTAAAATGTTTTTTTTCTGGTCAGTGGCTTAGGGAAGGAGTTATGCTAAATGGCCTGGCAACTCTAGTAATTATTATGAGACCATCTGCTGGTAAACACACATATAGAATCACCCTAGACAGCTGGCCAGCAGTAAAGAGATATGGATAATCTTTCCAAGTAGTGGACAGACTGACACCAAATGGATAACCAAGAGGAGGGGGGAATGGACATTTAGCTGCCAGTCAAGAGATGCGATTCCTCACCATCTTGTGCTTCATTAGAATAATTTACAATTTGATTACCCATTGGAAGCTTAGAGTAAAGCTTATTATATTTATTGCCAGACTTTACTATTCCTGGTTAGGATTGTTTTAGCTTACAATGATTATTCATGATGGCATTAATGTTATTGCCCAGGTCTGAGGGAACTGTTTGGTTTCTTCAGATAAGAGGACAGGAGTTTAACATTTCTTCTCTAAGGTTAGTATCATGCTCCAGAAAGCATACAAAGGAGAATACTTCATAAATCAATACTTACATATATGACAGAAGTAGATGTTTGACAATTTTTAAAAGGCATCCTTTAGTCTGTGAACTCTTCTAAAGCAGAAAGCTGTTTTTTCAGAAATGAAAACTACAAATTTGTTAGTGAAAGAGCAAAATACTTGAATTCTCATACCAAATTTCCATTAGCATTCCATGTCCTATAAAAGTGCTTAATGGCCTCTTGAACACTGTACTAATTTGAGTCCATTAGTATAATAGGCAGGGATTAAAAGCAGAAACAAAGAGATCATTAACCATGAAAGTTAAACACATCTGTTCATATTCCATCATTTAAATGACAAATATTTAATCAAAAAGAAACATAGATCTTAGTATAGGAAGATTCAGAATAAAATCAACTCAACATAATGTTCTGCCAAACTTTCACATTGCTCCTAGGAGGAATTTTATAACATCTTCCATCTTAGATGCCAAGCAACAGTCCTAGTACAGTTTCACCTAGCGGTTACCACAAAGGAGCCTCAGAGGTCTGTAGTGCCTTGGAAATGAAACCACAAGTTCAGAAGAGTGCGTTCAGCCAATCTTCTTGCTGTGTTGACAAAGTAAGAAAAAGCTGATGTCCTATTTACAGTCCCTGAAGCCACAAGCTGCGTGTCTGCAATATAAGACATTGATGTGCACAGTGGTGTGGAGGAGCCTATTGCACTGACCTAACCTCTCAGCAGCTCCCAAACTGATTCTTTCCCCTTGGGAGAAACAGTCCAGCCCAGCCTCTGTGAACGCCCAAAACATTCACAGCAATGAAGCGCTGAAAAATATTCCTAATTTTGCTATTCCTTGAGGATGGTGTAATCTGTGCTCATCCTTTCACCTTGGAACTATATGTAAGTGGGAGAGGTTGTAGAAAACAATAAAGGAAGGCTTCTGTAGAAAGGCTTTTCTTTAGAAAAACGGAAGATTTGTGCTCCATCTCAAAACTGAAATCAGTGCTACAAAATGGAAAAAATAATGCAATGCCTTTCCAGGCACTCTGTAAAGCTAGTGCATAGCTCTTTTTTATTTCAGCATGTGGCACAACAACTTCTACTTGGAGTCCAAGCAACATCTCAGCATCACTTCCCAGAACCAGCTCTTTTATGGTTTGGTTTCTCAGTCAGTTAGTCCTGTGTCTTAACTGCTTCCTTTTCCTTTCAGTCTTCTCCCTACAGCTATTTATAAATTTTTTAACACTTTTCCTCCATCCATATTTCCTGCTATCTAGTGGGAATCTGTACTCAGTAGAATAAATCGCATATTAATTAATGGCTGATCAATTTATATATAAACAAATATTAAATCCTAGAAACCGATATTTCTATTTTCCCCATAAGTATTGGAGGTGAACTCCATGCACCTCCAACTTCTTGGCAGATTTAGTGAATTTAATCTTTTATTGTAAATAGAGAGGGCCAGCAGGTTGGAAGAGGGGCGTTAATTAAGAATATGACATTGTCAAGGCTGTTAAAATCACAGGTTAAGCAAACATTTACGTGAAGTCCTTAACGTAATTTTAATCCATGACCAAATTAGCAGGACACCAGCCTTGTGATACATACTTTAAAAAAGTTTCTGAAAGTCTGGTACTCTTTTATACTGCTTTACCTTTACATGTCAGCAATATTAAAGGATTCTATTACAGAATGGGAGAGTCATAGTCATTGAAATTAATCTGAACACTAAATTTATTCATTCAAATTTAAATTCTGAAGGACTTTTCCCATTGCATCGAGTACTTTGCAAATGTTAAAGAGTGCAATGGAATAAAACCTGTTTATTGTACTTAGCTTAAAGCAATCACTCCTCAATTCCTAACATGTGACCAGCTGTACCTTTCAAGCCTGAGTGTATGAAATACAGCTCATCACACAGCTGGGCAACAAAGTTCAAAGCTGGAAACCTTCTGCCATTGTCCTCTTGGGTGAAGTGTCATCCACAGCATGGGATCTGTCCACAATGGAGAATAATCCTCCCTTTTAAAGTGATGCCTCTCTCTTCACGAGGTAGGTATCTGAATAAGTGTGCTTTTGTCCTCCCTGAATGTATAAGGAGCTCACAGTCTCTTGCTGAGGTGTGGGAATCTTTTCATCAGATATCTGAAGCTTCATTTCCAGTTGAGTGGTGACAGTTGTCCTGACCTCCCTTCCTTGGGCAGCATCCCTTTGGAAAGAGGTAATTGCCTGACATTGGTTTGCCTGTTGACTAAAGAGGCTAAGAGAGAAGCACTATCCATGTTAAATAGCCTCTTCACTCTGTTAGCTGATGGAATGAGTGATGAGGATTTAAAAAATGCTATTAAAAAGGTTGATGTACCTCCATTTTAAAATACATTGTGACTAAGAAGTGTGTTAGATAAACAATGAGGATTTCAACCTTTACAAAGCTCAGAAGGAATAACAGTCCCTTGTTAATTTTTGTCGCCACTCTTCTGGCTATCTCTGGTCACCCTTGCTCCCAGATAAACTTTCTACATGGAGTATCTTGTTTCTGGAAACAAAAAGCATCTGAAATCTTATTGGATTATGTTTACATGAATTTTCCAATCCAGTAATGCATATCCAAGTACCTTGGATAATTCGGATAAGTGTCCATACTAAAATCTAAATTAAAACAAAGCTGAAATTACTTTGAATGGTTATTTATCATTAGACAGATATATAATAAAAGGAAATAACATAGAAATCCATAATAAATACAAATATCCACTGTTCTTTTTATTATATCTTTGTCCTTTTTATCCAGATAACTCTGGAGTAGTCTGATGTGCAACATCTATAGTATTTTCTATCTTCTCTCCTTAAAGAATATCAATAACACAAAACACTGTAACAGCTGAACTGCAGAAGGTGAACCCCTTTTGGGAAGAGGTTTACATTTTTTTTTCCTTCTTCTTAAAATATAAATCCACCAGGACTTCTCCCAGCATTGAGGAAGGCTTGATTTATGATTTAAAAAGACCTGTCCCTTTAGAAACAGAACTATACACTGATATGGACGATAGGGCCTAAAAGGATCTTGTGGTACAATCCCAGTTATCATGAAATCATAGAACTATAGATAGGGTAAAGTTGGAAAAGACCTTTAAGATAATCTAGATCCTACCTCTTTGCCATGGACAGGGACACCTTCCACTAGACCAGGCTGCTCAGAGTCCCTTCCAACCTGGTCTAGAGCATTCCCGGAGCTGGGGCATCACAACTTCTCTGGGAAACCTGTCTCAGTGTCCCACCATCCTCAGAATGAAGGATTTCTTCCTAATATCTAAACCTACCTGCCTTCAGTTTAAAGACATTCCTTTTTGTCCTATCACTTCATGCCCTTACAAAACTCTTCAGCTCTTTTATTTTTCCAGGTACTGGAAAGCTGCCCTAAGGTCACCCTGAAGTCTTCTCTCCAGACTGAAGAGCTCCAGCTCTCTCAGACTATCTTCATATGAAAGGTGCTCCAGCTCTCTGATCGTCCAGCCTCAATCCAACAGGTCCATGTCCCTTCTCTGCTGGGGGCCTCAGAACAGATCAGAACCCAGACCTCTCTCTAAGCAGCACCTCCCGAGCTCCTCAAATGATAACTTGAAAGTTACTCCACTGCTGACTAGAGATCTCCAATCATTTCCACCCTGACCATATTTATGACCAGTTACTTTTTACACCAGCCCTGCTCTGTAACACTGGGGGACATTTCTTCTATTCTGCATGTATTTTCCAATGTATTTAAAGACCATATTCCAGTTTGCCGTGCTGCTTAATCCATGCCCTTTCTCTCTCCTGTCTTCCTAAAGTTTTCTATTCCACCTTTTGTCACAGTATATCTTTCCTATATTAATTCAAATGTGAATTCAGCTTTTGAGAAGGAGCTGAGAATTTACCTAGAAGTCTAGATGTAGTCTCACCAACAGCATTGAGTCTTCCACAGATTAACTTTTGTCTCCAGATCATGATTTGCAAATATTTTACCTTTTAGTCTTTGGCTTCCTCAGTCACTTCTAAATAAGGATCTAATGATTAATTTTTTTGTTATTAATCCTCAGATATTTATCCTTAAAACTATTTTTCTTGGATCCCTCTTCTGGTATTCCTGCAATCACCGCAGTAGTCTATATCTTTATTCATTTGATATCTCAATCTTCCTTCTATGTTTATGATACTCTGATTTTAGGCATGCATTACTTGGTTTTAAGTCATGGTCAATAAAAAAATTGTCCAAAAATTAATCCTTGAGAAAGTCCAGTAGCAGCTTCCCTTAAATTTGGAGTCTAGTTTTCTGACACTATCATCTACTGTCTCCCTTTAGTCATGGTGATACATTTATATTTTTATTAGCAGTAGAAGTGTACAGGATATTTGATTATAATCTTGATATTGAAATACAAAAAGAAAAAGAAATATGGAATTTTCCAGTGTTTCTTCTCAAGAAAAGTGATTGCCTTTTCATAGAAAGTTTCTTGGTCTGGTCTCTTCTACATTTGGTGGGTAGTGCTCCCTTCTAGGGAACTCAAACCAGGTGGTGTGACTATGGTGGAAGATCTGTCTCCTAGGGTTGTCAGAAAAACCTGTGCATGCAGGTAGATGTGCACCTACCACAGTGATGTAGGGCATAGTACTTCCATAGGTGCTTTTCCCTCTGAATTCCAGCTGAATGAATTCAGTGTTGACTATTTGTCTGCAGGATCCGTTGAGCACTATCACATCCGAGGATTTTTAGAAGTATTTTCTTTCTTCAGTTGACACAAGAAAATCAAGATAAGTTACGGAAAATTAAAATGTTAGTGATACGTATGAAGACTTCAGCAATCAAATTGAAATGTTGTGGCATCTTTAACAATTCTGCTGCAAAAAAACCCCTGATATTTGGGTTGGAATTTAAGTCCTTTTAGTCATGTTGTTCTTCATCCCTTCTCAGATGGTGATTTGTTTCCTAAGGAGACATCCTTCAGAAAACAGTGTTTTCTCTTGCTGTAGAAATGGCATCTACCCAGACCATTTGTTCCAACTTTGGCCTTCATTTGTCTAACTCAAGGATAGAGAGAGTGTCTCCTTGGAAATCAGTATTCTTTATCCATTTATCATCATGCAAATACTTTTCAGAATAAAACAAAATGGACAATTTAAATGCAGTCTGCTTAAGTAGGACACTGTGTTTCTCTCCAAATGAACATTACATTGCAATAACATGAGCAATAAAACTGTAATTTCTAACTAATTCCTAAATGTCAACTACCCTTTGGAAAACTAATGAGAAATTTAAATTTTCAAGGCCAACTTATACAAAACTTGAGGAGAAAAAAAGCTTTTATGGGTTGTAAGATGTGAATTTTATTAAAATAAATTATTTGACATAAAATATTTTAAAATTATTAGGCAGATGGCAAAACACCTGAGTTTTACTCAGAGTTTGAAATAGACCATTTTGCCTACTTCTGAAACTACTTAAAGGATCCAAAATTCAAGAAAGGTACTTAACCTTTTACAATATTCATTCTAGATATCTTGCTCATTTACCTCTCAATTCAGTTTTCTTTCTTCTCCCCATCCCTAGATTTCTCCCCTGCACTCCAGTACTCAAGAACAGGGGCCTCTGTGGTTTTGCAATGCCAGCATGAATGAGAGAATTCATGACATCACATGGTAATGTCTGGCTGGTGCTGGAATACATCAGTGTCACTGGGACTCCTGTAATATAACTTTTCTTATAATCAGTTAATTCCCTAAAAGACTAGCAAATATGATAAAGTAGGACATGCAGACCTGAGCTAGAGCTCAGACATGCTTGGCATGTGAGGTTTGCCCTTTGTATCAGTTTGAAGACAACCAATTCTTATTATAGTAAGAACATGCAAGTTTTGTTCTAATATCTCATATCTTTGCTAAAGTCCTCCAGCTTCTAATGAATATGCTCAGGTACTTGAAATTCTGTGGTGATAATAGAGAGTGCACCTTTTCCACTCAAGTACCCTTTTCCCTGTGACAAGATGTGAAAAAATCCTCTTGACCTATACAAAGAAAATTGGGCCACTAAATGTTAAATGGAAGCATATTGAAAGTTCATGAGGAAATAAGCATCCTTCAGTTGTTAGAAATTACTACTTTGAAATTTCTATGAAGTTTGTAATGTCTGAGATAGTTAAAAATAAGATAAATGATTGGCATATGCATTTATTACTTCTTCCTATTTCAGCCTTCTCCCTACGCCCATGCAAATATAGTATGGTACTGTTTTTTGGGTTTTTTGTACAAGTCATAAAAGAACACAGACATTATGTAAATAGTTTCAGTGGAGAAATGAAGTGGAAAAACTCATTTTGCCATAAAAAGAATAAGTGGTATTACTTACCATTCCATGGCGCTTAAAACTACTGAGCTTTAGAAATGTCTGATAATTTCCCTAGTCTTTTAGGTAAAATAAGTAACAATGAATTTTAGCCAGTCTCTTCCTGGATACAGCATCCCAGCCCTAAGGAAGAGAAAGCAGATGGGGACAGCTGGCTCCAATTCCTGATACCTGTAATACACATGTAGACAAAGAAAACAATCCTCCTCAGTAGAACTTTTCTAGATTTTCACCAGAGTAATTGGAATAGAATAGAATAGAATAGAATAGAATAGAATAGAATAGAATAGAATAGAATAGAATAGAATAGAATAGAATAGGCATAGATGAGACTTACAGCAATCATCGAGTTCAACTGTTTGACCACTCCAGGGCTGAAGAAAAATTAAGCATATTGCTCAGTGCATTGTCCAAATGCTTCTTAAGCATTGTCAGGGTTGGGGCATCCACCACCCCTTTAGGAAATCTGTTCCAGTATTTGACCCTCCCTCTTGGTAAAGAAATGCTTCCTAATGTTCAATCTGAATCTATCCTGGTGCAGCTTTGAGCTATTCCTATGCATCCTATCACTGGATACCAGGGAGAAGAGCTCAGAATTTCTCTCTCCCTACCCCCTCCTCAGGAAGCTGTAATTGAGAACAAAGACTTGATTCCAGTACTATTTTAAGTTTATGTGTGCTAAATGCTGAATTTTTAAAGAAGTCTTTGTGCAAATTTGTACTGATTTGAAGTAAGGTTTCTGTTTCAATTTGGGAATTTAAGACCTCTTTTTTTGCCTTCAGAATGTCAACATTCATAGGAATTATCAATAAACAACGAAGAAATTTAAAATATTTAGATTTTTTTCAAGGCCTGGTAGAGCCCTTGTAAGTAGTCTGGGGCAATTTTTATTGACAATATTGGAATTTGGACTAAGTCTGAGTGGAAATACTGGTGGAATTTATTACTGACAGTACAATTATTGAAAAACACAGGTGTGAATGAGCAGCTGGTACCATGTGATAGAACTGTTCTATTCCCATCAAAACTACAGGAAAGTTAAAGAATCTTATCTAGGATGCAAAGCTGGCTTGAGATGCTGGCAGAGGTACCAGCACCAGTTATAACATCAGTGCCTCTTGGTCACTTCTGACTTCAGTTCAAAGAGGTTTCTGTCAGCTGGGGATTTCTACTCTGTGAATATGTGGCCAATTTTCCCTTTGATAAAAATTTGTTGTGATAACTCTGACACTTAATTGGATTTGTATGCAATATTAGAAGGGAAATACCTATGCAAAAATTGTAATCTGAAAGATGTCTTCATGCAGAAGATAGTTCCATCAGTTTTAACAAAATTTAGGATTGTAGTTATTATGATTAAACAATTTAGTCTCTACTGACTTTACTCATTGTACTGATATTTTCTTAACATTTCTCAGTTAGAATAAACGACACTCAGTAGGAAAATTAATTCCACACAGGTAAAAAATTTTCATACAACAGAGTCATTATTTTTGTTATGTTTCCACTTCTAAGGCACAGTTATGTTTCATACTATTTTTCATGTACAGCTAATTTTAAAACCAAGTGCTTACAATTATCCCATAAACCAGTGTTACAGTTACATCAATCAAAAAGTCAGACATAAACGAAGCTAAGGAAAACTGGATGGAGTATGGCAGGGGGTATGAGTGGTGAAAAAAGATGGAAGGAAATAAAATCAGAGCACGACCCATTTCTGCCATTTTAACTTGCAGTGAAGAATTGCTAAGATAATTAAAAGCCTTGCCTGAAATCACTTCTACCTTGAATTTGGCAAATAAAATCAATTATTCAATGGAAAACTAAGGAAAATAAAGAATAACGTTAGAAAAGTCACCTGACTTTTCACTGATAACATCCCAAAAAGCACTTAAATTTTATTCCTTTTCAGTATCTATTCGTTCTCACACAAACATAATAATTTTCTGCCAGAGGACTGATTTTTTAGTGACAGAACTAAGGACCAACATGGCCAGTTGCTGTTAGAAAGAAAAAGTACCTATTTTTAACTTAAAATCAAAGGAACTTGCAAAATAGTTAACACATAATAAAAATTGTCAGAAAGACCTGCTTCACTAACCATGAAGAGTTTAATTACACTGAAAATTTTCATATGCTCCATGCAAAGGACAGGGAATTTGGGTATAAGTTCTCCTGACCTATATTTGCACTTGGTTTGCTTATCAGAAAGGACTCAAGGAGGTGGGATCCATAATAGTCAGGATATGAATTATTAAATAAGATGTATAAAACACAAGATGTTCAGCTTCTCAAATGGGATTAAGAATTTTCTGGGTTATCCAAGAAATTAGGAAGTAATAATAGAAATTACCCTAGACAATTTAGACAGTCCAGTGGTTGAGAGTAAGATTTAGCAACATAAAAAATATGAAGGGGAAGGTACATGTTTGTACTGGTTTCTCTTGCTTATCTATCACCCAGAAATTCTTTGCCTGTTAGAAGGAATAAAAATAGAGCTGATAAAATACAACATAGCTTGAATCATTATACATCACAGTTTTGACCTATCAGGCAAAATCGTGTTCTAGGGATTTTTGAGTCTCTTAAGAGTATTTATGGTGTCAAATCAACAAATCACATTTAGCAATCCAGCACTATTTTATACCTACATGGAAATACTTAACACAAATTACATTTGAATGCGAAGGTTCCAGATTCCCTCATATCACCTTGGCAGTGTAAAAGGGTTTAAAGCTGGTTTAACTGTGCTGTACCTCCATGTCAAAACCCCTAAGTAATGCCAGAGATAGGTGAAATATCTCCAGTGCAAATGTCAGACCTTTCACTGGGAAGCTGCACTCTGCCCCATTCCCTGAGGAGTTAAGCATTGCCTCAGAGCAGTAGGAATTGAACATACCAAATATTTTACAGGATCCGACTTTACTTTGGGTGAATTCTAGCAGGTTTACATCAATTCTACAGACAATTCAATAATGCAGGGTTCAGTGATGCCCAAAGATAATCAGGTATGCAAAAATTAAAATACTCAGAGCTAACTTCCAATTCTATTCCTGAGGGATGGTGTCTAATGTATGTTAACTCCAATCAGTACCTATTAGCTTTCTTCCCTGTCACAGGGTTTCACTTTACTAATTATAAATGTTCAGCTGCAATTCCTTTACATCACTTTCTCACAGGGTTAAATTCGGCACCCTCTGAGAATCGAAAAATGTTACACCACCATTTGTCAAGGTCACAGAAAGAAAGGTTTTTCATTAATTTTAGATTGGCAAAGAATAAGAAATACTGTAATTGCTGCATTTAAACCATTCACTGCACTGACTCCCTTTCTATTTCACAGCCAGCTAATTAGGGACTTTGTTTAAAATGTATGAATTGCACAACTGTCATTAAAGTGATGTTTCTGAAGAGCTTATTTGCTTTCTTTGATGAAAGTATTACAAAAGTGCAGTCATTTTTCAGGACAGTGAACCAATCATTCAACATTTGGTAAATAAAAATATCTCTCACTAGATTTAACCACAGGTGGAGCCTCCATTAAAATTAGTGCTTTGAAGGTCCATTACTGCAAGGCTCTGACTGGCCACGGTGCCAACACTGACCATCTGCCTCCTCGGTTTGACCTGGAAATCTCCCCAGAATGTTATACTTTTGTGGAGGTAAAAAATACCCAAAACCACAATCAAATGCTCTTCGTTTGTGAAAACTGCATTTCTAAGGGATGTTCCTGGTTAGTGCAGCAAAACTGACTCGCTTTCAACCAAGCCAGAACCAAAGCAGTGAGGAGGCCACTGGGCTTTCCCAAAGATGGTTTCAGCTGTCTCTAGTATCCTGTATGATTTCTTGAATTAATGTCCTTCTCACAACAAACAACTACACATATTCTACCTTTCAGACATATATATCAAAAATTAGAGACATTGTTTTAGATGGATTTGTTTCATTCCTTTCTTTTTTGTGAGCCTTGTCTCAAAGCTGGGAAGCATTAGAGTCTGGGTGGCATGACACTGCATTCTTCAGCAGTTTTTCATGATTGTTCTTCATCAGTAAAGGCATTTCACAGGTGAGAATGTTGCTGTAGACTGTAAAAGTAGTTTATCTTCCTGAGGATTGTGAGACTTTGCATTGGAGACACAAATTTCTGTCCTGATTTTGACAAGAAAGATTAGCTTTTTCATATTATAATATACTGATCCTCAAGTTTTCCTTAGGATATACAAAATCATCCATCATTTTATTTCCTCATTGAAAATATTTTTGTTTATGGTTTTGTTTTCTTTTTGAGAACAACAACAACAACAACAACAAACACCCCTTGTCCTACTTGTACTGTTAGCCATATATTAATCACACCACATGGACATCTTCTGCTCTCATAACATAGAAAATGTGTTTTTCCTGATTCCCAAAACCAGGTGTGTAAATGAGGAGCTTTCTTACCATCTCATCTCTCTCCTCTTCTCTGGTCATTAGGACTATAGGATGAGATATTCAAAACACAAAAGACAGCATGGGAAAGGTTAGCTATTTCTTTCTCCCTCCACCTGTTTCCGATGAATTTTATTTTCCAATGTAAGCATGTAGAAAATACAGATTCTCAAAAAGCTAGTGTGAGCAAAAGAAATTGTCACAATTACATCAATTGAAATTTTTTTATTGCAATTCACAACTGTGCCTCTTCAGTTATTGGATACAAGATTAATTTCCAGGACCTTGCAGCCTTTTTGTATTAGCATCTGATATTGCATACAAAGGAGCTATGTTAATCAGATTTCTGATTTTCCAGGTCCATGTTCATCAGTCCATATCCAAACCCCACATTGAGTAGTTCAGATGCAACAATAAAGTATCACTGGCTGCATTACCTCTGGCATCACTTCTCAGGGATTTAAACTGGATTGTCAGAGGACAAAGGGACCTCTGCAAGCTTCAGATTGGTCCCTAACCAGAATAAGCACGTACAGGGATTGCAGCAGTGTGCCAGTAACTCCCTCCAGTCAGCTTCAGCACAGCTGAGACAATCCAGTTACAGCCAGCAACAGACTGGCATGAGCAGAGGGGAAGTCGTGCCCAAATACCTGATGACCTTCTGTCATGAATGGGTTGGCTTGGTAAAGGGGGGAGAAAGTGGACATTGTCTATCTTCAGAGTTTACTGAAAACAAGCCAGTAGAGCCTACAGACCAGATAATGGACACTGCCTGCTGTAAGATCCTCACAGAGGGGCTGATAAAGAGGTTGGTGACCTGTGGCACGAAGTTTGGTTGGAGGTCAGTAACTAGCAGTGCACCCCAGGCTCATTACTGGGTCCAGTCCTGTTCAACATCTTCAAGATGACAGGACAAGATGACCTTCAAAGGTCCTTTCCAATTTTGACCATTCTGTGAACAGCATAGGATCCCAGTGGGACCCAGGATCCAGCAGGAAAGGGAATCCTACTGTGTAATAAAGGACATGGGACAAAATTACCAATATAGAACTTTAATGTAAGTAGAAATCCATAAAATTCTTCATTCACTACTGTGTGGTCTGGCAAGAGCTGCATTTGCTCCTCAGAAGGCATGCTGGAGGAAAATTTAAACACTCTTAGACTAAAAATCAAATTCAGGATCATAAAATATAAAAAAATGCCTGAATATTTTTTCATCTCATGGTTTTAGGCTGTGGTGGAAGGACATACTCCAGGTTTTGAACATTTGAGCTAACAAGACTGATAAAGGAAGTCTTTTTCTGACAAGCTTCAGTGCAGATAACCAAATCACCCCTCATTGTCCCCTTTCTGCACTATTACACAATTAAACTGATAATCACTATTATAATTGTCAGATATTGTGAAACAAATGATCCCTAAGTCAGTTAATGGAATGCATAGCATGAAAATTAAGACAATTTTAATAACTTTTGCCTTTCAGAGCCTTGGTGACTAAAACCTTGCTAAAAGAAGGTGAAATCACAGGATAGCTGTCCTAGGTGTGACCTTGGGGAAGACTGTCCTACAGTTTCCCACCAAGATCCTGACAGCCGTGCCATAAGCAAGAGAAGACTGAATCAAAGAGGCAACAGTACTGGGAAAGAAGCTGTGATATCTCCAGGGAGAGAGGCTCTGAGAAGGCAAAAGAAGCCAAACATGGTCATGGATGGAAAGCTCACACTGCTGTCCTGGGGCAGAGCGGTTTTGTGCCCTCAATTCTGAAGACAACAGAACAGAAAATGAGTGCTTGCAAGAAAGGGAGGATATTTAACCCATTGCCCAAGATTAGGCTAATTGTGAATGCTGCTGACCATAGCACTGGCTGCCAGGGATGGCCATTCCTAAAGTAAAAGCAAATAAATGTGTCTCAGAGACTATGTTCCTTCTCAGCACAGGAATTCCTATTTTTGATGGCTGCTTTTGACCATGAAATCTCATCCATAATACTCAAATTATAAACCATTCTGAGTAGTTTTTAGAAACACCACTTGTCTCATTTTGGTTTTCCTAAACATAGTTACTCACTTGATTAGGCTATTCCTGCAAGAGCAGCAGTGGCAAAATAAAACATACATACATGCAACTTTTCTTCCAGGATGTGATTTCTTCCTCTCTGTGGAACATTGTGCAAATTCAACTAACTAAAATAATTTTCTCCTTTCTCAAACAGGAATCAACTGGATTTAAAATAGTATTTCAGGCATGAAAAAAATGTAGAAAAATAGAGCAACCTTAATAGGTAATTTTAAAGATAAGGTGGGATGGAATGGAATGGAATGGAATGGAATGGAATGGAATGGAAAAATTTCACTAATCTACTACAGGGATTTTCTAGACTTCAAGGCTGACCAAAAGTTAAAGCATGTTATTGAGTGCATTGTCCAAATGGCTTTTAAACACTGACAGTCTTGGAGCATCCACCACCTTTCTAGGACTCTCCCAGCACTTGACCATCTTCTCAGTGAAGAAACACTTCCTAATGTCCAGGTCATACCTACTCTGGTGCAGGTTTAAACCACTCCCACATGTTCTGACACGGAGCCTCAGGAGGAGAGCTCAGCACTTCCCTCTCCACTTCCCCTCCTCATGAAGCTGAACAAGCTGAACAACGGGGTCTCTCCCCAGCCTCCTTTACTCCAAGTAAGACATGTGTGAAGTCACAGGACATTCCTTCCAGCCAATTCCACCAGCTTTGTTGCCCTCCTCTGGAGGCATTCAGAGGCCTTCTTCAATTGCAGGACCCAGAAATGCATACAGAATCCAACACTTGGACTTGTTGAATTTCATTCCAGTAATCATCATCCAAGGCAGAGCTGCAAGAATTGCATGGTAGTGCTCTGTGTTTTTTAGTACATCCCGCTCTGCCAGCTCCTGGTTTGACTGTTCCTATGATTTCAGTGCTTGGCAAGCATCCTTAAGTCACTGAGGGCTTGTGTGGGGCTTGCACAAAGAAGATTCTGAAACAGCTTCATCTTTTTTAAAGATGACAGATGACCTTTGGGTTTAGCTTCAGGCTACAGTTCTTGCACCTAAGTGCTGGTGGCTGTGATCACCTACGGTAGATTCATTTAAGCAAAGGTAGCTGCTGTGAATTGCCTTGTGCTATTGCAATAAGAAACCTTTCTACACTTCTTTTATGTTTCCTTTAACAGAAATGTCTCTCAGGTAACAAAGCTGAACATGCTTTATGTCTAGCAGAATTCCATTTCATTTGTTCCCAATTCTCTTATAATTTTTTGTGGGCTGCCCAGCCATCCATGAACAGAGTGGAAATGTTTCACTTGTGCTTTAAGCCTAGGCAACTACACTTAACGTAAAGATCTGAAAAGCAGTAAAAGCACTTAGCAGCCCCGTGAAGAATCAAGACTTAAGCCATTTCTGAGTAATACCATTTTCTTAAGACTCTTGAAGGACACAGGTTCCTTCTGTTTTTCAGCTAACAGACACTGTGGATCAATGCTGTGTGCCAAATAATAGTGCATTAACTGGCCAAATGCACCTATTCATTCCACCTGCAAAAGAAATGGACAGAAAGAAGCAACAGTTTTGCCCTTTGGTCAAATTAAAGTACTCAATAGAAGTTTTTGGTTTCTACCTTCTACATTTTAAAAATAAAGTTGTCAAAGAAAAGAGACTAATGTGAAATCTCAGTGAGGTGTATTTGTACTCTAAGTTACATTGTTGTGAATGATGAGTAACCATTTGTACTACTTGAGTAAATGGCATCATTTACATCAAAATTGGGTCTCAGTTATTTCAATACACTCCCAGTAATATATCTTCAAAGTTCAAATAAGTTCAGTGAACTGAATAATATTCTGTTCAACTTCTATAAGAATACTTACACTGCTTCTGCTTGCTGTCGAGACCTGAAGGATGCAAGTATTTGACTTTAGAGGTTGTTGCTAAGAAAAATTGTGTAATGAATTCCTGAGTCTTCCAAAAGGAACACCTTATCTCTTCTACTGCTTATTTTAAAGGTTTGCTAAATATGGCAGATGGCTCTGGGTGTAGCTAACAAATTCTTGTGCTACCAATAAGTATTAGGGATTATTGCCTTGCACTGTAAAATATTTCTATGGAAGTTTTCTAACCATCTCTACAAGAAAGGATTAAGAAATAAAATATCTAATTAATTAAGAGGATTTTAGTTTCAAGATGTGCCTCCACTGACTTACTCTTTGACATTGTTTACATTTTTTTAGAATTAAAAAGATATATTTGAAAAATATATCTATTACACATTTTATATATATATACACCAAAAAATAACTTTTAATTTTGCAAGATATAGTCACTTCTTATGCTCAATGCATATGAAATCTACCTCTCAGTTTGCTTTCACACACTGTTTCTCAGTTAGAAAAGGGAGAGAAAACCGAATGGATGACAGCATTCTTTAAATCGATATGCATTCCTCAAGTCTACAGGTAGGTTATTAGTACCACTACATATTTTGAAATAACCAATTTTTCCTTATGAACATATGGCATTTCATTCATTCTACTAAAGCACTGAGATACTCAGCTGAGTATTCTTAAGTACTCCTGAGGCAGGTTCTTTTACATGATGCTGCAAATTTTTAGGACGTGAACATTTGGCTACCACTTCCCCATAGGCTCATTTTGAATGATTTTCCTTGTGGGAGGCTTAAAAGATGTTTTATGTTTGCTAGGATTCTGTGAAACCTTAAAACCCAAGATATATAAATGTATATGATGCAGAAAGGTGTTTATGATGTCCACACACTGAAACACTCATAAAAATGCTTTTCCTTTTATTTTTTCTGTGAGGAGAAAAATAAAGAACTTAAAGAACCTCTTTCCTTTCTTCATAAGGGAAAAAAATTTAAACAAGACTCAAATGTTTCAGTCTGAGCAGGAGGAACATATACTCCTAAAAATGTGGATCATACTTATCTCACCAATGACAGTACCATTTCTTTTAACCTGCATGCAATTTATGATCATTCCTGCTTGTGCCCAGGAGCAATATGCTGTTTAAAATGATAGTGTGTGATTCCATGACAACTGGCAGGTGCCTTATAAAGCCTTTCTTTGTTCAAAATGTGCAGGTGAGTTATTATACTTTAAAATAGGAGAAACAGAACTCTGGTGGATTTTACTTAGTGCATGAGCAACCTGCAAATAATGTCAAATATTATTTTTATACCTACCTCCAGGCTTCGCAAAAATCAATTGCAACAGCTGCAATGGAAAGTCAAATAAAATACACTGCCCCACATGATGCTGTATAAATATAACAAGCTCAAATTTTTAGCCACACAGCTTTCTTCTTTTAGATGTTGCTGACTACAGCGAATCATGAGTCTGTGTGCTGTCCTTTTCTAACATGACAGGGACAATTTTTTTTGAAAAACAGAAGAAAACTAACTTGCAGGCACTTTTCTCTCCTTTTCCATTTAGCTAGTTCATTTGTTTTAAACTGTCTTGTTTGATAAACAGTGAAAAATCACTTGGTGCTATTAGAGATTTGAATGCATACGGTATCTAATTTTCCAATTAGCAGAAAGAACATAGAGACTGTCTTGTGTTGGTCTGACTCCAGGGGTCACTGGTACAAATTGATGTCTCTGTTGCCTTTACCCTCTCAGGGACAGAAAAACAGTGGCAGTATCTTAAATTAGCATCTATTTCAGCTTCTGAAGCACAGCATCAGTTTCCACTTGAAAAGCTGAACATGTAGCCCACACCAAGACCGGATACTAGGTATGCAGAAAGCCTAATTTCTATAGATCTCAAAAAGAAGTTGTGATCTTTTGCAAACTGTAGTATCAGATGTGAACATAGCACATGAACATACTCTTAACCATCAATCTTACTTGGCTGTATGAATTTAAAGCCTGATCTAGTGTTCCCTGAAGCCAGTGGAAAGACACTTATTGTCTGTGGCTTACTTTGGATTACACCAGAAGCTCATGGTCTGATTCTGCAAGCCCCAAAAAGTAAAGCACTCCAGTAGGACCTTTTGATCCCTGTGAAGGTTGGTCAAGTTTGGAAAGTAAGAGAGAAATTACAAATCAGCCAGAAGATAAGAATGGGGGGGAAAAGGTACAGCTTCTTATTTTAATCTCTCAGTTTAAATTTTGCAACACAAAAGAAAGTTTCTTTTTATCACTGAATGTTGATGCATTTTTGCAAGGACTTCACCTGTCTGAAGTCAAACAGACATCATGATTTTTAGTGAGCAGTTCAAAAGTTTCTCAGCAAAAATCAGAAGGATGGAAGAGCTTGATCTCTTCAGTACATTGATAAGAGCTGTCATAAATGGGAGCAGTTTCTTAGCTCCTGCTCATGCCTGATAAGGATAGTCTCATCACCAGCTAGCAATAACCTGAGTTTTCATAAGCTGTTTTAACACTGATTCTGTGTTTGTTCACTGTGTGACTCCACAAGGATGCCACTACCTTTGAAAATACATGTTGACATTGGGAACATTTCTGTAATTGTGTTTTCTGATCTTTCTGTTAGTGTCTTACCTACATCCTGCTGAGAAGGGTTCAGTCATCCGGTACGAAATAGCTTCAGTCATTACTGGATAGCAGTGTCTCTGTGCAGGAAACCACACAGGTTAATCACAGGCAGAGACCCCTCTGCTTTGGATTAGAAATCCATAGCAGCTCTTCTTACATAAGTAAAGAAAGCCATCAGAGGTCAGGGCTTCAGCTTGTCTTTCCTGAGACATGCAGGGATGTTCTGCCTCCTTGTAACAGCAAGAAGCCATCGATTTGTCTCACATTGAGAAGGGAGGGCCTCAGCTTCAGTACCACTTTGTAGGCATTGTGGTTCTTGTTCTTTAGGGGAAACCTGAGTGGTCCTATTCTATCTCTGCTTGCCTCCCAAATAACTTATGTCCCCAAAAGCCAGTGGCCAATGGCACCTAAATCACTGGAAGTTTTCTGGTTTCTAATGCAATCTGCTTCTTACTAGTGCCAAGCAAAAAAAAGAAAAAAAAAAAAGGCACCCAAGGCAGCCTGTTAAGGACCTGCACTGATGAAATTGGAGGTTTAACCTTGATTAGACATCAGAGGATCCACGTGGCATGAGCCATTATTAACATTGTCAAGAAGTGAAAAGCTTCATTCATAGATCTTGCCTGCTTAGACATCAAAGTCAAACAACTTCAAAAGAAATCTGTGGGGAACCAGGCATCCTTAGTTCTCATATTGATCATCCTACTTGTGAAAGTTTCACCCAAGCTCTGGCAGCGCTTGACCTTGCAGAGGGAACATGATGTACAAACAATGCAAAAGCTTGTGCTTGCTTTCTTGTTCTTATAGTTAACACCAGGTATGGAGTTGATATCAAATCATATATTCTGTAAATCATCTCATTTTCTGCAAATAACGACCCTAAAAAATTACACTGGAGAAAATTATATTAATTTTTCTAATAAAAGTCACAAAATCTTGAATTAAACATTTCAGTGTCTTGGAAAATATTCAGTTTCTGCTGTTCATATGTTGGAATAAAAGCCTTTTAGCTGGGCACAAGGTAAAAATTTGTTCATTATAGAAAACAAATACAATATGATCATGGATCCAACCAAAATAGATTTTTAAATTCAAATGAATCTTCCAGGTAGTTCCTAGGCAATATATTCCCAGACTTTATCACAGCCTAAAAGAATAGTGTCTAGATCATACCATTTTCTCTTCAAGGTACATTCTGTCTCAGAAGGTGTCTGGTAGACAAGGCATTTATTTTGTTTGTGGAATTCCTATGGCTATCACCGGGAATTCATGCAAAGAGAGGGAGAACAAATCATACAATGAAATTATACGTTGCAGTCCTTTAACTGTATCAGATAATTTTAAAATTATATTATACTTTCATAAACGTTGAGATAGGGTTTTCCATTAGGGAGAGGAAGTATTTTCGAAGAACAAACTCTAGCCTGGATGAAGGACAAAAAGCAGCACAGGGAAATATCCTGTGAAATGTGCATTTCTATTTTTTAGAATTCTATCCAAAGTTTTGATGCTAAATGCAAAGCTGAGAACAACTGATAGCATGGGAAAAAGAAATAGAAAATATATTGAAATTATTTTCTTGTATTAAGAAGTCTTTTATACATGTTTAGTTTTAAAAATTATCCAGAGAGAATCTTTACATTGTTTTGAAATACTGACTTAAATGAATAAATAAATTAAATTATCTGCAATAAGAATTATTTTCTTTTGGACTAGTCAAAATAACGTAAGTAGGGGAAATGACAAAGAAGCCTGGAGATGAGGAGAAATGGCTACATAAAAAAGTAATCAAATGTGTAGGAGGAGACACAGATGGGACCCCAGCTGACCAAGGGGACATTCCATGCCATACACAGTCATGCTCAGCATATGAAGCTGGGGGAAGAAGGAGGAAGGGGGAACCTTTGGAATAGTGGGTGTTTGTCTCCTCAAGTCACCATTATGCATGGTGGAGCCCTGCTCTCCTGGGTGTGGCTGAAACCTTGCCTGGCCATGGAATGGGGTGAACTAATTCCTTGTATTGCTTTGCTTGTGTGTGCATGGCTTTTGTTTTCCCTGTTACACTGTCTTTTACCTCAGCCTCTGAGTTTTCTCCCTTTTACCCTTCCTGTTCTCTTCCCCCTCCCACCAGGGTTGGGTAAGTGAATGGCTGTGTGGACCTTGGTTGCCAGCTGGGGTTAACCCACAACACCATTTCATTGAGTCTAATCCGGAATGCTTGATGAAGAGATCGGGACTCATGATCAAAGACAAACTACTTGTGGGACTTTATTTAGCAAATGTACAGAATTTCCTAAAACTTACAAAAGTGGGAAGTGAAGAACCAAGGTGAGCCCTCCCAGCTCCCTCAGTCAGGGTGAAAAGGGCCACTGCAGCTTTGCCCAGCCCCATGGGACACCCGCACCCCTGGGGAGCCACTGGAGACCCCAGCCCCAGGAGCTGGAGCCACAGTAGAGCTTGGGTACAGAAGGCTTCTCCATCTGAGGAGACAAGACAGCTGCTCCAGCCAGGAATCTTTTGCCTAGCAGAGTTGTGTTTAGATGGTTTAAATGCTGGTCAGGCAGCGACTCATTTCTTCCAGAGGACACTGAGCTTTCTCACACAGAGCACTAAGCAGCTGCCTCCTGCTCCAGAACAGGAACAGCGCATTGTGCACTTGGCTTTAAGTCGCAGAAGATAAAGGTAGAAAATTTATAGAAGCACAGGGCTGTGACTTTCTCTATTTGTGTTTTTATCAGGCACCTAACTTGGTATTTACAAGATGGTAATTATATTAATTTAATGTTGATGGCAAATATTTACAAGAATGTAGCTATTTGATTAAATATAAAGTGAGATATTAAATAGCCCGTTTACTTTAACCTAAATGTCTAATTAAATAGCAAGAGAATAGTCATTGGATACTATGGTTTAACAAATATGTGAGCATTATATATTAATACTTCAAAATACACTACTGATGTTGTACCTCATTAGTTAAACAGTTCCTCTGTTAATATGGTTAAACAAATATGTAAGCATTATATATTAATACTTTAAAGCACACTATTGATGTTGTACCTCATTAGTAAAACTGTCCCTCTGTTAATAGCACACTAAAAGTACTCACAATGTCAACAGTCCTGATTCCTAATTTGTATTACCTCAGTGTTGGTTTATTTTGCCCTATTTACAGAGCCCCAGACATTTATTCAAAAACCCAACAAAATATAACATTCAGTTCCCAGCTGTCTAACTTTGTGGAAAGAAAATGCAAAATCATTCATTTTATGGGCTTTTGAAATTACAGTCCAAGATATGAAAGCTCATCTTGAAGTAATCTGAAAATTTCCAATGAGAATAAATATGGAATTCCAGAATCTAATTGGAGTCTAATAAAAACACTTCTTTGGGATGCACATTTTTCTAAAACAAATTCTGGCTTATCTGTCGAGGTGCTGTACTTAATGATATTTCTTCATTAAAAACCCCTTAATATTATTTTTTTTTATTCTTTGTTCTATATTATATATATTGTTTCTATATTACTGGGAAGAAAAGGGGGAATTCTTGACACTTTCATTTTTATATAGCATGCCCTGACATGTGTTAGGCAAATAGTACATTTATACACTACATGCATCATGCTTATATCTTTGGAAAAAATGAGAGCCACTGATACTATATGTCCTTACTGCTACTATATGTCCTTACTGCCCTACATCATCATACTTTTAAGCAATACTTGAGATCTCAAAAAAAATCTATTTCTTAATACCTTGACTAATATATATTAATAAACCTTTAGCATTTTTTGTTAAAGACAATGTGAAAAGAGAAGGTAGTAATTACAAATGTGAAATATGAGGCATTAAAATATTTTTTTCTTTCCCATTAACTATAAGGTGTTTTTATGAGTCTTCCTTTTCTGCCCTTTGACAGATTTCCAAGATGATGATTCTTGCACAGATTATTTTCATATGAGGACACCATTTTGCAGAATATCTTTTTCAGTAGAAGAAGAAAAGCAAAGAAGCTTTGCTGGTGGTTTCATACAAGTCTGTTTGCATAAGGATTCTTAACCTTCTCTGCTTTTTTTTTTTTTAAGAAATGTGGCACGAGGCCTTTACATCTTCTCACATCCACCATACTTTTACTCCTGGCATTCAGTTTACAATCCGAATATTTACTCCTGAGAATCAGTTACTGATAATATAACAATGTTAAGTATTTATATCTGGCAAAGTGTTCCGCCCATGTGCTGAAAATGGTACCATAGTTCTTTTGCTTTGATAAACATTCAGTATTAAAATCCCTAAAGGTGTTATTGAAATCACTGTCACTCTAAGGCATTCCTATCTTGTTTGCATTTGAACAAATCCTACCTCTCCAGATCTTTTCAGGTTTTTTAAGTTCTAGCACCACCAGGGAAATTTTAACTTCTGATTTCTTTTTCACATTCCCCTTTTTTCTTAATGCTACACTGAAGCAGCTTCCTCTTGTCACTTATGGTCTTAATTTCTTACTATCAAGATTTCCTTCTGTTTTATCGTGTCTGCCTCAACAGCCAAGCTATGTAAATATTGCTGACATTCCTGCTTATTTCCATGGTGTTAAATTATCTGTTTAGCATTGCCTATAAGCCAGAGGTCACAAAACTTTCCACCTGCCACTAATGCTGTACTAACCTAACTCTCTATTTCATACAACATAATGTTGTTACCTCAACACCAGGTAATTGGCCTGATATTCCTCTTTTATCTCTGTTCTTTGTGGGAACCAATCATCCAGTTAATTGTAATTTCAGTCTCATCAAGAATTGTCACTCTTCTTTCCCTGGAGGATGTACCTGTTGTACAGAGAAGTGCGAGTTCTGTTATATCTTCCACATGTATAAAAACAATAAACCCACAGAAAAACCCCTGATAGTTTAATTTATTCACAAGCAAATATACTTTTTCTGGTGAGTGACTAAGTTACTAACATAGTAATATTTGCATTGTTAAAAATTTCCCAGTGTCTTATGTCACAATAACTTCTGACATAAGCAACTTATCAAATACTCCTAGGAAAGTCGTGAGAAAAGATTGGGATCATAGACCCAGAGATTTTTCGTCAAAATCATGAAGACCAATAAACCAGAAAACCTTAGGCGGGGTGGGAGGTCCCTGCACTAATTTCATAAGCTAATTTTCTTGACAGATGACAGCATCTGGATCCCTTAGTTATCATCTATCAGAAGAAACTCTGTGGTGGCCATGTGTCACCTTCACTTTGCAGAGACAAGGTTTTTTTCTTTTTCTACCTTCTCCTATAATCTTAAGTTTATACTTCAGATTTGGCCTTTATATCTATGTTTACCCAATGCTATACTAAAAATAAAGTTTAATTGGGATAATTAATTTACTCAGTACCTGCTCATTTTTCTTGTCTAAGAAATAAACCAGCCACTTACCAAGTCCAATTCTACCCAGCTGTTCAAAATTATTTCTTATCAGAGGAGGACCTTCACATTTAGCAGTACAGCCATATGTTCAAGGAGCATTAGTCCTTATTTTCCTGGTCAAGTCCAACAGGGTAAGCTCCAGAGGAGTCTGCTGCCCTAGGCAGACTGCTCAGCCCAACCAGTCTGTTGCTGAATGCCCAGTCAACCTTGCCAGCTCATGGAAAGAGTACCTGTGCAATTGTGTTGCCCCTGGAAACTGGCTAGCCCCAAGCAGCCCCCTGTTCTCTCCCTGAGAAGAATTCTTGCTCCCAAATCCAAACATAATTTGGCAGTACTGTGAGTCTCTGGGTGAAAAGAAATGCATCTGCTCAGGGCTCATTAACTATTTTGCAAATGGGAAATACAACAAAAAACGACCAGAAAGCAATTACTGTAAAACTTGTTTGTCCCAGTAAATGTTTCCAGATAAAATTATGTCCTACCAGATTCTCAAATGTCAATGCAGATGCACACCAACATTAATTATATGACAGGATGTGGAAAGGATTTGTCCTACAAAACATATCATGCTGGGAAACCAAAGGACCACAAAGAACAGTAATTTTTATCTAACCACAGAAATTTATGTGGACTAATGAGCCTTGGTCAAAAATCCAAAACAAATCAACAGACACAACAACTGTGAGAATTAACTTTTATGTGAAGTTATAGAGGGACTTTCTGCACAGTCCACAATATTTTTAGTTTTTGTTTTCCGTCTGTTACATAAAATGGTTTCATGTTCCTGATGTAACCATTTAAATTACATTTCTTATTCATTTAAATTACTTTCAGTGCTACAGTTGTCAGTAGTTAGTGCTACTTACCAGACTTCTGTGTCCAACGTAATTAGATGCTGTTGTCCTACAAATTATTCCTAGATGTGTTCCGAGAGCTCCAATTATGCTCAATGCACTGCATTACAAGGAAAACCATTTGTCTCTTTAGTGTCTAGGGTACTGTCCATAGATAAAATCTCCTGCACTAAGGGTGTTGAAGTGCAGATTCAAGAAAGTGACTGCACAATAAACGCTTCTGAGTTGAAACGGAGAAAATGAACTTTTTTTTAAAAAAATGTGCTATTACCGTTTTGAAAGATAAAGAATTCAAACAAATATGTGGTAACTGTCTAACTGGCTGGCTAAATTACTCTGGTCATTTTCCGAGATGTGTCTTGTTCCAGATATTTTCAAGAGAAATGCCAAATTAGACCACTGCTCCATAAAAGTTTATTAAGATGGTGTCACATCTTTCTGCCTCTCCTCTATTTGCACTGGAAAGATGAAATATCATTTTAATATCAAACTGCTGAAAATTGGTTGTGCATTTCCCATCATTGGAAGTGTTCAAGGTCGGGTTGCGCAGACATTTGAGCAACCTGTTCTAGTTGAAGATGCCCCTGCCTTTGGCAGGTAGGTGAACTAGATTATCATAGAATTGTAGAGTGGCTTGGGTTAGAAGGGACCTTGAAGGTCATCTTGCTCCAGACCCCCTGCCGGGACACCCCCCACTAGAGCAGGTTGCTCAGAGCTTCATCCAAACTGGCCTTGAACATTCTAGGGATGGAACAACCACAGCTCCTCTGGGCAATCTATGCCAGTGTCTCACTGACATGATAGTAAATAATTTTTCCCTAGTATCTAATGTAAACCTACATTCCTTCAGTTTGAAGTCATTCCCCTTTGTTCTGTCTCTACACGCTCTCTCTGTAAATAGTCTCAATTCACCTTTCTTGTGGGCTCCCTCCAGGTATCAGAAGAATACAACCCCAAATCCATTCTATGTACCAAATTCAAGCCTCACCATTTATTGTCCATTTATTAAAATGTTGCTCATAAATCAGTCAGGATCACTGGCCCCATCTCCCCATATATCTCCCAAACTTCTCTGACTTGTCTACTAGTGAACAGTTACATTTTTATCCCATCTCTCAGGCTGGCTGCCATGAATGGACAATAGCAAAAGTTCAGATACTTCAGATATCCTCACTTAGTGAGTGACAAAGTACTTGATACCAGCTATTTTCATTCTTTTTACTCTCTCTGGGTGGGATTCTCATTTCTGTGTCCAAAAGTTAGCTGTCTGGATTCAAACTAATCATCATTTTTATAGCCAGCCCAAATAAAGAGGTACTTTCAGGGTAGCCTTTATCTTCTGCATCTAATCAAGTTCTTACTGCCACCAGTGACCTTGTTTTTCTAATGCTTCTAACATTTATCTCTAAAGTAACAAGACTACAACTCCTGGAACAGATTGTTCAAATTTGCTCAAAGTAAATCTATGCAAAAGATCTTCAAAACTAGACCTGAGTATATCAGGTTGAGCTTTCCATCCTGTGAGGTTCCGAAAATTTTATCTTTAACGAAATAGAACAAAAAGTTGAAATGTTGACATTTTACCTGACTCAACTATATTAAAAGAACAGTAAAGCTCAGCTACAAAAAAGTCGGTCTTCATATACCTGAAAAATTCTTTCTTGTTTTCCCTCTACTTAAAAAAATCCTTCAAATCTTCAGGAGAGTATTATATGAAATTTGGAAATGCATTGAAATTTTTATTTTAAAAGTTGAAAGGGTTTTCAACCATGTCAGTGTGACATCAGAAGGCTTCAAAGCCCACCTTGCTCTCCTACTGAGTTTTGCTTTTGACAGATAATAATATTCTAACCTCAGAGTGTCACCTGAAAACTCCTGATGGATTGCAGGTTAAAAAAAAATTAAATTTTAAAAAAAAGTTTTAACATAGATCAAAGTAGATAAGGCCCACATTTCATATTGGTCCTAGCATGTCTGTATTTATTTCATATTCATTTTCACCTACTGTGGTAAAACTGAGCAACCCAACTTGGTTAGCGGTTATCACTGATGTTTTCAGATTGAGGTGTTACGAGCTTGGTTCAAAGTCAAAACTCACTTCAAAGGCATGCTGGAGCAAAGTTCTCTGTCTTTTTAAGGGCAGCACCTGTTCCAGGCAGCTTTCTAAACTTCACAAGATCGCCTAAATAAACGTGCCCCTCAGGAACACCGTGCAGGACAAACTCTGCCTTTGTGGTGTCCTGGTGGCAGGACGCCCACAGACATCACGCATCTTGGAAGTGTCGCAGTGTATCTAGGAAAAACCTACAGCCCTACCTAGTAGATAACATGATCTTGTGGCTGCAGTATTCAGCAGTGTTGGGACCTAATCTGATTTTATTCTGCACTGTCTAAAATGAGTTTAGAAATATAAAATTAATTACTTCTCATTTCAGTTTGGCAAGAGTTAAATTTTTAGCAGTTTCAACAGGACTCACCTGGTCATCTGTATCTTCCTCAGCATTCATTCTGGAGAAATGGATGGCTCCTAGCACAGACCCTGCTAAATCTAATTCAATCAAAGGATTGGACTGAGGGACTAGCAGACCAACCTCTTCTGCTATTCTAGAAATTGCAGCTCTTAAATTACTATGAAAAGCCTTCCCTACCAGAAAATTAGCTCATCTGCTTCCCACCACATCAACATTTTCTTCACCGCTTTTAAACAGACAAGTATATCTTTAGTGGTTAAAAAAAACCACTTGGCCAATTTGGGTAAATGCCTTTGTTTAATCTGTGCTATAACTTTTCAATGTTAAATTAATTTCTTGATCCCATCAACTACAGGGTGGCCGTGAGCTTCTGGACATGTCTTTCTTGCAGTGCCACTCCTACAAGCTAAAAATTCCTTTCTCAATCAAAATATCTTTAGGCTAAAGTTTTCCATGTTTTTACCTGGCTCAAATAACAGGCTTGGAAATACTAGTCAATTCCATTTGATTGCTTCAGATAGAAAAGTAAAAAAAAAAAAAATCCTCATGTTTTCAGAACTTTCAGATGCTATACTTAAATGTGGGTACTTGCCAGCTCACATCTTCACAAGCACATATACAGTTCTCTTTAACTGTGGACTTAATCTTGTTTCATATGATTATAGTTCTTTATTAAAAGGCATAATAAAAGTGTAAGTGCCAAAATGTTATAGGATTTGGTCTACATATGCAATTGCAGTCTGAAAAATTATATTTGTTTATTGGATCTGGGTGTTCTTTATTCTTTATGCTGCAGTTATTGCCTTTTGGTATTGATATTGTCATTCATGGGTAAACAACTCTATTATTTCTACAGTCAGACAATGTTCACCTGAGAACTCCTTGCTGATACGTAGATCAAGGCAAAGCCATAACTGCTGGTAAAAGCTGGGAGCTGCCTGCAGGATGCTCTGTCACGATAAAGTGGAGGAGTTCCTCCCCCAGCCCAGGGATTTGGCAGCCCAGCACAGGGCTGAAAGCTGTGGGCATGTTCAGGGTAACAGGTCTGTGCACCTCAAACTGCTCCACGTGTGATAATCTTCTGGTCAGGGTCACTACAGCCTGGCAAGACAAAACCTTGTTTTGTTGCTTACCAGCAGTTTCTGCAGATATTTCTGTGTTTCAAAGGGCAGAGAAATGGCAGAAGAAATTCACAGTCTTTTAAGATAATATGTAACACAGTTGGGATGAATCACACTAAAGAGATATCTCCTGCAAACAGGACTGAGACAACCAGCTTATATTAAATACTCCGTGTCTAGATGGACAGAGATAATGTCATGTGATAAATGTCATTTACCGTGTCAAACCCTGGAACCAAAATCTGAGTAAAGCTGTGGAGAAACCTGTGGAAGTTTTGATTTAAGGATAGCATGCCAGTGATGCAATAATGGTGTTTGGTCTTCCCAAAATCTCACAGGTTTTGAGTGACTGTCAAACACTACCAATTGTATACTAACTGTGACTTCATACATTCTTACAGTAGTTTAAACAGATCTCTGTGTATTAAAACAGAAAAGATAGCCTAAAAAGAAAGAACCAGCATGACCTCCAGTATGACAGTAGAGAAGGAAAGAGAACAAGTGCCCAGCACAACTTGGAGGTACTTTGTCCCTAACACAGATGACACCATAGGTAGGAAATTTACCCAAAATTTACTATTTACAAAAGAAGTAGTTCACACGTCCAGGCATAATGGCTAGAAAGTTATAGCTCATCAATCTTCATCCTTTTAGAGTTCATTTAGATATTTCCTTATTTTCCTTTCCAGTGGTTTTTGTTTGTTTGTTTGTTGGTTTTTTGTTTGTTTTTTTTTTAACTTGAAGAGGTTGGAGAAGAGGCAGGGATTGGAACAAAGTGAGAAATTAGTATTCTGATGTTACACTCAAGCTATAATCATGCATACTTCATATGTACATACACACAAAAATCCCCAAACCCTTTGCCAGTAAGGTCTAATAACATTCAACAACCAAAGGCTTTCCAGGCTTTTTGATAAATTGAATGTACTTCCTTCTTTTGAAGGAATGGCTTCTAATTAGCAATATTAAAGGGAAGAAAACACTGGAAATACTAAAATATCCTTACTTAAATTATTTCACCATTTTTCAAGGGATGTGGAAGAGACTTTTCAGTGGACATTTATTGCTTTAAGAAAAAGAAAAGAAACATTTGTCAAATGTGTGTTTTTAAAAGCAATATGTTTAAGAAAAAGATATTATTTGTCTTATTAATAGGGATGGTTGTCAGTTATTAGCAAAAATAAAGTACATTCCAAATTAAAAAGAAAATATAAATATTATATTAGGTGTTTCTTTGAATTACTGTGATACCCTGGAAAACTCATGTCTATAGAAAGACTTCAGTTGTGAATAATTTTATTATAAAAAGACAGGAAATAAAAATATATAGATAGTGAAGCATTTAACATTTTTATTTTAATGGTTGGATCAATTGTTCCTACTAGAGGAATAAGAATATTTAATATATTCACACTATACATTTGTTCCATACTAACTTCTGAATTTGTTAATGAAGTGGTAAAGGTCCTGCCATTTTAGTGTGCTTGTATCACATTGCAGTGGAAGTAATATCACATGTAAGAAGCTCAGTCTTCTCCAGAATTGAGATTCACTTGCAAATAACTAGAGGACATTGCTTTCAAATAAATCATAAGAAGAAGAGACACAAGAGAAGATCTTCTGGAAGATGTCATAAAACAGGTTTTGGCAGTCAGCTGATAAACAGAGCTGAAGTAAAGTGAAAACTAGGACAAAAGATAAAATGTGTAAGGGGTTCACAGGAATACTGATGCAAAACAGTGTATTGAGAAGTCACTAATACTGGAAGGAAACAGCATATGATGACAGAAACCATTAGAAAACCCCTTAGGCATACAAAACATTTTCTGAAAAAGGAAATTAAATTTGCAAGTTATTGATGTTAAAGCCTAAAACAACTCAGGAGCTGTCTCTGATTTTATATACAAAACCAACTGCTAAGGGTTATTTACAATCTCTAACAGAGTATATGCTACTTTTATAACTTTTTATGAAGAAAATTCTACATATCATTACTCTAAGAAATGAGAAGAAAATTCTAGAAATAACAAACTTGGAAAGGAGTAACACAAAAGAAGCTCTCCTGAGTAAGACTAAGTATTCCTCTAGCCCAGTTTCTTGTCCCTGGCAATGACTAATGGTGAATTCTTAGCAAAGAACGAAAAAGAGGACAAGCAAATAGTGATACCTCCTGTATATATTCTTCTCACATCCAAAAATAATGGATTAGAGGTTTCCTGAGCCAAAGGTTTGACGTATTTTATTGCTGTTTTTATTTAATAGTCCCGTGTAACTTTTTCTTCTGTGTATTTGTCTCACCTTTTTTCTTTACTCAGTGCAAGCCTCTGCAAGTTGTGTACCACTCTTTCTTGCACCAGGAGTTTCACAGCTTTTCCACTGCTGTGTGAACAAACACCTCTCTTGAAATAATTACCTTCTGATTTCACTTCACTTTTCTTAAAAAATGAAGCAAATATTTTTCTCTGTTTTTCTCATCTTTGCCACTTTCATTTGAAAGAACTTAATGGTATTTTAACTTGGCCAAACTTTTTCCAAGGGGTAAAGTCTTTGTCAGTCTTGTTCCCTCTGTAGAAGCTTCTCTGTAACTTTGATCATCCTTGTTTCCTCCTCTATGGTTTCACTAACAGTAATTATTAACTTGAATCAAAGATGTCTTTACTGTTACTGAGCAATGGGCTGATCAAGGAAACCTCAAGGGAGGATTTGATACACAGCCTGGCAAAAAAACTGCTTGTTTTCCAAGTACATTTTAAGGTGTTCTAAGTAAAACTTAGTCCATAAATGGGTTTAAGGGCATTATACTAGTGAAAAACACTTATTATGAAAACCTACTGTTTTGTACCCCTCAAGCTACTGGGAAAAGCCTGAGACGTTACTTGAAAAGGTCCTTTAAATCATCTCTCTTTTCAGAGACAAAGTGACATAATTTGGGATAGGAGATTTTAGTGGGATCAGTCATACCAAGTATACCAAGTGTACCAAGACATGTCATCTGGTCCTACTGGTTTTTGATTGCAAAAGGTTCATGTAAACCAATCGGTTAGACTGGAAATTCTCTAACCTGAATTAAATCATATTCTCAGAGTGCAGAAACCATGACTGAATCAAAATCATGAGGATCAGAAAAGATGAGATCACATTGAATGATTATTAGAAACTTGCAGAATGACATACCAAACAGAAATAATATTTTGTTTAATAAATTAAGAAGCAATTTTTAAAAAGAGGGTTTTGTCAAGGACATTTTTTGCATTTACAGTCTCTTCACAATTATTCCAGATAAAGCAAAGGATGCCATTGGGCTGCTTAAAGGAGGACTGACATTGGCTGAATAGAGAAGAGGATTTAAATACTATCTGACATTATCAAATCAAACACTTTAAAGCAATAGTGAATTGAAAGCACTTTAATCCATCTCTTACATTTACAAGAAGAGAAAGGTTATGTAAAACTTGTAATATTATTTTTTTTTAAAAAATGGATTCTTCAAATGTGTCAACACATTATTAGACAAAAGTTATCTTTTCAATGTCAGCAAGGAATAGAGAGAAGAGGTATCATTCCAAGTGGTTTGTAACAAGCTATAATCCCAGTGTTTAAAAATGAGAGCAGGCCATTGAATAGCCTGAGTTTGTGAGTGGTGCCAGGAGGAATACTGGGAGCAAAACAATTAATTCTCCTGCAGTAGAGAGGAGTCATTTTCCTATTGTCAGACATTGTTTGCTATTCCTTGTCCTTGTCTGAGTTTCTGAGGTCGGTCTCAGTAGTCAAACTTCTCTTGGCATGGGCAAAATAGGGGAAAGAAAACTGTCTCCTTGCCCTTGACTGATGCAGGGGACCCAGGCATGCCCCTTCAGTCTCACCCTGTATGATCTGGAATTTTGCAATTAATGTAGCTGTACCTGGTAGAACTGAGTCTATGTCTGGCCACAACACATCCTCCTGTGGTGACAGAGGCCCAACAGTGTTTTCCAGGTCCATGGGGAAACTCTGACCTTTCAGTTTACATGTGCTTCTTTTAAGTGTGTCACTGTCACCCAGTGTGGGACTGTGCCAAATCTGTACCTGGCTGCTCTTGGCGACCTGCCCCACACCAAGGTCATCATTTCACCCTGCCTGCTGGGTCCTTTAAAAGCCTCTTTCAACTAGTTCAGCAGGAAAAGAAACAAGTCATAGAAATAATTCAGGTGTTTCTCAGTTCACTATGCACCTGTTATGGGGCAAAATAATATAGCCTATTCCAATGTGACTCTTTCAATTCATGTAATTGAATCACTACTGTTTTGGAGGTTGAGGTCAATAATTTGCTGGGGCAGATAAGCACAACATCAATGAGGAGATATACCCATCTTTGTCAGCAACAAATTTTGGTCACAATCTAGGGAGAACAAAGTGGATCCAGCAAATCAATTATAAGAAATAAAGATAAAAAGATATCCATTACCAGAACAACCAAGAAATTAGTATAGAGGAGTTGCATTATACTGTACCCTCTATTCAGCCTGATCCTTTATTATGCTGAGGTTCTCCATTATTATTCACTTCAATAAGAATCTTATAGCACATTCACAGCTCACAAAATCAGGATTGTGGTACTGTGACTGGTATGCAAATTGGTAATATGTGAGTATATTAAATATAAATTTAACTGTAAGGGGTTTAATCTTTGATTTGGAAGTGCAATGAGTGGGAGAACTTATTAATAGAGGCATAATTCTCATCAGATACATAGGTGTATGCAAATATCTTTTTTTTCCTTGCCTTGAGCCAATGTAATATTAAAAGATTCTATTAACCTTTTCTTTTTCCCAGAAGAGAGCTGGAGGAACACATCTGTAACACCATCTTCTCATCAACAAGTTTCCAGAGTATTTCAGGAGGATTACATACTGGACAATGGGCAATGCTTGTCTTGTAACAGAGTGGTGCTGCTATTCCCACATGCATTGTGAGAATGTAATTCCCAGACTTTTCAATCAATGTTATTGCAATGTTTCCAGACAAGAAGAAAATCTATGAATAATATTTTGGAATTAAGATAGATTTCAGAACAATTTTTTTTTGGTTCATGTGACTCAGAACATAAAGTGTTCACAAAATTAAAGTCTATTGATCTTGTGGGCCTCTCATATCAAACTTTGAGATGAAGAAGAACTTTCTTGCTAGTTTTCAGTTTATTGAGCATAATGTGCTTTATTTGCTGGTATGGCCATGTTGGTAGACACCCAAATGGGCTTGTTAGAATAAATTCTGATGGGATGGAGATAACATTCATTCAGATTCCAGTGAGATCAGACTGAAAGTGTTACAGCTATTTCAGTACTGATCCAGCTGAGCATCTAAGAGTGTTCTTGTCCTTAAGGCTTAGGAGCATGGACATAGGTGATTTTTCTGATCATATGAGTGCCCTGGATTTAGAATTCTCTAAGAAAAAAATCCTGGAGAAGGACTTGTCTCAAGGCCAGACCATCTTTCTATTCTTTCTTAGCTGCCTGATGGCTCTTACTTACATACCATGTAAGTACATACTTACTGATGTAAGTATCAGTACATCACTTATAGGGGCCTCCATATTAACTGCAGTCACCCCCAGTTTTAAATCTTTCTACTGCACAAAACCTGACAACTTTGGCTGTTCATTTATCTTGGTGTAAATGTGAACCTTATTGTATTACAGTTGTGAATATGGAAATAAATACACACATCACCCAGAGCCTTAAATTTGCTACACCTTCAGCTACCAGTCAGCAAGGCTGTTCCTTAGGTTTACAGTGAAATTATAGAGTAATACCAGCCTGTTCTACTGAGAAAGGGAAATACTGGAACAGCCATTTCTTTGAGTAAGGAAAGCTTAGTTGTGTTACTGGTTTGCCATAAATATATTCAGTATTTAATTTCTACTGTATATTGTGTGTCAGTGTTTATACTATAAAGCAAATCTTTGAGGAATGGTGTTTATATTACCTCTGCATCCATATGGACAAGAAGAATAATCTTGACTTAAAGTTCCTCCAGAATTCTGACAGGCAAAAAGCAGAGTTACAAGCACTACAAGATTATTTACAAGGTAATACCTTTTTTTTCTGTTGCATTTTGAAAGTCACTAGCAACCAAATACCCTCATTTAATGTTGAGAGAAGAATAGCAAGTCCTTAGATGAATGAAGTAGCAGCAGCAGCAGGTATGCTTCTCTCTCTCCTTAATCCCTGTCCTTTGGCTTTTATATCCACCATGCCTGAATCACCTCCACTGCCTTTCCAGCACTGCAGAGATGACTCCAAGCCAGCTCTGCCTACAGTCCCTGGAATCAGAGCCTAGGGTGGCATCTAACCTCGTTTTGTACTCAAGCCACTACAGTGTGCACTCACAGACCTGCACAGCACTTCCCATCACTGAACACACACAGCTGCACAGAAATACGGCACAGATGTGACACTAGGAAAAAAGTCACCCAGCCACTCTTCCAATAAAGAAAGAAACTATGCCTACTGGCCTGGTAATATGGTTGTGCTGAAATAAGAGGTAAAAGGCAAATGCAAGACAAAACCAGTTTAATGTGATGCCCTGTGTCGTCTGAAGTGACACAAAAAAACAGAGAGGTGGTCTCAGAAGAACCTGTTCCTCCCACCTGGGAATGATTTTGCAATATTAAGAAGACATGGAGATATAGAAATCAAGAGAGAAAATACAGAAATATTCAGGAGGACTTTGCTGTAAATCATTTAAAAAGAAGGAAAAAGCTTTAGGAAATGGCTTAGCTTTATCTCAAGGAAATGTGGAGGCTGTAAATACATTGACTGGAAAAATACCCTGAATACATCTATCTTTCCTGCTATTCTGGCTTGCTGAGAGTGACAAATTGCTTGATATAACCCTTATTCTATTTCATACACCTTGAAGAACCTAATAAAGTCTTTTAAGCAGAGGAGATGCTTTGAAACCTTTTCTGCAATTATAGGGGAGGATGCCCCTATTATGCTAAGAGATGAGCTGAACAAGTTTAATTTCTGTTTATGATTTAGGAAAATACATGGATATGTTGCTGCACTGAGAGACTTAAAGTCTGCTGTATATCACAATGGCATATTTATGAGCAGCACAATGTGATCCTCTCATTCACTCACAAAGAGAATGACATATACAAGCCAAAAGCAATCCCAAACCTCAGAGGAATCATGCGCTACTTCAGCTTCCAGTTTAGTGAAAATAAATTATTTTAATCTGTAACAAGTGCTGCAAAAATTTAAATAAGTGAACGATAAATACATAATAATAGGACTAACTATTCTTTTTCTCTGCCAATATTCTCAGTTATGATAGAACTTAATGAGATTTTTAATATAAAACTATACTACTTACTGCCATAAATTTCCTTGAAAAAACTAAAACATAAAGATGAGTAAAGTCCATAGTGAAAATAAATGGGCCAGATACTATCTTCTATTCCAACCCTTTATACAGTTTTGTCAGTGTATGATGCTTGCCACCTGTGGAGGTAGGATTCCTTGTTCCCACACGAATCACTTAATCTGCTCTAGGGGATTTCCTCAAGCACCCTTTTCCTTAAAAACCTCCACCCCCCGAGCTGTACATTCCATGCTCCTGCTGTCATGAGAAGAAGCAGAGAATTTAATTCAATATTTCTTTCCTCCTTAGCTCCTGATGAGAACAGGATTGATGACCCAATCAGGACTTTGCCCGCTTTCCCCCTATGAAGAGCAATTCAATAAGTGATCCTCTGAACAAAGGTCTGAATCAGCAAAGATCCCATCCTACAGTTCAGCCAAGCCAGGTCCTGGTTGTCTGGCCTGCTGGGGCTTGCTGATGTGCAGGTCTTTAGGGCTCTGTCACTGCTGGGCTACTGTCCTTGGACAAGTACAGTCCATATGTTGGGTAGTTTTATTGTGGTTTCAGCTCACACATCGCTATTTAAATTCCCTTATATAACATACTTCCTCAAAGTAATAGATTTTCCAATGGAAATGGTGCTTATAGATTTCCTAACAGAACTCTATTTTTGCTGTGATTGTTTTGTAGGACACCATTGGATATGGGAAATGGAATGAAATGCAGCTCTCCAAAGAATGGTGAATTTCTGAAATCTTTTACATTCTCTTTGGAAATAAATTTCTTTGGAAAACTTGTCAAGGCCACCACTTTTTAAAACTCATTTTCCACTTCTGTATCCTTGAAATACTTTAAAAATGTTTACTTGATTAAAAACTGACCACTCAACCTTGTCAAATTCTTTTCCTGCATGTAAAGACAAAGGAATGCATTGAGCTAGTAAATTATAATAATCCCATAATCCTAAGAGCATGTTTACAGAGTTTTCATATTGCTAATTGCCAGGGGAGTTGGCATTTAATTACTTTTTACAGTCTTCACACAATATTTCTCTTTTGTCCTAGCTTTTTAAAATATGCAGTTACCTTTTTTCTCAAATTACCTTAAAGACTCTAAATAACAGAAGAATTTTATTTGTCCAGTGTGATGAAACGTTTTATTTATCTGTCATATCTGGAATTTGAATACAGTTTTAATTTATTTTGCATGTTGAGATTTCAT
Source organism: Cinclus cinclus (assembly GCF_963662255.1). NCBI lineage: Eukaryota > Metazoa > Chordata > Aves > Passeriformes > Cinclidae > Cinclus > Cinclus cinclus. The sequence goes on from NC_085047.1 coordinate 47,436,170, forward strand.
ATGAGTTTGTTCTTTGACAATCTTGTTATTTATTTTGCATTTATTTTGTTTTCTTTCAAATTTATGCAAGATTAATAAATATATCTCTAACAGTATTGGCAGCTTTCCAGATAATTTTATTAATTTTCATTCTTACACTCCATAATAGCAGATAGCTCACCTTTTCTTTCCCCCTTCTTGGACCCTTGCCCAAATTCATATTCAAACTGAACTCACATTAAGGCTGAGAAGAATTGCTGGAATAAGATTTTAAAGATTTGGTCAAAACTCTTCAAGGCATAAATAAGCTGCCTGCACCAATATTGCTTCTCTGTTTACACATTTATTTCAAAATTAATTCTATTAAATATCTTTCCACATAAAATATGAGAAATATGAGAAACTGTTTAAATGGCTGCAAGGGAAAATGAAGCCACAACACTATATGAAAAGGTGTTCCCTGCACCATTTTGGAACATTTTATTCTGAAAAGCTGGAATTCAAAAGTAAGCAGTGTAACTTTGATGATGAAAAAGGATAGCATTTTGTTTTCCAAATTTATGCCTGTGACATTTAATGAATGCCCCCAAAAAAGACATCAAGACAAATAAACAAACAGAAACAAATAAACAAAAAGAAGCCCACAAAAATCACCAAATCCCCTTTCAGCGTAGGGTCATACCAAGGAAACAAATCTTCTTTGGAACTAATTCCTTAGAATCCTGTGCTCTGTGTAAAGTTTTCATGATTTTACAAAGTGCTCGACAAATCTCAGCAAAACATTTGTTTGAAGTGCACAACTAATAATTGTGTACAATTAAACAAAGAGTATCCAAAAGTGCTCATGCTATGAACAGTGTTTGTTTAATATTTTCAGATTAAAAAGAAAAAAAAAAAAGAAACATAGATACTCTTAAAATCTTAGTTTTTTGTTTTGTATAATGTTTCTAATTTTGAAATAAACCTAAGAAATTATTTAAAGACAAGACTTTCAGGCTAAAGAATTTTACTTCAAATCATAGCACAAAATTTTTTTTATCTTTTTTTTTGTTGTCTGTTTATTCATTTGTTTGTTTCTTTGGAGGGGGTTTTACTTTTGTTGCTTTTTGTTGTTTTGTTTGGTCATGGAGCTAAAAATTCTGTTGTCTGCACAGCTCAACTGGCACATGTTGCCTAAAGCAGTAGGGAAGCTTCAAGAAAAGCCAGCAGTGTCTCCAATTCAGAATACTTTTGGTTTGATTTGTAATGGATAGGGCACATTTTTGATTAAAAACCTGCATAGCAGCAGCTAGTAAGATTCAGTCACCAGGAAATAAACATTATTTTCTTCAGAGAATCTTCAAAAACTGTAGAAGTTAAATTAAAAAGAAATGTTAAATTTTTATTCTGTAACTGAATGCATAATTAATTTCAATAAACCTTAATGCATTCATGGTTTGGGGGTGAATGTTAATAATTAGTTATTAATCTAATTAAGGGGGTTACATGTACAAAGAGTTAATCCAAAATTTTAAATAGATCTTTATAGGACTTTTTCCAAATGACACTGGACAAAATTGGTAATTAAAATAGTATCCCTTCTTGCCATGATGTCATTTGGGAAAAAAAAAAACATTTGTGCTACTGCCTCTTCACTGAACTCCACAATGAACAATTCTCAGACAAATTTGAATTAAAATTCCTTTTAAACTTTTCTCCCCTTCTTTAATAGCAGCCTTCTTAGCACGTTGAGCTCCAGCTGGCCAGTTCTTCACTGCCATGCAGTTCCCATCATCTTTACCTTGGAGTAAAGGGGACTCATCCTGGGTGATGGCAGCACCTGTGGCGCTGATGTGACTTTTGTCTCCAGACATAAGGGATGAGGGCCACATTTATGAGCTAATAATTTTTGAGTGAGACATTCCATTTTCACAAAGAAGAGATGAGGGCTTGAGGGCTGCTTCTCCTGTGCATTTCTGCAGGCATGAGATGCAGCCGGGGCAGCTCCTGCGTTCACTGCATCTCCCTTCACTGCAAGGATGGAAGAGAGATGAAGCCATCATGTTCCAATATTTCCTTAGAAGTCTGATTTATTGATCTGTGATGATTTTCTGCTTCTCAGGAACACAGAGCTGGCAGCAATAACAGCTGTTGTTGCACCAGATCACCAGAGATTTAGAGAGTTCCTTATTTCCAGGGAGTATTGCTGCAGTGTGGAGGTCACGGTCCTGACAGAAAACCGGTGCGCAATGTTATACGACTTTCATTGCTGTAAAACTTCGAATCTAAACAAATAAATGTGTCCAATGCAATATAGCTCTCTTTTACGTCCTAGGCAAGTCTGCAGTTTCCATGGTTACCAAGGGGCAGCCTAGTAGAGAAACAATCCACATTTTCTCTCAACAGATTTTTTTGGGACTATACTTTTGAAAAGTTACACAGAATAAATTGGTTGTAACACATATCCACGTCTCTTGAATTTCCTCTTTATTTAGAAATTTATGCAAAAATCAATTGCACTATTTAAAACATATTAGACAGGGCAGCTATGAATATTCCTTATTCAAAACCCGCATGTCTTACAATGTGCATAGTCTTTATTTACATGGTTTACTCTGGTTCCTTCTAGAACTTAAAAAAAATTACTGTTAGTTATTTCACATCATTTTAAAATTATTTAAATAAATCAAAACTGTTCTTTTAGAAGTATTTCTGTCTACCAGGTTCTATCTTTCTTTGGAAGGCAAATGTAATAACAAGTGCCCCCCACTCCTTTTTTTTTTCTTAGCTTTTATTGCTGGGCAAATGCCATACGTTGTGCAACATACCTAAGTACTTTGAGTTTTAAGATTGGACTTTGGGCTCATTATCCCATGTCTGTTTAGCAATCATGTTTAATCAGAAACTTACTATACCAATACCAACAATAATGGTAATACTGATGATGTAGGATGTTCATTTTACAAACACCAGGTATTGACAATAATATTGGCATCAAAGATCATCAACAGCATTCAAAAATAAAATTTCAAAATGGCAACACTTCCACTGTTGCATCTGATCTCTCCAGATTGTTTGGAAATCCCAGACTAGGTTTCAGTCACATGTAGGTGCCAGTTTTGACTTCCCAATATACATTTTCCTTTTCATATTTATTACTTTTCTTTTTTCTCAGATGCCCTTTCTGATAAAACCTTATCTTTCCTTAGACAGTTCAAAGTGCTTCCCAGTGCTCAGAGGGCTGTTGAGGGGTTACCAGGACAGAAAACCCCAGATTCTACCTCAACCCCATCCTAGTTCATGTAAATCAGAGCAGGAGTAGTGTCCCCCATTAGATGAGATCTGCTCTCAGTAGGTTTAGCAGTTTGTAACAAGGCATCCCAGACCTCTGGGCCAACCAGTTAAATCTCACAGTCTTTGATGCCTTCCTTAATTCTCCCTAGTGGGAGAAGTACTGGGCCTTGCCCTCTGCAACACCATGTGCCACACTCAGCTGTCCAGCCTGGGGAAACTACTATCTGTGTCAGGTGCATGGAACTGGAAAAGGAATTAACATTGTGCAAGAACCCAAAGGTATATTTTCCATATGCAGTTGTCAGTAGCCCTTATAAAGCTACATGCACAGAGTCACAAGTCTTACAGTGGCCAGACGTGGCTTCACTCTGCTGAGCCATGACCTAACACAGCACTGCAGACCCTGCCTCAGTAACCACCTGGCCACAAAGAGCATAGTGAGGTCTTTCAGCAGCTCCTGTTGTAAGTCTTTCCTCACAGCTGTTTCTGATTTTTTTTTTTTTACTTGATTTATTTTTAAAAAGCCTCTATAATACAGGCAGAACTTCAGGAACTGCTCTGACAGAGCTGTGTAGCATGAGACCATCACCAGCTTACCACAGGCTCAATGCAGCTGCACAGACAGTCTTCACCTATTTTCTTGTTATATCATGTTACAGATTAACATATCATTTGATGCCTTCTATTTCCTCTGCTTTTCATGTTTCTCTCAAATTGACTATCACAGACAATTTTCAAGTAGATCTGTTAGCTTGCTTTTCTCTAGTAAGAATTCTAAATTTTCATTTACTGAATATATTAATACTTCTGTATTCCCATGTCATTTTTGCTTTCTTCTCTAAAAGTAAGAAAAGGGCTGAGATTGGTATCATCTTTACATTTAATGAGATTTCTATTCCTTGATTAAGTTTTCCTGGCATCTCTGCAGTTGATGTGAACTATACTCACATAGAGTAGACATTATCATTAACGTGACCATAGTGACCATAGACTATTTTAATAATAGTACTGACAATCATTACACAGTTTGCTGCCTACACAAACATGGGTATACAGAAGAATTTATTAAGTGTTCCTAAGTGTTTAATACTACCCAAAATATCTCTTCTTTGCTTCTGAGATTTATTAGCTTTGGCTGTTTTATCTTCATTATAATTGTCACTTTTAGCTCAACTAAGAACAACTTTACTTAAATGCTTTGATAGCTACTTTTGAACTATGAATCCAGTTAGATGGGGAATATGAAATTTGATTTTAAAGAAATCAAACTACTATTAACTATTTAGTTGCAAGGACCTTATTGCCATTTTTCATTTCATGAAAGTAAAACATTGATTTTAAAATTATAATGAACACCTAATCAGGCAGTAAAAAATAAAACCAACGAATATGCTCACAGATTTAAATGCCAAAATTTCTATTATCTCATTTTGAGTGCTCAGGTATGTGAAACTGCTCTGAATCTGTTTCAGCTGCATTGAAATATCACCCTTCTCTTCTTCCTGCCAGGAAAGCAGCTGAATAACCTGCCAGGTAAACTCTCCCACCAAAGGGTATTTCCAGCATGTCTGGCAACAATACACATATTGCTTAATATTTTCATCAGGATGTTCACTTCTTTTTCTTTCTTGTGAAAACACACGACATGCACAGCACTGAGATCTGCAGAATACCAATTGCTTTCTGATCACTGAAGAAGGCTACTATACTTCCCTTTCTCCTGTAGTTTGTTGATTTTTCAAATCAAGACTAATTCCAAGAGCTAATGGATAGGAGATATTTCCAAGAATACTACTTATTAAGAGGGCCCTGAGTGGGTGTCTTTTGTTAGCATCCAAGGCACCTCCAAAACTGCATAGGGGTTAAGGGGGTTTGTGTAAGCTTTTTGAACACAGTCCCCACACAACATTTTGAAGTAGAGGACACTTGATTACACTTTGTCTTTTTGAGTCTCCTGCAAGGGGTATCCTAAGGATACAGGATCATCTGGAGAGTGGTTATGTGCCTGTGGGTAGCCTCACTTCCTTCAATTCTCCTGTGAACTAGGAGCTGGATTAGCTCAGGGAAGTTGCCCCAGGGATCCAAGACATCTGCAAGGCTGGAAATTAGTTGCACGCTTCACTTTCCAAGCAGTTATTTGAGGACAGAGACATTAGAGTTTAGATGGGGTATAACTCTCAGTCTGTGGTCCACAGAACAAACACAGGTAAATTTCACCTTCAAGTTATACAGGACAGCATCTATCTTTTCCTTCTAATGACCAATACTTAATATTATTGGTGGGAATATAATTAAAGACCAAGCTATGGCCCCTCTGGTATATTAGCTTATAAGTTCATTTCTGTATAGCCTTATGTATTTAGACCTGTGTAAGGATTTAAAGGTAAAATGTTTCTCTGCTGACAGACACTAAAAAGAGTTCTATTTGGGATCCAATTGGGATCCTCCCTTCAGCTAATGAAACCAATCCTTTTGAAGTTAAGTATGCTCACAGCTTTTAATTTGCAATTTACTACAATTAAATAGCCAAGAGCACAGAATCTCTCAAAGATTTCTCGAAATGCATTGTAAAATCTGAGATGGGACAAACTCTGGCAATTCCAGTTGTAGTAAATATTTAGAGGAGTGGGAGCACAATTTTCAAGTATTTTACCTCTGGAAATTTCTGTGAGATTTACCCAATATCCTTCTGAATTAGAAAATAATAATTTTATCCACATTTGAATTTACTGATTTTAAGAGGAAACCTGGAGAAAAGAAGCCTAGGGGTGAACTTATCAATGTGTACTGGTAGCTGTTGGGAGGGAATTAAGATAAGGGAGCTGGAATCTGCACAGTAGTGCCCAGTGCCATATCCCCATATAGAGATATTGAAAACCCAACGAGGCACAGTCCTGGGCTACCCTAATTTAGCTGACTCTGCTCAAGCAGGTGGGGAAGGACTAGACAGTCTCAGGAGGTCCCTTCCAACTTTTACCACTTTGTGAGTTTTTTGAAACCAGTCTTTGGAATAAGGACCTTCTCCTAAATGACTTCTCCTTATTCTGCTCTAAACACTGTACAGGTTTTGAAGTAAACCCTAAAACCATAAAAAAAAAGGTGTGGGAGGTTTAAGTAAGTTAGGGAATTTCTTTATCAGTTTTTTGAAACTTCATTTTTGGCAGCCTATGATAATATCTTTATATCTAAAATATTCTGTGTTAGAGAGAACACTTTATTAGCCCAATACCAATTTCAATATCTGTGTCTGATTATCAAATATATCTTTGCTTTAACACTTCTTTGATTCATGTCTTCTAATGAGGAGTTTGTTTGATCTGCAAGCTCATATTTCACTATACTTAAAATGAAACTGTGAATTATAATTTTTTAAGATGATTCCACTGTTTTACAGGAAGATGGACTCCACAACTCTTTCTCATTTTATGACTAAGAGCTACTTATTCAACAAGATTTTTTTTCTGTTGCTCCTAGTCATTAACATACAATGAATTTACCTTTCCCTTGAACTAAGGAGGTTTCATTTTTAAATCTCTAATTCTACAAAGGAGAAAATTTATTTTACCTTAAGCCTTAAAGATTTGTAAAACTGTCCATTTCCCTGCTGTCTTGTTTACTTGTCCATCTGATGCTGATGGATGAGCTGTGCCAGGTCAGGCTGTTGTTTCTGTTGTAATGATCTCTCTCTGTCTTTTCTACTGACAGTTGTAAAATGCTTCCAAATTATAACTAACTATCCTGCTAACGCAGTTACTAATGTAACTTTAATGTTCCAAGATTTTGATTTATGGCTCCACATTGTGTTATCCTTGCCTCTCCTCTTGACTGATATTTTTTGATCCTAAGAAAACAGATGTTCATAGAGAAATGTATTTCTTTATTTGGTTGCTTTAGTAAGCATAATTTTTTGCCAGTGTATTGAATGGTAATAGGATAAGCATGTACCAGAACTGGCCTTAGCCCGGCTGAAGTGTTATTAATCAGGTCCACATAAATAAATGTTTTAAAAGACCAGTGGTCTGAAGCTGCTTACAGCCTTGAATCAGTCCCTCAAGGATAAGTTCTTCAATTGTTTCTCCTTGGGGTCATATATTTGTGATGCTGATTTGATATTTTTTAACTCAGGTCCCAAGTGTCATCTGTCTATACAAGAAACTTATTTGTGGGTTCATGAACACCTTTAAATGACTTTAATTTTTTCCTCTCAGTATTGTTTTCAGAACTTTCGAAATTAGCTTAAAATTAATCTGGTAGCTATAATGTCACAAAAATAGAGAGACTCAGTTTATCTCTGAAGAGCAATGTTTGGGTGCAGTGGCAGATAGAACTTTTTTTGAAGGGCCTTGCCCTGAGGCTGCTCTCTATTCTGAGTGCTAAGAAGATGTGTCTAAATGAAATCAATCTTTGACACTTGAACTTAGGTCTTGTGCCCTGTTATAGCAGGAGTGCTCTGCAGCACTCAGATCTCCTTCTGTTTCTCTCTGGCTCTGCAGTACATTGCTCATTGCACAGCCCTGTAACCCAGTGGGAGAATTTTATTTATCCACAGGAGGAGCCTGGGCAGCACATCCCACTGTGGAGCACGCAGGAGGCTGAGCACTCCACTAGTGATCACACTTTGCCTGCAAAGAGCACTCTGTCCTCATTAGTACGAAGGTTTTCAAGTGTTTCCAAATGCTATTGTTATTTGAGATAGAGAAATCCTGACACTTGATATTTCCCAGATTTGAATGCTACTTGCTGATGCCACATAAGAAAAGAATTGGTCATTGCTTCTTTTAATAAGTCAGGTTGATCAAATTCTCAATGTACTCATCTAATGGGAGATGTCTAGAATTTGTCTAAAGCTGGTTACTCCACTGGATAAAAATAAACATAGACAGAAACCCTGCTGGTGAACTTGATGCAGTTTACATTAGGTTTTGAATTAATTATTTTCCAGGAATGCCTACAAGCAAACTAGCAGTTTGTCTGTAATTGATTGATTGATGGATTAATTGATAACAGCATGATTGATAATAGTCCAATGGCAGTTGCAGATTGTATTTTTTCATTATTTAGAAACATTTTGTACATATTCACGTTTTGTATTTTTAAAAGAGAAGCAGGTGTAGCAGAAATTTATTGTGGTAGTGGAAAGAGGAGTTGAACTGTTAACAAAAGTGTTTCAAAAGCACACAAAAACACGCACCCTCCCCCTTCAAATAGGCTTTGTCTGTGATTAGAAGTAAAATTTAGGTGCAGTTCTGTGATACTTGCTCCGTGCATACACGGAGTCTGAAATAACTACCTAGAGATACATCCAGGTAGGCAGAGACTAAGACTTCAGCTGAACTCAACTCAATTTTCAAGGTAGTGTGAACACTTGGACATAAATGAGTTGTGTTGACTTCAATGGACAGGCACACAGCTAAAGCACCGTGCTGTACTTTGTAACCATGAAGTTTCAAATTGCTTTATCTTTCACTGCACAATTGTATCATTTTTCATTATATTTCTGTGCATTCCTTTCATGAGAATTATTACATTATCAAGCAGAGCAGAAAAATGAGACATAGGAGTTACAGTTTCCTGCAAAAGTGCCAGATATAATAGTTTTCTCTTTATCACATTCCCTTTTTCAGGCAGCCTGCCAGCTACTCTTTTTGAACGAACTAAGTTCTAGAAAGGTTTCAGAACCTGCATATATCTTTTTCAAGCAACTTTGTTCACTTAAACTCTTTCTGAACATTATCTATTGCATTAACAATAATGCACTTTCAGATCTTCTGAGCATCCCATTAGGCTGTACCTAATAATTAGGTTCTTGGTAAATGATCTAATTTTCCCCATATTCATAAGGCTACTAATTCTTTAAGCATGATGCAAGACCTGTATCACAGCTCCCGGTGAAAAAAGTAACTCAAAACAGACTTCTTTTTCTTCTCAGTGGCTGTTAAAATCTGCTTAGTTAGGAGAAATTATTGCATCCACACATAACATGCTACTTTTGCTCCACTTAAATATTTTTAGGAGGTAAGGTTCTCATTGCTAGTTCTCTGCATGGACTTCTTTTATTTATTAGACATAGTAATGAATAAATTATCTGTACTTCCTTAATAGGATCATTTTTCCATTTATCTATTTAATGGGAGGAAACAAGGCTCTAGTAACACAGTAAAGCATTCTGTTAGAGATTTAGATATCTGATGGCAGCAAAGCATACACTGCACAAGGCAGGATGTTTTTTTGGATCAGTCAGGCTGCAGATGACTAGCAAAATATTCCCAAACAACATCTAAAATCCTTGGCCTCCCTGCTTTTTGCTTTTCTCTGAGGCATCTGAGTCTGTTCTTTGTCCACACAAAGCAGTTCTGAACACAGCAACACATTTGCCATGAGTTGAAAACAGCCCAGCAGCTGAATCAGTGATGTGAATGACAAGGGGGATGCATGGCTCTTCACACCAGGTGCAAAGATTTCCTGGTAAAGCAGCTCTATCGATCCTTTCCTTGATTGTGGAGCTAGAGAGATCTCTGCAGTTCCTGTGCTGATAGGCAGCCTAAGAGAGAAAGGATTGTGATGGAGAAAAAGGTCTCTTATGTACTTTTCCAGATTATTAACTAGCTTTAGCTGAATCTGATAAAGCTGCATACATTCACAGCTGTTTAGGACCACTTCACTGTGGAGTCTGAAAGACCCCTGAGATAAGTCTGGTCTGAAATTTATGTAGGTTTTCCAGCCTGTATTTTCAGATTCTTCTAAATTTTGCTTGTTCTATTCAGGACAATGTGATTTCCAAAGTGTGTCTTGAGTTGTGAAAATTGTGAAAAATTGAATTGTGAAAATTGTGCTATGCAGAAGAATTCTCCGTAAGAATATGTAAAGCAAAATTAAGCAATGATTGAAAGCAAGTCTTTATGTAATAGCTTATATTGAATCACCTATTTCAAAGATGTGGTGTATTTTAATTTACGGCAATTGCTGGAGATCATTTGGAGTAACAAGAAAATACTTAGTTCTTGTTTTGCAACATGAGAGATGTTACTTGAAATGCCTGTTCTGAGAAAATACGTCTTGGTGAGTTGGATTTAAAACAAGAACACTGAGAAAATAAATGCTCAGTATTAGTAAGGAATTACTTATCAGGCCGATGTTCAGAACCAGCCAGGCACAGCCTGTTCCTTTGTGAATGCTTTTTATGTGTCTACTGGGTTTGCATGGCAAGGTTTTGGTAGTGCGTGGTTACAGGGCTGGCTTCCGTGAGAAGCTACCAAAAGCTTCTCCCATATCCTACAGAGCCAACGCCGGCTGGCTCTGAGACAGAACCATCACAAACCAAAAAAGCCATCAGTGATGGTGGCAGCACCTCTGGGATAGGAGACTTTAGAACCAGGGGAGAAGTAGCAGCAGAAGCTGGAGAGAGGAGTGAGAATATGTGAGTGAAACAGCCCTGCAGACATCAAGATCATGAAAAAAGAGGCACAGGAGGTGCTCTAGGCACCAGAGCTGAGACTCCCTTGCAGCCTTTGGTGCAGACCATGGTGAGGCAAATGTGCCCCTGCAACCCATGGAAGACCATGGTGGAGCAGAGATCCAGCTGCAGCCCATGGAGGATCCCATGCTGGAGCAAGTGGATGTGTGAAGGAAGCTGTGTCCCCGTGGAGAGCCCACAATGGGACAGGCTCCTGGCAGGACTTGTTAGCCCGTGGAAGAAACCACACTGGAGCAGCCTGTTCCTGGAGAATCCACACTGGAGCAGTTAGTGAAGATCTGCAGCCTATGGGAAGGACTCAAGTGGGAGAAGTTTGTGGGGTTCACAGTCTCCTGAGGGAGGGACACCAGCCTGGAGCAGAGGAGGAGTGTGAGGAGTTCTTTGTTGAGGAGGAAGGAGCGACAGAGGCAACATGTGATGAGTGGACTGTAGTCCCCACTCCCTGCACCCCCATTCCCCCTGCACCACCACTGGGAAGAGGTAGAGAAGTCAGGAGTGAAGTCTGTGAATATGGAAGGGGTGATGGAAAAAAGATAGTGTAAGATTTGGTTTCATTTCTCATTATCCTACTCTGACTTGATTGGTAATAAATCAAATCAATTTTCTACTTCTCTGTCCATTGTGGTAATTGGTGGGCGATCTCTTCCTCCTCTTATCTCAACCCATGAGATTCTCCTTTTATTTTTTCCCTCCTGTCTATCTGTGGAGGGCAGTGAGAGTGGCTTTGGGTCAGCACCAGGCATCCAGTCAGAGTCAATCCACCAGAGTGTGACTTCATGTGACTTCACAGTGCAGTGATTTGAATATCGAGCACACAATTGTTTTATAGCCAGCATTGTGAAATCTCTTTAACCGAATTTGGTGCCCTAACACTGTATTTTAGTAATTTCAGAGATATATTGGCTACTTGCATATTTGCATTTGAAAGCATTGTTTTTAATTAGTCAGGGAAATAAAAATTAGATCATGCAGGTAACAGTAATATTCATATTTAAACTCTTTAAGTGAACACTTTATCCTATACTTGAACCAAGTTGTTTTTTTTTTTTTTAATAAGGAGAAGGCTTTTTCTGTCAACATTTATTTTAATCTAAGCTATTTCATTATTATAAACCACTTTAAGTTCTTTTTATTTTTGTGCTGTTCTTCTACTTTTGAGAGGTAATTTTCTCGGCATCACCCCGACCTTAGAACCTTAAGCTAATACTTACCTTCAAAGTATGCTTACGATGCCACCGAGTGACATAATCAAGCATTTCATAATTATTTTCTCTTAACATGTTTACATGCTTCACTACCCCTTTTTTAATCCTTTCAGTTGATGATTCTTAGCACAAAGAAGACTCAAGTGGCATGAAATATTTCCATAAATTCAGGCTAAAAAGAAAAAAAACCACTTCAGTTATTCTGGTCTGAATAGCAAGAAGTGTCATTTTCTTCACATATTGACTTCATGTGAATAAAAACAACATACCTGGGCAGCAGGAGATGAAGAATCATTAGGAAATAATTTCACGACAAGAAGCACAGATAAAAGACAATTGGTTGTCTAAACATTATGATGTACAGGGCAATTTCAACATTCATCCTGACCAAGATAGATCAGGACTAAGAAGAGCACAGGACTATGTTTTTAATCCTAGATACTTTCTAGTATTTTTAAAGAGTATTTTAGAATGCATCCTAAAAGCGCATTGGACATGTTCAATTGGCCAGCAGAATAACATGCCTGTGATCACCATAGATGAAAACACTGTCCAGTAATCTACCTGAAAGAATTGTTTCTGCCTTTGTGTAGTATTCACCTAAAAACTAGATCCATTAGCGTGGAGGTTATTCAATGTTGTTACACTTTTCCTCAGTGGTTGGTAGTTATATGGCCACTTCTAGCAGTTTCTAACAGGTAGAGGCTGCCTCTATTAAGCAGGACTGCTAGTCAGCAAGATGCTGGGCTGCAGTCCTGGGAAAAGCAATGTCTCAATGTGTGACCTTGGCAGGTTACTCAATTGCCACCCACTCAGCATCAATCAGTCCTCCCGGAAATTTGATTGAATAACAGTCTCATGGAAAATCACATTTTGTGAGCACTGGATTTTCATGGATAAAATTACAGTACTTTTAGGAAGTAGAAAAAGTCTTCATTTCAATTTTGCTGATAGCCCCTGTTCTTACAATCCGTATTTTATCTTTGTATATATATAAATATATATAAGTGATAAGTGGCTCCTCTGGGAAGAGAGGAATTTAGCTCTAAGTCCCAGGATATATCTATGCAAGTACCTAATTTTGCACTAAAGGGGTGGATTAGTAGAACAAAAGAGATAATGCTGAGCCCCCTAATCCCACACAATCCATGGCCCATGGATAATATCTGGTTATGTATAGTCTGGTCTCCTGGATTGAACCTGGTTATGAAACATGAATCTTGAAGCTGTTCAAAGAGCTGTTTGAAGAGTTTGAAACTTCTTGGTTTCATATGCTTGTGTGCATTTGTGATTGCAGTGCATGTGATGCACCCTGGATGGGAGATTCCCATTGGGTTTCCACCAAAATACATCCAGTTCCCACCCCCAGAACTGGTTTATAACTTCCGAGATGTGGGAAAATTATGATATCCAGGACTTCCCTACAAGCTCACACTGTTGTTCCAACCTGAAGCCCTAATGGAGATGAAGCCACATCATCTGAGTGGGGTGAAGGCCACTGGAAGCATCTGCCTTAGGATTGAAAATAAAAGAGAGACACTTTATTGGGTAATTACTCAGTGTGCCAGTACTATGTTTTGAATAACTGTAAATCTTGAAAGTGTGAGAGATGCCATAGTCAAGAAATATGCTACTCACTACTACTGAGTCAAGGTCAGAGGGAAATATTAATCTGACCACTGAGAAGCATTTCACAGACTGCAGTATTTTTGTTGAAATACTTTCCAATTTCTTGCATGCAGAAAGCTACAGAGGAGAAATGCTGGGTTCCATGGGCAGGGAAAGGAGTCTGATAAGAAAAGATTTCACAGTTAATTCCTACAGCCATGTTTCTTTCTTGTGATAGCAGACAAGTCCTTCCTTCTACCACTTCTCAACAAACACAGGGAGCTTAAGGCTGGGACTTTCTGCTGGGACAGGTGTTGAGACCTTCAATTACCAGCATAGCTATTCCTCACCCAAGGCTTAAAACATGAGAGACAATATAAGACTATTTCTTTTGAACTAAGACTGAAAGGTTTGTTAAAAGGAATCAATTATTTTCTGCTTTTTAAGACCTATTGTAAGAGTTATATTAATGTTTACCTCTGTTACAGTTCCCACATAAGACTGCCAGGACAGTCATTATAACAAACAATGTGATATAATCTTAATGAAAATAGAGTTGTCAAAGGAAAAGGAGATTGGAGTTGAAGCTTCAGGGCTAGTCTTCATGTGTTTACAGAGCAGGACTGACTGCATACTTTATTTCCCACCCCCCACCTCCCCCCCAGTCTACTATGCTTAAGGAAAATTTAATATATTTGCATTGTAAATTACTATTCAGTAGCATGAGACACTATAGCATTTTCCAGTGCTTCATATTAGTTTTTCAGAGCAAAATACCAGAAGAAATTAAATACTTATTCCCATTGCTGGCTTTCTTTCTTTTCATGGTTATTTCGTTAAAAAAAAGAAGTGATGGCCACATTCTTATAGAGTAAAAAAATAGGAGGAGTTTTTTATCCTGAAAAAATTTTGAATTAATTTGAATTAATAACATAATAACATGAGAATACTGGAGGATACTTCCATGGTACTGGACAACCAAGACAATATCATTTATTTCAGTTGTATGTGTCTAGAATTTTAGATCACAAAATAAACAATAAGACCAAGTTATACTGGTACCAAATTTCTTGTTCCTATGCAGACACAGGAAAGAGAGGAACACTACTTGAATTTAATGGTGTTGTGAGGCTACTTGTGGGTATCAGAATGTAAATTTTCAACCGGGATAAATCATCAGGTCTTACTGATTTCATAGGCATTAGAGATAATCTCAGATTTGTCACTCTGAGTGTTTGAGCATCACATTCTTTACAGCGCTTTCTCTCGCTCTTAAAAGTAGAGATATTCATTATCATTAAGTACTGTTTTGTTGGCAAAAGATCATTTTGTCTTTGATCCTGAAGTTCCCCACCGGACTTGGACCATCTTTCTGTGCTCTCAGTATCCAAATGTGATTCAGTGACTGGATAGTAATACTCACTCAGGTTTGTTGAGCATCCTTGCTACAAAGCCTCTGAGACACAAGACATCACACCCCACACGCCTAAGGCAAAGGATCAGACCACCAGAAATAATTTCCCATTTAAAGCTGCTTTGCTATCAAGTTTCCCTGTCGGGGTATGTTGTGTCAGTTGGAATTGCTGAGTCAAGAATTGTTCTTATTTTTGCAGATGACAAGTTACCAAACTTACCCTGTCTGTCAGCTATTGGTGGCTTGGCATGTCTGGGCATTTGAAGGTCAGATGAGCCACCCAGACCTGACCTCTCTAACACAGGAGATACATGGGTCAGTGTTGTAGTTTTCTTGCCATCCCCACTTCCCTGTAATAGTTGCTACAGATTACTACACTGAGCATAACATTACAATTAGTTTTAAGAGAGAGTTTTGGGTTTGCGCTTTGGTTGTATTTTAGCCAATGAGAGTTTTCCTCATCTTAATAATCTGTGTAAGTGAATCAGTGAGAGCGGCTGTGTGCTGCAGGATCATAGTGACCTTCTTGACAAAGGAAGTGAGGCCTCAGAAGTTGTTCTGGTACTGCTGAGCAATTGCTGAATATTTGCCAAATATGGATCTGGGCATGTGGCCTCCATACAGTGAGGATTTTAGATTTTAATAAGAAGATATGTCCAGTTGCCCTATACCTATGGAACAGCCCCTTGCAGCCTTCTGCCAAAGCTTCATCTATGTGTGAGCAAAAAGGAGTAGGACCACAGCCATGGCCTTGACTGACATCTGGGACTCTGGGGAGGGTAAAGAGGAGCACGCAGGTGGGACCCCCACACCTTACTTCTGGCAGCAAGATGAGATCCCTGACTCCAGGCTTGGGGCAGAAGCACAGTTCTTACCTCTCCCACTCGCTGTGAGATGCAAAAGCTCCAAACAAGCCTGGTCCAAGCAAAGCCAGGCCCCTGCCTTCATGTGCAGCTGGAAGCAGAAGGACATCAGTGAGGGATGAGGGACAAGTTATATCAGGCTCACTCAGCCATGCATGGAGCATGCCAGTGCCACCACAGTGCGTGATTTACACCTCTCAGGGTCGGGTCTGTTGAAAGGAATCAGAGTCGTCATGGCCATGGCACAAGCACTACAGGACAGCAAAGCAGAGACACACACTCCTGTCATGTGTCACACAAGCAGGCTGTACCTTCACCAAGCAGACTGAGGGTGTCAGGAGTATAGACCACAGAGAACACATCAATGGCCTGTGAATGATGAGACATGTCCCAAAGGCAGCACAGGGCAGTTTTCCCATATGTCATATTCACATAATGCCAAAAAACCCCTAGAACTGCACATGAAACTTATATCTCTCCTTGTGCATAAATTATTAATTTTTCATAAAATAATCATTTCAGTCCTGAGTCTGAGTCCCAGACTAGATGGAAATTGTTGAACCAATGTCTTCTCTTTTGTGTCACTCTTATTCTATGCCAGTGGATGGAGAATCAGTAACACAAACTCTAGAGGTTTGTTCCTGCCTTAAGGGTGACACTTTAGCATCTCCTACATGTCCGTTGGTCCCAGCAGAATAGTCAGCTGTGCTCTTCATCCCAGTGCATGCAGAGACAGTAAGTCTTCCCTTTATATATACAGTCTTGGTAGTTAATCACTTTGTCTTTATATAACCTTGAAAGTATGTCAGATTCTCACTTTCTAATTTCTATATGGTTATTGCATTTTAGCAAAAGTCTATTTTGTGTTTATCCAGCTGTGAGAACCATCAAGGTATATAAACTCTATGAGAAATACTGAGAAACGTCTTCTTAAAAAGTATTTTAAATATTCAGTTTACTGCCAGTGTTTATATATGAAACAGAAGTAAAAAATATTGCCAGTATTAAAAGAGACAGGACACTTGCAGCTGGTTTCGCAGGAATAATCCAGAATGTAGAATCATGGAGCAGTATCTCATTTTACAAGATGCCTCAAACTCATTTGATGGAATAGTCTTATAATTGTTAGTGCAAACCCCCAAATTTAGTAGACAGCTTTGATATTTTCATTTCTTGATCCTAAAATATGATAATTTTACTAAATTGTAATTTTGAAAATTAACTAATTTTACATAAACCACCAAGTGAAAAGGTTACAAGATAACATATTGTAATTTTTGTATTAACACAAAACAAAAGTGTAAAATGATAAATAAGGAACATGTGCAGTGAACTTATATTGATCATAAGTACATTTGGAAAGCTGCTTCTGAAAAAAATTGACTTTTTTACTCTTGAAAATGTAGAAGGTATAGATTAGTAGTTCTTCATTGTATACAAAATGAGCCAACTACAAAAGATTTGTGTTATGTGACTGACACTTTTTATACCCTTGGAAAGAATTTCAAAAATATCTAAATGACTTACATGAAGTCACTGGTAATTAACCTTCATCATTTCTTACATGCTTTTGAAAATACTTAAGGATTCAGGCTAGAATTTTTATGAGCTTAGAACTCATTCCTGGAGCTAGATTTTCTGATGAGGTTAACATTCAACTCCCACTGAAATGCTGGAATAAACAACTATATATCAAGGGTTCAAGAGGACAGCAAGTCAAGCTCTGCTAGAGCTTTCAAAGGTTATTTGAAACAGTGGCAAATATTTCTCAATCCTTTTAATTAAAAGAAAGCAAGGAAAAAGAAATTTATTGAGAAGGTCACGTTTAAAGATAATCTTGAAAGGTCCTCAAAACTAAATGAACACTTGCTTCACTTGTCAATACAATTAATGATGTTGAATTTTGGGACAAAGCAGGACCATAACGAGAATGGAAATAAGCAGAAACAAAACTGCAAGATACTTGTGAATTTTGACCAAAGCTTTGTTGGAGTTGCCATATCAACTTGCAGATTCTGCAGTCAGGTTTTTCTAACATTGTATTGCTCAGCTTGTTTAACAACTGTTTACTATATGTTAAAAAAAAAGGAGAACCAAGATATTGACAGTTTCCTCCAATTTGTTTCATTGCACTTGAAAAACACTAACTTTTTGCCTTTACTGCAGATCTTAACATAGTTACACAGAATCATTCTGAGGAAGGGTGATACAGATGGCACAGTCACATGTGGAGCAACTGTTCTTCATGTCCTTCTGAGATAAACATCTCCCATGCTACTAACCAACCTTAGAAGTACTGATAGTGTTAACCATGCAGCCCAGTGTTTCATATCCGTTGTCTGGACACTGATGTCCCAGATGTCTGGAGGACAGTAAAGGTACTACCCGTACTTAAGAAGACAGACATATGTGACCTGGTGGATGATATTAAGGGGGCAGGTTAAGAAGAGGTAGCAGTAGGTAGCTGTTGAAAGTACGTATACAAAAAGAATGCAGACATTGATGTGGATTCAATCTCAGCCTTATCACTTTTGTTTCTATGAATCAAACTGGGTTCAACAAGACCAAGTGCTGGGTCCTACACTTCGGCCACAACAATCCCATGTGGCACTACCGGCTGAGGGCAGTGTGGCTGGAAAAGTGACCCAGCAGAAAAGGAACCTGGGGATGCAACAGCAGCTGAACATGAACCAGAGTGTGCCCAGGTGGCCAAGAAGGCCAATGGCATCCTGGCCTGGATCAGCAGTGGTGTGGCCAGCAGCACTACAGAAGTACAAGTTCCCTTGTACTCAGCACTGCTGAGGCCACACCTCAAGCGTCTTGTTCAGTTCTGGGCCCCTCAATTTAGGAAGGACATTGAGGGGCTGGAACAAACCTGATGAGTAGTGGATGAGAGAGCTTCCCCATATTGTTTATGCTGGAGAAGAGGAGGCTCAGGGGGGACCTCACTGCTCTCTCCAGCTCCCTGAAAGGAGAGGTAGCTAGGTGAGGGTCAGCCTCTTCTTCCAGGCAACAAGCAGCAGGATGAGAGAACATAACCTTGAGCTGCATTGGGGCAAGTTTAGGTTGGACATCAGGAAGTATTTCTTCACAGAAAGGGTAATTAAGCATTGGAATGGGCTGCCCAGGGAGGTGGTGGAGTCATCATCCCTGGAGGTGTTTAAGGAAAGACTGGATGTGGCATTCAGTGCCATTATCTGGTTGGACAGGGCAGTGTTTGGCCACAGGTTGGACTCGACCTCAGAGGTCTTTTAAGGATCACAGGGAATGAGCTAAGTGCCAGGTACACAGAGCTGTATTTATCACTCTTAGCTCAGGCACCTCATTTCAGTTAATTAGGAATTCTGTTGCCCAAAAGCCAATAAAAGGAGACACAAAGGGGCATGTTTAAAGAGCAATTCTGTTCTGAACCATTGCTGGAACCACTTACATCTGTTCATGGACTATACAGCGAGCACACTGCACTAAGAAAATTCTTTGAAAAGAGGTAAGAGGAACTTATGCTGTGAATTAGAAGGTCATGAATGAAAATGATCATGAGGGGAGGTAACACCAGTTCTTTTTTATTTGTAAAACAGCAAAATACAACACTAGGAAGCATTAGTTGTACAGGTTGTGAAGCATCATTCCTCTTGTAGAAAGTGCTCATGACACTTCATCTTTAATACAACACAAGACTTGTCACCAATGCTCTAGAAGAGTGTCTTTGACTTGAAAAAGTTAAAGAATAGCATCATCCTGAGTGTGAAAGACTTTGCTTGGTTGGTTTGACAAAATACAGGTTAATAAAACATATGGCTGCTAATAAATACATGTTGGGTTAAACACTAAGAGGAAATAAAACTGTATATGCTAAAGAATAACACTTGAACAAAAACGACTGGTGGGTAACTGAGCTGAACACAAGTATCTTTTAACTCTGACCCTACTGAAATAAACTACCCACTGACCTGTCTGGAACAACTTTCCAGAAAGGATAACAAAAACATTTTTTTTCCTGTTTAGAATTGAATGAACTTTATGAAGGCAATTTGTTTATCTTGTTTGTCTGCAAGGGCAAACAACGGTCTACAGTGACTAAGGAGATCATACCTTCAGTGCTAAGCTCTTCTGAATGTCAGTGATTATGAGAATGATGGTTTCTGATTGCTGAAATATCTAGAAAATCTATTCCAGCTGAGTTGCTGAGCTGATTTTAAAAATCAGCCTGAAATTTAAAAATGAAAACTTGTATGTACTTTGATACTGAAACAAGATCAGACAAAAATGACAGTAAAAATTATAAAACCTCCTGTGGAAGCTCAGGATTTCTGTCTGGGTTTGCCATTCTAAGGACTGCCTCTCATTCAAACCTGGGAACAGAAGCAGTTTGTCATGCCATTGCTGTTAGGTCACTATTAGATGGTTAGGCTGTGATCTGCTTAGGCAGAAGTGCATATCAGGAGTAAACTTCAGATTCTTAGGTCTCTTGGAAATAAATCATATAATCTAGGGATAATAAAATCCATCATTATGGGCAACTCCTCTCTGCTTCCAATAACAATTGCCCGCTAAAATTCCATGTGTCATGGAATATAGCTATCATGTAAATAAATGAGGTTAATTTGAATTATTACATAATAAGATATTTTCCATGTTCAGAATCAAAGTTCTTGTTGTGGTGTCTCTCTGATGGCATTTTTTGTTTTTGCTTTTTTTATTCAAAAGCCATGGCAATGTAAGGAAGATGGGAGTTAAGAGAGTTGGAAAGCTGAGGATACATCTTGGAGAATAAGTCTGTGCTAGAAGTAGATGAGAGATTCACTCGAAATATTTAGGATACATAAAAACCACGGAAAAACTGGGAATCTACAGAAGACATCATCATTAAAGCACATGGATCACAGTGCTAATCACACAGAAACCTGTGTGCTTTAATCCTCTTTGTAGTGTTCTGCCTTTTAGACTATGAACTCTTCAGGGCAGGACTTTGTCTTTCTAGTGCTGCAATCAGCAGCTAGACTTTTTTACTTAATCAGAGTAATTGAATGTATAAAAAAATGGGGGGAAATAGCAGTAAAACCTCTCATACTTGCCAAATAAATACCACAGACAATAGTTCTTTTGTTATGACTTCATGATGTATGAGATCTCCCAATACTATTAGGAGATAACCACTAACAACATGTTTCTTCTAATATAGCATTGAGTTCAACAACAAATTTTATTCCAACATTGATTTCATCTAGTAACCAGATAGCATAAGACAATGCAGAGCTTTTGTTGCATGAGTGAACAATTTCAAAAGACTAAACAAATTTTCTCCTGAGGTTTATTTGAAGTAAAATGATATAAATATCTGTAATTTGTAAATTTGATACATTTATAGCTAAAGTTTTGGCACTGAAGACTTTGTATCTATATCATGTTGCTATTTCATATTACCAATCAAAACAAAAGCTCCGGTTCTTACCTGGCCTTATAAGAAAACTTTGTGCTCTGCATACATTGATGTGTTTTCAGTATGAAATCCTGTTTAGGTCTGGTAGCTGAAGTGCTAAGCTAATCTCCCGTTTTCTGCAGAGATAATAACATGCTAATAGAAACGCCTGACAAGTGACTTGTATTATTTAGCAATTAGCAACTGCCACTGTAACAGAATTGAAACATCAGCAAGGACAAAATGTGAAAAACAGTACGTGGTTTTTTGTTTTTTTTTACCCTGGGACCATTGTTCTGTTGGAGTGTTGTGCTCCTGTGAAGTAAAACCTTTGCAGGGTTGATTTAATGAAGACATTTTGAAACATACAAATGCATTAATTTTATCTTTCCTCATCAGTAGCTTCAGATAGTCCAGGAACTATGACTGAATTTCTCCAAATTCTGTGTTGTTTAAGAAATACAACAACAAAGACCATAAATATAACTTTGTGGCATAGAAAGCACTATTTAGTTGCAAACTGTCTTTGTTATGCTGAGCCTGGAAATTCAGCAGCTTTCTCCCTTTTGCAGGTATGTTGTTTTAAATTAACCAGTGCAAATTAAAAGATGCATGAGCACAGCACAAGAACACAATTCAAACCACACATTTCCCTCTCAAGCTCATCTTGTTTCCCAGAGCATTTTGTTTGTGCTGAAAGAACACAGCAGCAGGGACCTGAGAGGAAGAACAGAGGCACCATGGAGAAAGCTTCTACTTCAGCCAGTCACCCAGAGAGGAGAAGCTGCTGCCTCCCAGCAGCTTTGTGCTGCTTTGGGACTGAGTGTGAAGCACCAGATGCAAATGGCACACAGCACTACCACTGCACCAGAGTGCACCAAGCCCAGAAGGAACACCAAGTCAGCTCAACATAATGTGATAAAAGTCTTTCATCTCTTCTTTTTAAATTGTCCAGTTAAATACATATGCCTTTTCTCAAATAACAATGCAGAATTTGGTCTCTATTGCTCAAGTCAGCAGATGGATCAGAGCAATTGGGATCTTTCTCCCTATGACTACTTAAGGACAGGTCAGTTCAATACCACCCTTCAAAAAGATTTAGCCTTCTGATCAAGAAAATAAAAAAATCCTGTTAAACTCTCAATGCACTTTTATTTTGACCCATCTGATTTACACATTTTTGCTAACTCTGCCACTATTTGAGTATCTTAGACCTTTAAATATTTCATAGGATGGACAAATTAGCTTTCTGCTGATAATTGTGTTTTAAACTGGCTGCAGACTTGCAAGTCAAACAACATCTTGCTTTCTCCTACTTGGAAGGAGCTCCATGTAAAAAGTCACAAAATCACCTCCTTGTTCTCCAGCAAATCCTCTCTTTAGTGCAATGTTTGCACATTGAAAGTGCCAGACTTGAGTTAGACTGCCAATGCACTTTCAGCCCTGCTAAGGTCTATGATGAAACAAGACAGCCTCAGTATTTTTGTACTATCCTTTTGATTGCACTCATCTGCTGCCTTTCCTTCTATTCTCTTAGAAATCTGGGGATGGAGAGGAGTTATTGTTTTAAAATTTGTTTTTGTAGAGGGCTTAATGTATGCAGTTGTCTGCTTATGGATACAGATACTAAGTGCTATAGAAATAAAGGTAATATATGGGTTTATAAAACAATACTTGATATGAAACCATTTTTTATCATTAATTAAAAATTTCTATCCTGAATTGCCAATTTCACAAGCTGAAAAGGGAGATCTGCTGTGAGGAAGGTTGATCCTCTGTTCTCTCAATACATAACCTGAAAGTATTATCTTCAGAGGCACAGGTTTCCTGATGCTTTCTGCACTGCCCTGGTTGGGAGAAAACACAGAGGTAATTGCTAAAATGAAGCAGGGCTTGAATCACAGTATCTCAAAGGATAGGGTATATATATATTTATATGCATATATATATATTTATATGCATATATATATATATATATTTATATGCATATACATGTATATATATGTGTGTATATGTATATGTGTATGTATATGTGTATGTGTATGTGTATGTATATGTATATGTATATGTATATGTATATGTATATGTATATATCCCAAATAAGAGGCATTTTATCAGATTTCACTAACACCAGTTGGAGCAAGCCTCTCCAAATAAAGAAGCTTGTAAAAAGGAAAGATGGTGACAAGACCTGTGTGCACTGAGACATCACTGCTACTTAAGGTAGTACTTAAAAAGTAAACTTCCAAACACATGGACGCCAGGGAAAACAAGCTAAGACTCTTCTCCTTTTCTTATCCAAGCGGAGATATTAAAAAAGGAACCCCTGTGTTCCAGTCTATGAGAAAGATTTTCCTAGTTACCAATAATTTAGTGTTGCCAGAGTAATGGCAAAAATGGAGATAAATGACCCGATATAAACTGATATGATATTAAAAACAGTGGATAACAAGTAGGGAAAATATATAGGACTAAAGAGATCTTAAAACAATCGACTGTAATACTTTGCAAACAGATATAAAAGAGAAACAAATTTAACAGGTTTATTATGTTGGCTCTTTTATTTTAAAAACAATAAAAATGCTGCAATAATTATAACACATTTTTCTGTCACTCCCTAACACTTTTAATATTAGTAATTGTTCCCAGTGGTTGAAATTGTATGATGGTAAGGACACTAAAAATTTTCTTTACTAATAAGATATAAAAAGATAATTGGAAAGGCAACAGGAATGGAAAGCATGTTATGTACCATGGTATACTTGGAATTTAAATTGCTTAGAATTAACTATGCCATAGGCTACTCGTTCATAAATAGAAAATAAATATGTTGAAAAGTATGAAACTTCTTCTGGCTTGTGGATAACCAAGAGGAAAAATCTCAATATTGTATTGAAATATTGCATATCTATATGATTTTTATATTTGGTAAGTTATCAAATTTACGATGGAGCTGCATCTAGAGGATTTTTAGAAGTCACCAATAAGGAGACCATACTGTATTACATATAGAAGTTCTTGGTGAAAAAAATGGAGAATTTGCTATTTAAAAAATTCCTCATCTATCCTGAAGATCATAGATTATTTTGATGAATAAGATGTTTCAAAGGACCAGGGTGTTAATTCCCATATGACAACTATAAAAAGGGAAGGATTTTGAGGGACTGCGCTATCACAGCAATAGCATTCAGCTCAGAAAGTCTCAGGTGCCCAGGTTTGTGGTGAGCAGACTGGAATTTAATGTAGGTGGGAAAGAGCAAGTGGCATCCACATTGCCCAACTTTAAATTACTAAAACATACACACTTACTTCTGAACTACTTGCTTTCAGATAATTTAAAGTCATGAGAAAGAACTAAGGGCATTTAAATCACTCCAGTTCAGCCAGGTCCATGTTTCCTCTTTGACAGTGAAGAAGGACCTCTATGGCCAGCTCAGCTAGAGCCATCTGCATTTTATCATAGGACTCTGTCCTGCTCCATGTCACTTCTACTTTGTTTTAAATTCATTTAAAACTCTGAGACACATCTAAAAGTTCAAGTCACATCCTCTGGCAAGTAAACATTTTTCAGTTTTGACAATTCAGCGTAGTAGTCTGTAGCTCCTGGTAGGAAACCCGTGCAGATGCTGATGTTAAAATTTCTAGATCTACAGCCAAGAAGATAAGCCCGAAGTTTTTGTCAGGTCAGATGGTCTTCTGGATTTCTGTATCAGCTGAAAGGGAGACCTGGA
Source organism: Cinclus cinclus (assembly GCF_963662255.1). Taxonomy (NCBI): domain Eukaryota; kingdom Metazoa; phylum Chordata; class Aves; order Passeriformes; family Cinclidae; genus Cinclus; species Cinclus cinclus. Next base: position 47,461,136 of record NC_085047.1, read on the forward strand.
GAAGGAAACTTCCCCTTAAGAGAAAAGCTCTGTTCACCTATGCAGCAGGAAAAGATGGCACAGATATCTCCTGGTGTGTGAATTTCCTTGCTAACAAAATTTCTGCCTCTCTTCTAGTGAGTAAAGCAAAACCTCTGGGATGAATCAGCAGCTTAGCTGCTGGTACAGACAGCAACTGCATAACTTTCTAGCAGAGAAGTGAAAACAAACATCAAACTGTGACATGAAGTCAGAATTCCTTACTTAGGATTCTGAGGAATTCCTAAGTATTCTTAGGAATACGGAGTCTGCCCCCCATGCAATAAGGTTAAAACCAGACATTTGTCTTTATATCCCATTTAATATTTCACTGCTGTATTTGTATTTACTTTTTTTATTGTATATGTTAGTGTCTTATGAGTAGCATCACACATCGTTATCTTTTGAAAAGTTGTTTATAGATTTCAGTTAGGATTTTTTGGGGTTTTTTTGGACAGAAATACTGTAGTAGTGCAAAAAACTTAACAGTCCAGTGAAATAAAGGTGTTGATTTGTCACTGATCCAATTTCCAGGAGCAGGCAGCTCCTGAGCAGCAGCCTGCTCACAGATCTTGAGCAACCAGACTTATCGTGAGAGCAAATGAATGCAGAGATAACTCCACAGACCGTTTCCTCACCCTATATTGCCCATGAAAAACTTAATATCAGGGGGGGAAAAAAACCACAAAGGAGCATCCTTTGGAAGAAGTATCTTGTTTAACAAATAGATCACAATACATAAAACTAGCCTCTGCCACAGAGGAAACAGCAAGCCCTGCAGATTTTCTCTGCTCCTGACTGTAAGGTAACCAGCGTTCACAGCTGCAGAGGCATTTTCACAGAATAGATGGGGGAGTTAACATATTGCCTAGGGCTACTCACATTTAACACCTCACTATCTTATTTGCCTACTATAAATAAGGGATAGCGAACACACATTGCAGCAGGTTATCATGTGAACACACTCTCATATGTTTACAAAATTTTTTAACTGTAGAAAGATCCTAATTATGTGTTTCAAATTCCAGTCAGTGTCACAGAAAGAGCACTGAGTCGCAGGGCAAAGCATCTGACACTCACTCAAGAAAATATACGGTGGCACAGGTTCTTCGTCTCAATAAGCCCAGAAAGAAACCAAGCAATACAGGACCAGTAGGGAAAAAAATCTTCCCCCTTAGAGCTAGAAATAATGCTGTGTTTGCTTGACATTTTTTAAAAAATCTTTTCCACATGAGTGTGATAATATTATTTAGCAGAGATGGGCAATCTGTGTTGAATATAATCAGTCCAGCTTTCCCAGGTGATTCTTCTTTCTTGGTCAAGTTCTCTGATTCATTTATTCCCTCTTACCTTTGACAATCACATTGATACTTTCTCCTTTCATTTTCCATTAAAAGAAGAAATCTGCTTCACTTTTGGATATCATTGTAAGAATACAGAAGATGTGAGATACTTTGTGACATGGTAATAAAATAAGATGTTGTTCATTCACTTCAACATCAGAGTCTTTGAAAATAGCAATGATATCAAAGCAGCATGGTGTGGAATTATAATTGGGAACAATTGATGACAATTCCAAGCCTCCTTTTCTCTTTTGAAGGGAAGTGGATTTATATACAGGCATTGATACCTTAAAATAGTTCATTATAAGAAATTTCATTCATAGAAGAATGATTGTGATAATAAGATAGATAAAGTACCTAATTTTTGCCATTAAAACCTCTATGCAGTTTTAAATTTTATTTCTGATACCTGTAAATTTTTCTTTACTTGCAAATTTGTCGACTTTTAATGAAAAACAATTTTCAGGTCTTCATCTTTTCCTAATCTCTGCATGAAAGTAGGGGTTTTATGGTTGAGGTTTTGTGGTGGCTGCTGTTGCCAGTTAAACTGCCTGACAAACTAATTCAGAGACCCATCCTGCAATTAATAATGTGTGAACAGACTGGTGCATCCTTACAGAGCTCCACAGATGTCTGCAGGACTTCTTGATGCTTTATCATTCTACAGCATGCTGTTAGATCAAGACCTTGAAAGGTTAAACTGGAGCCCAACCCACGTTACTTTGATAATGCGGACTACTTTAAAAACTGTGTTGAAAACCTGAAAAATGCTGAATTTGGGTCTGTTGCTGTATTTAATTGTCATTTGGAAGGGATGGGATATCAGTTTTGATTTCTTGGGGTTTTGGTTTGGTTTGGTTTGGTTTGGTTTGGTTTGGTTGGTTTGGGGGGGTTGTTGTTCTTGTTTTCTGTTTTTTACTTTAAACATCAGAAGAAAAAAAAATATAGAATGAATAACACCTTGAACATGAAAAAGAATAAACTAGGAATATAGAATGCTAAACGTTTATATATTCACAAAAATTTTCCATAAATGGAAAATTTGCTACTAGGGCATTATAGTATTGCAGGACGTAAAACTAACAGATCCTTGAAGGTTACCAAGACTCCCTGGGTTTTGAAGTGGTGGGAAAAGCTACAGTGTATGAAAAAAAGGAACAGACTTTTGTTTCACTGAAGTTATTAGTCATAACTGCATTTGAAATCAGCAGCAAACTGATTTTTTGCCAGCACAATTGACATATCTTTGATTTGTCTATATGCTACAGATCTGGAAACTTCCTTGATTCCTGTAAAGAACTGTTAAAACTTTCAGTTTTCATCCATTTAATTAAGGCAGCAAGTTTGGACTCATGTCTGTTGCAAAAGTCAGAACAGAAGATGACAGATTTTCTTTAACGGAGGAAAAAAATTTAAAATTTAAAATTTATGATTAAAGAAATGTGAAGAAAAGGGAGATAAGGCTAGCACTTTCTATTTGTATTTTTTTATAATTAATTAGTCCTGTTTTGTTCACAAATATTTGGCATTTTTGGCAGTATTATCCTGGTCCGACTGACACTCTGCTCTTTATTACTGAGCAACCCACCAGCTCTTTAAAAAAGAAAAAACACTTTCTCTCTTCATGAAACTGTCACCTGCTAACTAAATATAAATTCACATTGTATGTAGTTACAATATTACAAGCTGGCAATATTCTCTGGAGACCATTTTCCCATATCTTGAACTTTAGAACTCATTTCCAATATCTGTAATCCTACAAAAAAATAGAAATTACCTGAAGCGCAGAAAAAGTATCATTTTGACTTGCTTTGGATTTTGCTCATCACACGCAACCAAAGCCTCAAATACTGACTGCAGACTTGGTTCCTATGTTATCAAACCTGAAGATAAATAACAAGTCTGAAAAGGTCTTTTCAGGGGTGGCTCTCTGTTACTTGAATTTTGGGGCTCGAGGCTGGTGATCTCTCTGGAAGGGATCTGTTTCCAAAGAGAAGCTATCAGTTCGAAGCAGAACTTGATGTACAGCTTCAGAACTGCATAATGTGGGTTGGGCAGTCAGATCAGTGGAAAACATTGTCTTATTTGCCATTGGAATCTGTGGACAAAAACCCAAACTTTATTCTAAAAAATTCAGTGTTGTATACTATCTGCTTAACTTACTAAATCAGACAATTTAAAATATTTGAAAATTCTCTATAAAAGTATTATTTTTTGTTTACTATTTAGACATCTCTTCATAATATATAAGTTGCTCTGTTTTCAGTATATGATATTATCAATATCACAATGTTTCGTGTGAATGACAAGCTTAGCCACAAATTCTTTGTTTTGAAGTGGTAGTGAATTAGCATTATTTTCACAACTGTCTGTATGGAAGTCAGTTCTGATTCCAGTTATTTCATAACACAAGAAATTTAAGTCACAACTTCCTGCAAAAAGAACTATCACTTTCTCCTTGAGAACAAGGGCATGCAGTGTTTGATTTCTCCTGTCTTTATTCACACTCTGTTTCTTAAGGAGTAGCAAAAGCTATTTATTCTTCTAGCATCTATGTAAGCAGCATGATGACTCAAGTGTGGCTTTGACTCAAGAAAACCAGGGAGAAAGAGGTGACAGGCCAGGTTCAGGGAAATATGCTCTTCTCTTGTATTTGTATTCTCCTGATCCATCAGCAGACAACAATACCATATCTCTTTGTGTGCACTTGAGACAGTACAGCTGGCACCAATAAATGCTGCATTTCTAACAGCAAACGGAGCAGGAGATAAGCATAGATGAGAAAATATGTTTCATCTGCAGAAGCAGAGCCAGAGACCCTTGGGAGATGCTAAGCATAACACTAAATTGTGAGGGATTCAAATAACTTCATGTAATTTTCTCATGCTAAAACTGTATTTTCTGTTCTTTAGTATTCTGAGCAAGATTCCTGGGTTCTCTCTTGGTCAGTAGGAAGATACAGGGAGTACAAGGGCCAATCCTCATATTCTAGCCACGACAGCTGCCTAAAATATGTAGAAGGGATTCCCACTGCAGCCTTTCTACTCTACAGAAAGAGGCAGAATTGCAGGGTTAGGGAAAAGGTCTCAGAACTCCCTGCTCCTAAGCATAGCTACATCTCAAAACAAACTCTCTAGCTACAATTAATACAAACCTCACAGATTAAATGATAAAGAATCAGCAAACAAAAACCGCAGTGAGAATTATTAAGCTATTTGAAAGCTTTGAAACAGTTTCACTTCATCTTTGAAGTCTATGGAAGCAAGACTGTGTGAAGTCCTGCTTTTTAATTTAATTTTCCTTTTGTTCAATGAGTCATCTTTTCATAAGCCTTTACCATCCTTCTGTGGCAAAAATAATGTATCAGACATCAATGTATGATGTCAAAGATGAGATTTGATGACATTTAAAATTTGAAAGCAGTTTTTAGTAATTACAGTTTCCATTTGGATTAGCAGTTTACTATATAATGCTTCATATTTCAGAAAAAATATACTTGATAATTATTTAATTTATTCTATTTAGTGACAACATATTTCAGAGAACTTCTAGCGAATTTTTCAAGCACATTTGTAACTTTCAAATTTAAATCCCACAGAACAATAATAGTTCTTATGTACTAAATTAGAGATACTTAGTTTGAATTCCTCATGCTTATTCCAACAGAAATTTAAAAACCCAACTGGTTTTAGGTGACCACAGATTAATTCATGCATAGGGTATATTGGTAATTCATGGTTGTATAAGACACCCTTTCTAAATGCTAAAGCTTTTTCTGTTGAAGGCCAGCTAAGACCTATGCACCACATTAAAAAAACTCAAATTAGGATTGCTTTGGTACAAGTATGACTTTCACCCAGAAATATTTTAAAATTTATTAGGATTAGGATTTAGAATTTATTTAATTAGGATTTAGAATTAATGCAAGCAGTATACAAAAATGCTGTAGGTCTAATCAAAAAGAAAAAAAAAATCCCAAATATAAGCTATTATTTCTCTACAGTCATGTACATTAGGGGATCTACAGACATACATCATGAAAGTAAAAGACCAGTTCTGTAAGAAATGTGTTGGTAATTTGATAATCAGACCACAAAAGGGAGAAAAAGCAACATCCCTGGGATAATGGTAGGGGTAGCTTTGGTGGGGGGCTGAACCTCTCATTAGCTAAACCAAAAATTAACACTTCTCTTTCTGAATAGACTCCTCTAAATAAGTTTTCATGGTAGTCCTGTCAAGGACAACTCTCTGGAATAAGAGTGGACTGGCCTCAGTTCAGTCGGTCTCTCCCACCTCCTAACTCAGCAATGTACTAACAATGATTCTTCCAGTTTTTTCAGTCAGGTCCTCAGAGTATCCCTACTGGCAACACAGTTTCTCACTGTAGTTTTTTATGATACTGTGAAATACTACTCCTTTGCTGCTTGAGACTACAGCTCAGGAACTCAGCCACGTTTTTTGACATTCTCAGAGGAAAACCCACTACTTTTACAACTGTTTAGTTACACAATAATATCACAATTGCCTTTTCTCCATTTTCAGTCCCTTAGACCATTGTACCTAAAGCCTCCAAGCAACAGACCTATTGACTCAAAATGGAACCAAAGCTCCATAATTAATTTTCCCTTCAGAGAGTATTTTCAGAAAAAGGCTCTTTTTTCGTTTTAAATTATACAGACTACAGTGAAATTATTACGTATAATTTCAGTACACTGCACTAAGAAAAACAATCATTTTCAGGAGAAAAGCCACGACAGTGCTCTGATGATTTTGAATATTTCAGACAAAGCCTTTGTATAAATCTACAGTCAGATAGTCAGAAAATTATTTAATAAAATTCTAATAAAACACAAAAACTAATTGGAGTATTTTAAGAGAATTACTGATTAACAGGTTTACAGGATTATCTTGTTATTTGGAAATATTTGGGGCCTGAAGAACCTGACCAGCACAGGTACACAAGGTCAACAAGAAAAAAAAAAGTATTTTTTCTCATCCAGTTCTTTGTACAGACTTGGGAACTGTTCCACTGAGGCTGAAGAGATCTGGATGACCGCCCTATCTGACCTCCTGGCAGTAGAACCATGACTCTGGTAGGTATCATCAACAAAGTCAGAAATCTTCCCCTGATCTCCTGCCACACCTTTGCTCCCATGACACTCAGAAAATACAACAGGCTCTATTTCCATGTGTTTCTTTTCTGTTGCCAAATTAGCACTTTGTACTCAAATATTTGCCTAATATTAAGATTGCACAGAATCATTTCTGAAGGAAAAAAAGCACTTATTTTTGGTTACCAACTTTTCTGTTTTGGACTCTATCCACATAAAATCTTATTATAAACAAAAAAGCTGTGACTGCTGTCCTTGTGGAATGTTGGCCATTTAACGGCAGTGAAACAATTTTTAAACAAGATCTACCTTACTCTTTTTATCTGTTAGATAAAAGGGTCATATTAAAAGTCAGAGAGTCAGATTCAATACTTTCTTACAACTGATGATAAACTAGGCAGTTGGATTGGGTTTGCATGGCCAAACTTAAATAGTGGGGGTGGGCTACAGGGGTGGCTGCCAGAAGCTTCCCCCATGTCCAGTGGTGGCAATGCCAGGCAGCTCCAAGTGCTGCTGATTAAGGCTGGACCTACTAGAAATGGTGGTAATGCCTCTGAGATAACATATTTAAGAACAGTTTTTTAGAACTTACTGCGCAGATCTAATTGCTGCCAGAGAAGGGCAGGGTGAGAACAGGTGAGAGGGACAGCCCTGCAGATCCCAAGGTCAGTCCAGAAGGAGGGGCAGGAGGTGCTCCAGGCACTGGAGCTGAGATTCCCCTGCAGCCCCTGTGGTGGAGCAGCTTTGCCCCTGCAGCCCATAGAGATCCACAGGGGTACAGAGATCCACCTGGAGCCTGTGGAGCAGCCCACACTGGAGCAGATGGATGTCTGAGAGGTGGCTGTGACCCCTGGGAGGCCCCTGGGGAGAGGAGCCCATGCTGGAGCAGCCTGTCCTTGAGGCACTGCACCCCGGGGAAGAGCGACCCATGTCCCAGAAGTTTGAGGGGGACTGTTGCTCATGAGATGGACTCACACTGGAGTTCATGGAGAACTGTCTCCCACGGGAGGGACTCCACGGCACAGCAGTGGGAGATGCCATGAAAGTGATTATGACCCCCATTCCCTGTCTCCCTGAGCCACTGAAGGAAGAAGAGTTCAGTAAGGAGGGAGGGGTGGGGGGAAGGCATTTTGAAGGTTTATTTTACATCTTAATTATGCTGGCCTGATTTTGTTAGCAATAATTTAAATTATTTTCTCTAATTCAAGCCTGTTTTGCCCATGACAGAGTTTGGTGAGTGATCCCCCCTGATCCTTAATCCATGAACCCTTTGTTAAATTTTCTCCACCCTGTCCAGCTGGGGAGAGGAGCATTAGAAATGCTTTGGGGGGTGCCTGGAATCCAGCCAGGGTCAAGCCACTACAGAAGTTTATAATGTCCTGTTTTACATATCCCTAGGACACTTAATAAATTGCTCATGTTTGGACTTCTTCAAAAGTTCAGAAATCCCTTCCTCCAAAATGGACATTCTAGATGTCGTTCAACCTTTCACTCTACTTGTCTCTTCCCAGAACCACATATTTTGTTCCCTTTCAAAATCAAGGTGAAGTAACCTAGATTCCACAGAAAGTCTTGCAGGTTTTCCAAGGATACCAACAATAGAATTCTTAGCAGTAAGATGAAATTTGAATTATCCAAGAAACTTCTGTATTAAAATAATTAAATAGCCTATTTAATCCTACTTAGATGCACATTAATAAAATAAAAACTTCTTTGCAAATAGTTTTCCTGAAAAATATAAAGTATTTTATATATGTGCCTATATACATACATATGTTATCTAAAAAGACCATGCATTTTTGAAAGGTTTTTTCTGAACTTTCTGTGTTTTAAATGGAAAACTGTGCACCCTATAAGCATGCATTTTGTAGTGTGAGTCACTTTCTTTGCTTCCTGCTAAAAAAACATTTAAACTTGAAGCATTGGTTAAAAAAAAACAAAACAACAATATTCTAAATAGTCAATTTATGAAGGCAAAGTTTAGGATGATATTATAAGCTAGTTTTTATTTTTCTTTTCTGGTTAGATCTGAACTCTTGCAAGAATAATATGAAACTTCATTTTTAACCCGGGGTGGTCTTCCCTGTCTAAACTAATCAGAAGGTTGAAAACCTGGTCATAACACCGGTTTCTAACTCTTTGATTTCAGACAAAAGGACACTGTTTACTGGGCCTTTAATATCATCCCATTTGGAAACTGAACATTCCCATGACAGATACATACATTCCTAGGCTGTGTACCAATCAAGTGAGAGTCAAAATCTCAAACCTGTCAAAATCATAGACAAGGCCAAACAGCCACAGGTCAGAAACTACATGGAAAACATCATTATAATAATAACAGAAAGGGTTTGCCAAGTTCATATATTCTTAGTGGTGATTGGTTTTAACTGCTTTTCTCCGTCAACCAGATAAAAACTAATGAAAAAAAAAATGCTTCTTTGATTAGAGGCTAAACAAAATTCATCAGAGACCTTTGCTCTGAATTTCAGATTTGAACAAATTATCTTTCACTGTCTCTTATACTATGGCAGGAGATTATTATAATTTATGACTAAAGAAGAAAGAAAAAGAAAAATATGCAAATAATTTATTTTCTCTTCCTCAGACTGCACCACTGATCTCATCCAGAATTGTGTTTCATAGCCCTCCTGTGAGGTACCTGCAGGGTGGATGGGAGAACAATGGAAGAATGCACTCCAGCAGTGTTATGGGCAAAACTGATCATATAGGCATGAAAGGAATATTATATATTCAGAAAACTGCTGCTTTTTGTATTTGCTTTGTATTTATGACTCTTCAGCAGCAGTCAAGCTCCATCACTGAGTTGTAAATTACTTTATTACAATATTAACAAAGGCAGTAGCATGTGGCAAATCCAGAGGTTTGTTTTCATTGTATGCTGTAATCACATGAGAACTTTGAACAAAGCAGACAAGAAAATTCTGAGACCTTGAACAACTATGTTAGGTGAGTTTTATAATGCAGGTAGCCAACAATTTAAAACTCTTTGACTACAGTAAGGATTTAGGGATGGTTATTATTTCATTGTCTCAAATTGTAAAGATTTAACATCTTATTCTAGAGCAAGATAATGGGAGTGAAAACACTGAAAGACAAAAAGCTATTTTTATCAATTACTTCTCCTCTGAGTATGTAATCCTCATTTGAAAGAAACTCATAAGTGGGAAATAAATCCTTCAAAACAATTTTCATAGCTACTCTCACTCGAATAATTTATACTAAATACCTCATTATATTAATGCAAATTAGTTTTTTATTACACAATGGATATCTTTAAATAAATCCTTGTCATTTAAATAAATTCAGGAGCTATCAGAACACTTCAGGAATGTATGAGTACCCTACATACAGGAAAGGAAAAATGAGCTTCATAAATTGTTGGAACTGAGCAAAAATACATACGTAAGTGTAGTCTACATTTTGAATGTAAGTTGTGTGTAGCATCAATGCAGATCACAGGGAAATGGCTATGGAGCTTCTGAGATTTTCCTCAGCTCATGCTTTAATATAGATGTTTAATATTAATTACCAGTATAATCTTAAGTTTCTATTTGATTATTAAAACATTCAAGGTCTGGAGTCATCTTAAATATATGTACAGTCCTGTTCTGAAGAGCTTACTACAGAAGAGGTCTTGTTTGTTGCACATGCATTTTACCCCTAAATGAAATGCATTTGAAATGTTGACTTCTGTTCTAAGGGATTCTCATTTGTCTTCTGTTAAGGACTGATATACACAAGAAACAAAATAACCTTTGATGTCTTCCTTGAACCCCTCAGGAATTTTCTTCTTGTATTGCACATGGGGATAACATGAAGAGCGTAAAGCCATGGTAATTATAATGTTCCATTCCAACACCATATCTATTCCCCTAGTTTATTACTTTTTTCAGTATTCCTGCTATATGATTTCACCTCCAGTCTTTCATTAACTAGCCAAACTACAATGTAAGTACTAAATATACTGTATTTTCTGTTTTCAAGAATAAACATTTTGTAACACAGTTAATATTCTTCCAATGCTTTACAAATAATTACAAGCATAATTGAACTTGAGGAACCATGCAATACAGTTCTTTAAAAACAGACAAACAGGCAAAAGAATTTTTTTATTATTGCTTTAAGAGAGAGGATTCCTCCTGAAAAGAGAAAAATAGACAATTAAAAGGACCACAGTCCTGGAATTCAGAAGAGCAGATTTTAATCCATTCAGGGATTTTCTCGGAAGAGGTCATCCTGGAGAGTTGAGAGGTCCTGAAGAGCTGATTGAGGTTCAAGGATCACCTCTTCCGTGCTCAGACATGGTGTCCATCCATGCACAAAAATTCACACAACTGTGGCAGGAGCAACCTGATCTCTTTGAAGATGTCCCTGCTCACAGAAGGGGCATTGGGCTAAATGACCTTGAAAGGTTCCTTACAACCCAAACTGGTTGGTTCTATGATTCTGCGATTCCATTTTTCTGTGCAAAGCCACACGTGATCTTCGAATGGTGCTTAGAGGAGGCTCATGAGGTCTGTAAGAAAGGAAAAGTCATCCCTGTCTTTGAGAAAGGCCTCAAATCCCTAGAAAAGTGATATAATCAAAATCTCCTGGAAGGCAGTTCCTGACATATGAAAGGCAAGATCACAACTGGGAGTAGTCAGCATGAATTTAAGAAGGAAAAACCTGGTTAACCAATGTGAGAGCATTCTATCATAAAACACACTGCATGTTTTTTACCTTGGCTTTAGAAAGCATTTTGTTGCTGTATCCTGTAACATCCTCATAGATAATGAAGTCCAGGATAGGTAAGTAGACAATGATGTGGGCTGAAAACTGGCTCAACTGTCACTCTAAAAGCCTTGTGATCAGTGACAGAAAATCTATCTGGATGCCAGCCACTTACAGAGTACCCCAGGGGTCAGTGCTGAGCCAATGTTGTTTAACAATTACATTAATGAGCTGGACAACATGACAGAGTGCACCCTCAGCTGTAAAACTGTAAGAAAATGTCAATACACCAGATGGTTGTGCTGCTATTCAGAGGGACCTCAACAGGCAGGAAAAATGGGCCACTAATGCTTCCTTGCATCCGAGAAGATGAGAAGTGTCCTGGCTGCCATTAGGGAGTATGCTGCCAGTAAGCTGACCACTGGTGAGGCCACCTCTGGAGTGCTGAGTCCACCTCTGGGGTCTCCAGTACAAGGAAGACATGGCCACACTGGAGTGAGTCCATTGATTGACCATGAAGACAGTTGAAGGGATTTTCAGAAATCGAAGCATTTAACATAAAATGGACTGAGAAAGGATGCTTAACTTCTGGAAGAGGGTGCTCACTGGCAATCTTAGTTACATTTATAAGGACTTGATGGAGAGTAGTAAAAAAGGCAGAGCCAGATTCTGATTCAGCTATAGGACAAGAAGCAATGGGTATAAATTAAATTCAACAAAGTCCACTTGCACTTATGAAGAAGTTTTTTAATTATGAAAGTGGTCAAGTACAGGTAAATTGGCAAAGGTTGTCCAGAAAGGTTTTGGAATTTACATACTTGGAGATACTAAAAACCTGACTGGAGATGGCCCTGGTCTTGCTGACCCCTGTTGGACTAGATGATCTCCAGAGATTCCTTGCAACCTCAGCTGTTCTGTGACTCGGTAACATTTACAAACACTGAGCCTCCTTTCAAAAGCAATCACAAGTGTGAAAGAAAGCCAAACTACATGGTCTATCTGAATATTTCAAGGACTAAAACAAAGGGGTGTGAGTATTCCCCTTTGTGAGAAAGAATACAGTTCATCTGAAGTAAACTTGCAGACAAAAGTTCACAGAGACAATTTGTTCCATTCTTCTCAGTTTTGTTCTACCATTAAAAGGCAACAAAGATGGCTGCTCAGATTTCAAATGTGATGTTCCTTTTGAAGGCCGTTCAAGAGGAACAGCTGGCAAAGATGGTTTAGGGCTCAGTGAACATCAGGCAACATATATCACAGCTGTGAGCCCTGGAAGACTATTGATCCTGTAGCCTCTTCTAATTGTTAGTGGAGGTACAAATATCCTAAGTGACATGACACTAAAACTAATGGCTCCAGGCACCTGTAGAAACCTTGCAGATTTACACTTGAACTGTAGACTCAAAAATTTTATCACAAGCATGGGAAAAAATCAAATCTGTCATAAAAGTACTTAAAAATACAAAGTGGCACTTGATTAACATACATATTATTATTTGTGAGACTTGCAGGTGCCTTTGAGAACCTAGAGAGTGCTCTTCTTCAATAACACTTTACATTTTTCCGTAATACTTTACAATCATAGACAATAGGGATATTTATGGATTAAAGAAAAATCAATTACAAACTCAGTCCTTGGCTCTCCAGATTTTCCCCTAAGGTCTTCATGCTACAATGGTTACTATGAGGATTAAAGATCAAGATTTCAAATTAATTTGGTTTGGGTTTTTTTGATAGATGATTGATGAAAAACACTAAAATCTGGAGAGTTAATATATTGAGTCAACATTGTAAAGTACCTAAGTTAATTGGAATACTAAGCTGTGATTTTCTCAAAAGCGATTTAAGGCCAGATTTGCAAAGACATTAGATAAAGACAGAGGCAGCCATAAGTGTTTCAAATACAAATACATCAAATAATACAAATAGCATTAAATCCTCATTTATCACCCATAAATATTTTAGGTAGTTATACAACTATTAAAATATGCTCTTCAGACATTTTGAAACAGAGATTTGGATATCCAGACACATGCAAGGGATTCAAGAGCCTTAACTCCAACAGCAGTCCCCAGGACTATGATTTTAAATCACTAAGTCACATTGTAAAAATGGGACAGGCTTCAAAGTTACTTACATGCTTTTGAAAAGGCCACCCTTTTAGAAAACGAGTTAACATTTACCCAGCCTGGTCACAGTAGCCTGAAGAACATTAGATTTCAGAACCACAAGCATAGTAGGATCTTATCTTAAAAATCTATTTTGATATAAAAATTAATTATTAAATATAGGGCTCGATCTGAACTCAATTATACAGTTTGAAAGCAATGCTAAAAAATTAAAACATTAAGTCTGCAAAATTAACTATACAGAGATTAGAAAATGTTAGATTTAAGATTTATCTGTGCAACTTTACATTTGCTTTCAGGTGCATGGGTGCCTTATTTAACTGTATGGTCATAAAATACTTTTCTCTGAGGATCTACTTCATTGAAGGAATGACAAAACTAATCAAACTTCTGTACTTATTGAGTCTATAGCATGATTGCATGCAAATTTATATGCAAATGGACAGTTGTGCATCTAAGTGGCTACTGCATATGTCATTTTCTGATTTGCATGAATAATCACTGTAATTAGACACAGATTTAAAATGTGAAACCGTAGTGTTTGCTGCTAAAAAATATGACTTAATTCATGTATTAGTCATGATTATTAATCAATCATTTCCTTACAATGTGTTTACATTAATCAGCTGCTCTTTGCATAACTGACATTGCCTCCTTTCCTACAAGATTTATCTTGTTCCTTTTACCTAATCACTGTGTCTGTCATTCAGGAGGCAGACACTACATGCACCTCTGCCAAATAGCAACCTGCCTCTCTTATGGCTGCAGTCTGGGATCTATGGACTCTGCACTCAGTTACCCCATATAAACTGAGAACAATTTTAAACTAGGACAGATCTATGCATCAGAATTAGGTAATATCCCCCTTTCCAAGTAGTATGAGGTTCTTTCTATTCCTCCCACTGACATTTAAGGAAGTTTTCAAAAACTCTGTATCCGTTCTGAATTTGTACTCCTAATTGGCCCTTCCTTAGTGCAATCCAACATTGAAACCATAAATTCTATAGGCCAGAGGGAGAAGGGTGCAAGGAAAGCATGAAGACATGTTACCCTTTATCAAGCAAACATGTTGCATTCAACTTGGATGACCTGCTAACCTCATCTTATATTTTCCATTCCCTACATTCTAAATTCTCAATATAGGCTGATCTATCTTCACTTTTACGTGAAGTATTAATGGGAGGACTGGATGACCTCTATATTCTGCAGGGAACAGGCCACTACTCTTTTGTGATCCATATGCCAGTTCTGTTCTGCTATATTACGCACCATTATCTGTATAAACACCCATGGATAAAGGAGAAGATATCAGTGAAACATACCATGCACATGATGTTCCTTAAGTCTAGGGAAGCAAATAAAGTCTGTTCCATGGAGACCTTTGCCGTAAGATAATTATTACACATGCATTAATCAGAGAAAAACTGAAATGGAATAAAGATGTCAGCAGCAGTCAGCAGTATTTCAAGCTCTCTGAAGTAACTTTGAAGCACAAGAGTGTTCAGTGTTCCATTAGGAGTCCTACAAAAGAAGAGCTATGCATTGAAAGGGTTCCCTGAGGCCATGATGCTCAGTAATCAGTCAGGTACTAGTTTTCATAATAAATTAATTTTAAAATTAATCTAGTCTCATATCAACAGCCAGGTGGCAGCATGCTTCTTTGATGACCTTTGGTGAGACACATCAGTAATACCACCAGACTGAAACTAACACTAAGAGAAAGACAAGGTGGTATGGGAAAACAGGAGGCAACTGCACTGAGCAACACTGCTCCACAGCTCCCATAACTAAACTGAGCCAACTCCAAAAAAGAGACTATAGAGAAGAGAGAGTTACTATGTGACCATTTGACTGTGACTAGGCTTCCAGTGCATGTGTTTAATTAGATTGTTGCAATTAATGGCATGCAGCATCTGTTAGCATAATCCTCATGATAAACCTTCTTCAGCATAACTGAATGAAGGTGAAACAGAGTACTCTCCCTGTTCTTTTCAACTATTACTCAGAATGCCCAAACTACCTGATGAGGCATATGTGGAAAAAATCCATCTGACTGAGAGCTTTCCTGTTTGACCATGGGAAAATAAAACTAGTGGGGTTGCAATGTGTCCCTTGAGCTAATACTGTTAGTACCACTAACATGATAATGCTAGCAATCCCAATCCCCACAGACTTTGTCTTGGTGGGAATGGGCATGACAGAACAGCACAAAATACTGTAATTTGGTTTACATTTTTATGACATCTGTGTAGACCTTATAACATCAGTGTCTCTCTGGCAGCAACTCTACAAGTAAACATATTGAGGATATGTCATGGATGTTTTATGGAGCCGTATGATAACATACAAGCAAACATCAGCCAGCATAAAAACGTCTTGCTTTTTCAAATATTACCGCTATAAACATTTTCCAAAAATACTCGACACATTGCTTAGAATACACATTTCCTTGTTTTATTCCCATTTATTGATCTATCCTTATTAAAGACCTTCCCATAATCCAGGCCCTATCTCCAATCAGTGGAGAGAGATATTAATTCCCAAAGCAGCAACAAATTCTGACAGTTTAAGAAAAATGAAATATTGTATATAATTCCACTTGTGCTAAGTCAGAGCAAAATTTCAAACTAAAACCACAGTAAAATCCTGTTATTTCTGAATGATGACTGTTTTCTTCTCAACCTGAAATGACTGACTACATTACACGTCTACAAATTCTCCTGTATGCTGCTTTCACCCCTTTTATTATTGTTTCCTTTTGTCTGAGTCATAAAGGAAACACAAACAACTTTCTTCTCCACTCAAATTAATTTCCATTCCCATTATTCTATCAGAAACCTGATAAAAAACCACTCCTTTAACTTGTGAAAAGATCTATACCAAGCAGGAAGAAATAATAAATCTATTTGAAATTTAAAGATAAACTGAAATAATCACACGGAAATTTCCAGGATTGATTCATAAGGAAGTGATGGAGAGAATACCTAGCTCCTAACATCTATGATGTGAAACTTAATTTTATTTATATTGTTTACAAAGATATTCACGAATCCTGTAATGCAGAGAAACATCACGAACGTACAGGTGAGATGGGAGGCAGGTAGACAGACCAAGAATAGCTCTGTGTTTGTGTGACACAGGGCTGCTGCCACCACTGAAAGAAGATGGAAAACAAGATGCAAGCATCGAAAGCAAGGAGTCTTTACTTGTCTCAACACTAAGAAGTGCATTCCTCTAACCACTTGTTCTGTAATCATCTATACCTGGATAAAGGCTTTAAAAATTTTTTGCTAAATGTTTCTTGAAAAATGAGGATTTCTTTCCTCCTGCAAAGATTAGAAATTTCCCAAGGAATTTTGAAAACAAAATTCTAAAATACTACTGAATCCTGTTAACAGGTTGTCTAATATGTCTTCCAAAAACAGCCTCCCCCCAAATTATTGATAAATCCAGCTGTTTTATTTTGCATAGATGTTTTATTAACTTTATTATGCTTTTTACTGTGAACATCTTGAGGTACCACTTGTATGTTTTAGTTTTCCACTAAACCAAGTGTCCTAGAAAGACCCTTCTTACAAGAAAGTTTTCATCTTAGATTTAATTATGGTCCTAAAATATTGATCATAAAGCAAAATTGAAGGACCTTTTTCACTCTTTTAGAACAAGCATGGTTTGATTTTTGAATACCCTAGTGCTATTAAAGGCACCATCAGCTGAATGTTATACATTGAATGTTTTATAATTGTATGAATGTTTCCTCATGAGTGTAAGAACTAAATTCATAATTATGCAGACTGAGGTGTGGCAGATTCCATTCCTTGCTGAAATGAAGAAACAAACCTGTGAATGCTATCCACAGGCAATCGAGTTACAGTCAATCAACCAATGAACACTTTTCCTGTGAGCCTATTAAGTGCATTCCTGCATGAATGAGTAGGAATAATGTCACTTATTTTATCTGAAGCGGATGACAGTTGAAGCAAGGGGGAAAAGTGAAGGCAATTTCACAAAAAAACCCCTATTTTCAGCTTCACAGTGTGTACTTTTAAAATAAACCAAGTGTGGTAGACAAACCTTGGCAAATTAAAATGCACGGTTCTCTACTGTTCCACAAATCATGCAACAATGATAAAAATTTTACTTGGAGACTTTAAGGTGTCTTGTGTTAGCTGAAGGTTTTTTATTTTAAATGAAGTATCCCTGAAGTGCTTGATGGGCATACATGAAAGGAAAAGTTTTCCTACCTGATGTAAGGTTCTATGTCTAAAGTCTATGGCTCATATTCTGAGCAGCATCACCTTCAGTAAGAGGAAAGTATCCATGCCAGTTTACACAATGTCATGATCTACTTCCTCCTCCCAAAATGGTACTGGATATTTAGAAACATTCACTCCATTTGCTTCTCCAAATAAGTATATTGCACAATAATTTCTATGCAATTGTAATAGTTTTAAATATCTCAATGTATATATATGTGTGTGTGTATATATATATATGTATATATATATATAAATTGGTGGAGGTCACACAAGGAATGTATTAGATCATATCACTTTGCCTCACTGAAATACTATAATTTACCTATGACTATAGTACCTAAAGATTTAGCTTACTTTCCTTTAATAGTTAATATAAGTAACTATATTCTAGAACTCTATGTTCAGTTTGCTAAAATTAATTTGTTCTGTCAGCAGGCTTTGAGACAGTCAGAAGGTAATTTTTACTCTACTTGCAGTGGCTCACATCACTCTTGGAGGTTTGCACTCTCACCTCATATACAGACCCTGATGAGAGGTGCATAAAACCTTAATGCTCAATTAATAAGTTGTTGCTAATTGTAAACCACATTCTCAGATCAGCCAAGGGTCAAGAAGAGAGGCCTGCTTGCAGGAGAAGCAAGAAAAAATACTAAGTTAGGCAGCACAAACTACAAATATGTGAGAGAATCCAAGCTCAGCCTTTCAGAAAGAGTTAGGTGTCTCTAACTCAGCTGAAGGAAACTGAATGGGAAACAGCTTCAGATCAGCTCC
Source organism: Cinclus cinclus (assembly GCF_963662255.1). NCBI lineage: Eukaryota > Metazoa > Chordata > Aves > Passeriformes > Cinclidae > Cinclus > Cinclus cinclus. Next base: position 47,479,504 of record NC_085047.1, read on the forward strand.
TCTCTGATTTAAGTCACATATTTTATCCTCTCTCTATCAATACAGAAAACACCTTATCCATAGTTAAATTACAGGTTAGGATCAAGAGCCATCAGTTCATTAACTAAAAATACCAGAATTTTCATATTCTCCTGCCTTATGAGATACAGAAATTTTCAATAACACTGTGTTGATCACAGCCACAGAAACAACAAAAATTTTAGCTACCCTTGGGAAATGGAAAGCAGGAAGGTTCAATCAAAAATGAAATCCCAATAATGAGCTTAATACAAGATCCCAACCCAGGGAGTTGGTTGCAGACAGTACTTGTTTTACTTGCATTACTATACTGCAATTATTCCCTTGCAAATTGTTACATTTTGTGTGAAACCTTACATGTTCATTAGTGCAGAAGCTGATAGGGAATACTGCCAAACTCCAGGCAGCTGTGTGCATGCTGGAAGCACACGATGTACAGACTTCAGCTGGAGCTTTCTCTGCAAACCCAGACAGTGGTAGAGGAAAAAGGATTCTGTAAACAGCCGTTTTCCCAAAGTTTTTAAAGATAGCACTAAGGGCCTCCCTATATATGTAGCTTTTGCCTTTGTGGTTCTTAAAGTGGAAATGCAGATTCAGTAATGGCAGCATTCCCTTGTTCATCATGATTGCTGTTTTTATCACATCACTGAAGGTTGGGTGTGGAGCACTTGAAGTGAGCAAGCTTAATGTCCCTTCTGCCAACATTTTAAAAAAATTATCTATATTGTGGTTATTATACATTACATGCATTACAAGTATGTATTGCTGCAAGCAAGTGGTTAGTTTTCATTGTCTGTTACTATGTTTTTATTGTTCATAATTTTCTCGTGATTTCATTATGCTGTCTAATTGTTATTGTATAACTAGAATAATAATGTCAAATGTTCCAATATGCATTAAATTTCAATGTTATAAAAATCACACATACAAAAGTAAAACCCAGATGTTAATTCAAAATTGAATGTAAATTTCAGATATTTGGCATCTGTATTGTTTTTGCTCCCTGAGCATATGGCTGAAACTTATTTTAATATACTCTGTTTCCCATACAAAGTTTAGAAATTGAAAAGCAGCTATGATTAATAAAAACAACTTTGAGTGAAATTACGATGCCTGCTGAATGCCTTCTTGGGCATATAGGCAATGACAAATCAATTTCTAGTATGCTTTGTGACAGCTGAAAGTAGCTGTGCAACCCTTAAGCTGAAGCAGTTTAATTAAACCTTGGCATTTTAACAGAATAAAAGAAAATTAACTATCCTATTTCATTTCCCTATAGTGTAAACAGAGTGTATGACAGGCATCTGTGAGATATATAATTAATCCCGTCAGTCAAAAAATTCTTTCAAGGATTGTTATGAAGACTTCAGCTCATGTATACAATAAAGTTTATATCCCAAAGTTGCTCATTATGTATTCCTCAAATTACTTAATGAGATGATTTATTGTTGTACACACTGTGAAAGAGAAAATATGGTTATATATAAAAGTAGATGGATGCATTTTACATTCATATTTGTAACCTCAAAGAAAGATAACTAGAAGCAACTGCACCTAACAGAACTAGAGAAAAAGGTCTGCAAAGTACGTTTCACATGCTACAAAGACTGTGTGTAAGAAAGAAGTACTTTTCACTACATTTTAATACATTATTTAATATAATATTTATTCATTGGTTCAAAATAAGCATCAATGAAGAAAGCAGCATCTTTACTAATAACACTGAATGACAACAAAGTATATTATTGAACAGCAATTTATGTTTGAATTTATTTTAATAAGCACACAATTCATAATCAAGCCAATTTTCAATTAAGGGGTAATTGAACAGTGACAGCAGGGTGACATACTGCTGCACAGTGGAGCAGAAGCAGCAGAAAGGGTAAAAAAGTTTCCACATATATCCTGAAGGGAAGAAAGAAATAAGCACATAACAAGTTATCAGCTAGCCAGGAAAGGTTTACTGCAATTTCAGGTTCTGTAGGGTGTTTCAAGTGGCTTCCAGCTGCTGCCCCAAAAGGACAGTTGCCTCCCACAAATCCCATCTCACACTGTTTTGATCCCATGGCTGCCTTGGATGTGCTAGAGCACACCATGCCCACTTGGTTGTGTAAGCAGGCCGGTCAAGGCCCAGGTCCCTGATGATGATAATGACAATAACTAAACCCTTAATGTAGTTAGATATAGATGGGCCGTTGCATGAAGGTTTCTAAATCTCAAACGGAATCTTATCCTTAGAGCAGGAGCAAAAAAGCGCACAATGGGCATAAGCATATACCCACATACAAGTGTCTAATGACATTTGAGTTGTCTTACCTTGTCCAAGAAACCTTTATGGGACAAAAGACAAGGAGGGAAGGTGCACACTGCAGGGTGCCAAGTAGGATACCCCTAGGGCATATCAAAGAGCACTAGAACCTACAGATGGCCAATTGACATGAGTTTTATAACATTTACATGGCTGTAAGACAAAGCTCTGGCTCAGTGGTGCACCTAATTTACAGGGTTCCTGATGTGATGCAAAGCCCTCTACTCACACACAGTTCTGAACCTACACATACTCAGAACAACTTGGCTTCCACAGCTCAGCGAGACAGATCAAACAGCCCAAAGGACCCAAAATGAAAGCTCTGCACAGAGAACCACATGTGCTTCTATTAAAGACACATAGTAAAAGTGGTGGCTCTGTTTCTCCTAGTAGCCTGTAGAAATAAATGGACTTCTGTCTCCCTCATCACTTAGGAATATATCCACCTACATATTTATGCAAGTCAAGTTGAATTGACCAGTAAATACCATAAAGAGGGAGACATGCACTTCTTGGAGGTGAACTGGGATAGGAAGAGAGGAAATAGACACAGATTGGAACACAGAAAATTCTGAGTAGATATTAAGGGGATAAAATTACCTTGAGGGTTATCCAAATTTTGAACAGAGAGGTTGTCTACAGACTGAGATGTTCAAGGCTCAGCTTGACATGAGCTCAGAGCAACCTGACAAAATTAGACCTGCTTTGAGCAAGGAATGAATGAAGATGACCTCTAGATCACCTATTAGGGCAGAACTACTCTATGAAGTAATAACTAATTAATTACTTAATTAAAAAATAATGAATGAAGTAATTACTCTGTGAAGGTAATGTTAAGCACACGGCTTCAGATATACACATACTTCATTGACACTAGAATGAATCAGATTTCTGTTAATCGTCATAGCTAATGAAGACTCTGCTTCTTGGTCTGAAACACAGGAAGTTACTTTAGGTTCCATAAGGCACAAACAATGTGCAAACAAAGAAAGGATTCTCATAATGAAAACCAAAATAACACAGAGGTTAAGCAGAGAGCTAAGAAACACTGCCCACAGAAGGATATCTAGCCTTTCATTCCTACACTCTTCAGAACTTCTAAAGAATTACACCAACATGCTCAGAAACTCAGCAGTGGAAATACCAATCCTAGAAACAACAAGTTATTCAGGAATTATATTTATGCCTATAATAACACTGAGAGTTGAAAAGAAACCAGAATTAGGAGTAGTGGGAGTTTATAAGAGATATTAAAACACTTTTCCTATATTAGATCTGTATAAGCAACTCTCACCTCTATTACATTTATCCTAAATGAATTTATGTTTTGCAAAGAAACTTTATATCCTGTACTAGTTGCACAGAAGCAGGATCTATTTGGTCATCCTTTTCAAAGCCGTAACTGTACTTTGTTTGAGAAAAAAAATACGTGTTTAATAGTAATATAAAGCCTGAGATACTCTTTTTTCTGTTTTCTTTTTGTTTTGTTTTTTTTAACTGAGAAAATAAGCTAAATAATTCTATGATTTAATAGTGCCTTTCTTCGTGGCTATTTCATCTCAATTACTGTTCCTGAAAATTCTTGTATTTTCATGGTACTGGGATTCAATTTTGCAAAGGTAGCCACAACTCTAAAGTAGCTATTTTATTCTGGCTGCCATTTGCTATAATTCCCTTCTTTTCAGTGGGAAACTATCTGTGTCTTTTCATCATTTTTCAGAATGGCAGAAACACAGGACTGAGTGCTCTCAGAAAATCCTGTATTCCTTCAGAAGTCCTAAGTGATTTGCCACACTGGAATCTAACTTCAGAATTGTCTGTAAGAACATAGAGTAGAAATTCTTCTATGATCAGATAGGGGAGAACTTGGGGTGCATTGCGTCACTAACCTCTCACAGAAGAATAGTTTCAAATATCATTGTAGCCTCAATACTGAAGGGTGGAAGTTGCTTTAATTGGGAACAAGCAATTCTGAAAGACTCGAAATTGTTTGGGGACATCCTAACAGCCCAAATTTTTCTTTTTTGACTCAGGACAGAAGCAATGGCACAACAAATAGGGCACATCACTATTCCATGTGTGAGACTGTGGGATAAGACCTGAGCACTGATTCTCATGGATTATTCTAAATGGTTTTATCTATGCATACTACTAAAGGACTTTTCTATGCATTATTGCATAGAAAGTAATGGTCCACGCTGTAAATATTTAGTCACATATATGACTGAATATATCCACTACAACAGCTGAAGTGAGTAGTATACATTCCTAACAGACTACAAATAGGACAGAATTCCTGGCCTGTTCATGATAGTACTACTATGCATTAATTTGTCTCTATATGGATGGCTGTGATTCACAATATTTTATTTCTTTATTGTTACTTACTTTCCTTGTGCTCCTTATTGGGACATGTGTTATCCATATTCTTTAAAGGAAAATGTGAAACAAAGATATACATACTAATATAAACTAAACTTAAAATTTTATGACAGATATAAGAAGCAATGGCTAAGGTAATTCCAGCACAATCACTGCACAGTAAAAAATTATGTAAAATAACATTTCAGTGTAGTAACATAGCTGAAGCACCAGATTTATTATTACCATAACTTGGTACATTTAAAAGATATACAGTGAGCATGAATTCATCTAGCTGACACAAGACCTAGTGGCTCAACAAAATGATTCCTCTTCAGGGCTGTATGACATTCTTGCTAAAGTCTGAATAACAGCACAAAAGAAATTTTTAAAGTACTGATTACTATTACAAAGCCTCCAAGGAATTCACTTTTCCATAGATAGTGTCATGAAAGGACTTTATTCAGCTGACAGTAAAGATTTCAAAATAAAATTGTTACACCACATGCATGCTGATAGCAATTTGGCAAGAGATATAGTATAATTAAAATAGAAGAAGTAAAACCAGAATCAAACCAAAGCAGAAAACCCATTAATAATATTTTAAACCCTTTTTTCAGAGGAATATTAAAGGACTTGTTTGCAACCATTGCTAGAATAACTACAACAGAGATCCATCTTATTTGTATGACTTCAGAAAGAGATTCTAATAATTTTAGGAAAAAATCCCATTTTTTTAAAAAAAGAAAAAGACAAGTCTCAGTTGTCATATTTGACCAGTTTAAATATAATGCACTATTTTACCATACAGCATTGTGAGACAATTACTTTTCAAGCATTTGCCACCCTACTACAAATGCTTTACAATAAATTTCATGCTTATGAACCACCTTTACCATGACACTACCAAAACACTTGTCCAACTGCATTGTATCACTGACTGATTTGGTTTAAAACAGGTAGAATTAAAAAAAAAAAACTTAAAAAAAATTGTTAACAATTTTACATAAGGACAACGCACAACCTACAAGACATTTTGTGACAAAATAGGTCACAATAAAAGGTTCTTTTTAATGAGTAATACCTTATTTAGAACTGCAATATGACATTTAAAATCTAATTAGTTTATCCCTTTCTCCACAGACAGGGGGGTAAAAAGAGGTAAACCAGCAACTGAGAGGAAAATAATACAATACAAATTGGTACAGAACTGGTAGAAATGAGAACTGTGTTCATTCTGCTAACAGTGCATTCATATCGGTCAGATCTAAAGGGTACAAAAGACAAGCAAAATGTGTAGTCTGAATTAATTACAGTAAAGTTGCACTGCAGCAAGAAATCTTTGAAAGTGTACGTTCAAATATAAGAGGAAAAAATCTTAAGAGGGGTGAAGGAAAAAATGGAGGCAAGGAAGGCATGCAAAAAGCTGCCTGCCAGGAACAACCAAGGAAACTATCTTGTCTGTGTTTCCTCTTGGTTGGATGTAGCAGGATTGCATTGAAAGGAGCCTTGGACAGAGCCAGTATCTACACTTAGGGGCCCCTCAGTGGAAAAGGTTGCAGACCACAGTTTACAAATGAATCCTGATATTATTGCCTAAGTAACTGTAGAGTTAATAGGAGTAGCCAGAAATCTTCAAAACCAGTCTCCAGAATGCTCAGGATGAACTTAGTTTTTTGTTGGCTATACAAAGAGTATAATCAATTTTGAGGGACAATCATGGATTCCAGATGCAGTATGAGGAATAAAACAGGCAACAGAAAAGCTGAAGAGGAACACGTATGAATTTCTCAGGAGCTCAGGGTTATAAGAAGCACAGAGTATTCCCAACAGAAGGTTGCCCATGGGCTCCAGTCCTCTGGAGCTTATACCTAGTCTGGGGTCTTTTCATGGACACTGAGTGTGACTGTGGAGAAACGCCTTGTCATTTCATCCTTGGATTTCAAGAGGGAAGCTATTACTGGTACCAGACCATGGAACTCAGATAAAGCCCTGTCTTTCTCGTAGGGGCTAATATGCTGTCAAGGTCTTGCTTTATGTTTTGTATAGGTGCTCACAGAAAAAGCAGGTCATATGACAGATAGCCACAGAAACGCTGTTGGATCCTTTAGCCCTGCGATAGATCATCTTGCATTTTTCAGATTTCAACTTTCACAGCTGGATGGTGTCCAGGGAGATGGCCTTATAAAACAACCTAAGATTTTTTTTTTTCAGAAGGAAGCTGATCACTCAGGCATAATCCCTGAAAATATAAAGAACTCTAGGGTTGTTTTTTTGTTTTGTTGTTAGGGACTTTTTTTTTTGTTTGTTTGTTGGGTTTTTTTGGTTTGTTTCTTTATTTTGGGGGGGGGGGGGGGGGGAGTGGGGAGTGGGTTACATGACAACAGTAGCATGAACCACAGAGATTTCTCAGATACAACCTGGCTATTTCATAGTCCAGTATACAATTTTTGAAGGCTAGGGCTATGCTGGGAGATGAACATTTACATGGAACATGACAGCACCATGAGATGCCATAGCGTAACCCAAAGGCTGCAGCTTTGGAGAGCAATGACTAAGCTGCTCTGAACCATCTGAGTACAGATGGATCCATGCTGTCAGTATGAGCTATTCCAAACTCCGACCTTGAGTTTCTTTATTGGGAAAGCTATTTAGCTTCTGTCACAGCTGAATCCAAAAAAAGATATAAGCAACATGGCCAGTGAGGAGTGGATGGGCGGTGGGGACAGGTGAGGGAGGAGAAGGTGAACTCAACTGTTTACATGATGGTATAGATGCCACAAACCTGAATTGATCAACATGTTAGCCAGTTCATTACAAATCCAAATATCTTTATGTTTATAATTTACTGCTTATTCCACTGTACAAGCAATCTGTCTTTAAAAAGAAAATAGAGAGCCACTCAAAATAAATCTGTTTTCTTCAGGGAGTTTATAGCTGGTATCCATAAAACAGTATTTAATTTTCTGTGGAACAGATTCTTACGCACAAATTATTAATACTATTGAATCTAGGTGATCAGCATATCAAATTCTAATGCTGTTCCAGTGATTAAAGCATACTGTTAGAATTTTATTCATACCAATAATTTTTAAACTATACTTTGGATTTACAAATCCATGTATGTTATGGATTATGTCAACAAGTATAGATTTTGTTAGCAAGTACACACTTTAAAGAAAATGACTGAATTTTTCACTGATTTTGATTAAGCTTACTACTGTACCCAGGACAATAATTTGCAGTACATTGTCTCAGAATCAGACACATAATAGTTCAAGGAACTAGAAGAGCTTTGTTACACACAATACAAACTAGTAGCAAACAGCACCTCTGAGAGTGGCCTTTCACAAAAGATTTCCTGATTAGCTACAAACCTTCATAATGACCACCAAAGGAAAACCAGGGATGACAAAGCTCAGAAATAACTTGAAAATGCTGATCTCACCTTGTTTCATATATACAAGATTTTCATGAGTCCTGAGCAGCATCTCCACAGGTAACTGCCAGAGAACTTCCAACTCCTGTGAGCTACCAGCTAAACATTTATTTTTAAACATCATTCTTTTCTCCAATACTACAACAGCACCTCGAAGTCCAGACTGGCACACCATTTTTATGCAGGAGATGGCTACTGAAATATCATTCGCTACGTCTCTGGTAACAACTCTCATAAAATTTTCTATATACACAAAATATGTAAGATTAGTTTTAGACATTAGTACAGTGATAGGATTGATGAGCCACAAAAAAAAGGAAGATTCCACACAATAAAGGGCAGGAAGGATAATGAAGAGAGAAAACCAAAGGGAAAGATAGAGATTACATAGTCCTACCTCAAAGCAGGCTAGTTTACTTTATTTTTACCTTTTTTTGTTGTTGTTGTTTTTGTTTGGGGTTTTTTTGTTATTTTGTTTGTTTGTTTGGTTGTTGTTGTTGTTGTTTGGTTTTTGGGTTTTTTTTTTGGTTAATCCAAGCTATACCCTGGCTAGCCTGTGCCTACAATACTCTGCTTATTGTAAATTACTCATACAATACAAGCCTTGTGCAGGACACAAATTTACTATAGCTCACTACAACTGTCTTACAATAGCTGAGATCCAAGCGTTAGAATAGACCAGAATAAAACTCTGACTTCAAAAAACCCAAGACCACTTCAGAGTGTTGTAAGTCACAGAGTTGCAGGATGTCAGTGGAGGAAGGGGTTATTCCAACAATAAATTATCCTCTGGATGAAGACATCAATTTGATGTTCAACATTGTTTTCCTCTCATTTCTGCAGTAAATACTTCAGACACATTTCAGTGTACACACAGTTATTTCTACTCCAGTTTCATGTATCCCAGTTTGTATCCCATTGTATCTCAAGTTATTTCCCACAGGGGACAGTAGACATTCCTGGGTAGTTCAGTTCAGCAGCATGAACTTTCAGTCAGTGAACACTAAAAGCAGTGAATCTGCATGCCCAAACATTCTTCAGACTGGTTTGACTAAAAGCTAAAGCTCAATTGAGTTCTTCAAGGACTAGGGTGATATCAAGTCTGTAGGGAATACTGCTTTTACTGCTAGTTCTGGCTGGTCAGGGTCCACTTTGTTACATTGGTTGTAAAGGTGAGTTTAGTTTAGTTTAGTCATACCCATGTGGGATGACACAATTTGCTAGAAAATGGTAAGATATACCGCACAATTCTTACAGAAGAAGTTTCTGGATGGGGTGATTTCTATCCCATACAGAAGCAACACTCCCACTCCTTTCAACCAAGAACTTCATGTGTTCTGCTCAGACGCACTAGCTCTTTCAGGCTGGGAATTGTTCTTTTTGATAGCAGAGTTCCTTCTTGCCCAGCAATTCCTGCTGTGCTTATTTCCTACTTTTCCAAAGCTTGCACTTGGGCATATTTCCTCTAATTAAAATCCCTTCTAAGTTAAAATCATTTCCTCAGTGACTCATTTTTCTAACCTCGAAGATAAGGTCACTAAACTCTTCTCCATACTCATAATCTAAGTTTCACATATATTTCCTGCTAAGCCCAGCAAAATTTTGGCTTCCTCGGAATCCTTATCTCCTTAATCTCTTCACCTTCCCAAAACCTGCCTTCGCCGACTGACAGGACACATTTTCCCCTTTGTCACTCCACAGTCCTTTCCTACTCCTTTCTCCTCTTCAATTATCCCATTGGTATTCACTCCTCCCTGCCTTTCTGAACATCCTTCCTGCAAAATTTATCAGGAAAAAATGTACTTGTCATTCCTCTTCCCAATCCGGACGTCACCCTTCTCAGTCTCGGTCAGTTTCCCTCTTTTTCCCTCCCCGATCCTGCACAATCCTTCTCACCGGCATCCGCCCCCCAGCTCCTTTTGTGTTCTCCACCACATCGGTCCTTCCCCGGCACCTACCACACGCCCCGAAGCCTCCCTGCCCGTCCGTCCCACACTGAGGCCAGCGGCAAACTCCATCCCCGGCAGTGGGCGAGGCTCGGCGGAGCCAGCCCAGCCGAGCCCAGCCCAGCCCAGCCCAGCCCTGCCCTGCCCTGCCCTGCCCTGCCCTGCCCTGCCCTGCCCTGCCCTGCCCTGCCCAGCCCAGCCCAGCCCAGCCCAGCCCAGCCCTGCCCTGCCCTGCCCTGCCTCCGACTCTGGAGCCGGGTCGCCCCTATAAAGCGCAGAGCTTTGGGATTGGGGCGCCCTCCAGGGGTCTCACCCGGCCCGGCCCGCCCCGCCCCGCCCCGCCCCGCCCCGCCCCGCCAGAGCCAGGGACACCCGGCAGGGACACGGTGCAGCGGAGGCCAGGGTAGCTCTGGCGCTTCCCACGCCCGTGAGCGCGGCCCGTCCGCGGCTGCTCTGCGTCCGCTCAGCGGCTGGGGCGGAGAGAGGGAGGGCACAGCTCGTCTCCCGCCCCTGCTCACCTTCTCCTCCTCCTCCTCCTTCTGGTGCCCGCCCCTTGTTTGTCCTTCCCTCCCTGCCGCGCCGGCGAGACCGCGAGAGGGGCGCCCGCCCCGCCAGGGCGGGGGAAGGCGGCGCAGCCCGCGGGCAGGAAGCTGGATGAGGACGTGTGTGCGGGCGAGGCAGCCCCTCGGGCATGAAGGGGACCGCGGGTACGCCGCCCTGCCCTGCAGCCGAGCGGGGACATCAGGTAAGAGCCACACACGCCTTCCCGGCCCGAGCCGAGCCGACGCGCTTCCAGTGCCGGGAGAGGGCAAGCGTCCCCTGGAAAGTTGTCCTGCCGCCGGCGGCCGAGGGGCGAAGGCAGGGGAGGCGGGCGGGGGGCAGCCCGCCGTGCGGGGCGGCACGCTCGGTGTGTGGGGCAGGAGCCGCTCGGCGCTCCGGTGCCCCGGCGCGGTGCCCGAGGCTGTGCCTCCCCGGCGGGGCGAAGCGCGCAGCCCCGGCATCCCGCGGCTCGGCACCGCCGTCAGCGGCCCCGCCGCGCCCCGCGGAAAGTTTCCAGCGGGGCGAGGGGCGGGGAGAAGCGGGAGAGGATCCCCGCGGGACGGGAGCGTGGACGGGGAGAAGCAGTCTGTCCGCGTTGCCGTGGGCAGTGGGTGCCGCAGCTTCCCCCCGGGTGGCAGGAGCGGTGCTGCCAGCAGTTCGCTCAACTTGTTTCCTTGTTTTCACTCTGGTTTCTTGGCGGAGGAGTTGGATCAATTATCCCTGCAAGTGTAATGTCGGCATCTTTAATGGCTACATCTTAGTCTTCTGTGAAATTTACCTACCTGCTTGGGTCAGTTTAGGTATGTTTAGGAAAAAGAAACTGCAAAGTCTTTCCAGAAAGAGATGCGCAGCAGTGCGCCTGAGACTTCAGTAGGTTTGTTATGTTGTATGACGTAACAGTAAACTCAACGGCAATTCTTTCTGATTCACATTTCGTTGAGGCTTTTTAACTGAACATTTGTGGATTAAGCAGAAACTTTCAGTAAAACGTGTGAATCATCATAATGCTGTTGGAGATCAAATCCCAGTTTAAATGTTTTGCAGTTATTTTCTTTCCCCTTTGCTCATAATTTATATAAAGGACAGACTCAAGTAGTTTGCTTAGTTCTTCTGAAGTAACTTAAGGAATCAAAAGTGATTAGAATTCCACACGGAGGTTCTTGGCGCCTTTTATGCAAAGCAAAAAAACAACATTGAACCACTTTAAAGAGAAATAACTAATCCAACCATCTGTACCCTTGGAAGCCTCCTTCCCTCCCAGCCTGAACAAAGATGTGTAGTTGCAAATTGCACTGAGAGGGGAAAGATTCAAGCCATTTCAAATAAAGCAGTTTCACCTTACAGGGAATGTTCTGTGCTAAATCACTTGGTTAATTGGTGATACTCTGCCTTAACTATCAGCTATAGTTCTGTTTTACTTACAAATTTTCAAATACCAAGGTAATGCCACAGTATTTGTTGCAAAATCTGAAGGAAAATCTGAAGTGCAACGAACCTAATTTCATTAGATCAAAGAATTATGAGTAGCTTTTTGGTTTGGGGGTTTATTTGCTTGTTTTTTAATAAGAACAATTTTGAAACCAGATTTAGGGGAGCATTCAAAAGCAGACTAGACTTTGCAACGTACATCTGTTGCTGCAGGTAATGCCTGATTGTTGAATATTGATAAGGCGCCAAACTTAAGGTGATTTTCAGGTTGGGACTTTTCTTAATAGGCACATGAATATATCCCTTAAGAAGTTCTATCACAGTTAATGACCCAATGCAGCTCTAAGACTTCTTTACATGTGCTCAGGTCTTTATTATTAGACTTTTATATTGCATTAAGCTGAGAGGGCTGAGGAGATAGAAGAACAGACACATGTAAAACTTGAAATGCTTCCCACTTTTCTGCATTTTGTTCACTGGTTGGGTTTTTTATTTTTTCTTTTTCATTGTCAGCTTCAAATACAACATCTCTCTGGGCTTTCATGCAAGCGGCAGGTTTTATTAAACATATGATACAATTTTCTATTGTAAAATATTCTGTAGTTCTTACTTCCTTGAAAAGATAAGATATGACTAGGGAATTATCATTTTTCTTGACAGTGTGACAGTTAAAACTTGGTTCACATAGGAGCGAGCATGTTTAGTGTATTAAAAGGAGATGTCATTCTGAACTGTCTGACAAACTTTTCAATGTAGTTTTTTTTTATGGAGGTGAATATGTTGCTTGTAAAATCACTTCTGGACTGTAACTAAGATGTAAGGATGTATTGATGTAGTGATGTTTGGTCTAATTTAGGATTTTTAGTATAGTTTTAATATTTAGAAGCCTATGGATTTAGTGCTCTGTTCTGTAACCAGGTATTTGAATTAATTTTATTCAGATCAGCATCTTAGTTAAGTTCACAGAAATACTGGCACTTAAGCTATGCAGAGGTAGAATATTGATAGAATATACTGAGGCAAAATGCTTTGTTTGCTGATATCTGTTCTGATAACATATCCGAATTGTATGTAGAATTGTTGTCAAAAGCTGAGCTCGTGCTGGAAGTCAGGAACTTAAATGTGGCTGGGTGTCCAACAAATGTTCTTTTACAGCATCTGAAATATTAAGCAATGAAAATGGCCAGGTGAAGCAAGGGGGGATATATAAAATGTCATTAAGGTATGGAAGTGTGGGAAGTTAGGTAAAGGGGAATAAAAGGAGGAGGAATTTCAGAATTGAAGGTTTGGGGCTTTATTTGCTGTAGTGTGTTTCTGTTTGTTTAAGGGGGAGCTTGTTTGGTTGGTTTTTTAACATGGTCATTTGCTCTAAAAACAAAGTTACTGCTTTTGAAGGGAATTTGCACCTTGAGGATTTCGGGTAAAGGTGTACATGAATGAACAGGTGAGGTATTTGCTTTTACCTGGAAACTGTGGTTGCATATACAGCTTTTTCTCTTATAGTTCTATTTGCAGACCTCGTACTGCTGTATTTAAAGACATCTCTTGAACCATGATAGGAAACTTATTACTTTGTAGTTAAACCCATCTGGTGTGGTTGGAGTAGATAAAATCATTATGAAACTAGTTAATTGTGTTTAGTGTTTTTATCGACACAAGAAACTGATAAAAAGTAGAATATACTGGTTAAAGAAAATTGCATCTTAGTTACAAGTTCAATTCCCAGGCACTGAGAAGTACATATGATAAATCTGTAAAAAGTCAGGGCTAGATTTAGGGAAAAGATTCCTTCTGGTCACCATAAACAAGTAATATTCCTGCAGAATGAGCTTTCACTTTGCATGCACATTCTGGGTGTTGGTTTCCTCTCAACTGAAAGACTCCCCATTATTTAATTTTTGCTTTCTTTGTCTACCTTTTTTAGACCTCTGGTAGTTAATATTTTCTGCTGATTTCCTCTAATTTCTCCCTTTATTCCATAGGTAGAGAATCTTCTGTAAGGAAATTACACCTGTAGCCTTAGCTACAGTTCAGGGTAGCGTGTTGTCTTTTATGCAGGAATGTAGTATTGCTGATCAATTTTACTCATAGTAACTCTACTAGTTTTGCTCATGGTAACCACCAAAATGCCAGAGTAACTTAACACTGTGTCCTCATCCACTGTTTTCTCAGTTGATTATTTTTAGTTAAACTACTTACATTCTTTAATTGCATCTTAATTTTCTCCTAGATCATGATTTCAGTTTAACATCATTATTCTAACTTGTAGTCCTGCCTACCAAGATTTCTATTCCTGGCTTCTAGATCTCCTTGGCCTGATGTCATGCTTAGATGTAAAAACCATATTTTTTTTCTACTTCTGTTGCTTCTTTTATTAATAAAGTGGTTAATATCTATCAGGAAGGACTAGGGGAGCCTTCTCTTAATATGGTAATGTAACCTGTTTTCTTAATTAACCAGTCTAATGTGCTTCAGTCCATAAGGTATTATAAGAGCGTATAAATATGGGTGTTATCGTCTTTAGAAACTATTACAAAGTCCAAAGAAGGAGTAGTATGTATATATGTGTTTAAGAAAGGTTTTGCTGCAAAACATCATAGCTTTAAAGGAAAGAAAGTGCCTTTTAGTTTAGAAATTCATTTTAATACAATAGTTTTACTGAGAAATCAAATACCTTTTCCTGAATGTCAGGTCAGAAGACTCCTGGGCAGTGTCTCTTGCAATTGTATCGTGTATACTATTTGTAATTAAAATGCTATACACAAAACTCATGGAAATTAACAAGGTAATAGAAGTGCTACTTTTACTTTTTAGTTTCTGAAGATTATTTGTAGTAAGTAACTTTAGTCATCCAAGTAATAGGCAATACTATGTCAAATTATTGAGCTGTTTGATTAAATACTAAGCTTTAGATAATTTCTAAGGGTCATTCAAGTTTAATGTCTACATTTGTACACATTTATAGAAACATTAGAGGAAAACTGAAATAGTGTTATGAAAACTGATTTTCTGTTGGGGTGTATGGCACTGAAAACCTTAACAGTATTTTATGAAATTACCATAATATGAAATTTGATGCTATATTTACCTGCTTTCTACAAGTATGTAGAATCTTAGGTTTAACAGAGAGATTCTGAACATCTAATTATTTTTTTCCACTTCACTGAATTGACTCGTTGTGATGTTCCAAATTAATATTTGTCAATATTGCTGTCAAGTCACATTACATGTACCAGGCTCTGAAACTGAAGAATTACTTTTGGAAACTTGGATATATGTGAGTCATACAAAAGTTCCTAAATAAATTCCTTGCTTGTGGTTGTGCATTAAGCATTCTGTGCTTCTGAGGATGATTTTATTATAAATAAGTCTGAAAACTTCATAATACCAAGTCCCTATAAACGTGGAGAGATAGCTCCTATTTGTTTCCTAAGAATTGCACGATGGAATTTGAATTTTGTATATTGAACACTCTTGCTATTATGAAAATGTAAAAACATGGTTTTCTTTGATGCAGAAAAGTAGATCGCTTTTCGAATAAGAGCTTCAAGGAAAAAGTTCTAAGATTCAAGAAATTGCACAATGTACACCAAAAACCCCATTCATTAATCTGAAAAGGATAATAACATATATAAGTTGATTCTAAACTGGAAGTGTATTTGGTTTCAGAAACAAGGAATTTTTGTCCATAACTATCTGTCAGTTTTCCCAATTTATTTATTTTCAAATGAGGAATTGTAAACTAATATACAACATTATTTGAGTGTTGTATGTGAAAAATCATAGCATGATACTGGTTCCCTGACATGATTTTCTTGGATGCAGCACTTTCTGAGGCTTTGAAGACTTTTGCTCAGAGATTTGAAGACAGCATTTTTTATTTTTTTTTTTCATATAGAGGTACATATGTACATAAATAAAAAGGACTTGGTCTTTTCCTGGTGCTTACTTCAAAACTTGTAAGTAGTTAAACAATCAAGGAGAGAGAAACAAAATGGAAAGATCTGGCTGATTAAATAAATTTCACTGGAATCTCTCAATCCATTCTCAAAAACAAACTTTGCCAGATAATTTGACAAAAAAATTTTTAACCAGTCCTAAAAAGACTGCAATAGCAGCCACTGTGGAAGTCCAGAGACATCCTGCCTCCTCCTTGTTATTGAAACCAACACTGGATTCTGAAGCCTTTTATTACTTAGAAAGAAGGTTCAGCTTTTAGTAAACCATTTACTGTGTCTTGGCAATGGTCAGAGTTGCTTGTTCATCTGAAGGGCAAGGTCACATTACTTCTCTCAGGACATTTCATTGTTGGATGAGCTGTGTTTTTCATGGATGTAGAAGGAAGTCAGGAGGTCTTCTCAGGAGCTTTTAAAGAATGTGATGAGTTTACCAAGCCTTTAGGCAATGGGATCTTCTTCCCTTAGTTCATTGCCTGGCTAACGCTAGATGCTCCCACAAGACGTAGAATGGCTTGAGTTGGAAGTGACCTTAAAGATCATCCAGTTCCAAACCCCCTGCCATGGGGCAGGAACACCTCTTACTGCACCAGGCTGTACAAAACCCCGTCCAAGTGGGCACTAGAATGTGCCAAGAGAGTTAGGGATTGTACAGAAGTCTCTGTATTATTGGAGGTAATCATACCCATAGCTAGGGATTGTGATCTGTGTAGAGGAATGCACAGGAATGTGTGCAGGAATCTTGAGTTTCAAGCACTAATGTGGAAATGGCTGTGACTGTGCTGCCAATATAATTGTTAGATGCAGGAAGCACAGTGCTGTGGGAAGATGTGTGCACTGTACTTACTGTTGCTTACAAAGCTTAAGTGAGTGATACCGGGACAGGTAGTCTTCAGAGAGAGCCTTCTACTGTAGTCTAATTAAATCATCTTGTCAGTTATGGTGTTTTAATTCCAGAACATTTAATGCTTTCTTCTTGTTCAGTCTGTGTAGAGAAAGTTACAGTATTAAATTTAGATGGTCTGAATCACTTACTACACCTTTGAACTTAATGGTCACATTGTGATACTACTTGGTTTAAATGCCACTTCTAAAGGAAAGAAACAAACAAACAGGTTGTGCTCTGTTGAGTAAGTACTCTCATTCATGGTGGCTTTTTCTAGGGTGGAATTAGCATGAAATTTCAGTGAAGTTTGGCAACAATTTACCCAAGGTATCACTAAGGACTTTCTCTGTTCAAAAAGAGTATTTCAGGTTTAAGCATTGCAGATGGGCTGCAGTTCTTGATGCAGCTGAACATAGCTTTGAAAGCTATAGTAATATTAGTGTTGCACAGGTCTTTATTGATTCTATTGAAAGGCAATACATTAAGAAATTGAAAATGCAACTAAAAATACTACATTTTAGGGAGTATGGTTGGTTTCATGTTATGTTTGAGCATTGCATGTTTAGAACAGACTAGACTTGAGGCAACTGAAATTTTGAATTCTAACTTCTCAATGGAAAAGCAAAGTCAACTTTACTTAGATCAGTAGTGAAAATGTGTGCCTGTCCTCCAACGAAATTAACAGAGCTTCAAGAAAGCCATTTGCATTTATGGAAAAAGGATATTTTTTGTCTTCTTTAATACCCTTTTGTTAGCATATGCTGTCTTCTTAACAGCACATTTGACTGATGGCTTAGAGCAATATAGCAGTTTCATCAGGCCTGCCTTTTTAGAGGAAGTTGTTATGCTACTTCTGAAGTGTCTGCAGTAACCCATCAACATGGGTTATTGGGTTTTTAATACTGTATAATTAGGATGTATGTATGATTCTGCTCTTTGTCCAGCTTGTCTCTTTGCTTCCTAATCCCTACTTAGACATTTTCCAAGAATAGGTATTGCTTATATATTTTTAAACAATAGCATTTGAGCAATAAAGGAAGTAAGGAAGATTGTAAGGAGATTTTCACTGTCGTTGCTTTCTTATTCCCAAAAGTGAAGGTCAGCCTTAAATCTGAGACAAATGAAATATCTATGCTAAAAGGAAGCACAAAACTAAAATCCCTCCCTGTTAAGTATGGCTCTAAGTATCTCTTTTATCTACTAGGTAAGCCCTAGTGATTGCCATACTGTTCTCAGTTTTGGGACTACTTTGTGGTAATCTCTCTAAGACATGTCTTAATATTTCTTCTTGGGATTTTTACTGTCATATAATGCCTCATACACTACATGTACTGAATTCCTCAGAATATTTTGAAATTATGTGTTAATTGTGGCAGGTTTTTTTTCAGGAGCTGTATTCAGATATTTCTTGGGTTGTTTTATTTTGTTTGGTGTTTAAATGGTGGGCTATCTTACAGCCAGTTGAATCAGTAACCTGAACTAAGCATCCATTGTTATTATTTGCTCAGCTGAGTCTAAAAACATGCTAATAACAAATCCATTCAGTCCTCCATTCCAACAAAAAATGCAAATGTGTGTAAGCACGCCAGTGAATTCTTGTCTCGGGTTGCTTGTATAGTTGGCACCTATGTCTGCACATATGTCTTTGAGCATGCCAGACCTTTATCTGTGATGAATGCAACACTAATTGAAGACATTATACTGGCAGATAATAGTTTTTGGACATGCATGCTGATTCATGTATTTTCTTTAGTCCTACCTTCAAGCTGGTGAGCAAGTACAGAAAATTTTGCCATTTTTCCAGCCCACATTTCTACCAGATATCTGCTGCATCCACTCTTGGCTGACAGGCTGACTTCAAGGTCCATGCCTATCCAGAAATCAGCACCTCATACAAATATCCAAGAGCTGAGGCCATCTGTGAAATCTGCTTCTCATCTATCTATCATTAGGGTTTATTTATTGTACTGTCATTTTCAGATGTAATCTCTGATCAGGGTCGGTCTCTTTCCCATGAGTACTGCAGCTTTCAGCCCACTGTGTAAATGATGAGCATGGACTCAAGAAGTCTTTTTGCAGACTGTGCAGAAAATCATGATTAACAGCAGAAGTGACTAGACTAAAATAATTTTTATGGCTGCATGTAAAATCCTGTTTTTATTTTATTTGAAGCTCCATGAGGTTTTGGAAAATTTAGTTGAGCTATGGGAATACGCTTTTTGTTGACTTCAGTACACACTTGCCTTACAGATCTGTTAAAATTCACTTATTTTTTTCATGCATTATTCATGTGGCAAAATATTCTAAAAAAGTTAATATAGATTTAGTAGTTAGCACAGGATTACTTCTTGGCACTTGAATGTGTCTTGGCAGGTTAAACTACTATATGATTTTTCCATCTCTTACTAATGAGTTGTGGCAGTATTCTGCAAATACAATGTCTTCATGAAAGTAGTAAGTTAACTAAAACCATCAGCAATCATCATACTCTTTTTACTTTACTGGCAATTGTGAAAAAAGAAGAAACTGCATACCTGACAATAAGTAGCTTGACTGAAGTTGGATGTAGTTACAAGCTGTCTCTGCAATCAGCTGCAACAGACATCACCTAGAAATAGCCCAATGCTGATACAAATCTCCTGATAGCTGACTATTCTAAAATCTGGAAAATGAATTAATTATTTCTGTTCTTCCTTTTGAATAGCTTATTATTGCAGACATTATTCTAAAGGAGATGCTGGCATGTCTTTACTTCCTGTTAGTTTTAGTTCTAAACTCGTTTGGTATTATGTACATGAATTATGCTTTTTCACAGTTAGGTCTTAGATAGGGAAGAAAAAAATCATGAGATAAAATTGTCATGCTCCAGGCCTTTGTCACAAGAAACCAATTGGTACTGCATGAGGAACAGGGACAGCTGGTGATATCTTCATAGTCACAATAGGTTGTGGAAACAAGTGATTTGAATGGAAAGAAAACATTTTCTCTTCCCCCCCCCCCAATCCCCCCCAAAATAAAAAGTCTTACACTAGATCATTATTCTTTAGATTCAGTTGACAGGAATAAATGAGAATCTTTAACTGAAACTATATGTCAGTGGTAGCATGAAAAGAAATATAAAGATGTCTGAAAGGTATTCAAAGCAGTTTCATTTGTCTATTTATAATGGGTACAAAAATAATAATAACTTTCTGGTAACAGTTCTGGGAAATGGTGTACTCTTACAGTATGTGAATTAAGTCTCCTGCAACAAGGGAGGAGGTGTTTATATCATAGAAGACAATCATAAAATTGTTTTTGTTGGAAGGGATCATAAAGATCATACAGTTCCAACCCCCTGCCACTGGCAGGGACACCAGCCACTACATGATGTTTCTCAAAACCCCATCCAGCCTGGCTTTGGGCACCAGTACATCTCAGAAGAGTTAGATCATACAGTTGCCAAATGGAGATAATCATATTGGTAGTTAGGGATTGCTGTCTGCATAGGGGAATTTGTAGATATAGTCAGGAATCTGAGTTTCAGCAACTAATGTGGAAATGGCTATGACTGTGCTGCCAATATAATTGTTAGATGTAGGAAGCACAGTGCTGTGGGAAGATGTGTGTAAGATTGTTGCTTACATAGTTTTACTGGTGACACCAGTAATACGCATTACTTTATTTGAAGAGAAATCCTTCAAAGGGTTTGTGGAGTCACAAGAACTAATTAGACAACTGATACAAAATTCTCCATCTCTGAGCATATGTATTTTCCAATATACTTTAAAATTTCATCTGATATGTTCTCTAGTCTGATAATTTATAGTCAAGAACTTCCTTGGGCTGAGAAATGCTTTCATTATCATGAAAAGTTTAATAAAAGTTTCTAAAACTGGATTTTTAATGGTTCATAGAGAAGCTAAAAATTGAAAAGTTTAGCATTATTTTTCCTGCATTTTATAGTATTTCATTATAAGTAATGTTTAAAATAATCTGTGAGGATCAAATGTTTGAGTTATGATTCTCTATGAAAATTACATTTATGATACTTATGAACATTACAAAGTTATGAGATGCTGATCCAACGAAGAATGTTAAAGTAGAAGACATTGAAATGCTCTTTTCGCCAGGGAATAACAGGATTCCATTTCCTGTAGGTAGACACAAGTGAGTTGCTATAGACTTAGCAAAATAATAACATTTGTTTCACAGTATTTGAGCTGTACAATATACACTATTCACTTGCGAAATAAAATAATTTTGGTGATACTTCAAGTTAATACTTAAGTGCTAACTGATTTATTATAAGCCATGCAATTTTTATTACTTTCATTACATTAGTTTTCAAGTAGTAGTATTGAATTTTGCTAAGCAGTGTTGAAATTTCAGCAGTTGTCTACTCATTATAAAATCATGTGAATTAACTAGCTTCTGTTCCAAACCTCTTCAATTCTTAAGGAAAATGGAAACTTCTCTAAGCTTGCAACAGTTGGTAGTAGCAAGTACTTTCCATCTATCCTACAAAATACTGGACATCAGGCTATTTTTTGATGGGACATTGCTGTTGCTCTCTGTTCTGTGGTTTACTGCTGCAGATTGGTTTTGTTGTCTCCACCCTTTCTCAGTCCCTTTTATTTTCTTTGCTTCTCTCATCGTATTTCTTGGTTTCTTTTTTGCATCTTGTCCCTATGTCCTCAAGTCTCTTACCTCCTATAAAGCAATCTTGTCACTTCTCTTTAGTATAGATGACTCTTCCTTTCTTCCTGAGCATAAGCCAGCTGAATTTTGGAACTCCAGTGAAAAGCTGTCTTGCCTCATTGCATAGAAAAATTCCAGAGTGATCTCTGGGAGCTGGAAGGAAAATAAAAATAGAGGAAGTTTTGATTAACCTAGTGGAAGTTTTGTCTATAAGCAGTTCCAGGAGATCGTGATAGATGAGTTTTAAGTAAAATACAGGGGAAACATTATTGATATGAGTTTTCTGGAGCTTCAGCTTCCTGAGGAGTCATTAGTGTTAGTGTACATTGTCTTTCTCATCACATTTGTCAGAAGAAACGGTGAGGTTTGTTTAAATGAGTTTGATAACTCTAATTTTCATGTAAGTGTTCTCCATTATAATAACTGAATGATTCTGTCCCATTAAGAGATCTTTGGACTTTTACCATTACAGAAGTGTCTGAACAAAGAAAACATTTTACTCATTTGTGCTTCTTCACAGAATTAAGCAAATATAATTAAAGCTGTGGTACTGGTGACTTACTGTTCCAGTTTTGTCTGTGGAAGTCACACCACCATTTTGTGCCATTAGGAGTGCCAGGATATTTGCCTTACATTTTAATCACAAATTTAATACATATCTTATGTAACAAGAGTAATGTGTTAGTGGCAAGTGGTACTCCCCTTATTTGTCTAATTTTATAATAAAATCATAATGTTCTAACTTCTGTAAATATAACAGACTAAATAGGACCCAACTTTCCAAGTGAATAGATCTCATTGCTTATTTAGTGGCAGGTGACACATCCCATGCCAGGTAACCTTTGTTCAGTGGCTGAAGGTATAGTCTTACTTAGAGATGTCAGCCTATACTGCAGTCATGTCGAAATCTAATTATCTTTTTTTAACTATTCCTACTTTCATTTTTTTTTTAATGACCTGCTACAATTTTAATGAGAATTCTCTGGCTTACCTCAGCAGAGAGATGACAGAGTGAACACTTTTATAACTGGAATAAAAGCTATTATGTTTTATCACCAGGCCTTCCTATTGTCTTGTTTCACTTTTTTGAGATAAGTGTCTTTTGAGGTAATGTTTACTTAAAGGAACACCCCTAATTTTTTATGTGGGTACATAAAAATCCATACACATACACTCTTTTTGTATTATATCTGCATATTTACTTCTCAGCTAGACTTGCTGATACATTCTGATTATGTAATATTTCCTGGCTACACAAATCACTTTTTCACATTTTCATTAAGCCTGGGTTCATAGTAACATTGAGATCATCATGTTTTTGTAACACAACCGTGGGAGCACCTTATCAAAACTCCTTGTTGCTAAAGCAGCTTGACCTTGCATTTAACTTACTAATCAAAAGCAATCCTAGCAGGCAGTTCAAACAAAAATACCATATCTTTGTTTTCCTTTGTAAGTAACAAACAAGGTCACAGTTACTGGACAAGGGGAGAGCATTTACCAAACTACTAGGGCCTAAATTTCCACCTTCTATCGCTGAAAATAAAAATCTTAAAAGTAATTTTTAAAAACACTTTTTCCACCAAGCTAGAAATATTAGGCTTACTCTGTATTCACTGTAGACTTTGTGTGCTACTCAAAGCAGTTTGGAGCGAGCTGCTGCTGTCCAAAACTCAATCTCAAATTCTCTAATCTCAAATAGTGATTAGCCCTATTCCTGAACTCTTCCTAGAGAGGCCCTATTGTGGGATAATAGGGAAAGGCTGTGGATCATTCTGTTATGGCTGTCCAGTGCCAGTCACTGTTTTTTTTTCTGAAGATTTATGGATTCTGCTTTGGCATGAGATTGCATTTGCCACTGTGACAGGCAGTAGGCTGTTTGGTCCTTTGGAAATCAGCTCACTGAAATGTGCCACCATCAGAAGGGCTTCTCCAGTATAGCCCTTGCTCCTTGGTTTTTGTCCCAAGGATCCTGAAAAATAAAGTACCAGATGTGGATTGGCCTACTATTGCTGTTAAAGTTAGTTAATCCAAGAGCCTGGCACTGAAAATTCTCTGTAAAAGGGGGTAGCTGAGAGAAGGCTAAATCAGAAGTGATTTTTTTTGTCATGTGCTGCCAATGCACTCTGCAAGAAATTGTAAAAGCAGATATGTAACACTTGTTGCATAGGCAAAAAGACAAATTCTCTTTAGGAGTTTGTTGAAAGTCAATACAAATCTCGTGGATCTGTAGGTATTGGATGTTTGGAATATTGCTATTCTTAAAACATATCCTACCTGTTTAAAGTACTATGAGTACAGGATACATACGCAGTATGTATGGAGATCATAAATATTAGCAGATGTCAAGGACAGGTTAAATGCTAAATTGTAAGAGGGGAATTTGTGGTCTTTGAAAATACCTCACATGCCCAAGCTGTCATCCTGAAAAATTATAGGTCACAACCAAATGAATGTAAGTTTCTTCATACTGACGTGTTTTGACAGATTGTGTTCAGGATTTTATGTTAAGAATTTACATTGTATATATATGGGCTGTGTTTCTTAAAATTCTTGAAAGATTTAAAAAGAATTGCAATTTACCTGTGGCACGCTGAGTAAAAGCAAGCTAAGTATAATCTAATTCTTCCTAGATGATAAAAAAGGAAATGCTGTTTGTAACATTGAACTTTTTTTAATGCAAACTTATAAAATGCATAAGACCAAATACAGTCTCTTACAGAGGGCTTACCTTTTCACAACAGCTAGCGAGGTATTCCTTTTCTGAAGGGTACTACTTCTTATTGAGAATATTTTGGGAGGAATTTACCTGTACTAAATATGACCTACTATGCAATAGGTCTTTAAAATAATTTATGACTTGGTGTACAGTGCACATACAGTTAATGTAAAATAGTGCAGTGGCTATAAATTTTACAAGTCCAAATCTCTGTCTCCAGAACAGAAGCAAAGGAATTGTTTTACACAGGAGAGTCCTGAATTTTATTTAATGTAACTTGGAAAAAGCTGTAGATGACCTAGCTACAGCTTTGATTGTAGACTAAAAAAGGGACCGGGAAGTAGGAAACCAAATTCATAAAGTTACTAGCTATGGAAGCATACTACTTCACCTTACAGGAGAATGCCTTAACAGCCGGAGTGTAGATTAATATTGGATAGATTCAGTCTCAAGCCAGTCTGTTTCATGTTGGATCATTGTGCAGAAAAGAATAATAGATTTAGATATAAGAGAGAATAGTCACAGGATATTGTAGTACAATCAGAAAAAGGCGTCAGAGGGAAATACATCCACTGCCTACATCTGTTCCTTGAGATGATTAGTGGGTACTGGCTCATGTCTGTTCTTCCAGAGCCTGAGACTCTTCAGAAAGATGAGTAGCATCCCTGCTTCATGTAAGCAGGAGTGTAGATGGTGTAAGCAGCTACTTCAGAAGACTTGGGATTTTCACAGCATTGGCTTCCTTGTTCTTGAGCTGCTTTATCTCTAGAATGTGTTGTGTTATTTATACGAGCCATTGGTTTGTAAATGTACAGCCATTTAGATGTTGCTGTAACTCCAGCACTTGTGAAGCTGTGATCCCAGAGTGTTTATATAGGGTTATCCTGGTGTATGGAGTACAACTTCATAAGCTACCATGAAATGTAACTTAGCATCTGTTGATCCTATTATAAATGAAGTTTGAAAGAAACTGCTGTCTTGTGAAGGGTGACTCTGTGTGTTCGCTTTCATCAAGTGTTAGTCCTCACTACACAGAATGTTGGTTGAGAAAATTGAACTCAGTTGTCCTGTTGAGCTGAGATCAGGATTGGGTCTTGAATTTTTCTGTCTAGAGCCTGGGATATCTGACACCTGCTCTTTGTTTTTTTTTCTGGGCACTTGTCCTTATTGAGTAGGAGAATGATGCTTTTCTTTCAAGTGTGCCAATCCCCAGTTCATACCTGAGGAATTACTTCAGCCTAAGTGAGTAAAATCTGAGTCTTTTCATGGTCAATAGAAAATATAACTGCAAATCATCCATCTTGAGAACAACAGGGGACATGTTCAAGGGGAGTTCTCATGTATCTTGGTATAGTAGGTGGGGTCTGTTCATGTGGCTTTCTCTACATAATGTTTATAACTGGCAGTTGCAGCACATAGGTATCCACAGAGATTTGTGGATTCCTTGACTGCTTCTAACAGCTAAATGTGCATTGTGTAGGTCAGACTTGTTCTAATGATGTGTATAGCGTTCTTAACCTCTCCTGAGATGCCATAGGTGTCAGTCTCAGAGTATTAGTCTACATTGTGATGGTACCACTCAAGCCTCGCTCCTCACTGCAAGTGACAACTATTCTTTAATAACAGAAGCCAGTACAGGGACAACAGCTCAGTCTTGAACTCTTGCAGGTAAAAATGAATTATACCTTTTTTCCCCTTAACATAAAAAGGAAGACTTGAGAGGTGTTTGTGGTGCTGGTATCTGCAGTGCTGTATTTATGATAAATTTTGGAAATACCTCAACTCCATCTTGCCCAAAATTCTGTCTTTGACAGTAGCTCACAACAAATGCCTAGAGAAGAATAGAAGGACAGGAAACATCATCTTTCAGTGATATTTCCTGAAATATTCTCCTATTCTCTTTGAGTGTTTCAAGACTTACCAGAGCCTGTTGTCATGCCTTCGTATATGAGTTCTAGACAGATTTCCAGGAACATGTCTACCTTATGTTTTCAATCTGGCTAAATTCTTAGCATGTGGGCTGTCTAGAGGCATCGTTGCATTTGATCTGTTTACTCTTTGCCCTGAAATAACATTGACACGTTGTCAATGGTTTCGTATTCTAGGCAGTCCCTACGAAAACAGGGAAGGAAGCCAGGCCTAGTCCTGTTTTTCCTCCTTGCTCTGGACCTGGAGTTTAGTCAAAGAATCCTTCTTAGGCCTGGGAAATTTCCTACCATCCCCTGGAAGTCAAATTGTAATTCAGTCTGAAGTCATTGGCCAAGAATCTTCCTATTAGGTGGACTACCATATGGACAGCCATGGTCTGAAATGGGATGAGAGCTGGTGAAGGCCATAATATCAAACACTTTGGTAGCTGGACTCTGTTTCCCAGCCTTGACATCTTGAAGCACACATAGTGAAAGAAAAATGCTGCAATTTTCTGTGTGGATGTTTAGGCTGGAGTCATTCCATCTCAGATCACATACATAAATAAGATAACCTGCATACCAGCTGGTGGTAAATGACAGTCTGTATTCCTGATAGGGATGGCAGGAGCCTTATTTTGGTGGTTAGGAGGAGAGGGTTTGGGATTGGGGTTTTGCTTTTGTTGGGGGTTTTTGTTGGCTTTTTTCTGGAGCTCTGCATGTGAAGAAGGACAAGAAGAAGAAAGAACTGGTTTCTGTCTTCTGCCTAAGAGGTACTGGTTTAACAGCTGTCTTTTTGTAGTTTAGCTTGAGTAAATCAAAAAGTTGTGTTGCTGTAGATGGTGGATCTAGAAGATACCTAAAAGAAAGAAATGGAGAGACCTACTCGATGTGTATGTATTCACTAGTCTTTTCTTTACCTCTCCTAAAGAATTTAGTCTTAAGAAGATGTGAGTTTAGAAGGAATTGAGAATACAATGAAAATCCCTGCCCCTTTTTTTTTCTCCCTTTTTTTTATTGTGCTTTGATCACCATGCATAGGTTGCCGAAACAGATTTCAGAATTCTTTGCACTGGTTAATTAAATAGGTAAATTAATCTTACCTGATTTAAGTGGCATGTTCCTTTGCATTAATAATTCTAATTACATGGTTTTTCAATTCTGTGAAATTTTGTTTGGTATGACAGCCTCTTCTGCCTTTCTGTAAGCTGCAAGCTGCTTTTTCTTAAAAACCTTTCTCTTTGTATTCTAGTGTGCATCTATCTCATGTAAATGTGAACATTTAAGCTGTTAATGTGATCTTATTTGACTTAGAAACACCTGACTAGTTTCTAACACTTTAAAAGTAATGTTTCTATCAAAAGTTGACAGTTTTCAACCTTCATTTTAATACTGCTACCCCTTTGGTAGTTGTACTTTAATTTTCAGAAAATTGGATCCTAACTAAAAGCTTCTTTGCAGTCTGTCAGTCTTTAGCATTGTCGCTTGTAATTTTGCTTCTTTGATGCATCTGAAAGTTTTAGATGCTGCTTTTTGAGATTGATTTTGTTGTTCTTGTATCCTGAGAAGTTAAAAATTAGGTGAATTTTTAAGTTTCTGAAGTATGTGTCATGAAGGCAAAGCAGCTATGAAAAGAACCAGGTAAAGCAAATTATTTTGTTTTAGGATGTATCTAGATACTTTTGCTTTCAAATTTTAGATCAGCTTGTGGAGAAATTCCAGTTTCAAATTTCATTCTGGCTGTGTGACATCATGTGTCCCCGCACATAGAAAATGGTATCAGTAAAAATTCTCTTGTTGATTCCTCAGATTTCCTCAGGAAGCTTTCAGATATTCCCTAACCAGAAATTTAAGAAGTTAACCAGCTGTGGCACAAGTAGTAGAGTTATGAAAGGATAAACAGATGGCTAAAACTTGGAAAACAGAGTGTAAAAATACGTGCTAATTTTTTGCAGCAGAGAAACATTGCCTTTGTAGATAGGCAGCAGTTTGTGCTGAGACCTGTCTACGCAACACACATCTTGCACAATGCACATCACATGTCTTTTCTATGATAGCATGTACCAAAAGGGCTGTGTTGGGGTTTGGAGCTCTGGTGTTTGAAAAGAAGTTAGAAATAGGATCAATTGAAAAGCTTCAGAAGGACCTTCTGATTCTGAGTGACGAGACAGTAGAATGGCAAATCCAGGTGATGGAAATGTAAGGTATGATAGAATAGACTAGAACAGAATACTTCAGTCAGAGGGGACCTTCCACTGATCATCTAGTCCAGCTGCCACATTGTCCTTTTGAAAGACAGAAAATCCCTCAGTATGTTTCTTTGATGCTTTCCGTACTGCATCAAAATACCATTGAAGTCAATCTTGGGAGAGTCACCCCTTGGTGTACTTTGTTGGCCTTAAGCTTCTGAAGCTAGCTCTATATTGCTGTGTTCAACATAAAAAAGGATGCTCTTTCTCTACTTTTGCACGTGTAAACCTTGCAGAAAGTGTCCCAAACTCTTCAGTCTCACAGTAGGAAGTGGGTTCCCAGCAGTTTGTCCTCACATATGTGCTGTTGTGTTTGGAACCAGTTCTGATACCAGCATATGGTACCAGCCCATGGCAGAATCTAGATGGTTTTTAAGCTCCTTTCCAACCTAAACCAACCCATTGTAGGATTTTACTGGTAGTTAGTGACCTCAGTACCTGTGCTCTTTAACATCTCACCTCACACATCTTGCTGCAAAGCCTCTTATCAAGCACAGCACCATTTTCAAAGTCTGTAGTTGTGTTTTCAAGTCACCATTGTTTAAGTGGAGGTTGGCTGTTGTTAGAATACTTACATGACCCCATCAAAGAAAGTCGGGTAGAAAAGGCAGGGTTTTTTATGTGTATTCTCTGCATCTAAGGAACTGATTGAAGGTACAAAAATGCCTGTGGGTATGTTTTGTCTTGTGCAGTGTTAGCGGGGCAGGGATTAGAGAATTCCTTGCATGGACACTGCAAGGGAAAACTTCATTCTTTTGTGATTAGGATAAATTTGTCCTTTGTTAAAATGCACTTGGGAATTACCCAAGGAAGGAACACCATTATTGATCAGGATAATTTCCCCCTTTGGTTTTGAAAGCTGCTTTCATGAGAAGGGGCTTCAAAATGCAGCTAAGCAAGAATATCAGGATAAAAGGGGGATTTGAGATATAACAGCCCTTTCAGTTGAGAAGCTGTGGAAGATGTTGGATGGCGTTGACAAAACCATCAGAGATAAGCTGTGTTTCTCTTCTTAGCTACAACGTGTGGTGTTTATGAATGCTGATAGGAGAATTCCCATATGTAATGCTGAATTAGAGCTTTGCAGACAGGAGCTTGATGAAAAGAGAGTTTATTTTTGTGGCTTGAATTAAATCCTGTGTAAAAAGCAGTACAGTCATCCACTTCAGTGACAGGTACAGGGTAGATAGTGAGTATTTTGGTTTTATGCTACACTTTTTCCATTTTTTTGTAAATTAGTTGGAGCAGCTGGAAAGTAGATATGATATAAGAAAATTTTATTTCAAGTGGAGTTCAATAGCTACTCATCAAATTCTAACATGGAAAGCAAAATATTTATAGACAGGGGAAGACAATTTCTTATTTACAATTTGGGAAATTTTAATGAACTCACTCTTTTTAAAAAAACTTTTCTTGGAAATTAAATACCTTTCCAAAGGGACTGTTTGTTTTCTGGTTATTAAAAAAAGCCAAATAATGTCATATTGTAACTATGTATGGACCTGCTGTTTCTTTAATTGTTCTTATATTGGGACTTAGATTCTAGCCTCATGCTGAGTGGTTACTAGGACAGTAAGAGAACTCTGGCAGGGGGATTGATATGGTACACCAGGATGTCATTTTCTTTCCCCTAAGCTTTTCTGGAATTTCTACAGATACCACCTTCTACTTTATAGGCTGACTTCTTAAGTTTTCTTTCTCCAGGCACATGCACAGTGTTCTCTGTTTAGTCCCTCTTTAAGTCTCTTGGTGTGAGATTCTATGATTGTATCACAGCCATAAAATCCTTTTCTGCTTTCACATTGATTTCATGTTGCTATAAAGAAAATGGGAAATGCAGCAAATATTCTATAGCTGCAGAATTCCCTGCATTACTGTAGTTTGAGTAATTTATGAAAAGCTTTAGTTTCTGAAAACGTTTCAAAGCATCTAAGTTGTAAAACTTTCTTTCAGAGATTATTTTAGTGCAATTTTTCAGTGGCTCCATAAATGTCCTTCTTTGTAAAATCAGTGTCCTCTTTTTAAATATTATGTAATTTATTGAGACATTGAGATTTTCATGTAGTTTATTCAAAAAAGGCTGTTGTTCCTGATCATTAGACTGGATTAATACACGTGTACAGGCAGACTTTTGTGAATTTCGCTCTCAAAATTATACTTTACATTTTCATTATTAGAGTTGTTCTTGATAAGAATTATCTCAACAGTTCTGTAGAAGTCAGGTTTTACTAATGACTGCAAGTATTGTTCTTTGAATTATGTCTTTCCTCTTAAGATTAAATCTTTGTTTCAAAGTGCCTAAAAAGAAACAAGATGACAAAAGCATCTATCTTTAAGAAAAGTTAGATATCTCCAAAGGCACATCAGTGGGTCTAGCTGAAGTGGAGTCAACTCCCAAAAAAAGTTAGACTATTGACACTCAGAGAAGCATTAATTTGTGGAATTGTATGTTCTTTCACAAGGATGCTATTTATGGATCCTTCCTAAAGCAGGTGAAACCAAGAACTGTAATGAATTGCATGGGACTGTCCTAGGAATGAGGAGTGAGAATTGTTAGTACTTGACATTGTTACAGATGCTGCATTGCAATCTACAGTAAATTGGGAAGCAACCTTCTGAGATAGCCAGTTATGAGTAGTACTGCTTCTGCACCAAGCACATTAAATATGTATCTCAAAGTTTGAAATTGTTGGTGATTCTGAAAAAGTGACACAGAACCTTCTCTGCATTGGTAATTATGATTGCTCTTTCAATAGGAAAAAGAAAAATAAACCCCCAAAGCTCATTTATGCTTAGTTACCTTCTGGGAATGCAAAGTAAGCTTGGGTTCCTAAGAACTTGACACACGATTAGTTAATCATGTGTCCATCTGTTTGTCTCACTGTTTTTTACCTCATGTTGCTAATCGGGGCCTTTGCCCTACTCTTGATCTGTTCCCTCGACCTACACAGAGCAAGTAGTCGTTTTTATGTGGCATTTCCAGTAAAAACTTTTGAAAAAAAATATTTTAAGGTAGTTATGTTTTTCATAGAGGACTGTAAGTAAGCACTTAAGTTTTATTGTTCATTAAGTGCAGAAGTGGGACTATAAACCTGTCTTTTCTTGTCATATTTAATTTTGGAGTTTCTGAACATGCCATTTTAAAAGTTTTATGTAGCCCAAAATATTTTCTGTTATGTTGGGTTTTTAAAATTATAAATTAGTGTATAAAAATCGTATAAATATGAATTAGGTTGATATTTTTCTCCATTTTTAGCCATACAATCATTAACAAATGCAAATTGCCTGATTATCTGTTCTGCTATAAGAAGATTTAAAGTGGAACTATTTGACAGTGTATAGACAATGTTCAAATCATTATTTCAAATGCTGATTGCTTGAAAAGAAAGCAAGCTACCTAAGGTATAGACTTGTAAGAATGTGCTGCATGTAGAAATAATGGTATAAAACAAAGCCCAGTCTATTCTTTTGCAGTGAAAGACAAGTGAAGACTTCTCTTGCAGTGAAGACAAGATTCTTGCAGTATATGAGGATATAAAATGCTATTGGAGCAAAGAGATACAATTTAATGCCAAAGAATCTCTTGGGTTTTTTTTCCCCATTTTGTAGAGGTTACAGTGTATGATTCAAAGGGCATTCTAATTTCCTGTATCATGTTGGGGAAGGTGCTGATGGAAAATGTTCAGTGTATAGTCTTGTTGCTCACAGAGGCCTTTTATATCTTAAAGGCCATTCTCCTTAACCTGTAACTTGCAAATTAAGCATCAAGAGCAGAAGTGATGTTTTTTTCTGTTGCAGATTGGGTACTAAACCAGCAGCCTCAGAATGCTCCTTCTTTGTTCAGGATCTGTCTTCTGTGGGATTTCCTCCATTAGTTTGTCTCAGTGTAAGGTCAAACTTTCCTACAGTACTTTACCAGCTGCTCATCCTGGTCTCTCAATGCATGGCCTTTACATGAAGCATTGTTACTATCTGCTCCAAGGATTAAAAAACTTCCCTAGCAACAGTGCAAACACATTTTAATTCAACTCCTTCCAGTTCTTGTAACCTAAAGGTAAGTCATTGTCTTCATTTTTCCACAGTCACTTGGGTACCCATATCACTGCAGGAAGAGTATTCCTATGTGCTTTTGCATGCTAAATATCACAAATGCAACACTCAGTGTCTGTCTTCCCTGACTTTCCAGTCCTCAGCTATCAACATACCCAGGAAAGCTGTCATGAAAATCAGTATGGCTGGAGGCAACTTCTCTTCTAGCCTCAGGTGTCAAAGTGCCAATCCCTCCTTGATTCAGTCTTAAAAATGTAAGGAGAACACAAATATCCAAAAATACTGCTTCTCTTCCTCTGCCATTCTCAGAAGAAAATCTGAATATAGTCGTGACCAGACCTTTTCTCCCCGAGCTATTTCAGTAGCAAACAAAACTGCCAGCCTTTCCATTTTCTCACTCCTGTGGCAGGCAGTAGAGAATTGTGGGGGAATTTTGAGAGACTCCTCTAATTATTTTCACATGCACCTCGTGAATGTATTAGGCTATATATCTGTTTTTAAAATGCATCTTCAGTAATTTTTTTTTCTTCTTTTGGGGATATTATATAGAAGACAGACAAGGAGCACTAAATTGTATAAGAAATAAGAACTGCTAGCTATTGATAATAAAGCAAGATGCCCTTGACTTAAGAAAAAGCTTAAAATCTGAGCACGTCAAGCAAAGTTAATGAGGAAAGAGAAGTACATCAAGTGTCTACTAGAACTTGCTTGAGAATATAAAAATAAAGTGCTCTGCTATTGATGGTTTTGCCAAGCCCAGAATCAGATTCTAATGTTCCTATGCGGCAAGTAAAACCAGTTAATTTTGAATTCTAACAATGACAATTAAAGAGAAAGAGCCCCAAAGATATGTGCACATTCTGAAAATCTGAAAGGCTTGGCACTGGCTACTTGTATGTTGCTGGTTATGCTCTTCCCATCAGTATTCTAGGAAATATCAAGGATATTTCCTTAGAAAGTGCTAGAAAAAGTAGAGGTGGCCCTAAGTCATGGTTAAACTGGATATGCAGCTATTTATACCATGCGTAAAGGGGTCCATTCAGTTTTGTACCAGAGCTGATGAGAACAATGCACTTTTAGACTGGTTTTGGTGTTTATCTGCTGGATTAATAAACTGTAACAGAGTAGGTGTGAGAACCCACCTTTAAGGGGAAGTGTGGATCATCACAATAGGCTGGAGATGGAAAGACACCTTTGTCTTAGGAACTGGGCAGTGAATTTCTGGAAGTTGTTTTCTGCTGGAGGGGCTGATCTGTGCCTTGGCTTTGTGTTTATCCCTGCAACCATTTTCTACTAGTCAGTGGACTGGGTATTTGACTGCACAGCTGAAAATGAAGCAGCCAGTTTGTGTAGTTATCCAAACAGTAAATGAGATGATCATACCAGCTAGGATGCAGCTGTTGTCACTTCAGCTGATGCAAAGCCAATGAAGTGTGAGAAGTAAAGATGTGACATTAAATGTTTTGAGTAAATAACAGGGGAAAAGACTTTTAACCATACATTCTGATTATGATTGAAATGAATGTATTCCTTCCTAGTGAATTACTTTGACTAGTGATTCCTAATAGTTTAACAATACAAGTTCACTGCAGGAGAAACATGGGCATTTGGTGATAACGCATCTTACTAAAATCAAACAAGTTATCTTCTGTTTTACACAACTAGAGCAGCCGAGTAGACCGTGTTGTCTATTTCTTTTGTTATCCATTTCCATACTACTTGTTTTTTCTTTATTAATTGTTTTTCAAAATAGCTGTTAGAATGGGACGTGAAATTATAATAAGCATTGCTCCAGATAGCACTACTATTATTTCTTGTTTAAACTGATACAACACTTTATTTTGCAAGTATATTCAAACTCTGCTCATTAAGTTGGGATGTCATATTCTTAAAGACTGCCAAAATTTATCAGTTTACATCTGTCAATTTTAAGTCAACACTTCCACTATGGTTACTTTGCTCGATGTAGTTGCCTACAGCTCAGCCTCGAGGATAACCCTTCAAAATCCTAGATAATTACACTATTCCCATAGTTAATTTAAGCATTTCAATCAAACAGGAAATAGCTTATAGTCTGTTCCCTGGTTGATGATAGTTTCTTCTATATTAAAAGGGCGCCACTTAACATTTGCTTGCTTATGCCAGATGGCAAGTTCCTAATTAAATTCACTTCTCATGTGCCTAATTTTTCTGCTTGCGTTTTGGCAAAGCTAAAATCTCAGTAGGGCAAACAGATAGTTGGGGTGTACTAACAACATTATTATTGTTATTTTTACTGTCTTTCTTAGGAATGCTAGCTCAAGAAAGAACTTATGGATCAAGAGCTGTGACTTAACCTTCAGTACGAAGTTTCTGCTTCAATACAAGCTCAGAATGTCAAACCAGATTTTTTACAATAATTTTCTCTACACTTCTACTGTTGCTTTTTAAGGGCTGTTCTTTTTTTTTTTTTACCCACAGAAAGCAGGAGCACAAATTGCTATTTTATTTTGGTGGTTGATAAGAATTGCTTGTCCATTTTCTGCTTCCTTTGCATTTGCCTTCTTTTTGTCTTCTTATAAACATTTGAAGAGGTGAAAACTCCTGAGCTAAGTGCAGAGCTTCCTTTGTCTGCCTGATGAGGACAATCATCTTGATCCAGAAAAGTGACTCTGAATTAAGTACTTCAGTCTTCAATTCTTAAAAATGGTTCAGTAGGTTCTTCATGGAGTGATCTTGGGAAATCATCAATTAAGTTATACATTTTAATGTTTAGTGGGTGCTGGATGCCCGGCACCAGACTGCTCTGTCTCTCTTCCCAGCTGGATGGGGGAGACAAAAATACAATGAAGGTTTCATGGGTTGAGATAAGGACCGGGAAAGATCACTCACCAAATACTGTCATGGGGAAAACAGACTTGTTTTGGGATATTACTGAATTTATTGCTAACAAAATTAGAGCAGTATAATGAGAAGTAGAAAAAAAATTTAAAACACCTTCCCCTACCTCTCCCTTCTTCTCATCTCCACCTCCTCTTCCTTAGCAGTGCTGGGAGACAGGGAACGGTGTTACAGGCCGTTCATCCCATGTTCCTGCCACTGCTCAGGGAGAAAAAGTCGTGTGTTAACTACTTATTGGGAGTTTAAAAGTGAGGGACTCAGTTTCACAGTCAAAAATGGAAATTCTATAAAATACTGTATACTTCTAGTTTCTAAAATACTATTATATATTAATATATCTGTGGTTTAGGCTGTTTCATTCTGTAGCATGACAAATGCTTTTTATTGTGCTTTTCCTCACCCTCCACCCCATTTTTGGCATTTTAAAATGCTAGGGCTTTTTTTCTCTGGCATTCTTTTAGTGAGCCATAGGGTGTAGTATGATTTTGATTGCAAAATTATTAGTAATCTACTTGAGAACAGCTTTACAATGGGAACTTGTAAAAGGAAAAATCATTAATCATTCTGTGTTTTATAGCATAGTTTTAAGGGAAAAGTAAAATGCTTTGGGAACATTGCTTTTTCTTTGTTACCAGAAAAAAAACAAAAAACCCACAGGAATAAGCAGTATTGGATAAAAGCTTTTCCTACGCTAACTGCAAGACATGAATTCATTCAGTGGCAGTGAAAATGTTTGATTTCAGAGAACACATAATTAGGTTATATTATGGTGTGTACTGTGCAGATTATTGAAGAACAGTGCATCCTTTTGTCCATTAGCAAATTCATTCTACAACATAGGGGGATATGACCTAACCTGGGGACTCTTTTTTTTTTTTTTCTTCTTCTTCTTCTTACTTGATGTGTTCTGTTTGTAAGACTGACTGTATCATGTAAGACTTCAGAAGGAATTAGAGAAGATTGTCATTCCTGAGGGGCATATAAAAATACTCTAAAAAAGACAATTTCAGAAATCATAGCTTTATCAAGGAGTAAAATAGCAGGAGGAAGCACAATGAGGGCCTAAGAACCTGCAGCTTCAGAGGAACAGTTAATAGGAGAAATTGCTGCAAAGGCTGTAGAGCTGCAAGTCAAATTTCACAGGTGATAAAATGGAAACCTCCTTGATACTGGTGGGAAATTCAGAGTTTTTTGCAGTAAAATTACTGAGGAGACAGACATCAGGTCTGAAAGGAAGGGTTCTGTAAGCAAAGAAAAATTACTTGTTCGTAAGCTTTATTCTATTTGCATTCTGTCTTATCTGGCTGCTTCCAGATTCTCTACTAAAAAAAAATAAAATTAAAATAATATATTCTTGAGACTTATTTTGAGGAGCTTGCCATAAAGGAAACTTTGAAGCAGGTCCATTTTAAAGTTGTGTTTTATATGTGTAAACACAAATTATCTAGAAATAGATTGTGTAAACTCATGTAACTTTTATTATACAGCTGAAGCTTTTGTTATACCCAATTCCCTTTTACACTGAATATTCATCAAAATGCATGAACAGAAGCAGTCATGTAAAATGAAAAGAAAAAATACTTCTTTGTCTAGATTAGTGCTAAATAAAATTTAGGATATAAATTATTTATGTTCTTGTTTTGCTCATTCACTGATTTATACTAACACCCTCATTTTATTTTTATCAAGATATAATTGGGT
Source organism: Cinclus cinclus (assembly GCF_963662255.1). Taxonomy (NCBI): domain Eukaryota; kingdom Metazoa; phylum Chordata; class Aves; order Passeriformes; family Cinclidae; genus Cinclus; species Cinclus cinclus. The sequence goes on from NC_085047.1 coordinate 47,516,572, forward strand.
AAATTAGTGCATTTTACATATTAACTGAAACATACCTTTGGATTAACTCCCTTTTCAAGTCTATGCATTTTCTTCTGTTAGCTTTTAAATGTTAGTTTTATGGTGGTTTTTGGTTTTTTTGTTTGTTTTGGTTTTGTTTTTTTGTTTTGTTTTTGTTTTTTGGTTTGTTTTTTTTTTTTGCATGCACTTTTGATATTTTGTAAGCTAAACCTGTGCAACAAAAGAATTTGAGGAAGTTCTCTTTAGGTCTCATAAAATAGTGCTAAGAATGTGTTCATTTATTTATGCTAAACAGCCAGCCTGACTTACTCCCTTTCTTTGAACACCTATACTGGTCTGTAGTATGACCATCCTAAAATAACTTTTCCGTCTTGTTTAGCAAGGAAGAAGCAGTGTTTTAATACTGTATCTTTACAGTATTAAATAGTTTTCCAATTTTTAATCACTTTTATTGAAGACTGAAGTTTTAAAAAAACATTAAACTAATGGAGATTCTTTCCATAATTTAATAGTCAGTTGCTCCAAATGTAAAATAAGAGTCTTCTAAGTTCTGAGCTTGAGTCTGCCACAAAGGCACGAGTTCTGGTACAATGGTTCCTGTTACAGGGTTCTGGCCAGAGCACTGTAATTTCCATGGTTTCACTTCTTCGAAATCTTTTGAAACTGGAGACATTTTTCTTCTGTGCCTTAACTTTCATTTTTTTCTTTCTGAGAAGATGCATGGTGGTAGTGAATGAGAAAACTATTCTAGCTATTGAAGTAGACACTGAGTAATTGGATTTATGTGTTTTATATGCTTATGTTTCAAATGCAAATTAGTTAAAAGCTTTCTTTCTCAGAATTAAATGTATTTAATGTGTTATTGAAATACAACATTTAGTAATAAAATGGCAGACTTTCATATCTCTTGATCGCTAGTATTTCTGTTCTGTCAGGAGTAGGAAAGGAAGCAAGAAAAATTAAAGAAGATGAAAGTAAAAGAGAGTGAAAATCATTGTATTCTTTAGGGCTTGTATCTGTACAAACCATTATGCAATATGAAGATATGGGTACAGAGGCAGTGCTTCCAAGACCTGATAAATCTGTTCTACCATGGTGGGATAGTCATTCCATTTTCTGTTTCTTATAGCCACCTGTGCTGGGTGACAGCCATGTGTTCCACTTCCATGCTGCAGAATTCAGATATCCCAAGGCAGACTAAACCATCCTGCTCTGGACATTCAGTGCATTTCAGGTTTTGCTTTTCTTTTTAGTAAAGGCCAGATGATGTAAGAGGAAATGTTATGACCAGAGAACATGAAATGTGGTTCTCTGCTGCTTTTCAATGCTGTTGACATTTGTTGTCGAAGTGATTTGACATACTCTACAAAATAGAATTGTAAATACACTATTCTGCCTGTCACACAGAGTGCTTGCTGTTGGAGATGTGAGTAGGTGCACGATGAATCATATCCTAAAATGAAAATCCTAATGCACCAAATAGCACACTATTAAAGGGTGCTTTGCTCCACCCTCCTGTCCAGAATATTTGAGAGTTTCATATAAACCAAAGTATATATTTCTGTATACTTTGGTAAGTATACCAAAGAAAGAAACATTTCTGGTTTGCTTTCTGGGAAAAAGCTAACAATTGACTTCATCAAGCTAACAGTGTTTACACTTCATGCTTAGGAGAATGGCTTGAATTATACCAACAATGCAACAGGATAAAATCATTACAAATCTGCTTGGACATTTAGTGTTTGGTGGTTTTTTCCTCCTTGATGCTTAGTTAGGCAACTTTTTCTGCTTTGAAGGTAGTGCTGTAGCAACGTCCCTCTATTGTGTCTTCTGGTTTGCATAAGGTGCAGACTCCAGATTAATCTCTTTAGCTGCACTCTTTGGAAGGGTCTACAAACATGAGCTTTCTTCCTTGCTCCTAGAAGATAAATTCATCCCATCTTACCTGTACTCTAGGGCAGCTGTCAGGGTCATCTTTGCACAGAGTGCAGTTGTGAACACTGAGTACACATGCAGCTTTTCGCTTGCTGCTTCACTACTTAATCTCTTTAATGGTTCATGCAGAATTATACTCACAGAAATGAAATCTTTTTAGATCAGATTGTGTGAAGATACAATCCAAGTAGAAAATAGCATTTAACACATCCTTCCCCCCCCCCAAAAAAAACCCTAACTACTCCTCTGTGACTGTTTGAAACAGTTCTATATAAATTAATTTTGTGTCTATGTGAATTTGAAAAGAGATTGAGTAGAGCTGGTGAACAATAGGCAAAAAAGATTTTTCTTCTGGACCCACTGAGTGTACTGGGGAGGAAAGATGACAGAACGCATCCAAAAGTGGGATAGAGAAAAGGAATGTGGCAGCAAGGAACAGAAAGCTAACAACTGAAGCAGCAATTGAAACATGGTGAGAGTGATCAGGCAGTGGACCCACAGCCAGCTTTTCGTGCTCGCAGATGAAAAAGTTCCTGGAAACCAGACCTGCCATGCACTGACACTGAGATATTCCAAGTTTCAAAGCTGTTTTGACCTCCTTATGGATATCATGTAATGGAAAGGTCTAAGCAGATCACCTTTAAAGCCTTATATTTGTGGGTCATACATTTATATTTTAAAAGGTTCCTATTGAATTTTTTTTCCGCTTTGTAACTCTTTAAAACAGTTGCATTTTTATAGATTTACTTGGTGTAAGAGTATCTTCTGAGTATTTCTCTCTGTTTATATGGGAAAGATAGAAGGCTCTTTTGGCTCACTCTTTTGCTCAGGTTTAGATTACGTCCCATTTTAAATATTCATCATAGCCCGATCCTTAGGAGGGGGCAAGGTCTCAATCTATCAATAAATGACCAGTTGTCCTAGCTTTTAAAAGTTTTTAAAGCACATTAAACATAACTAATTCAAAATGCTCTGGAGGGAAACACTAGAAATTTTTTATCCAACATTTCTTGCTTGATATCACAGTGGAGCCTCTAATGCAGTGGGAAACCAGAACTGAAAAATATGAGTTTTGAAAAGGTGGTTTTACTGTGGCATCATTATTCAAACTCTTGAGTAAATAGAATGCCCAAGAACAAGAATAGCGGATACTTGGTACTGGTAGTCCAGAGATGTCTGGTAAATAACTAATTTTTATATTTTCTGTCCATTATTAATATTATACCCCACTTTAGTTGTTTTAGAATTTGGTTAATTTTTGATTTTGCTACTTTTGTTACTTTGGTTTTGATACTTTTTTCCCCAAGGTTTCTGCAGTTTTATCATTAAATTTGCTTTTGCTACACTACTTGACCTTTCTGAACCTTTACCGAAGTATCTTTTAATATTCCGTATGTCAAAACTCCTGTTTCATAGAATCTTTTAGGTTGAAAAATAACTCTATCATAAAGAGTTATCCATCTGTATGACTAATTTCAGTTATTTTTAGTGTTTTCCACATAATCACAGAATTTCAGAAAAATTCTGTTTCCTATACAGGCTAGAATATTCTTGTTTCCTAAATGCCCTTTGCTGACCAAATCCTTATCATTCTTTAAACATCTCACAGACTTGAAAAATATGTGACAGGACCAAATGTCTTCTGTGTCCTTTTTAGTTAGATAAATTGCTTGAACTGATACCTGATAGTGTCTTCTCCCCCACTGTGTTGTTTTGTACTTTGAGGAATAAGCAGATGTTCTTGAAATCTCACAGGCATACACTAAACTTTTGTTAAAAGAAAAAATAATGGGGGGAAAACACCCCTTAGAATCAATTAGAATAGCAGAATATTGAAACCGTAATTTCTGTTGGGTTTCTTTGTCCTGAGATAAATTTGCAAATGCTTCTGGTTAGTCAGGTACTGGTATGGATGGACTCTGACAGTGTGGAAGGTAATTCTGTCTGCTTAGTTACATTTCAGGAATGAAGTCACCAGCCACTGACTTTCAAAATCCAATTGAAAAGGAGGTTGGCAGTTTTGGGGTGAGAAATGGGATATCAGCATTCTTGAACTGTGCAGAAGATTATTTGAGGGGAAGATTTAGATTTTGTACAAATGCAGTGTAACCCCATAATTGAAGTTATTGTTCATTATACTAATGGATTCTAATCTTAGAGTTGCAACAGAAATATTTTTTATTATTTTGAATAGATTTTTGATTAATGTTTATTTTTCATTTACTGTAAACTGCTGTCATGAGCATTTGCAGTCCGAACAACTGTTGGGTGTCCAGGGTTTCATTTGTGTCACAGTATTAAGCTGAGTGAATTTTGGCCTATTGTTTGTAAGATGTTGTTATTTAAAGTAGTGAGGAGGACAGTTCATTAATATATCTTATTTCTTCTCCATACTCAGGTAAAATTTGCTTTTTCTTTGCTTTCTTTGCATTTAAATAGGAAGACAGCTGCCTTCAGATGGTACAGAAATCACTAACAGTCGCTGTTGCTTCAGTCCTACTTCATGAGAACTTCAGAAGTTACTAACTGAGGTATTTATTTGTTCTTTTCATTTTTTCAAGTTTTAACTTTGCAGAAATTAGTTATGTAGAAGAGCAAGACAAAGGATATCTAGAGATATCTAGTGAAGAGAAATTGTATATGGAAAATAGCGCAAAGTTCTGTCATAAAGAGAACTACTGATAGGATCTAATCTTTCAGTAGCTAGGCACTATATTAGTCAAATTATTTATATGTTGAGAAATTAAATAATTACAAATATGTCAAAAGAAAACATGTCAAAATGCAGTTAAAAAGGTTGGGGTTTTGAGGGTCATTTACCCAGTTTTATCTGATCCTGTGATTTCCTCCAAGAATGGGCAATAGATTTTACAGAAAATCCCTAGACATAAATACCAAATAACCTAAATAATGACTAAATAACAAACCTTTCAAAAGTGTCCATCATTTATAGGTTTTTTCCCTCTAATAATTAAAAGGAATTTCAAATAAAGAAGAGCTTTGGTGTTAACACAACATACAAATGCTTTCCTCACACTTTAATACAACCCTGAGATTAAATGCAAAATCTGTTTTAAAAATATTAATAAATATTTTTATTGGAAATATTTGTCATTTTTGGCAGATACCGGTGAATTAATTCCTTTGCAGAGAAAAGAACACTATTTGTATATGTAAACAGAGTCTGATAAAGGATTTATGGCTGCAGAATTCAGGAAGGGAAAAAAGTAATTTGTAAGCCTGTGATCAGCTGGATTTGTGTCAGTCCTAAATTTATGATCTGCAGCTGTTAAATGTGTGATAGGAGCAGCCTGGTCTTCTGAAGTGTGATGACAGTGTGAGCACAAGGCTGAGAAAAAGGAAACACAGTGCTTTTTGACAAATGAAGTTGTCCAAACTTGGGTGATGGTTGCAATGTTTCACATAGCACAAACCTTTTATTCTGTGAATCTTACAAATGTATGTTTTAATGCTTTTTAAATTGTGGAAAGCTGGTGGCACAGATTATAACATATCTGAGGCTGAACAAAAAGTCTGCAGGTCAATATTTTTGTAGGCAGTCTAATGTAAGCAGTGCCAGATGCCAGACTGGAATTCTTTATCTGCATTTGAGAACTCAAAGCTTTAATGATACTGCAAAAAGAATAGAAAAAAAAAAAGAAAAAAGTCTTATTTTTTATATATATATATAATATAAAGTTCTGTAATATCTGAAATCTGAAAGTATGTAATATATACAACTTTTTTTTTTTAATAGCTCCTAGTATTTATGTGTCTGTGCATATATATGCCTCTGTGTTTTAGATACAAAGATAGGCTTAATTCTTGGAAAGATTGGTAATTGTTAGTATGGCTCTTGTATAAAATTTTTATGTGCTGTTATAGGTATATTACAATATCTGTATTTCCTTCTTTAAAGAGACTTTTTATATGCTAGCCAGTATATATTGTAGCTAGAATAATGTTAGCATTAAAATGAAAAGTTTTTCAGAAAATAAACTCTTAAAATTCAGTTGACATGTTCCATACAGATTCAGAAAAGAAAGCAGAAGTCTTTATTTTTTTTTTTATTTTTTTTTTTTTTTTTTTTTTTTTTTTTTTTTTTTTTTTCCTAATTCTTCATTGTGTGGTGCTAGCAGCCAGCTCTGATAATGGTTTTTATGTGCAGGTTCTGTGGAGTGCTCACATGCTCAGATTTTAATGAAGAAGTTGGTGTTATGTGACAGGTTGAGCGATCTCGGTGCACATTGTGGTTTGGTTTGGTCTTACAGTGGGGCAGTTCATTTCTGGAGTCAGTACACAACTGTTCTAGCAGTAGAATTAGCCGCTTATGTCACAGATTATAATTAGCTGTGTCTGTGTGCCAGAGCAACAGGATGGAATGCAAAACATAGCCAAACATGTGAACGCATTTTCTTCCAGTGATATTTGGCCAGACCTAAAATATCTTCCACTCCAGATCTGAAAGTAGTGGAAAAGTTAGACAATTCACTCTTGGAAAAGAGACTGTTTGTAGTTTATTCACAAGTCCACATTGTTTCAAATCTCCAAGGTAAGTAAAAATTTTTAAAATTTATTTTTATATCTGTATTGAAACATTAGCATGTTAATGAGTTCTTTTTATTTGTTCTTTACTTGTTACTTGGTTGTATTGAGCTTCTCCCAGTCTAGGTTTCTGTGCAGCATTTCAGACTGATTTTGTCCTTATCAAAGGATCATTTTGATCCTTGGCCTAAATTATGTGTTCATTTTTAACTACAATTATTTTAGATTCAGATAGTTTATTTATCGTTGTTTTTACAATTAAATGTAGCATTAAGTTGCATAGTTTAAACCTGTGCTTCTGTAATATTAAGAAGCTAAATTAGAAATGCTAAGTTCAGTAACTTTTAAATCCTTTATAGTATCATGTTACTGTATTTATATAAATATCTGATTTGCAGTAGTAAACCTCTGATGCTTGTAGCTATAGGTTTCTCTCAGCTTATTTATCACATACCAAAAGTTAAATTTAGTCAAGAACAGATCCATGGTTCTGCTGAACACTTCTTTTTGGCTTCCTCCCACCTGAGGAATTGTTACCAAAATTGTTTCTAACTTCCATGAAGCATAATTTAATTAATATAGGGCATATAATTATGTGTGTACAGAACTGTTTTTGCAAGTTTGTAATCTTCTTGAATTCAGAAATATTTTCTCTTGGATAATTTAACTGCCTGAAGGAAAATTACCATCTAGGTATCAGTGGATTACTGAGTCATTGTCAGATAATTTATTGGGTGATACTTGGTATCTTGCCACCAACAGGTGCTTGTACTGCATACTTAATCATGAATCTGAATGAGCACATAAATTCCTAAAACAGGATATTGCCAAAGTGTAGGAATGTGATTCTAGTGCATCAACACCAGTCAACCAGGCTCCTTTTACCAAGATATGGGTGTTTTGACTGTATCTGTCTTAAATCTCCTCCTACTCAAGGAGGAGGTGAATCATGTCCTAGAAAGTGTCTGTCTATCTCCATTTTCTCTGGAGGGGCCCTAGGTAACTATGGCTGATGTTGTCTGTGTTTGCAGATATGAATTTTGGCCTGCACAGCCACTTCCAAATGAGTAATCCATATGAGTGAACTATAGGAACTTTGTACCATGAAGTTCTGGAAGTTTGCTGTCCGTTAATATTTTGGAAGTTTTGTTTGTAATACAGTCACAATTGATGCCACTTTGGCTGAGATGTATTTCTATTTATCTTCTAAACAAATGTTCTATTAGATACGCCCCTCCTTTCTATTATGTAGTGAAGAAAAAATGGTCCTAGAATACCACCAAAGGATAAGAACAACTGGATGGGATTAAATTAAAAATAAAAATGTATAAATTAAGCCCAGCATTAGAGGCAACCACTAAAAATCTCTTTTCTAAACCTTTATGCTTTTGCTAACAGCATGCAGCTCTTTCCTGGTTGAAAGGTCAGTGGTTTAAAGCTTGTTATATTTTGCATTTTGTTCATAATCATAAAGGCACATGAAGTTATGTGTACAAAGATTTTCTTGCTTGAATAGCCTCATGAGATTTTTTTGCTTCCTGTAGAAAGTAATGCCTTGTACATGAAATGCAAATCCCAGGTCCTAACCCCTTACTGTTTTTAATTATTTTCATGACTTGGAATTAACTAAGGTGGATTTCCTGTAGACTTATTTCTCAGAGCTGATTGTCTTACATGTTTAATGAGCAGTACACGCAGAGACATCTACAAGGTCTTTTTCCCACATCAGTTTTCTGATATTTTATAAGGTCTTCATGCCCACTGTAATCCATCACTAAAGACATAAATGGGGTTTCTTATTTTCTCAATTATCTCATTTTCAGAAAGTTTGCAGGAATGTAGTATTTGAGGCATCTGCTTGTCTGTTGAATTTTGTTGAAATTGGCCAAGAAACTCAAAACTATTGAAGGAGGTAGGGAGAATGAATGGGAGATGGATGACTTAGACATTGACATAAGGTTTGGTTGTGTTGTTTAATTCATTAAACCAGGCTAAAAGCATCATGGCAGTTTGGGTAACAGGTTAATGCAATATCCTGGTCAAATTTTCAGCTTGGGTAATAGTATTATCACTATTTAATTCATCTTAGCCTTGGGTACCTGGGCCATCTTCTCATTAAACCTTTCTGTATATGTGCCAAAAGCTGTTAAACAGCTGCTGCGTTTCATGCCATGGTTGGTTATGTTTCTGTGGTGATGAACTCTGCATAAGACTGAAGAGAAAAATAAACTAGAATACATCAATATTTTTTTTTAAATGGAGTGTGGTATATGCTGAAGTGTTGGATAATGCTGATGGCAGCCATAAAACATGTGCTTTTTCAATAAGGTGTATGTTTGTGTTTGTGTATACGTATGTCCTGAGGTTTGCCTGTAAGAATTGTGTATACATGTATTTTCAATAAAGGGATGTAGAGATGGAATCATCTTGTAGTAACAGCTGCTGAAACTCTTCAGTTCCTCCTTTTTTTATTTGCTGTGCTGTCCGTGCTCTGAGGAACAGAAATTTTAGTACCTTTGCTTCACCTTAACTTTTCCCAGTATTCCAAGTGCCAGATACTAAGTTTTATACAGGCTTTTTGCATCGTTGCCTTATTAGTTGTGGATACTAGTGGCTTTCAGAAAAGGCTGCCTGTGTCGAGTGCAACAGCCTGTTTCATGTGAATTTCCAAGCTGTTAGACCTTTCTGTGGGAAGCATGCAGGCTCCTGATGGAAGTAGACATGTCTGCAAAGTTCCACTGCACCCAATTTCCTTAGTTTTGAGGGCAAGAATTTTAAGTGAGAGGCAGTAATGATTAAATAAAAAACATGTTCTGGTGACTCCAGACTGCTGAAAGCAGAATAAAATGGAAGAGTTTCTTTAAAAGTATGTGCTCTGGAATGATGCTGAGCCAGTAGAGCACAGCTGTGGTAATGAACCCTAACCACAGACCAGGCTACGTTAGCAATGCTGGAGTTATCAAGCTCCTTCCAAAGGCCTCTTCCAGTCCAGCTTTAAACTGGAATTGTTGATCTCTAGGGGTCCATTACAGCCCAGTTTTTTCTAGGATTCTCAGAATTTTTTCGGATTTTCCTGACTATTCACTTTATTGCTATTATTAATTACCTGATGGTTTTGTTTACTCAGCTAGCTGTCTTACTAGCTGATCCAGTCTGCAATGTTTCAGAGTTATGGAAGAGGGAGTCACAATTTAATAAATATGTGAGATTGGTAGCTAGCAGTAGTCTCAAGCCATATAAAGTTGCTGTAAATTAGTAAGAATTATTTGTAATATTTGACTTTTACTTGGAAACACAAGGATGGCAGTACATGGATTCAGAACTTAAAGCTAAAAAACTGACACTGAGTATTACTTTAATATCAGCATTTCCTATGAGCTGAAAAGCCATGGGAAGATATTTGTATACCTGGCAGAAAAGGTTGCTGTTATTGATTGCCTGAGTGGAAGTTTTCACAGTAGGGATAATAAAATGATAAGACAGATTTCAGTATGTGAAGGAAGAAGAGGTTGATTTGAGTTTAGCCTGAGTGCCAAACAAGTGAGCATGGTGAACAATCAATCCCAAAAGCCAGCACTGTTGAGGCAGAGAAGGCAGTGTCATGTTTGTTCCCTCCACATTCATGTGGCAGTGTCCTGACACACACTGTGCCTTTGCAGTACACCCCAAGACTACTTCTGGTGCTGTAAAAAGTCATATTTCAGGGCTGAAGTGGTCAGTTTACCCAGAGCCAAGTTTTAGGTAGCATGGATGGCTGTGGCATAAAATTTTATGGAGGTGGAGCCAAACCTTTTGTAGGGTGGGCAACAAGACCAAGATAAGACCTGGTAGCCCTATGTTGCCCATGCTACTTTTCAGGTTACTTTTCTAGTCTCAAATGCTCAAAGAGACCTGATACACTGAAAAACTTGCTTAATTTTCAGCCCTGCAGTTTAGTGTAAGAAAAGATTTATCTTTTTTTTTTTTAGCCACAGCACTTTTCTTCCCTATAACATTGTACTTCTAGTTTCATTCCTTTATAAGTATTTCCCACTTAATGAAAATACTGATGACATCTGCTGAAAACTGTTGTCTTCCTTAAACATGGAACTGCATTACAAAATTTTTAGTTTTATTTTGACTGATTTTGTGAGTCATTTAATAATTATGTTTGATGCATATGTGAAGATAATGCTTCCAAAAACAGAAATACAGTTCTTATATTGATAAAGTTGTATAACAGTATTAATCTATTGTCATAACAGAGAAGAAAGCATTTCTAAGCTGTATTTGACAAAACTGTAGTGTTTCTTTGGGTACTCTCCATTCTTTCTGAATTGAATATTTTGTTGAAATTCTGTTAGTACAAACTTTGTTAATCTGTGAGAGTGCTTGCTTTTTAAATATGTATTCTTATTTTAATAATTTTGTTTTCAGTTAAACATCTGTTGGACTCATAGTATTGTGATTGACACTTGGTGATTGTTTTAACTGATTTTAGTCACATTTATGGAAGAGAAAGCTGTATCCCTCTAGTCATATTGAAAACATCTAAAATACTATTTAAATTGAGAACATTAATATCACTGTCTTCCGATATCAGAAATCCTGAGGCACCTAGTAACAAATGGCTTTAACTCAAGAAAAAATTCAAAGATAGCATTCCAAAATGTACGTAGAAATAAGTTTTGATTTAAGATTGTTTAGTAAGAGAAGCATATAAATGGCTAGAATGTAAAATAAGGAAAATAAAGACAGCAGAAAGCAAAATTAATCTATATTCCTTTACATTTTCAAAAGATTCCATATTTTGATACCTTTTTCTTATTTTCCTTTTTTTTTTTCTCCTTTCTTCAGGTACTAGGTACTGAAGTAGGTACTAGGTACTATTCCTAGATACTTCCTCTTTCCCCCCCCCCTCATATTTTACAAACTCCACTTATGTCTCATGTTCATTTCCTGAGTGTACTCACTAATAAACCTTTTCTCTTATCCTCAAGTGTCTACTCTCAGTATGCATTTTACTGTAATTAAAATGTGGAGACTTTTTTTTACATATATGATCTTGTATTTTTCTAACTCACAGCTAAAAAGAATTTAAAACATTTTTAAGACAATTTTCCCCTACCAAATGAGATCTCCACCTTGTGGTAGATATTTTTTAATTTCAGCTGAATTTATCCAGCATTTTCTTTAAACTGAAATAATAGATTCTAAGGCTTTGAGGGCACTCTGCTTATGTGTACCAGAGGCTGACAAAAATCTCTTAGTTGTCCTTATGTTGAACTAAAACTTTTCTAAAAAGTGATTACCTTCCAGAAATGTGTGTGACATTGTTCTTCCACTGCCAAGGGGGGAATCAGTCCTAAGCAGAGTTTAGCTGAGTTTAGTTACCCAGTTGGTAGAGAGCAGTCCAAATCACTGCAAACCTGGACTAGGTGGACCTGCAGGCACTAAGATATAGCATCGTTTATCTTTATTTTGCCATTAGATACTTGCATATTTTTCCAGAATTTGAGTTTAGAAAAACCTGATTTGCAGCTCTTGGTTGTCTGATAATATCTCAGGCTACAAAACCTGATTAATGGGTCGAGCACTACTGTCCAAATCTAAAGAACAAACAACGTCTGACTGAAGTTTAAAAAGACAAGTTACACTTGTGCTCTATGAATGTCTTTTCCTATATATGCTTAAATGATAACTTTAGAAACTTCAGACATACTTTCTGGAGAAGGTAATGTGCTTGTTATTTGATCTAAATAGATATTGTTTTCCAATTACTCAAATTAGAATCATTAAAATGAAGAAAAATAAATCCTACATTTCAGACTATACTATTTGATTTACATCCGCAAATCAACTTTCAACTGAATTTAAGGATTTTAGTAATACCTGCTGCTTTCCATTTTGGATTAAATACTTTGTATGGAAAATTCTGCTTTGAAATACAAGTAGTATATATGTTATGTCTAATAAGAGATTTTTCTTCTGATTTATTTTGGAATACCTACATACTTAGCAGGTAATCTAGCATCTTGTTGATGCTTCATTTGTTTTTGCAGCTAACTGAAAGATCAGCTATGTCTATCTTATAGGTTTTAATCCAAGAACTAGTATACTGATAAAAACCAGTATTTATACACTTTTCTGTGTTCTTAATTTTCTGTGTTTTTGCATTGTATTATTGCTTTGTCACAGTCGCTTAGAAAGAAACATAGAGATGGTTGCTGCCTAAACAGTTGGAGTCAACATCACCAAAAAAGGCTTCTGCAGTACAAGTCTTTTGATGATGTCCTTATGTGTCTAATACACATATAAAATAAGTGGGTTTTCCCCTGTGTGAGTAAAAATGAGTAATAAAGTTGTTATGGCCAGGGCTGCAAAGCAACGGGAACACATCATTTTGTAGTCATTGACGTTTAAAATTCATCAGAAAAGGGCAGAGGTTTAAAGTATGTAATGAGACACAGTATACATAGGAAAGCATTTTGCTTCCCTTGCTACCTAAAAGTGAATTTTGAGTCTTTAGTTTAGCTACATGTGGCTTGTCGAAAATGTACAGCTGTTACTTAACAGATGCAAGGTCAAATTTTTCTATTGTATTTTTTAAAGTACCTACGTGATGAATCACTTGAATTAGGGAGGGAAGACTTGAGGATTAATTTTCATCTCTAGCTTCTACATCTAGTTCTGTTCCTCCTCTGGTGCATTTTTATTTCAGAAAAAAAAAAAAGCTTCACAGAATAGCAGTATAACAACATTTTCTACGTGAAATCATTTATCAAGGCTAAATAAGCTGCTGTTCAAGGTTTGCAGCCAACACAGGAAAGCACCACAAAAGGGAGTTATTTTGTAATTGTGCTGAAGTCTACTAAATGAACTGGAAGTATACTTCTCAAGAGGTAACAGCATTCTACCTGGGAGTAGCACTTTCATAAAAGCAGCAGCAAGACAAGGAAAAAGAGGGGAAAGTTATGCTAGGGTGTGTGTCTTTATGTACTTAAGTAGAGCTATTTGTTTTCGTTCTCACCTCTTCCGAGCTCTGATGACATGAAATACTTTTCCTGCAAACAACATTGAGGATAGTGTTAAAGGGCTTTTGCTAAAAGCCCTCTAAAACAGGACTTGCTTTAGGAACACTATGAGATGCATTTTGGCCTTGCTGCTGGTAATCACTGTGGTATGATAGGAAACCTCTTCTAAAAAAATAAAACATAAATTTTTAAAAAAAAAGTATAAAGAGAAAGTTATGCAATTGCTTTTCTAAAAAGTATCTAAATTTATTCTTTGTCTGGTAAACGTATATACAAGATTATGACAGCAGAGATTCTTTCATCAGTTGCCTGCATCAGAGGGATTGCTTTCATTTTCTTCACATTTATTTGGCATTTCAGGTCTTTTGTTGTGTTTTCAATGACCCTAACAAAGATTTTCCCATTCCTTCCCGAGTTAGCTTTGCAATTCTGGTCATCGTGTCACACTTCTAAGTGTGACAAATAACCAGAAAAACATGACAAATGACATCAAGTATTTTTAAAAAGTTATGCCTTCAAGTGTTTTGGGATTTCTGGTGTTGTCTCCAGTGAAAGGAAATTGAAGGCCACAAAACAATTTTTATTTACATTTAATGGTGCTTAGGAAAAGAAATTTGGTACACAGATTTTCCTAATTTTTGCTGCAATTTGAACTGACTGGCTACCACATCCTGTCTGCACAGTTTAACTTTGGTGTGGATGAAAGTAAAACTTTGTGGTTCTTTCTTTTCTTATGATACTGTACACTGATGATAAAGGAGGAATTAAAAGTAGCTGAGAGCATCCAAGTTGTACAGTAACAATGCAGAGCAAAGAAACCTAATTTATAACAATTTAAATGGCAATACAATGGCATGGGATGTATCCATTGTCAGATACTCAAACTTCTCTTAATGTCCGTGACACCCAGGACTTGAAAACCATTCTAAAGGAGGTAGAATTCTGTTTAATCACCTAGGTTAAGAGTTTGAATGTGGTGACTTAAGGGGAGTTCTTAGATGTTATTTCCAAATAGGTAGTATGCTAAATAAGTACTCCAATTTGTCAAAATTTTCACATTTGTGAGAAAAAATGTAATTTGTGAAAGCTATGTGAAATATTACTCTACAAAAGGTTGCTATTGATATTTCATTCTGGTTGAATTTTCTTTTTTTCTTATTTAACTGACAGAATTCAGCTTACTGTTGCTCACCTCAGAGTTTTGCTGCCTATCCCACCCACCACCCCCCCCCCCATTTTTTTTTTACTTTGAAGGCAAATTTGAGTACGATAAAATAAAGGCTTAGAGGTTTTCAAGGTAATTAATTTTTTCAAGTTTAGTGAAAGTGTCTTGTGAGATAATGCCCTCATCAGAGGAAAACTGTCATGGTACTTTCTGTTGGTATGTGAATAATATCTACTGGATCAGAATACACAATTGAAGTTAGCTAGTATTGATGTGTGTTATATTTGGCTCAGGAAATTTTTATAAAGCACATGGATAGAACAGAATTAACAAGATTACTGTGTTGATGTGAGTACTTAACCAAACATAGAAATCTGTACAGAATCTGTACAGCCTCATCACTATTTCTGCTTATAGTACAGATTGTTAATTAAGCTTTCACTGTTTCTTTGCTGTTTTTAAAGGATTTGTAGACACAATTGAAAGCAACAACAAACATACACGGGTCCTGTAGTCTAGTCTCTTTTTATTCCCCCTGTACTTTGCTACTAGCTTTAGTTTCATCTCTGCTGCTGATTTAAGTGATGAGCATAAACTGGGCTTTGAGTTTGCCCTTTCTCAGTGCTTCTCCCAGATGAAACAGTTACCTCCCAACACAAATCCTGAATTTGTTTCAGAATATTATTGTTGCGTTCTTAAAAGATGTCCTATATGTTCAAGTACCATGTGTGACCTACTTCGTGATCAGAGGTAGTGAGGACCAGTCCCTCATGCCTTGTGGCTTTTTGTAACATCTAAGAATTCCTGTGTTGGGACACTCTGAGGTATCACAAGTCACCTTTGATAGGTGTTAAATTAGTATTTAGACCATAGAAACTCTGCTTTGTGGTACTTCCTGAATGACTTTGTATGTACCTAGACACACATGAATCACTGTCTTAATAGCGATTTTTTTTTTTTCTACATGGATTTTAGCAAAATGGCCAGAGAAGGTAGACTTGAATATCTTCCTCAACAGAAGATGTGCAGAGTTGGATAACTTCTAGCAGTCATTTACCATGGGTGTTAAAAATTATTAAATACTGTGAAGAATGTTTTTGGTGATTGATGCTGCAAGTATCTTACCTGATACTTTAGAGAAGAGCATGTAGTCAGAAGTATTTATTCAGTTCCTTTATGGGATAGGGTTTTTTTTAATTGACTTGTATTTGTTTTTGAATATTAATACTATACATTTGATTACTGGGTATACACAGAAGATTTGTATTTTGAGTGCCTGAACAGAGATATCAGAAATAAAATTCTAAAGGAGTTAACATCAATGTTCCCCACTGAGGAGGTCTGGGAACTTTCTCTATATACCTTTTCATTCTGGAGGTTGGCTCTGAAGAAGTGTCCCAAATGAGAAAAAAATCATTAGAAGATATTTTGGGACAAATCAATAAAACTGATAGTAATGATTTTTCTGTCATCAGGACTAGATGTTACTCATTTATGTTCAGAAGGCATAAAGTTCTTCATGTACCTTTCTGGTAAAAGAAGCAAGATAGCACCAGACATGGCTTCATCTTAATTTTGGTCCAAAGAACTTACAATATATTTAGGTATTGCTGACTGCATGATTCTAGCTTTACTACCACAATATATCCCCACTGTCCATTCTTCCAAGAGTTTGAGTACAGAATAGAATAGTGATGAGAAACACAAATAAATCTTATAAATATTATGCAATTTGTATTCTAATAAATATTATGCAATTTGTATTAATTTTTATATGCGAACAGGAAGTATTTTGTCGTTGTCAGAGAATACCCCCAGGCAGATTATCCCTATCTTCATATTTTGAATAAACAAAATAGCACAATAATGTCAGTTTAAGCCAAAATGCAACTTCTGTTGTGTTTAGAGATGGTTGTAAAGGGATTGTACAGGAAGAGCCACTTATAAGTAAAATGTAGAATAGGCAAACAGAGACTATCAGATGTTTGCAAGCAATTAGGGGAGAATGTTTTATGTTACAGCCATTGAACAGAATAATTTACAATAAGTTTAGAACTTCCAAAAGTAACGTGGACATCTCCATAGTCCATTGCAAAGCAATGTGAAAACCAGCTTTTCTCAAAGGCAATGTCTTAAAAACACATATTTTCTGTAGCTGTCTCTCAAGTGCTGTAATTTTCTGGACTTGCCAATGATATTGTAAATCTAAGTGAAAGAGTTTTTCTCTGGAGGACAGTAGGGAGTTTAATGTACAATTGAGAATACAAGAATACTTCTGTAGAGCAGTCCTGGAAATGAACAGCAGACTCGCATGTCATTTTCTGTCCAGCACTTTCTGTCAGGTCTGGATGTATTGCTTTAGAAGACACAACAGCTTGTGGTGTAAAAATATAGTATCAAGAGAAAAATTTGAATTTCATTAAGTGTCTTCAAATTTCCTAATACAAAATAGAAATGTATCTCTAAATAGCACAATATGTTTTATCTTTGCTAGGAATTTCAAATATTTAATAATTTAAATTATTATTAATATTAAATTTTAATTTAACAATTTTCAGACAAAAACTCTATTTGGAGTTTTTAATGAAAAGGCTATAGCAGGGAATTAAGAAAAATCATGCTATAAATATCAGAGCATATTCCAGATTTTTTTTCACTTATAATGATGTCTTTTGTGCCCTACATACAAATCTAAGTTGAAAATACATTTTAGGTATATGGCCCTACAGAGCTACTACATGATGCAAAACAATTCAATTCCTCTGTACAAGTTGATAAAACGTTTTATGTTTCAAATGAGGAATTATCGCCTTTTATAAAAGCAATAAGTTTTCTCTAAGAAGAAGACTTGAAATTGTATAACACGTGGCATTTTTGTTCTCCACAGAGGGGTTTTTATAATCTTAGTAATTTCCTCAAGTATTATTGACTTCCTTGGGTAGGTAGATACACAACAAGATGTTGCTAAATCTTGGTCTGAGTAAATATGTGATTTTAATTGTGATGTTTAACTTCTGATTGCGCTGACTTTTGTCTTGCCTGACTTAATTATTTTTAGTAGTAATAAAAAATTGGATTTCTGGAATAGATCACATAAGATAACACAATTTATATACTGTAGTCTGTAGCCATCACATCCTTCTTTGGTATTAGATTTTGTGTATATGAAATTTTACAAAATTATATAATTTGATGTTTTATTCGGAATTTTGGTCACCAAGTTACATGCTAATGACCTTCAGAATTTGATGGCAGACTTTTGCAGTAATTAACTATAACAAGGACTGAATGGAAAGACTTTATCTGCATACAGTGTAATGTGCACATCTCTTGTGAATAAGGAAATCATTTAGCTGTCACGGAATGAAAGAACTAAAATTCTAGTGAGCATAAACTACCTGTGGTAGATTATAGTGAAAGTTCCATAAATTTGACAGCCACCTTCTCTTCATTTCTCTCCTTGAAGTGTCAGATTATACGTAGATTTCTTTGTAAGTCTTTATTACTTGCAAGGAATGACAATACCAAAGGAAACCTTCCACTTTCACCTGATGAAAAGCCCTTTGACACCTGGAAGGATCAAATGATCAGAATAAGAGAGCATGCAGTGTTAAGTAATTTTATATTTTTTTCAAACTATCATTTTGTAAATTAGACTTGGAAAGTTAAATTAAATCCTCAAGACATCCCTGTGTGGTTTATTTTATTTTGTCCTTCTTAGTGAGAAAGCCCTTTATACAGGAGACTAAACGCACACGGTTCTTATTTTTCATAAAGACAGGATTTTTATTAAACTATAAGGAGACAAAGAGGGATTCTCCTAGCCTTTCCATAAGAACAAAAAGGCTCTCAGTATTCCTTGCACATTAATATTTTCCTTTCTTCCACCTATCCACCACTCAATACAGGTGCTACAGATCTCATGCTAGTTGTTTAAAAACTTGCCCAGACAAACCCAGGCAGTTAAAGTTCATACCTAGCTTAGTTATAAACACTTTCTTAAATGCACAATTAAAGAAAAAAGGGAATCTAGGGGAACGGACCTACTCTGGCTTGTGCTTCAGAGAGAGAAACCTCACAGCCAGAAGACTAGAATGATTTCTGTTCTGATATTCATGGCAGTTCATTATGTATCTGGTGTACTTGCAGTCCTTCGAGGAAAAAATAAATCATGTTGAAGAGCAGCTACCAGGAGGGAAAAGTGCATTGGACTTTAGAGGGCAAAATTTATTTCACAATTGAGTTCATTAAAGGAAATTGTTCACCATCACATTTTTATCCTCTACTCGAGGCCCATGAGATACCTTCTGAAAGGGGTGGGAGAATAAGAACTGTAAGAAGAACTAGTAAGAAGAGATTTAGTTACCTGTTGTAGGTTTGATGTTTTAAAATGTCTTTGTGGTAATAAACACCGTTGAAAAACACTGAATGACATTCAACAGTACAAGACAGTGTTTTGCACACTGAAACAATGAACGTTCATTATACAAAGAACAGTAAGTAAGGAAACACTTAAATGATCTTGACACCATTAATGGGCCTCAGTCTTTAATTGTTAAGTGTAAACAATGGCTGTGCAGACCACTCTTTTCTCTCTTCTTAAAGGATTATTTCTAAAATCTGTAATAGTAATGAGAGCTCCACAGGGTTTAAACAATAGCCTTATACACATCATCATTCAATCATTTCTGCATCAGTTATTCCAAGTTCTTTGTGTTTTTGTTTGTCTACCAAGACGTTGATATGTTGATATACGTCTTGGTCATAACATTTGTGTTGAAAAACCCAGAAAAGTAATTTTAAAAATTGTGACATTTTCATTTTCCTTTCCTATTATGGTACTCAAGGTCACTTAGCTGTAATAGTGACTGAATTTCAGAGGGACAAGATTCACTTCTTTTTTTTTTTTTTTTTTTTAATTGAAATGATTTCAGGCATTTTACATAAAAGACAGGAAATTTCTCATACCACAAATTAGCTACTTCTTCAAATGTTCATACGTAAGTAAAAAATTTAAAATAATTTACAAAAAGTCAAATATTTTTGTGTGTGTTTTTTTTTTAATTCTGGGGGCAGTAACATGATTTTTTTTCCTTATCTGATCCATGTTTTTGGAATTTTTAAAGGAGGAAGACAAATTGAAAAATAGAAAACAAAGCTTAAAAAAAGTACTATAAATGAGATTCAAGAGTGGACATTAGACAAAGAATATTTTATATAGCACATTATATTAATGTTATGCTCTAATACTAGTTTTGCATATATGTATGTAATATCAATAATTATGTAATTCATATTTTTATAATATTATGCTGTCAGACTGACTTTCAGCTCTACTTAAAATGTGCAAAGCTGTTAATTGTGACCATGTCATAGTTATTATGCAAATGGACCCTGCAGGGTATGCAAACAGTTAACTAGGCCATATGAATTTCTTCACTGGTTTCCACAAATCACACTGCAGGGATCCAGCTCTTTTCAGGTGATGGTACTAGTTTGCAATTCAAACTTTAATATGCTACATAACACAAAAATTTCAACAAAGCAAGGTTGGGCAAGATTAAAAACAATATAATGGAAGGGCTGAAAGTAATTATAAAATTTTCACCTTATCATGAGTCTGATTTCTCCCTGCCTTTCTGTTTTTTTCTGAAAGCTTTTCCATATGGATTCCAAAGGTTTCTCATTATTTTGTCTGAACAATAGGATTGCCTCAACTGTCTTTCATCTTTCAGGAAAACTCTCCAACAGCACTTCTTTCCTATTGGTTAATCATTGGACTGCTTCTGTGTTCACAAAGGCAAAAGTGTGTGTGCCTGAATGCACTAAAGTGTGAATTATTGGTGTGCTTCTGATGTTCCTGCTGTAATAATACCCATTTAGCCCAATACAACATACACAGAAATGAACGTAATATTCCATGAAGATACTGTATGTAGAATGTAAAAGTAATTCTCACTTGTCTCAGTTGACAGGTTGTTTAATTTCAGTTTAGAGTTTGTATACAGTGGTGCAAGAATTTAGTTTAAGAGGTTGAAATGGTCTTGTCACTGTACTGTTTTTGCTTAGCACTATCACCTCTTTCATGGCTACACATACTGTGAATTTTCTTGCATGCAAATGAATATACTTCACGTAAAGAGGTGTCATGGTTTAGGGCTGCTGTTCTCCAATTCAGTATTCCTAATAAAACCATGCTACCACTTGCTCCCCCTCCCCTCCAACTGGAAGCAGAAAAGACAAGGATCATGGGTTGAGATAAGAACACTTTGCTGGAAACAGCAATGAAATAAGGAAACAGGAACAGCAACAATATTAACAAGGGATGGTATAGCACAAAGAAATTACTTTCCCAGAAAGCCTGCAACAATAAAAAATACCAATCAGTTATTCCCAAACAAGTTTTCTTCTGCTGAAAGGAATGCCCTTTTCCTCAGAAGCCAGTCCCTTCTCCCTCACCCCTGGCAATGGCCTGCTGGGGTATAGAAGAACATTAGGGTCTTGGACACACCCCTTCAACATCTCCTCCTAGCTGCTGCAAAAAATCAGCTTTGTCCTGGCCAAATCCAGAACAAGAGGGAAGAGTAGATGCACTGAGGTCTGTTCATGAAGAACAACGTGCATGGTACGAGCACCAGTGGTGCAAATTTCATTGTCAAACCTCACCAGTTGTTCTAAACTCTGATTTGAAAAGGTTTTATTGAATGTTAAGCTTTTTGTCTCTTTGCTGAAAATATAAAATGGTTGATAATTACATAATTATTATTGGAATTACAGCTGGTTATTAGTATTAACCAACTAAGTAGTTTCGTATTTAAATTGTGTTTCTAATTGTATGTTATTATCAGTTGTTTTATGACAGCATGACAGAGCACTTTAGTAACACAGTTCTGAACTGTGTATAAAGGGGAATTCTATTTACATTAAAACAGTAGCCATATATTAACAAAAAAAATGAAAACTTATTTTTTCAGTTGAAATATACTGAGATTACTTATTTTAAGTGAATTAGTATTCAATCTTCAGTATTTCCTACAGATAAGTCACCCCTGAAAATAGTAAGAATAACATGCTTTTACTCAGGCTTGCTTTCCAAAGCAGACTAAAGGATCAGTCTTCAAATTACTTTTTAAAAATGCTGCTGTATTAAGTAAATATTTCAGAGCTGTCAGAATAGCTTTTTGAACTTGATGCCCAAACTAACCTTAGTCAAATAGCAACATTACTGATAGACAAGTTTTTCAATGTCTTTCATTAATCAATATTAATATAAACATCTCCTGGACCTCAGTCACTCAAATAACAGAGACCAGTTTCTAAGTCTTGCATGGAAAAAGGTGCACTAGAGCTAGGGAATTGTTCTGTGATAGTTATGTGTTTTTAGAGGACAATTTTAAGTGTGAAGAACATACAGGTCTTTCATGGGCAGCTCATATGTATTACTACAGACAGGAATCTCATGCCTTACACGCAACACATACAATGTCTGAATGAACACACGGGAAATCTCACGAGGCCAAAAAATCTGCGGTGTTACTGGTTGTTCATGAGTTTGATCTATCATTTAAAATCTGTAAGAAATCTTTTGGCAGCTAATTAGCATTCAGTATCTGGTTTAAATCAGCAGAGAGGCAAGAAGCAATTGGATTTAAATGGATTCCAGTAAAATAGATTATGACAATTAGAAAATACTTCTAAATAACAAGCAAATCCTGATAGAGCTTGATCCCATGAATTATGGCCTAATCTACAAAATTCCATAAGGAATGTGCTGATTGTGTTGGCACTTGAATAGGAACACCAAGAACTTCCAATTAAGTAGTTTATTTGTAGTAGCTTGTTTATTATGGTACTGCTGACCTGATGCAAATAAGACATTTTCATGGCCCATTTGAAAGATGTAAGAATTTTCATTCTGAAACTCAATTGCCATTTTATCTGCACTGTAGGTTGCCAGTATTTCTTACTGTTAGTCACTGTCTGCTACTTCCTTGTGAAAGGCTACAAAGATAACATTTAATGAAGTCATTGTGCATTCTGCAGGTTTCTTGCTTCTACTAATACAACTAACTTGGGTACGTCACTTATGCAAGTAACTTGTGTAAATCACTTGTGTGCACCACTTCCTTCTGAATGCCTGTTTAGAATGCTCCTACACAACCAGTTTTATGGTTATTCCACTTACAAATCACATTTCTCATCATAGTACTGCCTGTTGTTCTTCTTCTGTGAGTCTATCTTGAATCTTGGCAGACTTTACAAAACTTCACAACCATGAGGTCTGCCTATCTAAGGCTTTGCTTTCAGCCCACCTTTCTAAAACATGCCAGAATTATAAAAAGATTTCTCTGGGTTCTCCAGACAGGTCTGAGATTATTTTCCTATGTAATTTCAGCTTGTGAACATACAAGTCAGTAATATGGAAAGTTGATGCTCCCAAAAGAAACAGTCCAACAGTATCAGTTCTGAAAGGATTTCAGCTGTAATAGTTGGACACTAATTCTCTTAAAAATCATGAAATATTATGTTAGTTAGAAAAACTTAATCCTTCTCAAAGCATTCGGTTGTCTAGGCCATCACTGCCTGTTTACTATGACCAAAGCAATTTTTGGCAGTATTAATAATGCTCAGAAACAGCAGAACTGTTTTCTGTCAGGAAAAAATAATTCATGCAGGGAACAATGTTGTGCTGGGAGATGTCCCCTGGGGAATTTCTGCAGGGCTGAAAACAATCACAAAACTCATAGGCTTTTTGCTGAAATGCATAATGGATTTTGACCTCACCTCATTAAACAGCAGTACATAATACATTATGTATAAAACCCTCAACTCACAAAATAAACATTTTGCAACAGGGTAAAAATGGAACAGAGGAGAGGAACATGAAATAGAAAAATCCTATCTTGTTAAATTACATGCTTTTGGAAATCATTCTAATTGAAATGTCTACAACATATAGGCATACATGTATGAGAAAAACATCCCAGGCTCTCTTCCTTTCTCTTTTGATGAAGAGAAGGTATGTTCATTGGATGTCTAAAGTTCACATCTAACATAAGTCAGATAAATAATTCCCAGCAGGGAGACCTATCTCCATTAACCATAAAGGGAGTCCAGGTTGACTGGCTCAGATATTCAGAGCTAAATTGTTCGTATCTAACATTGTGAGATGAATTCCAACCTCAGAGACCACTCTAATGAGGCTGCATAAGAACATGAAGATATGACAGTTAATTAATTCTGTGGCAAATGGTCTCTACTGCAGAATTTACTTTGCGGGTGTAGGGAACAGCAACACAAGGAACAGGCAAAGCAGTCTGCCCTGTGAAAGGGGAGTGGAAGAGATGCAAACAAATTCACATGTGGGTACTCACCACAGAGAAACTGGCAACACCCCACCGCTCACCTGTGTCCAGCAGGACCAGAAGGGATCCACTCTCTTCTCCACCACCCCCTGCACCCCCTGAGGTTGTGTAGGATGACCTCAGAGTCCTATCCATGCCTCTCCTGGATACTGCAAATACTAACCATGTCCTGGCCAGAGCCAGGACATAGCTGTACTACTCATGGGCAAGAACTGCACAGCTTATTTCTCAAAGGTCGCCTCTGGTTGTTACCTGATAAGAGTTACTGTATCCTGTTCTGTACCTTATGTGTGGAAAAGAAATCTGTGTGGAAGTAAGGGTAAAGGTTTGTATAAGCATCTTATGGAGCCCCATTGTATGCATAAATGTCCCAGTATCTCATGGCAGTGCACAGTAACAGAGATTTCAGATAAGGGGCAACCTCTGTGTGAGTAATGTGCTTTACTACACAATAATTAGTAGAAAACAGGATAAAATAGTATCAATGTATCAAAACAGCATTCTGTAATCAGTACTGTGTGCTTGAGTATTACATGGAGCTAAAATACATGATCTGATATTTTTAAACAAGCACAGTTTATGTGGTGAATATTAAATAACATTTTGTAAATCTTGTAAATAATTTTTCACTGATATTAAGCCAAGTTATTTCAGAATCTATTAATTCCTCAGTAATAAATTGTTATACTATTTTCAGCAATGAAAATATTTATATACATACTCTGTGAGCAACTGAGAATGATAGTGGGAAAAAAATTATAGTATTATGCCATAATGTCTGTAAGCAAAGTTACATTATGAACTGTGAATTATTTGGTCTAATTTTTGGATATAAATAAACAAGAAATATTTTTTTTTGTAGAAGTGAGGAAATGAATACTGCATATATACAAAGGGCTAATGCATGGGCTTTTGTTCAATTGTAAACCAATATGGCATTCTCTGTCTTGCTAGGAAGCTACAGGAACAAAAGATGACATCTTTAGAAAGATGAGAGTTAGAACTGAGAGCCATAAGCATGTTACAGACACAGGATGGCTCTGCAGGAAACTTGAACAGAAGCAATGATGTCATTTGATCATGTTTTGAAAGCTGTGTGAGCAGAGCATGGCGATCTCATTGATAGGAGGAAATTCAGAATTGAGAGCAGACCTTGTGTGAAACCTTTCTGAAGGCACTCTCATTTGGGAGCATTATATTATAGGAAAGTGGAACAGTTTTTGGGTGTAAGATGGCCTGTGGCCATGCCTGGCTCATGGGAATGGCTTGAATTTACAATACCTGTTTTGTTTCTGACATCTATGGTTGGGGTTTTTTTGCTTTATCTCAGTATAAATGAGACAGATATTGATTGCCCACTGTTGTTCTTGATAAGCAGCTTCAGCTGCTGAGCTTTTATTCTTTTGGCCAAAATTGTAAACTTTAATGAATGGTTTGAATTGTTGGTGATTTCTGTGCTGTAAAAGTGGAAGATAGTGACTATTCTCATGTTTTAAGGAAGTGCAACCTTGTAAGATTCCTTTAAATTCAAACAATGCTTCTTTAAGAACTGTAGTATGAAGTGAAGGTGTTTAAACCCAGTAGGCAATGTTTCTAATGTTGATATATCTTTAAAATGAATATCTGTTGAATTGAGAAATCATTATTTCATGTACTTCATAAAGAATAATTTCATTTCTTTATATACATATTCTGAAGCCTAATATATATTGGCATTCCAACTGATGCACACTTGTGAGCTGTAGATTATGATATGATTTCATGAAATATTTTATGATGGGAGAAATAGAATATTATGACAAATGGGAGGAAGGTTTTACCATTCTTTATAGGATGAAATAAATTTAAGCCTCCTGAAAACAGCAGTTAATGCAGCTCATATATTAAAAGGTCACATTGTGTGTATCAAAAACTAAGATGTAAGTTGAATGGGGCATGATGAAAATGCTTTCCAGGTAAAACTTTATAAGAGTTTCTGGTTCCAAGCTATTACAATTATATCTTCATATTTTCCTTGGAGTTGTATATAAATATTGTCACTTAAATTAAGCAACTAAGCAGTTCCCTTTCTCTTTTTTTCCTCTTCATAGCAGATGGTACGTGAACAATACACGACAACAACACCAGGCACGAGCCTAGAAAGGCCGAAGAATGAATATAACTACAAAATTGGAATTTATGGCTGGAGAAAGCGTTGTCTCTACCTGTTTGTTCTCCTCCTGCTTATCATCCTAGTTGTGAATTTTTCTTTGACAATTTGGATTCTTAAAGTGATGTGGTTTTCCCCAGTAAGTGTCTTCTTTAATTTTCCATTTTTGTCTTATCTTCCCTGCCTCAGCACTTCACTTAATTTGTATGTACACCAGCTTCTCTGTAGGTAATGGATGATTCTTTTTCCTTTCTTCTCAACTGTGATTTGTACTTTGGCTGAAAGTTGTTAGAAAAATATCTTTGAATCTACTTCCTCATATGTGATTTCTGTATTAGTAATAGTTTTTGAAATACTGAGGTTGTTGATGTTTTAGATTGCAGTGAATTCTAACCAATCTATGAGAATGTTTTTTATCGTTGTCTCATAATCTCTGTTTAGTTGATATTTTATAAGTGTGTTTGCTGTAATTTTATCTCATACAGAATTCCTTAGTTAAAATATTGCTGACAGTTTCTGTGGTTTTTTAGTTTCTTACTCATATTTGCCAGCATCTAAAATTTAACAATGTATTTGCGCAATTAATTACAGCTCAGAGGTAATTATCACTACTTCATGCTTGAATCTAAGCAGCTATATAATTCAGAAGTAAATTTAATAGTTTTCCGCTGTCATATATATTTTAATATTTATAATGTAATTTTGCATGTAGTAGATTAAAGGGTAAGTTTCAGAAGTCTGCAAGATACAACTTTAGTCAGAATGCAATAAAATGCATCAGTGAATATTGAAGCGAAGCTAATTTGCTCCTAACATGCAGCTGTGATACACAGATGATTTGAATAGACTTGTTACAAGAACAAAAATAATAATAAATTTCTACAGCTCTGCCCTAGCTACTGAAGAAAGTTGCTGTTATCTATTGTTATTACGCCTCTGTCACTAAGTGAAGAACTCTTTATCTTAATATAAATATTTCTATACTCACTAAAAAGATTGTATGTTAATTTTAAGTCCTACTTACTAATACAGATTTTAGTGCTTGAATTCCTGTGAAGGGTCTTCCCCTACATGAATTCTTTACAGCACTGGTACTGTCATATAGATTGCAGTGCAAAACGTCTTAGATCACATGTAATTTTTCTCTTATGCAACTCACATGAAAGATATGCTTTTAGTGCCTACATGTCATAAATCACAGAGAACATGAAAAACATATAATTGTTTTCTGGGTGTCTCAGGATTTTATTTTTAAGGACTTTTAAAAAATATTTTATGTTGATCTGATTTCTACTTATGAGCCTGGGTATTTCTTGTCTGATACCAGTGAGGACTAAAAAAAATAACTTTAGAAAGTCTACTTTTAGGAATGGCTATCTCCTTGTAGTTCCTGTGTGGCAGACACCAAATGTCTTGATCTGCTGAAGGGACAGTGTCCTTCTGCTTTTGCAACAAGAGCAGTGTTGGCAACAGCTCTAGCAGTGCAGGTTTCCGTCTTTTCACAGAGTCGGCTGTGAATTCCTAATTCTGTGTTAAAGAATCTGTGTGCCGGGCAGACCCAATTGGATAGTGATTAACTGTAATGTTTTCATTAATTTGGATAATTTTAGGGAAATACTGAAATTCAGATAAATATCACTGTAAATGCATTTGTGCAGAGTGCCCATGTATGTCACAATCCTCAGCAAAAGTATACGTGACGTCGTCAAGAAGAGAGAACTTTTTTTACTGGATGTTGTTTTAACAGACTACTATCTCTCAAGAAGTAACTCTGAGGTTACCAGAAATATCACACAGAGAATCACAGAGAAGCACCACTAACCACTGAGTCAGAGAAAGATGTTTAGTGCACATTCAAAGTCTGGAAGTATAATTGAAGCTTCACTGTCCTTTCCTCTGTCTAAGGAAAAACCAATTGTGAAGAACTAGTGTAACAGTCATAAGAAATTTTTAATGCTATCATAAAACATTAAGCAATTATGCCTCCAAGTATTTTGCTACTGTTTGAAAAGAGAGGTATCAATATAGTGTCAGAATTAGATTTTTATGATTCATGAGTTCCAAGCTTGACAAGTATTTTCTGTTTGGGAAATGAGTTGATCCATGTATATCACACTTACCCAATTAGGCATTCCCATGACTGGGAAGAGTTTAAAAGTAATTGTGAAATATTATCCTATGCAATCATCAGTTATTTAGCAAATATTAATCTGTCAACTGTGATAATGCTTATATTTATTAATTGTAGTCTAGGTATATTGTGTCCAGTTTATATGACTTATGTTTAATACTCACAATAGATATTGTATTTCTAGCTAATACTTTAAAAACATTTAAAAATACATTTAAAAACTAAAAAAATAATTAAGATCACTTAATATCACTCTTGACAATATTTAAATATTGATAGCTAATAATATATTAACAGGTTTTTTCTCTGTAAAATAATACAAGAAGCAAGTTGTGTTCTCACTAAGGTTGCTAAACATACTTGGAAAAAAAAGGTTGCAAACATTTTAAAATATATTTTTACAGTAGAGTCCTGAAGTGGGTTTATGCTGAAGGAAAACTTTAAACATGACATGACAACATATAATTTTATTAGGAAAAGTTTTTCAGTAATAAGGGAGTTGGTGCTTTAGTGATTGGTCAACATGGTTCTACAGCACAGCCCTTTCATAAGCCCACTCAGAGCTAAAAAATTGGTTATTTAGACATCAAAGTTTCTTTTGTTGTATAAGTGTTCTCTTTTTCTATAAAGCATCCTTGACTCTTTCATTAACCAATAACTTGCAGTATACAAAAATCACATTCTACCTCTGTTCAGACATCCAAATTAAAATAATAATTAAATTATGAACAGAGTTTGAAGAGGCTCTGGCATTGAATTAATCCATGCACACATGTCTTGCCTTAACCCCCATAAAACCAGACCATGTGATAAGTGCTCACAAAGAAGCTAAGCTGATAAAGGAGAACATGAACCAGACATGGATATGCTGCAAGATGAATAGATTTTGATCTCCTTGTAAGAATGTGGAATGATGAAAGACAGAAACTTTTCTAAGCTGTATTGTTTGAGAGGCCTTCAGCATCAAATGTAGATTACTAAATTGAACAGAATTTCATTGTTTCATTTCATTTCATTTCAGCTAGACTAAAAGAACAACGTGAAAAGAGAATATATCCCTTTTTTCATGCTGCTCCAATTAAAAAACATGTGGGCATCTCCAAATTGTGCACATTAATTCAAAGGTATCAGCTGTGTCTCATTCCATTTTTTTCCCTTTTCTCTCTTGGAGTTCAGAGGGACAGGGTCTCAAGTTTTTTTGTGGGGATGAGCAAAGAAACCTGTGAATTCATTATATTCAGCTGTTTCAGAGAAGGCATTCAAATAATTATACCTTGAGCTTGGTGAACAAGGTGAAATAGAGTAATTTAAAAACTAGCATTATTTCTGCACAAAAATCAGTTTGAAAAAAGGTTGGATTTTTTCCCCTTGGACAACATATCACTTTTTTGCATATAATGGAAATTTCAAATTCTCTTTTTAACATAATGAGGTTTTCTGAGCACTAAAGGGAACTGCTAGTTTTAAGATCTAGAAAACTAAGAGTCTTGAGGTATTTGGGGCTACAAGGATCAGAAGTCCTGTGGGCAATTCTGAAAGGTCCAGTAGGTCTGAAAGAGGGGAAACTTCGATGTCTCTGATACATGCTGGAAGACAAGCATGGCAGGATGGAAGCAGTGAAGATTTCTAGAGGTGTCAGCAACAGGTTCTGGAGAGTCCAACTGAAGGTGGCACACAGCTGGATCTGCAACTCACAGGATCCCATGGGAGCCAGATCTGAAGGGTGAAGTTACCCAGAAAAGCTTGATCAAGTTTAAGGACTATATCCTCCAAATGCAGGAATGATCAGTCCTGATACTCAGGAAGATAAATATCCTGGCTTAGCTAGGCAGGTTACTTGTGATGGAGCCTCAATGAAAAAGCAACATAGAAGAGTTGGAAGCAGATAAAGGCTACAAAGAAGAAATTTCAAAGCAGTGTCCCGGCCAGGAAATGTGTCAGGCTTTCTGTGTCAGGAATGCCAAAGCTCTGATTCACTTAAGAATTACAAAGGGCAAATGGCAACGAGATGGTGTGCATCCATTGGTGCAGAGACAACTGATTCTCTTGCAGAGTCACCTTCTGCAATGTTTGAAAGGCTTTGGAGATTGGGGAGATCCTTGATTTGGATTTTCCCCCTTGACCAGGAGAATTCGAGTGTTGCACTTGTCTTTAAAAAAGGGGCCATGGGTTTATTTACCAAGGGTGAATTATGCCTGACCAATCTGATTGCCATTTTATGATTAAATGTCTGCAAGGAATTACAGATGATGGGAGGACACAAAATATCATTTACCTTGACTTCAGCAAGGCTTCTCACTCTCTCCCACTATATTCTTTTACCTGTAAATTAGGATATTACAGCCATGAAGAGTGGACAAACAGATAAATATAAAAAGTAAACTGCCTGGGTAGTCAGGCTCAGAAGGTAGATACTAATGTGTTGTGGTCTGCATGGAGGGCAGTAATAAACATTGCAGTTGTGTTATCCTGGGTCTTGTCCTTTTCAAAAACTTAATCAACGACTTGGAGGAGGTGACAGAATGCTTGCTCACTAAATTAGGGTTATACCAGCTGAGGGGGGGGGGTGCCATTCAGTACTTCCAAGACTCAGGCTGGAGGTCACATTAGCTCTAGTCCAAGATTGTCATGCTAAAACTCAGGCGTGAAAAATGCCCCTGATCAGGTAATTACCATTCCTGATTCTCTAGCAAATCTTTTTCAGAAACCCCTCATTAATTCAGCATTATTTAGGTTCTGCCATATTATCATAACACCAGGAACAGTTTTGTGCCAAAGATAATTTCTAATTTTTTTTTTACCTCTGATGAAGAAACCCATGTTTTCCATGGATTTGAGTGGATGCCCCAGCTATCATGGTCTCCTGGAATAAGAAGGGAAATTGCACTGTATTTCATTTTGATAAGGACAGATAGTAATGCAACTGCAGTGTTCACCAGGATATCTAGTTGCCTTTCTTCAGTGTGGAGTTTCCTCTGACAAACATTTTTAAGCACAGTGTAAGAGAAGTAGACAGGTCTTTATAGTTTTAGATGTACTGTTAGACAAACATAATTCATATCTGCGTTCAATCTCAAGTTCTCTTGCCATCTATATCAAATTTTACTTGGGTTTGAGTCTAACAAGAAGAAAATCAAGGCCTAATACTAAGCCTTAGAATAGCCCCCAGGTCACCTTATCATGACAGGGAATAACTTGGTCTGTGGAGAGCAGTGTCCAATGTCCAGTCCAACAATCCATATCCTAAGCATGGTTCTTCTTAAGAGCAGGACAAATATTTAGCCTGCTCTTGTGCCTGCACCTCAGCTGGACATAGAGACAAAGGCAATGAGAAACGGACACTGCAGTGGTTTCTGCACACTTAAAATAGATTGTGGACTTTTGCTTTCCCAATTATTCACATAAATTTCTGGCAGTGGGATAAATAGGGCAATTGCCACAGCTGTAGAAAAACATAGAGTTTTCTAGATATTATTGACAAGTGTTTTCTTCTTTTGGCCTACTTTTACTAAGGGAGTACTCTTCCCATGTAGCCATTCCCAGAAACTTTTATCACAGACATAGCACCCTTCTAAACTTCTGCAGTTCCCATTAAAAATGAATATAGGCGAAGTATTAAAAATTATTTTTTACTTCTTTTTCAAAGTTTTCTCTAAGGAAATAGTAATTTGTTGATAGTTCATTTAATAAGATATGTTGAAAAGCCGACTATATATAATCTTGCTATATATACATATTAGCTGGCTGATAATGGTAACAGTCTAAATCTATAAATACAATATGTATTTTGAAATTTAAAAACTGATTTTAATGTAATAGAATACTTGTGTAAACAACCATTTAAGCACTTGATAAACTCAGGCACTGAAGATGGAGGGAATTACTTAAGGAAATATAGAAATATGAAACTTGGAACGCAATGAATTAAGAAAGCAAAATTTTAACAGAAAATCAGTTAACGCTTTCTGACAGTGAGACTTAATAGACTGTGTAATAGCATGCCTTATTTAATTGGAGATGTTCAATCATTTGAAACACCTAAAACCAGAACAGACAGCGATGAAAATGTACAGTAAAGAACACTTACAGTAAGTTCTCCTTCACTAAAGACATCCATTAGTGAACTTGTACAGCCTTTCCATGCATTTTGTGATTAACAGTGGGTGCTCCATGAAATTAGTTGCCATTTTGAGAATGTTGCATAACCTTAATACTCAAATTAAGTAAATTATTGCATTTTTCACCAATTCTCATCTAAATTTTCATGTCAGAACATGAACATTCCATAGTTTCTATTTCTGAATAATCCAAAACATCTGTATTTTGTAACTTTTCTATTAAGTACAATTTGCCTCCAATCAGGCTACAGTCATTCCCATTGTCTCAGACAAATATTTAAATATTTTATGCAAAAAGTAATAATTTAATAGAAAGATTTTGAGATTCGTACTGCAGAAAGCTTTTGCCAAAGAAAGACTTTTCAGTAGTGATACATATTTTCATTTAAATACATTTTCTTAAAACATTTGATTATTCAAAATTATATTATTAATTAAATAATGTGGGTGTAAAAGGGTGTGGAGGAACACTTGTTTTAAGTGGACTGTTGGAATAATCTATAATATTAATAAAGAGTTATAAAAATCTGAGTATAGTGAGATTAGAGTATACATGCAAGTTTAAGAACTGGATTTAAGAAAACCCTTTTGACAAGCTTTAAAAAGCAAAGGAAAATATTTAATTCCATTTCTTTAGCTAAGTTGGATAATTACAGAGGATAATAAAATAAAATTAATTACCCAACTTACAAAAACCTAATTCCTGAATAAATACATGTAGCAGTGGGAGTAGCAGCCTATTTCTTCAGTCTGTTTTTCTAACACGGGAGGTGTAATGCCAGATGTAATGGTATTTTTTTTAGTACCTGCACAGTACAGAACCAAAGACAGAATTTGGTCCTTGCTGAACAAGGAAATGAAGCTAAAACTGAACCTCTTTTGAGAATATGTTATTTCCTATTGAGTAACACCTGTTTTAATTAATACTTTAAGTAAAGAAGTTTATTATTCTGTATATCTGGACAAAGATAAACTGAAAATATCTTGAAAGTATGCATCTTAAATATGAATCCTATTTTATGAAAGAAATGTTATAAAAATAAGCAAACGTCTGTGTTTTGTTAATTTGCGTAATTCATAGCTGTTGTCTTACAAATCTGTTGAATTCAAAGTGGCCATCTACTTTTCTAAATCTCAAAATATTATCTACCCAATTTTCAGTCTTGTCTGCAGTAGCATTTTGGTTTCTATCCAGCCCTGAGCCAGGTGCAACTAACTTCTCTTCCAGGAGTGCTTGCTGTTGCCAAGGGCTCTGATTTGACCCATGTCTTTGACTGAGATGACTCCACTGTCATATAAGCAGATGAGTCAGATAACCTCTGTCTGAGCCCAGCAAATAGAGTCCTTGCAACTGAAAATGAGACGAGGCATCAGTAATGTTATTATACCAAGCACGTACTTAGCTCCAGAATTGATATTGTAAGTCAAACAGAGAGTTTCATCAGATTCATTACCAGTCCTGTTTTGCTGATTGGTCTTTAACAATCTCTACCCACGGTCCTATTATCTCAATGAAACAGTACACTCTTGTTTGCAAAGCAAGTTCTCTAAATAGTAATTGCTGCAGGAAGTGCTGCAGTGCAAGCTGGATCTATAAAGCCATTAATTGAAGTAGCTTTGGGGCACAGCAAGTGATGTCTTGGTCTGAACTTGCCAAGGTCTTTCTCTGATCTGGCCTAGAAGGAGGATGTAAGGATCCTACAGGAAAGAAAGGGATTTAACTGAGTGGAAATGCTGCATCCTTTCCACTCTGGAGTTAATACCATTACTGGTTTCATTCAGCCATTACAGCATGTGTGGACTTTTTAATATATGCAAAAATTGAATATTCAAGGAGCAGATACTGCAAATCAAACATGCTTTTAACTCCTGAGACAGAAGCTACTTGATTTGAATTGAATGTATGTTAAAACTAATATTGGAATCAACTTTGAGAATTTTTTTGTCTAACCATGCTAACACATGGGTCAGCCTGTCTTTCCAGCATTTGATCTCTCCCCAAAAGGAGAAAATACACATCTTCCCTTGCAGCTATTAGCTGATACACAGAGCAGAAGTTCAATTTCTCTTATTCAGAGGAGTTTGAGGGACTGCCTTTGAGTCTAATGCTAAGAAGGTGCAGAAACAGTGATGATGTGGTATAACATATGATTGACCAAATATAGTGAGCCAATGTGTATCAGTTTCAGTGTTGGTAGGAAAATAAAGTTATAATTGTTGATTGAATTTAGGTGACTAGAAACACTCAATTTTAAACGGAATGATTGTTCCCAATGCGTCAGGCTTATTTTTATGGGACACATGCCTACAGCAGCAGACCTGCATTGTCATATTCCTGGGAGGTAAATCCCAAATAAATGACCTGATCGTCTTTTGCTTCCATATGCCATAGGCAGCATGAGGCTCAGCTACCTGAGAGCAGCCACTGCGAGTACAAAAGCCCTAGAGCTGCATCTGCTTGTCTTCTACTCCTAGAAGTCTGGAGTCTGTGTTTAGAGTCTAAGAGAATGATAACACATCCAACATGGTCCTCCCATCCAGATGTTTCACAATACAGTGCATCTTACCTAGGATTCTGCAGTGTTGGATACTCATTTCAGCTGGTTTGGAGTATCCCTATGTAGATAATTCACTGAAAAGCTAGATGTCAAATTTCCTTTAGACTAAGACTTCTCAATCAAGGAGTCTTTTGATGAGCTTTTATGAGAATTCAGGGATGGATATTTTTTTTGGTAGAAGGCTTTGTCTCTTTTCTCCAAGCACTTACCTGCTTGGGAGCATTTTTCAAATTATGAAAAAATGCTTCTACTGTAGTTGAAGATATTTGGTTGCTGCAGTTAGAGTAAGTCAGTTCTGAAATGAAAACTGGTCACACCTTTGTGAACACTAATGCTAAGTTGCATCTTTGGTGCATAAGACTTCGGCAGCTGCCAGCAGTTTCCACGCTAGTCAACTCCTTGCAGCAATAAAACCTGATTGCTGTCTACAGAGATGTCATTTCATCCTTCCGTGCAGTACAGCTGCCTACCTGCCTCACTGAGGGCTTTGAGTAATTACAAAATGTGAGTCTCAGCTATATCTGTATGTACAACAGTGTGTTACAGCTCAGGGCCAGCAAACTCAAGCAATGAGAGTCACCAGCATCAGGATAACCAGAATCCAGACTTTCCATATATCTCCTGTGTTTGATGAAGCACTTTTTTTTTCTTCACCCTGAGCAACGGCTTACTGTACAACTGCATCAAAGTCCATATCTAATTGATATTGTGTCCTTTTTCTCAAGTCAGTAGAAATATTTTTATTCAGTTATTTGAATAAGAACAGAATCAAATCCTTGAAACAGAAAGCATCAAGTTTGTTCATCACTGAGGAAGCCTCAATACTCAGTAAATAGCAATTGGTAATGTAAGAAGCAGAGTGGTTGTTGAGAGAATATTATGTGTAAGTATGCTCTTTCATGGAACTTAGCATTGGATCTTAGTGCATTGGGGTTGTTGTTTAGTCTTAATCCCTCTCTTTTATATTCTGTGTAACTTCAATTTGCCAGTTTTAGAAGGGGCATAATAGAAATCCCCTATCTCACTGTACTGTATAATTCGGTACTTTTACAATATTAAGATGCTCAAATATTGTGGTACTTGGATCATAATAATTGTTTGCAGTCACAAAGGTAATAGAAATGAGTATCATTATATACAATCCACATTTTTATTGTTTGCATGCATGTTACAAAGTTTATGTTAGTCTTCAGATTGTCATTTGTGCACATAACCCAAATCTAAATTTCCCTGGGTTTGCACTTCCCAAGTAGTCAATGAGAATGGATAATGAGGCTGTTAGGCAAATATGTGACAATGTGAGCTTTGTGTCAATGCTTAAATTAAATATCTTACGAAGAAAATGTGGCATAGTGGAGGACATACTTATACAAAGTAATCCTGAGGGATATGACTGGATTTACTGAAAAAGTGGGAACTTTTAGATAAGTTGAAAGTATTGAGTTTTGTCATGTGCCATACTGTTCTTTATGTCAAAGACATTTCTTTGTCTATATAGCATTTTCACAATAATAATTGCTAGGAAACCTGAATCCTTTAGAAAGAGAGTGCTGAGTAAATCGCATAATTTTTTTTTCCACGTGACCTTTTTTCTTTTTTTTTTTTTTTTTTGGTCTCTACTAAAAATTTCTTCCAGCCAAAGGCAATCTGCTTCAGACCAAAATTAATTGCTACTTCTTCCTCTGCCTTCTTAAATTTCAGATTTGTAAATGTCATTTTTTTGTACTTAGTCTATAATATGCTACTTATTTATCTCTTTATATTCCATAAAAATATGCAATCTCTGTTTAAACCTGATACCTAATATAAACTACTTTCACTTGATGGGAAAAGGTATGAACTCAGAGCAAATAATCAGACCATAAATTTGCTTAATAAGAGGAGATACTTGGTGGTATTTCTTTAGAATATCCTGATATTTCACATCAGTTTTTTCAAGTGTTTCTCTTAAAACCTGCGTGTCTTTGTAATGTTGGAGTATTGCAGGTTAGAAAAAAAATGTCCATAGTCTTCACTAGAAAAACATACTTCTAAATCAGTCAGTGCTGGCTAGGAATTGTCATTATAAAAGCTCATTTTAGGTATTATTTCAGTTTTGCCTTATGGGTTGTATCAGTATATACTGGGTACTTTTTGAAAGCTTTGCAATGGTCTAGTATTTGGAAACCATATCTGTTTTCACTGAGAAAAGCCACTACTTTATATATTTCAAAACAGTAAAATATTTGACCCTGAAAAACAGGTTCCATAAATAGCTGTTCTTAATGCCTCTTTGCTGAAGCAGATCTTGCTGAGGAAGAGTCATGGTTGTACTCTCCAGTGGAGTGAATGAACATTTCTCACCTTATGGAATTTAAGCAAAACTTGTTTCTCTGTCTCCTTTCAGGCCTGCTAAAATACAGCTATGATTTTTCATGGAAGGCTGGTTGGATATGTTACTTAGCATTGCATGTATACATATATAATCTGATTAGTCAGAACATACATTTGAAAGCAATTACCATCTCTTCAAGTATAACTTTTAGCTGTGGCAAGCATAATCCATTAGATTATGAACAATTTATTGGTGTCTAATCGGTGTTATGTGTCTCTTCTGCTTACATGGAGAACTACCTAAAAACTGTTTGGAGTGGAAATACTTTTCTGGGTGTATTGCTTTATATTTAGCCCTCCCCTCTGTTCCTTGTAGTTTGCAGCAGTTGTCTTGAAATATTTTCATTTGGCCAAGCTGGAAGTCTGTTTTGGTGGGGGTTTTTTGGGGGTTTGTTTTGGTTTTGGTTTTTTTTGTTTGTTTGGGGTTTTTGTTTGTTTGTTTGTTTTGGGTTTTTTGGGGTTTTTTTTTTGTTTTTTTTGCCAGTATTCTGTCACTCTTTGTGTCAGGGAAAGGGGTGAATCCTTTACAAATTAGCTGAATACCTGTGAAATACCTTGCAACTGAAGCCTGCATTTCTTCAGATGTACTTACTGAAGTAAATCCTCACTCATTTTCCACATTATCAATTCTGTGATAATGATGAAAGGAAGTAAAAAGAAAGAAAGGAGTTATCAGCTGGAAAGAATAATTGGGCTGAAAGCAGGAGGGAAGGATGAAGAAAGGATGAGAAAACTGAAAAGCAGGTGATAGAGAAAAAGGTACATGATAATGAGATATAGAGCCTTGACCTACAATTAAAGGAGAAAAAAATCTAAACCAATGAATTAAAACTTAATTATAAAGAAGTAATTGCTGAAAATGAAAGCAAATAAAAATCCCTCTTTGCCTGTTTTATAGGCTTAAATTATTGATAGAATGAACCCTGAGATGTTAATGTAAGGTTTTTTATGTGTGTGCTCATATGTAAAAGTTTATTGTTCATTACATTTTTAGAAGGCAAGTACAAAATCTGTTTTAGCACAGCCAATACGAATGCACTTCTTTTTAATTTAATGACTAAAACTGGATTTCCACTCCACACCATGCTCCACCATAAAAAAAACAAACACCAAGTTTAGTAACTTCATGAAACTTGCAATTTCACACAGAAAATTACTCCTGTATAGAAATAAGGAATTCTCAGCATTTTAAATGCATTACTGTTTGTATATTTATCAGTAGACTTGAGGCAGGCAGCTCTTGAAAGTGTTTAATTCATGAAAAGAACACAAAATAAATACAGCAAGAATAGTAAATTTTGCATAATTCTCATATCTTCTCCTCAGACTGGAATGGGACACCTGCGTGTTACAAAAGAAGGCCTTCGACTGGAAGGGGAATCTGAATTCCTATTCCCTCTTTATGCCAAAGAAATCCATTCCAGAGTGGTAAGTGGGTAATCTTGTAATAATGCTAAATAAAATGAATGCACTTCTGAATAATTGAACTTTCCATGATTTATGTCATGGAAAAAAAATATATATGCATGTATATCTGTATACACACGTTTTTCTGCACACTTTACAAGGTCAGTGTTATGAAGCTTTGTCAGAATTAAAATTTATCTCTTAGGCATGTGATAAGCAGCTCAAACAGGAATTATAATTGTTATCATATGTAAGTAATGCTAAAACTTGAGGAGTGTGTGGAAAGGTTTTTAATTATTTTTACTGAGATTATTTTTAATGTAGGTTTCCCTGGGAAACTGTTTTGTTTATTCAACCACTGCAGAATAGTTTCATTATCTCTAAAATTAATGGATCCCAATGGAAAGTTATAGTTTCTCTAAAATATATATGTTTTTTCAAGGACAATGCTGTGAAATGTCCAGCATGTTTATATATTTATGTATATAAAATTTACAAGTCTAAATGGAAAGACTTAGTATTTAATCTAGTTCACCTAGACAGAAAAGTTTGTTGTTATTACTAGTGAGGTAAAAAAGGAATTCCATATTTGGTCAAATATTTATCAAAATTATTAACTTTAAAATGTCACCAAGAATGGGAAAGGAATGGAAGTTGTGGGTTTAGAAAAAGGAAGTGAGAAACTGATCTGGATTTTTTCCAGGGGGACTCTGAAACTTATTCCAGTGTTTTTTTTTGTAGAGAAATATCTGCTTCTGGCCAATAAAAAAAAAAATTCAGGACTGTTATCCATAGTCCAGTGTCTCACAAAATGAAGTTTTATGTTTTGTAAATATTATTGTCAATCAATGGAGCATTTCATTGAATTCCGTGACAGTAAAAGCCAAATATGGCTCTTACATAGGAAGAAATGGCCAGTCATGAGACTTTTCTGAACCTAGGAAAAAAGCTAGTGCTTATACTGCTATAGCAAGAGAAAATGTACATAAATTGATCAGAATGAGGTTCTTAACACGCTTGATTGCTAAAATTTAAGCAATGCAAACATATTTTACTTATATTGGGCTTTTCTTTTTCTCTATTTTTGCAACAAATATTTCCAGTTTCAGGAACAGCTCTTAATTAAGACACTGAAATTCCTTTACTGTATCTGTATTTCCATTCAGCTTCTTATGCTATATTCTTTTCTGCCTCACAGGCAGTGAGAAACTATTTATGTGCTTTGGTGAATTTCCCTTGAGGTTGTTTATCCAGTAAGACATGTAACTTTTTAAGACCAGCACAGCTAATGTTGAAGAACTCCCTCTAGTCCCAAAGATCGTTATGCAGTGTTAAGCTACCATCTCTTAATATTCCTTTCAGCTTTTTGTGCATTTAATACAAAGAAGAAAAAGAGGTGTGGCAGCATCTCATATAAAGTGAGCTGTCCAATGACCCATCACAGTTATTAGTAGCATGCATTAATTAGAGCCTTCAGGCTACTGCTTCTCTCTGCCTACTGACAAGTCATCAGTTTTTTGTTTGTATCCTTGCTTTTTTAAATATTTGAACTCTCTAAAGGCTTAGTTGCCTGCAGCTTGGTCTCCTGAGTTGCCATTTGTGTGTTTATTCTCTTAGTTACTTATTTGTTAAGCTTTCTTTTTCTAAGTTTGGGCCCCTCTCAGCTTTCAAAGAAGCTTTCTCCCTGGCCTTAATAGTTTTCTTCTTGTAATCTTCTAACAGATTTTCTCACCTGATGAGATCTCCAAAGTGCTAAGAAAATATGTAGAAGAAAATCTATGCACTTGCTCTGCATTCTCTGGAGCCTATTACAAGTTTATGCCTTCATTATGAGTCCAGCACAGAGCTGTGGGCAAGACCATTGCACCTTTGCTAAAGCTTCTTCATGGAAAGATAAAAGACAACCATTTTTAAATATATTACTAGATTTTAATTAGTCAAAACCACCTATGTGGCAGCAGCAGGTGTAGAGTACAATTTATTCACACTTTCATTTGATATCACAAATTAATAAATTATTTCTTTAATCAAATGGCAATCAAATAAATGTAAATAAAGACACACAGATTTGTGGGTCATTTAGCAGATTTACTTAAATGTACTATATTTACCCAATCCCCAATCTTTGTTGACCTTCCTTTTCCACTTCATGCTAGCTTATTACCATTAATGTTCATTCTAACACAAGCCTTTTTTCGTAAGACTTTTCATTATTTGTGTTAATTCTGTGAGCTTTCATGTTTTTCTGATAAAATTTAGAAAGTGAGATTTGTTTATTTTGCTCACTTAATGACTTCATTTGAGAGAGCCTTTCTACCTACTGGCAAGGTACCGTTTGTTTTCTTTAAAAACAATGTGTAAGTTTAAGTCCAAATTGTGTGTTGCTTCTATTTTGTCATTTTTTAATCAGGTTTGTGGTTCCGTTACTAAATAAGTGTTTGTAGTAAAATTCATCACGTAAAAAGTGTTTAAAACTCTCAGGTTGTCTCATACTCTAAGCATTAAATTGAGATGAGAACATGCCTTGGGTTATTTTCAGGGGTTAGCCCTTCAAGGTAGTGCACAGTCTCTGGTGAGTCCAGAAATACAACTAGAAGCCATTGCTATGAAAGAGGCTGATCTTTTAACAATATTCCAGTGGTTAGAAACTCACTTTTTTAGGAATGGGTATTTCCACAGAGGTCACAAGCAGGCAGCTGGCTGATATCCTCTTCATATCGTGTATTCCCTGATACTTTGGCAGCTGATATCTGCGTAGGCACTTCTTATCACTTACTGAGTTCTTGTCCTTTAGACACAAAGTATGTTTTAGTATGAGAGCACCTGTACTGCAGAAAACTTTCTGCCCCTTTTTGAAGTCTATCAGTGTATTTACAGTTTTCTGATCCAAATGAGCGTAAGACTTTGTGCCCCCAGATAGTTTTCTGATACTTTATGTCAAATAAGGACAGTGGCCACTATGATTACCCTGAAAATCACCTGTACTGTCATCTGTTAAAGTCAGCATTGATCTAGTCAGCCTGCCACTCTCTCCATCATTCACTATGGCAGCTTCCTTGTCTGGAGAGTCAGTTCCAGATGCCAAAATTAGGCCACAGCCTAGAGACTGCATGGACCATTGAGGAAGCAGAATGCACTTGCATATTTCTCACCAAAATAATACAACAGTATGAACTCTCAAAGTGGTGTGCTCACACTCAGTTAAATGGCTGTCTTCTAGGAGTCTCAGTTATGTACTGAAAGGTAGTAGATCTAGTACTAAAGCATTTTTTCCAAAAGATAAAATGTTAGCAGCCATGTTCATTGGTCCAGTAACAGGTTTTGTTCACCTGATGTATTCCCTTTAATTATTTTTCTTACTTTAAATCTATAATTGTAGTAGATATAGTAGCAGTAAACAAAAATATCTGCCCACATTATTTGATGAGAGCAGTAAACAAAAATATCTGCCCACATTATTTGATGAGATCTGTGGGTAGTTTTGTAGCTTCAAAGACTGTTCAATGACTGTGTTGATACCAACAGTAGACTAAATTTTGATAATCGTTCAAAATTTTAACTGTTCTGTCCAACATAGTTTTTTTCTTTCTCCATGCTTCAGGACTCATCGCTGCTTCTCCAGTCTACTCATAACGTGACTGTGAATGCTCGCAATTCAAACGGGGAAGTCACAGGCAGATTAAATGTGGGTAAGTCTGAGTGATTATTCCTTGTCCACTGCTTTGGAAACACTGTAGTGAATATTTGTACTTCAGAACATAAAGCACTAAACACACGATTATTTATTACTATTATGGTCATATTTGAATAACCCACCTGGCACTCAGTGAAAAGCAGCAGTATATTTTCAATTTCTCATTTAAGCATTAATTCTTTAAATATTTGAAGCACTTCTTTATTGCAGAGTTATGCAAGAAAGGTCACTTTCTTGCAAAAGTTACCCTTTTTTCTTCTGTAAATATCTATCAGTAGTTGCAAATCAATTTCTGAGAAAATGCAACAAGGACACATGGCTAGAGTCTCTCTTTATTTCCTAGTATTCTAGAAACTAATACATTTAAGCAGACATCGTAAAAAAAAAATTCAAGTTCAAAACTCGGACATTTATATCTTTTACTATCTGTGGTAGCAGTAAAATACATTGGTTTACTCAGTGAAATCTTTAGATCTAGACAGATGTGAGAGATCTTGGCAGCAAAACTAAGCAGACCTTACTCTTTAAATCATATTTTTAAGGGAAGAATGACAACAAGATGAGCTATGACAGCTTTTTTCTTAGCTTTGTTACTATTTTTCAACCTTTATTTGACATTGGAGGAAAATGTAACAATTTATTAACTCATTTCTTACAGGGTATTCAGGTAACTAAGTAGAAATTCCTGGTTATTTAACTGTAGCCTAACCTGATATGTTTAAGTAGTTTACTAAATTGGAACCCAGCAGAGCATGGGTGAGCAACTTTTCCATGCTGTTGAGACTATGTAACTTCTGTGACAGCTCCTGTTTGAAGAATTGCCATTTCAATTCATAGAATGTTTTGCAAGATTCACTGTGTTCGAAGAAAAATAAAATATATAAAGGAGCCTGTTATTCCCCTTAAAAATGTATAATTGTACACTTAATCACAGGTCAGCCTTTAAATGTTTTCAAATACCCTTTTATAAATTCAGTCAGTCGTAAAGATCTGAATGACTTGTCTTAAGAAAATACTCCTAAATATTTATCAAAAGGAGTATGATAAATAGGTGTATGGCATGCTTACTTTATATGCACAAGCCTTTTCTAAAGAGTTGATATCTTCCACAATTGCCAACATGCTGGAATTATGTCTTAAAACTCTAGTCATCTTATAAATAGGACTTGATGCAATTGTGTAGGAGTCGTATAGATAAGCTTGGAATTGTTCCAGAGATGACAATGTAATATAACATCTCTCACAAGATTATAACAAAAATACCTTTTAACTCATGGAAATTGTGATTCAAATTATCTGTTAAAAGAATTTAATCAGTTACTAAGAATGATTTAAATACCCAATCTTCAACAGAAGTAATTCACAAGAGAGGTGTGAAATAAATCTTTACTTGAGTTTCTGTGACATTCCCCCTATGAAGATAACAGGCACACATTATGCATTCCCTCATGAATCACAGATATACTAAAAAGACATAAAATGTGAGCAACTTCCAACATGATCACTCTTGCTTTAAAGCTTCTACATGCCCCTTAGTTCATCTGCATGAAATACCTCTTGGAGTTGTTTGGATATTGTTTTTTAAAACAAAATGTAGATGTTGAGTTTTGTACCATGACCCATAATCACACTGTTTTCAGAAGTCTCACTAAATGCAAATACTTTAAAAACTGCTTGCCAGGAAAATTGTACTTTAGAAATAATAGGGATCATAATTTTTTAAAAAAACAACCAATTACGTTCTTTACAGTTTTTTTTTTTTTACTTCAGTGGCCCCCTGGATGACCAAAATACCCATTTTGTTTTAATTTCTTTTTACAAATAAACAAACAAGAACAAAACAACAAGACATAAAAGGATATAAGAGCTTTATTTAAGGGAAGTAATTGCTTTGTTAATATTTGTAAGAGAAATGGGACTTGAAAGAATGTTGGCCAACAGACAGCGAAGAAGGAATCTAAGCAAAGCATTGTTCTGGGAATGTACAGGCTTGATAGTCTTAGGGAATTCAGAAAGTTGTGGATAGAGTTGAGTTGTTTATAGGCAAGACAACAATGTATACAGAACAGATAGTAAATATTTTCATTAGAATAGCTCCTCTCCTTAAAATAATGAATATGATTCTAGTGTCATTGTTACGGCTTGCTTATCAACTTTGAAAACTGAAATATCTGGGACTTTCTTTGGTAATCCAAGAAAGCTGCTAATTATGATCTCCAAGATTCTTGTTCTTAACCACCTCAAAGCTGTATTCAATTCTAG
Source organism: Cinclus cinclus (assembly GCF_963662255.1). NCBI lineage: Eukaryota > Metazoa > Chordata > Aves > Passeriformes > Cinclidae > Cinclus > Cinclus cinclus. Next base: position 47,561,287 of record NC_085047.1, read on the forward strand.
AATAAAAAAACAATGCAGAACTTTTGATTTATATTCTGACCAATAATAAATCAACTTAGGAATCAACTTAGTGCAAAAAACTTGTCAAACTTTTTCAATAATGAGGGATGATAAATATGTTATGTGTAAAAGAAACACAGAGACTATATAGCCAATAATCAAATCAGTAAGAGCAACATTGGTATCAATCAGTAAATCATGTTTTACCTAGGCTATGTGTACATAGGCTTCTATGTACAGGTTATCAGCAGATGAAAATAATACAGTCAGCTTTTCCAGTTGTGTTCCAGTCATGGATAATAAGCCAGTGAAGGGCAGCAGGTTTTTAGCTGTCACTGCTGAAAAGTGGGGCCAGGTTTTTAAGATATCTGTCTTTCAAGGACCATGTAAGGAGGCTTCAGCCTACAGAAGACCCTAAATTCTTGTGATATGTCTTTTTCAGAAGATTTTTTTTTTAAATAATTAAAAACTTATAAAGAAAGATGTTTCCAAAGTCATGAAAGGTCTGTGAGAACAGATTCCAGTTCCAGATGCTAATCCTCATCCTAGTTCAATTTTTTACACCAGGGAATAGTAACATCAGTAGCTTCAGGTCAGGGGTTCAGTTTAAAGTGTTTAAAGCTTGTAGGAATTTATTTAGCTAGTTGCATTATGAAGCTGTTCTGCATTGTTAAGCATGAAATCAGCTTCACCCAGAAAGCATGGGAATATGGTGAAAGTCAAAATGGCTTATGCAGTGTAAAAACAGAATTGCAGTCAAAATTCTGCTTAGAGACTATTTTCATGTCTGTAACATTAATCTGAACAGCTGTTACAATGAGAGTATTTGTGCTATCTCCTTTTTCAGACTGGAACAACATTCTGAGGAAACAGATGAGTGTCAGTACCTCATACGTTGCTTTAGCACTAATAATTGCCATTTAGAAAACTACTGCTTTCCAGAGTCAAATCATGTTCAGTGTTCTTACCAGAATTTTAATTTTTCATTTTCAAGTGATGGTATTTTTTCATAAGAGACATAGGAAGAAGAAAACAGTGCTAAGGAAGCATGATGACTCTAAGAAGAGTTTGATCTTGTTTTCACAGGGAAGACCCTGAAGCCAGTTTCATAAACTTAATGACATTGTAAAATCATTTTGCTTTTCCTTCTTTATTTTTCCCAGAAGTCTTTCATTAAAAACCCCATTTTTGTCCAAATAAATTCCTTCTTATCTTTAAGATAAAAGGCAGAATGTTTTTCTTGAAGATCTTTGTCTGCAAGAAGATGATTATTTGCATAACTTTAATTGCTGTCCATCTGGGCTATAAGAAAGGAAGATACAACATAGGAGCAATTAATAGATAAATCTGAAAATTCATTGAAGTATTTTTGAGGTGATTAAGTCTTCCTGTGATCATGAATTTACACTATTTATTCCAAGGAGATTAAAGTAAGAATGTTTACTCCCTAAAGTATAAAAATTTAAGCTATCAGTGAATCTGATCATATCAAGACACACATGCTAGTTTATTTTAAAGTATGATTTGGTTAGATATATAAGATATAGAGAATGAAAGGTGGCTGCTAAAACATCCTACAGACATTTTAACCAATTCTTTTTTAAGAGAATATGCATTAAAAAGCATATTTAAAAGCATATTCGTGCTTTTTAATATGCATTAAGTGCAAATGCTTTTAGTCTTTTGTGAGACCATTGTGTATTTAAATGTGTATCATGTTGAAAAGAATTAAAACAAAGATCAGAAAACAGTAAGAAATATTCAAGATGCATTTAAATAAGAGCTAGCTAAGCAAAGTAAACTGCAGTTTAATATTTAGACTCAAATGAAAAGTATCCTCTTCTGAAAAAAAAAATACCACTGATGGTCTATGCACCATGTAGCATAAGGTGCTTACCACAGCAAGATATGCACATCCTGTCCCCAGATACAATAATCTTTATGGATAAATACATGATGATGTTCACAGTCAAACAGGCTGACTTCAGCCAGAATTAAAACATCCTCTAGGAGTTAATCAGGTAGTTATTGTGAGGGTGAAGGGGCACTGGGACAGCATGCCCAGAGAAACTGTAGCTACCCCCTCCCTGGAAGTGTTCAAGACCAGGCTTGGATGCAGCTTTGAGAAACCTGATCTAGTGGAAGATGCCGCTTCCCATTTCAGGGGGTTGAAACTACACATTCTTTGAAGTCCCTTCCAACCCAGACCATTGTATGATTCTATGGTAATGTTCATTCCAACTTGTTAAATATTACAGCATCACAACAAGGGGAAATTTAACCTGGCCCAAGGCACTTGAATCCTACGCTGTGACTTTTCTTCTCACTGAGTCTAGAAGAGAGAGTCTACAGAGTTTGGTTCCAGAAAAAAAACCACTAATATTTGGGAAACCATTTTTTATTTGGAAAATAACCATTTGGGGGATACCTGTCTGTCATCAGAGAACAGTTACTCACTTGAGTAGCTTAATTGCCCCTTTATTCCAATGGAAGGAAATAATTAAAAATAGGTGAAAAAGGGGGAATTATTAAAGAATTTTAACCTTCTCAACTTTATTTCATTGAATTTGAAATCTCAAATGTATTTTGGTTTCAGTCATCATTAACATAAGTAATTAGGTGGTAATTAGAAGGTAGTAGTTACTGCTAAAGGTGAGGATAGTTCCTGCACCAAAAATAATTGAATCTTTGGCATTGGTTAATCCTAGATGAATTTATAAAGGTTGGCTTAAAGTAGCAGAAAATTACTGAGACTATAATCTAAGATAGAATTTGGATAGTTAAGTACAACTAAAATCCTAGTCACTTCACATGCAATGGTTGTTTTGAACCCTGATGGCAGCTACTGCCCAAAAAAGGAGCCACACCCCTATCTTTGTGCAGCCGGTCTGCAGAAGACACCCCCAGTCCTGATGGACAATTTGAACATGTGCCTGCAGTGTAGCCTGGTGGCATTGAACACGAAGAGCACACTGGGCTGCATCATCCCTCACCTGGGAGGCTGAGGCTGGAATACTGTGGAGCCCTGGAGCCAGCGGAGGAGGCGCCTACAGGGAGCTGTGCAGATAGCCAGGGCGTGGAAGCACATGACATATAAGAGTCTGGAGAGGTTCTGTTTGTTTAACCTGCAAGAAAAGAAAGCTTAAGGAGAGCTTCTGACTTATGCCTGATACTAGGAGGGCTAGAGACAAAATAAATCATAAAATCATTAAGGTTGAAAAGGCCTCCAAGATCAAGTCCAACCTTTGACCAAATGCCAACTAAAGCATAACACTAAGTGCCACATCTACTCATTTTTGAACACTTTTGGACTGACTTCCCTGGGTAGCCTTTCCAACGTTTAACCACTCTTTTAGTGGAGAATTTTTTCCTGATATCAAACCTGAACCTCCCTTGGCTGAGGCCATGTCCCGCTGTCCACTCCCTACCGAACTTGGGGTGCACAGCAAGAGAGCAAAAGGCAATGGTCATGGGGTTGCAGAGAGACAAAATGGAACTGGATAGAAGGTCAGGGGAGAATTACCACTGTTAGAATGGTTAACCATGGGAACAGGGAGGCTGCTAAATCCCCTTCCTCAGACTTATTAAAATTTCACCTGGACAGGACCCTGAGCACCTTTATCTGGCTTCCAACCAAGCTGACTCTGATGTGGTTAGGAGGTAGGGCATACAGAGTTGACCTTTGGTTTGCATTCTCCTGTGATTCCATCTTGCCCAATCTTCAGCTGACACGCTGGAAGGGCTCATGTTGCTTACAGACCCCATGTCAGACTTTCTGGTCTGATATAGAAGTCGTGGATACTCTAGGACATCTGGAATAAGCTGAAAGCCAAGCAGAGAATGTATAATAGTACTAGACAGTGATGCTGTGAACTGAATCGTGCCCCATCTGTTCAGCTGATCCTCTCACACTGTCCTCTGCCCAGATCCAGTAGGTATGCTTAGAAAACTGCTGAAACACAGTGCAGGAGTTGACCTTATGGAAGTACACTCATGGCTTTCTTTTTTTTTTTTAAAAAAAGAGGAAAATAGGAACAAGGATATCCATTATACAGACGATAAAGTAGTAAAAGTACTCACTTAGGAATGAGAGACTCAGATCAGCTATCCTCTCTGCATACAGGGTTTCAAATTATCATGCCTCATCTCCTTTAGTATTTTCCTTTTCACCTTATCTTTTTGAGAACTGTGTTTCAGCTTTTCCTATTGAAGTTCTTCATTATGCAACAGAATTTGGATTCATTAAGCCTGTGAGAAAAGGTGACCAATTTTTTAAGATCTCTAGACTTGTGTTCATTCAGATAACAACAAAGCATAAACAGTGATGACAGTAAGGCCCTCTTACTTTGATCTGAGAGGACATATTTGTTTCATCCATTGCATAAAAGCAGAACTGAGAGAAAAAGAGGAAACAGGAGCAGCAAGTGTTCTATTAATGTATTAGAGTTGTTCAAAGATATGAGAGATGTTTGATATGGACATAAAATGTGTATTTGCAACGTGCTGCATATTATTTGTAATAATGCCTTTGTTCTAATGAAATACCATACCATTCCATATGAAAATATAGCTAATTTTATGCTTCTGGAAGTAAGGACTTTACATTTATTGGTATTGTATTCTGTCACTCATGGAATGAGAACTGAATCTGTAGGAGTATTATATTTTTTAAACACCTTTAATAGATCTTTTTTTAAGTAAGGTGCTTTAGTTTAATAAAAATTAACCAAAAAAGGAAATTGCATAGGAATACCAAAAAGCACTCAGGATTTTGATTTATACCCAATACTTCAATGATTCTAGGTAGTATGAGAAGAGCAAGGCATACAGAGTAGCTGACAGCCTTAGTAGCTGCCGTTAATTTGAAACGGCAGATAAGAAAAGAGATTAAGAAAATAAAAGATATGAAATTACTTTATGATAGAAGTAAATGCAATGTTGGAAAGCCTTTTCTTCTGAAAGATCTAAATACACACTAAAAATGCTTAGTGTTTGGCAGAACTAACTATTTGAAAAGTCTGCCTGCTGGTAACATGTAGGCAGACTCTTCAAATTTCGGACTCCACAAATTTCATTGGCATTAAGCATTTGTGGATATTTATTTTATGGAAGGCCCTGTTTTTGACAGAAGATCCTTTGCTGTCTGGTACATCTATATTTGTATTGGTCCAGAATTCAAAGGTTGTATAGCAGTAGAAGGCCGTTTATTAAAATGCTTTTCAACTGAAATGGAGTTACTAAACAAAAGAACTTCTTTCCCTGGAAAATCTCCAGGGAATTAAAGAGTGAGGAGGACAAATGCAAAGGAGGACTGTTTAGCCGTATGTCAGTTTCTTTTTGGAAAATAAAAGTTCATCATTTAAAGCAGCGTCCTCAGTGTCAAGAGGTATGAGATGCAAAGATCACTTACAAGGTCTGCTTCAGGCTGCACATTAAAGGAGGAAACACACAGAAACAATGGGCAATAATCGGCCTGATTAGCAAGAATAACCCATTGACCTGGAAATTCATGTGACACATCTGACAGCAAGCAGAAAACAAATACTTTCTATGTCCTGCATTCAGTCGGGTTGCATTTTTAATCCTATTTTTGGATTTTATCAGCAAATGTGATTATATAGTCTTCGTTGACTTACATGTAGTTGAATATACTAGGGTGGTAAACAAAACACATTTAGGCATTAGGAGATTACACTTTCAGAGGCTGAGTTTGGCTGCTGTTTGTGAGTTGAAAATTAATCTCACTGGGATTACAATGCAATTAGTGTTATTGCAATATAGCTAGTTTATGTGTATTGTGGAATACCATTAAGTAAAATTAACGGCTAGTCTTCATTACATAAAATTATTCCCAATTATGTAAAAGTCTATTATTTCTTTTTGAAACCCTGAGATGTCTCATCTTTAGCATGAATAAAGCATATGCTTGAATTTTGTTTACCTTGGAATTCCCTCTTAATATTTAAAATACATCAGTTATTATCCATACCATTCTCTGATAATGAAGATTATCTACAGGACAATCCTTGTCTCACATTAGTGGGGCACTTGTGTTAAGAAAACTGTGGACCTAAAGATTCTTGTTAAGGACATATTCAAATGTGCAAGGTCCAGGATCTAACAGTCTGAATGCAAATCCAGCATGGGCAAGGCCATGAGCTGGAGTTTCAAAGAGAGACAAGTTAAAGTACCTTTGGAACATATAAATATATGTTCAGTGAGCCCTCTCACAGTGCCTGCAGAGTTTTTCTTAATTCAGCTAGTCTTAAAAATTGTGGAGTTGGATGAATGGTAAGGATGAGGGACCAGCCCCTGCTGCACCAGTGAAGTTGTTAACATCCATTTTACGCAGGCCTTTGATTTGTTTGAATACACAGGGATCTAGCTACACTACATAAATGGCCAGTTTAATTATTGTTGCTGGGCACAAACAGGGACAATCGATCACTGAGCCATAAAATGGCTTGGGTTGGAAGGGACCTTAAATAAAACCTTAATCTTAATCAAGATTCTCTGGGAAACCATTGACAAGGATCCATCCCTGCCTCACTTACCCAGAACTGTTACTTTTGATGTAAAAAAATTTTTTGAAATACTGTTTAAGGCCTTTTCACTTGACGAAGATATTATCTGATCTCACTTTTTGCAACATACTTCTCAGAAATAAAGTCACAGGCTTCAGAATAGCTTTAGAGAAGAGCCAAATTTGGGTCCATAGTGTTGTGCTTCGGTGCCCATGTGCAGCAGAGCATAACATAATGCAGAGCTCAGCCCTCTATCCTGACCATTTTCAGGTAGAATCAGTATTGGCTTTTATGCCTTAAAATTGTTGCCCTAGTTTAGGACATTATGGCTTCTCTAACTCTTTCTGTGTTTAGTGAGCAGTTAAAATCAATGCTTTGCATCTGCTGAGTGAAGCAGTAAGCGATTTGTATGGACCCTCATGGTGCACATCTCTCATACCAGATTTTGTGAAATACCTGCATGTATTTCATAGCAGTATCAATCATCTGTCACCTAATGCCCCTTTAACATAAGATTAAAAAAAAAAAATTCCTATTTCTTTTGAGAATTACTGCCTGGAATATATTTAACATTTATGGGAGCAGACATGGGAAAACAGGTTCTTAATGGGAAAGAAGCAGTTCAGTGCCTCTCAGTCCTGTGGGTAGTCTGTGAAATACATTTATTAAAAAATGCTGAAAATGTGTCTTAACTGCTTTGACCATTCTCTGTAATTTTAATTCTGAATACAGATTTATGATGACAACTCTGTGTAATAGATATTCAGGCTCGATGTGGTGTGAATTTTAATTGGTCAGGTTGTTAGAAGAGGGAATATTAAGGATTTGATTTTGATCTACTTACCAAGCCAGTACTGTAGAACAGGATGTTTTAGTGAATTTAGGATCTGCAAGTATGCACAGACTCTCTTGTTTATATTATTTTCATTTTTGTAGTACCAGAATCAGTTGCAAATATTCTCGTAGCTTTTTGAAACCCTTACATGATCAGGAACGTTTGTTAAATATGTGGAACCAAACTGGCATCTCTTATGAAGAGCTGAGGTCCTGCTCTTACATGGGATGTTTGTAATTTTAAAGCATTTGAGCTCCCTAGTGAAAAGAGATGGTGCTGGAAAGACCTTATGATTAGTCTCTTAAAAAATAAAAAATTGATAGAAAGATAGATTGATTCTGATCAAAGCAGTTTCAACACCAAGAACATGAGTGTTTGTCTGGATCGATTTGTTTGGAATTTTCTAGATTCCCTGGAAACCTAGCTATAAAGGAAGACTCCACGCATGGTTTTGAACAACAAATTAGATCACATAAATAGACTTAACCCAAATTCAGAACTTACAAGGCCGCTATCCATAGAATATCTGAGTGCATCATGACCTTCAGTGTACTTAAACGAGTCACTACACTATTAACACACCAATTAAAATTATTAATAATTTATATAGAAAATTGAAGAAAGATGATGAAAATATTGCATTATTCCACTTTGTTTTGCAGGTCCTAAAATGGTAGAATTCCACAGTCAGCAATTTCAGATCAACTCAAAGGATGGAAAGCCACTTTTTACAGTGGATGAAAATGAAGTTGTAATTGGCACAGATAAGCTTCGAGTCACAGGTTTGTAATGGTTTAAGAAGTGCTCAGATAATACCCATATGAAAAGCACGATAAGAATGGCATTTTTAAATATGTTGTTACGTGTGAATGCAAGTTCTGGTTTTACCTCATTAGGAAAGACTAATATGAAGATAATCTGACCATTTTCAATTAATAATCAGTAAAATTGTTTGGCACAAAATTTTATACATATATATATATGTAAATATTTCTGTATGTGGGTATTTTATTTAAAAGCCATTAGCAACTGGAACTGTAACGATACATCTTTTTAAGAATTATTTAATGTTTCCTGTGCATGATGTCAGAGGCTGAAAAAATTCTAGATATACCATTCTGAGTAGTAACGAGTCTGATCTATGTAAACTTCAGGGAGAGAAATATCTCTGATATTTTTATGTGGTTTTATCTTTCAAAGTGAAAGTTACTGTATTTCTGTTGTGTGAGTAGCACATATGTCACAGGAAGATATTTGTAGTATATCTTAAATGTCACCTGTCAGGAGAAAAGTTTGGCTTAGGCTGTTTCTTCAAATCACTGAAGTACTCATTTACAAAGTAATATGTCAAAGTTATCACATGAAAAGCTGCTTCCTTTCATACAACTTGATAAAGTCAACTTTCATTTTCTTGGTGTAAGGTTGCATTAAAATAGAGACATCAAGGTGTGATTTCTCTTTGAGCAGAAAGATCCATCAAAGGAAATACTGAAATTATTCTGTAATTTTTTTTCAATTAACTTTTTAATATTTTTACCTGATTGTGACTATCATGTTTGGCTAATTACCAGTCCTCTGAAATGGTGAGGTCTTCATTTTAATGAATAGATTCATATTATTTCACTGTCAAAACTATAAATATGGTAGTAACTATACAATTAGTGTTTCAAAGCCAAAGTTAAGTTATAATAATTGTGTAAATACATTTTGTTTACCCCTGAGGGTCTTATCTTAAGTTTTTTTTTACTTTTTAACCTAATTGAAATTACAACTTTGTTTAACCGGGAAACCATATCAAATAATTATTGTTTGCCCAAGGGATGTTAAACTTTAATAGAAAAGTGTGTTTAACAAAGATATGAAAAACTGCATAATTGTTAACTGATTTGGAAAAGGTCTGTCTCTGCTCAAAGTAAGTAAAAATCATTATTACACGAGTTGAAATTGTTATGCTAATATTAATGACTCACTCATCCAATATTAATCTTTACAGTGTGTTGATAATTATTTACTTCAGCAGATAGTGTACTAAGACACATTGCCTGTTTCTTTTTTTGCACTGCAGTAAAAATTCAAAAGCAAATACATTAAAGTCAGTAAGGTTATTTCAGTGTAAAATTAATGTAAGTGAGAGGAGATTCATGCCTACTTTGCTTCAAATTAATTTATTAAAATTGTGATTTAAGTGATACTATTAGCATGAAGGATAAATTATTGTGATTTAAATGATGCTATTAGCATGAAGGATAAATTAGTAATACTTTGCATGCCGAGATTATTTTTAAACATTTTAGATAGAGAATAAGATCAATGTGGAATAAATTTTGAAAAGTTCATACCATAAAAAACATGGGCTTAAAATGCCCAAAGAACATTCTGCAGTTTTTACGCACAGTGTAGTGAACTATTTGATTTTACTACTCCTTATTTATGTGAATTATGAAAAGCTCAGTAATGATTTTTAAGAAAACCTGGCACTTTTCAACTAAAACATAATATAGCGGAGAGCAAATATGTATGATTCATGATATTTCGAGACGAAGGAGGAAGTCTAAGAGTAATATAATCCAATCCAACACCTCAAGAATTGTCATTTTCCTACAAGTTAATATGTTTCAACTCATGCTATTTCAGTCAGACATTCTCTGACCCCTGTGTAGAATAGAATAGTGCAAATCAAAGAGGAGCAAACGCCTGGGGAAAGCCTCAGCCAGGAGCGTGCCTCCGATAGCCCGCAGGGTCACTGCCTGGTCTGGGTGGCCACATTCCCCTGGAGCACGGAGAGACGCCAGCACCTGCCCCAGGCAGAGCTCTTGAACCCACCAAATGCTGTTCTCTGCTTTGGGGAGGGCTCCAGGGCTTGTCATCTCCCTTGGATGTAGTGGCTAGAGGCTGAGCTGATGTGCTCAAACATCAACATCCAGCTGTGTGTGAAACACCCTGGGCTGTGTGAGACACCACATCGTATCACTTTACCTCCAGGAGATGTTTCCTGTGATCGTGGCAGCTGGAGGCCAGTCAGGATGCACAAGGGTGATCCAGATGACAGTAAGTACATGCAATTAGGCAAAGAAACACTGCCTCTGGCTCATCTGTGACACCTATATCACATACCCATTTCAGTGTGTACAAAACTGAAGTTCAGCTTAACCCTTCATGACAATTACTGCTCCTGAAGGAGCATGGACTCCAACTGCATCCTCTTTAATATTATTTCAGTAAGGACCTGTGTTTTGCAGGCATTTATAATGTTGCTGTGGCAGTACTGAACATCCATGTTTTGCTCTGGGAGGGTTTTGTACAGTCAGCTGGGATTGGTGACAGTGAAACCACCTTGTAACTGTATTGGCTGGCAAAGGTCTGATTGCATTGTAATGTCATCATGGCAGGCTCATAGAAACACAGAACTGTAAAGGTTAGAGAAGATCTCTAAGATAACATCCAATCATTAACCTAGCACTGCTGTGTTAAACCACATCCCCAAGTGCCACATCTATACTTTTTTGGTTTTTTTCCTTAAAGAAAGGTTGGCAGGGCAGAGAGGATCAGTATTTTTCTGGAGAAGCATATTTATATGACCATTTCTCCAGTTTACTACTTGGCCTTCGGCTTGTATGACTTCTTTAAAAATCTAAAGTATTTGCAGATTATTGTCTGTGAATTTCTAGTGCTCTGTTCTGTGCAAAGGTTTTCAGTTTGCATAGCTAATGCTAAAGTGCAATGTGACAGTGTGAGCTTAATTTAAACATTTCTTCTCAGAAGGTAAGTTAAGTAGGCGGCAATTTGAGGGTATGAGTAAACATTCTGTTAGACTTTGAGGAGGCAAGTGGTCCTTGCCTGATAGGGTTCGTGAGGTGTTAATGAATCTTGCTGACTTCAGTCCTCTCATTGAGAAAATTCATATCTTTTTATTGGGTATTTTAGGAATAAATTACAATATCTTAATAAACAGTAGTCTATAAAATAGTAAATATAGTAATAGTCATACTGCAGTTAAAAAGATAAAGTAGGAAAGGAAGACAGGAAATCAGTTTAGGGCCATTTTCCAAAAAAAGTTGCCCTGAGATTTTTTTTTATTAGTGGCATACTGTTAGAAATTAATGCTGTTTCATGAAGACATTTTACACACATTAAAGGCAAGGTTTTACCCTTGCTTAGAGGTCACAGCTCTAGAATATGGAAATAAACCTTTTCATTCCATTTTATACCACCTGCCCACTGCCCAGAACATGAACACTTATGATTCCTGCTCTCTTCCTTCCATCAGCCCCTATTTCCATGAAACTGATACTATCTCTGTGACCACTTACTCATCTTTACAGAATCATAGGATCATAGAATCACTTAGGTTAGAAGAGAATTCTTAAGATCACCAAGCTGAACCATTAACCCAGCACTGCAAAGTCTACCATTAAATCCTGTCCCTAAGTGCCACATCTGCACTTTTGACATATCAGGATATCCCAGCAAAATATCTTAGTTGTACCAAATCAGCATTTTCTGATAAACATTTTTAATTCTTTAAGGTGCAGAATAATCTTATTGTTAATGAAAATGAAATGAAGTGTTAATGAAGCAGGGTTAAAGCTCTGTATGAATTAATAAATTTTAAGTTTTCTGGTATTATATCCATGCCCGTTTGTAATTCACAGAAAGATTAATCCATTTAAATTGATGAGGAGGGTATCAACAGTTAAATAAAACTTAAATTCAAGCTTGGTAAATTAATGAATCCTCAAAGTGCTGAAATTATTTAATATGGTAATTCTTCTATCTCTTGTGCTTCTCTTCCATCCAAGCTGAGAATATTTAATTCTAAGGAATCGCAATTTTAGCTAAAACCATTCTGAAAAAGCAGCACATTTCATGCCCTCTCAGGGCATCCTGAGAATTTTCCTGCAGTCCTCATGAAGTGACAGTCTTCTTATCAGTCATCTCAGCAATTTATTAATTTTTCATGTTTTTTTCTTGATTTCACTTCTTTTCCTTTTACCATGTTCTCTGAGATTGCCCTAACCAATTTTTAATTCTCTTTTTCCCTTTATACCATGCTTAATACAACACCACATATATACAGTTTACACCACGCTTTTTGATCATCCATTGCCATTCTCTGTACAGACAGAGCTCAAATCCCTAATGTAGGGATTTTTACAGCCCAGAATTCTTTGCAAAATGTAATGGCGTAAAGACAAGCCACCTTGACCAATATCCTATCTATTAAAATATATTGCCTTGCCACATATTCACCTGGGAAGTGCTCAGGTATGTGAACCCTCAAAGCCAGAGAAGATCTCTCAACCTGAGAGCTCTCCAATTTTTCATGAGTACGTTCACCAAGCCAAGGAACAGAAGTTGAGAGGCTCTGTCCGCCCTTGCTGTAGAGGGTGGTGTTCAGCTGCTTTTTTTGAGCTGACTCTGTTGCTGAGGGGCTTTTGTCCTACATCAGACAATTTCCTGATTCTAGTGGAGCTTAGGTGGAAGGTGGTCACCGGGCTGGTGATACCGAAATAATGCTGATAATCAGCAAAGCAGAAATTGAGGTCTTTGGAAGATTTTCAGGTCCAACAGGGAGGCTCCTGGTGAGGCTGGGTGCCCACTGTTTCTTCCCCTTTGGAATGAAACTAGTTGTATATCAAGATGTGAACTATCTGATCCCGTAGTCATTAACATTGGGCATGCAGAAACACCATTTCGTATTCAGGGAGTCTGCCTATAAATAGGGGAAAATCTTTCTTAAAGCTATATGACAGAAGTTGTGGTATCTATGGAGCAGTCTAAAATAAATATGATTATGTGGGACTGTAGTATTTGCAAAGGTTTTGTGGAATTTTAATTATCTTTATTAATTGTAATGAAAGTTACATTATATAAATCTTACTTACTTATTTTATTGTCCAAGTAGTTTAAAATTTCTCTATCTTCAGACTATTTTGGATTTCATTTTAAGAATTTCATTTACAGCTGTACATTTACATTACTTATATATTGTATTTTCCCAACCAATACTGCAACAGTAATAATGGAATAAGCTATATTTCAGTTCTCTTATAATTTTTAACATGTGTTCTCTTCTTTTGATTTCCAACATCAAAGTGGCCGTATGAAAAAAAAAACTTGCTATTTTTGTGTTATATTTGCACTGTTACATTACAGTATTTTTCTTTTTTACAGGGCCTGAAGGAGCACTTTTTGAACATTCTGTAGAAACACCACTTGTGAAAGCAGAAGCTTTTAAACAGCTTAGGTAAGAATTTATACATAAATCTGATAAGTAAATGTTATTTTCTGTAAATATTCACTTTTTTTGACCATGTGATTTTCAACACAGGATTGCTAATAATTTTTTTCTGGTTAATGTGACAAGTTGTTATTTTGAAGAAGAATCATATATAGTGTTGTGCAATTTTGAAATATTAATTACTTGTTGCTAATGGTGAATGTATTTAAAACCCCTGTGGAAAGATTTTCTGTAAACTTCTATTTTTGAGTTTTGAAACACTTTTGAAATTTGACTTTTTCTGCTATGTTACAATATAAGTTGCTTGTCTGCAGTAGCTCATCAACCTGTAGTTAGTCAGGTTTTTGAAAACTAGTATCTGAGGAAGCAGGCTAAGAAGAAAAGTTTGGAAATGTATGAAGCTCTAATGTATGAAGATAATTAAAGATTGGTTGGGGCAACCTCAGAGAACATGGTAAAAAGAAAGTGGTATCAAGAAAAAATATTTTAAATGGCTAAAAGCAGTCTGGGCTGAGAACACCATTATTAAGTACTTTGTATGTTTCAGAGCTCCTTAATTCTGGGATACCATTTCTTTGTGCATTACTCTATTTCGAGTATCCCCAGTTAGTTTATAATATGCTGGTTATGATGATGTAATAAACTCAAATAATATTCTCTTCATGAACATGTTATCTTTCATTAAACCAGTTGAAAGAAAGATTTGAAATGAAAAAGGATCTCTTTAATGATTGTATTGCTGTCCTTACATACCTTGACAGTTTTCTACTTTCTGTCATAATTTCTCTTCTTAGTTCTCCTGTCCAACAAGGATAACTATAGATAGTACTGGAAGCTGGTGAATACACTGTCTGTATCTTGCTGACTGAATTTTGAAATTGAGAATGACAAATGAGAGAGAGACTGCTAAGACAATTGTTTTCTCATTTATATTTAAGATTGACTTTACATTGTGCTTGCATTTGAAGACAGTGTGACCTCAAGACATTTTTAACACACTAGTGTCCACTTTCAAAAATGTGTTTCTTCTGTTATGGTAGAATTTGGATGTGAGAGACTTTGACCAATATTCTGTATTTTAAGTGTACGCAGTCTGGTTTTGTAGGGAGTGGATTCATTATGTTGTAAATTTGACATTTTCTGTGATTATCTTGACTTCAGTGAAGTAGGAAATCGAATTTTTTAATTGGAAAGTCAAGAAGCTCTCCGCAAATTTTGATTGAATACTTATCTCTTATTTTCTGTGGTTGTTGCATTGCTTCAAATTCATTATCAATTAATATTTTAATAGGCTTTATATAGTCTTATTCTACATCTGTTATGCACTGTTTTATTTTGAGTTCTTATTTGCACTTTTGTTTAACAACAGTTACAGTGTTCCTGACTACACACAGCTATTGTTAGTGTAATTTTTCTACCTTTTTTTGAAGCAGGAAAACAGTAGGAAGGAAAACACTTAGCTTAATTCAAAGTGGTCCTGAAGAGTTCTCCTACATGGATGAGTGTACCTCACAACTTACCTCTTTCAGTGACTTTTATCATGTCAGCTATAAACACACATTTTGATCTAGAATGTTGCTATTTGTTAGCAGAGCTCAAATGTGACACATAAAATCTCACACAGTTCTGTCTTTGGTGAACTTAAAAAATGGGAATTACAGAGTTTTCCAGAATTAACAGTAGTTTGCTAGTAATTATTGTGATGTCAGGGAACTAGCAACATGGCCACTGACACACTTGTGACTGTATTTGACATGAATCCAGAGCTGTTAAACATCTGTGTTAGAAACTGAGTCAGCTTAACCCTACAAAATCTGGTTTTCTGGCCATGAGCTGTGCAATGTATGCACCACTCACTTGTGACAGCGTAGAATAACTTGTGCTGGAAGGAACCTTAAAGATCATCAAGTTCCTGCCTTGGGCACCACCCACCTGACCAGGTTGCTCAGAGTCCCACCCAGCCTGGCCTTGGACACCTGCACCATCCACAGCTTCTCTGGGCATCCTGTTCCCTAGTGCCCTGCTGTCCTCACAGTAAAGAATTTTTTCCCTATATCCAATCTAAATCTTTCCTCCTTGTTCTATCACCGCATGTCCTTGTAAAACATCCCTCTCCTCTCTCCTGTCCTGGTAGGCCTTTACCCATAGCAGTTTAGGTTACCTCAGTCCTTTGATTCCTTTTCTTTTTCTGCCATAATCAGTGTCAAGTTTGAAAGCAGTGATGGCAATGATTTCATTTTTTTCATTAAGGGCTTCTGGGGAGGTTTAGGAAGGAAATGCACTGGTTTGCAGTGCAGATAGTAAATGAAGATGTAGGCAGAGAAGACCATTTTGTCAAGCTGGAAAAAGGTTACTTTCAAGGGTAATCTTAAATGTCAGCATAAACAAAATTCGTGTGTTCTGTTGTGAAGGAGTTCAGACAAGTTTACCAAAAAAATTGGTATTTTTTAAAGCTTCGTAAACATTCTGTTTCATTCCACACTGTTAAATACAGGTAACCACCCACTGAAAAGGACTTCAATATGAACATTTAAAAGGCAATTTTAAGTATGACTTTCCTATTTTAGATTTGAACATGCTTCCTTTCCAGATTAGGGTAGTGAGTAGAGAGTTATAGTTAATACAATATATTTGTTTACCTTGAGCCTTATCTCCACATTTTCACTATCTATTAGTCTTCTGCTATTTTTCCTATGTTTTTCCTTCAATGGTTGTGCTGTGCCATGTGTATGTGATATGCTGAATGATATGGATGAATGTGTTATAAAGTGCCATGGAGTGCAGCATTAAATGTGGGGAATAGTGTTTTGAGAGACCCCATCCACTATAAATGGAGTTGCAGGTTTCAAGGAGCTGTTTGGAGAGCTGTTAATGCTCCTAATTTTTCAGCTTGTGTCATATGAGCAGGGGGCACATTCTTTCTCTGTCATTCAGATTTAGAGCAGGATTTCAAACAAAGCTGACACAAATGGCCTCTGAATTACACATTCTGCTGGCTTTCTTGTCCAAATGCCGAATTTCAAGATAGGCTGTTTTTCTGGAAACAAAGAGATGTGTTAGAACGTGTCTTTTTGTAGCTAACTTACTGAGACAGAGCAATGCAATTGTACTGAGGTCAGTGACTGTCTTTTCATTTGTAATTTGAAGGAAAATTATAGAGTCCTTTTCAGTCTAAAAGATCAAATTTTTGACTCACTCATAAAGAAAAGGAGATGTGATTGCACTTGCTTCCGACTGGTAGGAAGAATTAAAACAACAAAATTACGTTTCAAGATTGTAGCTTTCCTAAGTTTAAAATAACATTGCCTACTTTTTAATACCTTTAATGGACTTCTTATATCTAAAGAAGATACATAGTTTTCATTTACAAAATCTTTTAAAACTTTAGGACCAGGTGGGCACTTATAAACGAGGCTTTGCAGGTAATAAGTGTCCAAGAGACATCTCAATGACATGTTTGCAATCAACAGGGAGGTTTGGATATATCCAGGAAATAACCTTCCCAGACAAATACCACTGAGGAGGCACCTTGTTGAAAACAGCCAATTGTCATTAGCAACAGCAGAAATATGTCAGTGATTGCCACGATCCAGCTCTCTATCTTTGCCAAGCAATTCTGCAGTCTTTTCCATGGCTCTTCATTCTTGGACTTTGGTGTGTATTTGGGCACCTTGAGAACTTGCCCTCAGTCAGGTCTCCTGGGGCTTCCCAAGAATTTATTTAGCTGACACCTATAACTGGATCACAGTAAAACTTTAATGGAAAACAGGTGTTTGCTTCCCAGAAAAACACAAATTTAAACAGAATTAGGAAAGCTCATATTTAGACAGATACCTTGTCACCCAAAATGTAGGTCCAAAATCTATAACAGCAACTACTGGACCTAGATGATGTAGACAGAGACATTTGTAACAGTTTCCTAAAAGTCATCTTTTCCCCAGGTTCCATGTTAAGTACTAGAAGTAGCCTCTTCTGATGTTTATGTCATTTTGATACCATTCACTTCTTGTGATCTACATGGCTTGTGGTTTTCTAAGGGAGAGCAGTGGATCAGCAAAACTCTTTAAATATCAAAACAATGTTCCTAATCTGAGCATTTGCATTTCCCCCATTTACAAAAATGTGCCTATGAATGTGGCGTTTTTCCATTTATCAACTAACTGTATACTATGAATAATTTATATAATGCTTATGAATTACTACTATCTTTGGTCTCATATTTGCCATGTATGGCTGTCTGACAGCCAGCAACTGTGCCTTCTGAGCACAAATCCTGTGGGAAATTGCTTCTGGTATGCTCAGCCTGTGGTGTTCTGATAGTCCTTTAACTGAGGGTTTACATCCAAGTTCAGAATGAACCACATCACTCTACTACTCTTGATTTTGCAAAGCACTATAGCAGGAATGATATCACTATTCCAGAGAGTCAACTTTTGTCAGAGTATTATTATAAATGTGTAGAGAGATATATGTTACCAGAATATGGGTATATTTAATGGTTTATGGGTATATACTGAAAATATTTCAGTATTCCCCAGGGAAACTGGTGTATTCTAAACAAATGTATAGTATTGGCATTAAATAAAACTTTAAATGTGTAACTTAAGAAGCACTGTTTTATATTTAAGTGAAATATCTGTCCAACACTTAAAAGCATAGAAATATGTATTTACTGATATGTGACTGACATCTTATAGAATATTGATAATTTGAAAGTGAATTCTATGGTTTCTAGGTATCTGATATGGGTAAATTACTGCACTCATGGTAGACTTTTCCCTGTCTACATATTCATCATTGACATAAACCCTTTAATTTTACATCTGTTCTGTGGCATCCAATAACTCTACTGATGGAGTTACAGCTTCTGCTTTTCTCAGATTTTTTCTGAAGTTTTATTTTTATCCTTTCCATTCCCCTTTGATATTACTTTTTCCTTTTGCACTTGAAGTATTTGCTATGGTTAATAAGACTGAGAGGAAACTGGAACGTGAATTTGTGGAGTTTTATGGCTGTATGAATAAGAACTATGAAGGAAATCTAGAGAAATGTATAGAAGCCAACCAGGGGAAAAACATTTGCCAAATAATTGCTTAATCATATTTGTAATACTAATGCTTACATGCTAATTGCCTAAAAATACCATCTAACCAATTGAAGTACAGTCATTTTAATTTGCATTCATTATGTAAATCACAACCCCAGTCATTCAGAAGAGAATGAATTACATAATAGAAAGTAAGACTACGGTTATGATTCAGTGTTTGCAATGCACCTCTGCTCCCTGTGAGCATATAGTGAGATATTTCTACTGCAGTGTAATATTATGAGCCCAGGCCTTAATTTGGTAGATATAAATTTCATTCATATACTTTTCATAATCAGGTTAACTTAGAACATCATCAAATATGTCTTTTGAAAGCTTTAAAGAATTTCTTTCCATTCATCTGATGGACTCAAATGTGTAAAAAGGTGTAGTTTAGAAGGATTGGCTAGTACAGATGTACAGATCATCTTTTCAGAAGCATTTCTGACTAAAATATTGTTTAAAAAAACTCTTGTAGCAAAGTCTTATGTATTGCATCACATCTGGTTGTCTTGTAAGCAGTGTTTTTACCTGCAAGTGTTAGTCTTAAAGTGAAAGGAGTTTTGCTAGTACTGTCATAAATGATTTTCACTTGATCCAGTCACCTGTCTGATGTTCTTCCTAAAGCCTCAATTTTTCAGAGATGTCACTTAATACATTAAAACCAATGGAAGTTGTTTCTGCTACTTGCATGGAGCAGTCATTTGAGTATTTTCCATGGCTGCTTATGTCAGTAGCACAAAGAGCAAAGTGATTTAATGATTAGTGCACGTGTTGAACTGGGTCCCTGACAAATGTCAGACTGCTCAGTGCATTTGCTGAAGTGAACTTGTCATCAGTGATTACAGCATATTCCACCAGAGCACAAGCCTCTGTGAAAACTTAGTCAGTGATTGTCACAGTTTTAGACACCATGTTGCAGGTGACCACCTGGAGCACTGTTTGTAAGCCTGATGGTGCTGTCACTGATCCAAGTTGTAATGGTGAGTTGAGCAGATCATCCCTTACATTATCTTTCACCTACCTACCTATGTAGATGCACATATATCAAGAGAACTGGGGAGGAGGCATGAAACAGGAGACACCCACCATAAGGGTGTGGCAAGCACTGGAAAAAGAAGCATTTCCTGATAAGAGTGACTTTTCCAAGATGTGTTGCATATGTACACCATCACTACTCCCTCTTTCCCCTCTCCCTCAGACTGTGTGCACAGTTGTGATTATTCAGTTGTGAAGAATCTGATGACAGCATGGCACATTCAGCCCCTGCACTAACACAAAAAGGAAAGGGTATGACCTGCCTCTCAGCAAAGCCTCTTCACTTGAGTGCTTGTTTTCATGGAGAATGTGTGGACACCATGAACAGCATGTAGTGAAGAACTCCAGTTACTTGAAATCTTGCTGTGTTTCAGCATATTAAATAAAAAATTGTTTGACATACATATAAAAGAAAGGCATGGCAAATTTCAACCTGGAAGATAATTTTATGAAACTACTCATAAGGAAAGTACCCTGTTTTTTGCGACAATGATGCAAGTGCTGCTATTATATGAGATTAAAATTTTATAATACAAGACATTATTTTATAATAATATTAAAGTAATTTGAAAAAGATAGCTGTGCTGGAAACATCTGTGATGTGCCAGATTTAATCACATTCACTGGGGCCTTGGTCATTTTTAATTACCTGGAGAGTCAGCGCATCATAAAATGGAGGTCATCACAGAGACCTCTTTTGAATTAGCTCTTACCACTCTTCATCACGACTGTCAGTCTTGAGAGAAGCTTCTGTTTTAATCATGTCTCAGTCTTATCTTTAGTCTTCATTCCTTCAGTGACTTTGCATTGAGTGACAGTGGGCAAACAGGAAAAAACACCTCAATATTTAAAATGGATGGAGAACTAGTAAACGAATAAGTACACTGTCATAATCATATCTGCTATGTTTTGGAATATGTTATAAATGTTGTTTTAAATTGATTTTAGAGCCTTTTCAAATTGCCATTAAAACTGGGAGCTGTTTTATTTAAGAGAACACAAATTCATTTGTCCTAGAACTTTGAACACTTCTTTTATGTGGCTTACATTAAAAAAAAAAAATCTGTTAACCAAAACCTCGGGAGCTAGAAACATCTGTTATTCAAATCTGGCTTTGTAATTGTGCTTGTACACAGAGATCCCCCCTAAGCCATAAGCAGTGTTAGTGCCTGCTGTGCTTATGCTGAACAATTCCCTTGAATTCACTCTCATAACTGAGCTTTACTGGAATCATCTGCTTCCACACATTTCAGATTTACAAAGTAAATACAGAACTAACTTGGAACACAGGTTATTTCAAGAAATAAAACTATGATTATTTTTTTTAATTTAAATTGAAGGAAAGAACAATATGCAGAGGAAAACACCAGCTGACACCTTCAAGAGCAGCAGATACTCCCAATATTTAAGGATGGCACCAAAAAGGAATGCAGAACCTTAGGGTTCTGCCCTTGATGATTATCCTTGATCATTTTTAGCACAAGGCAAAGTGAGCTTATAAAACCCCAGTAGATTTATTTATTTAGAAATCAACTGTGCTCCCTATGCATATGGAGTAGGGCTAAAAACTGAAAATGTACAAAAACCCCTTCATCTGCATGTGCCTAACATTTTTGCTGATTCTAAATGATTTCTTCATTGTCAATGTACATGATTTAGCTGATGGTTCAGCACACACTCCTGGTTATCATTCATCTGTTACATATTTAGGCTGCATTCATACAACAGAGTCCAGACCTAGAGGACCTCTGTGTGCCCAGAGTAAGCAGATGCATTTTAGATGTCCATCCAGGTTTAGAATACTCCTCTGTCTGCAAGCAAAATCAATCATTCATTCATTCATTCATTCATTCATTCATTCATTCATTCATTCATTCATTCATTTACTGGAGTGGAAAGGGATCCTCCCACAAAGCCACCCACACAGAAACTAATATTCCTGGAGCGTGGCCCTGGGGGTTTACAACTGTTTGGGCAGATATTCAGGTGGAAATTATTCCATTTATTTGAACATCTAGGTGCAGATACCTGTACCACATCTCATCACTTTTGGTGGAAAGCAACAGGTATTGTGTGAGGGTACTTTACAGAGATATCTAAAACAGAGCAGATTATTTATGTTCTAGCACTAGTTCTTTCTTTCTGTTAATTTTGAACAATGCACAGGGGATCAATGGCATTTATTTAGGAATTGTGCAACTTGCCAACTACACCATGTTTGGTGAAGGTCTGAAGAAATGAAAATTCATCATAAGAAATGAGAAACTGTGCTGGGAAATATTCAAATTGCAGAATAAAGGCTTTCCACTTGGAGCCTAGTATTTAATAAATTCATCTAAATTCCTAATTATAGTTTATATAACTATGTGACTAGGATTAGAAAAATGCTGTCAATTAATAATTAGCTTGTAGGCCCAGCCATGCTATGAACTTTTTCTTTTCAGGAAAGTCATGACACCATCATATTTACCTAAAAGAAGTATCCTTTCTTAGTTGATAAAAATCCATGGCTGTCTTATACTCACTAAAGACATAGAGAATTTCAAATACAGTCTAAGCATTTTCATTGCTATCAAGTTTCTGATCTCTTCTTCCTTGAAAACCTTCTCTGCATCTTCCGCATCAAATTCAGACTTCTTTTTAATACTAATGTTGATAATTGTGCATCCCATGTATTTACATTTATTATCTTCTACAGTTGTCCCCTTGGCTCCTGCAATTCTTATTTTGAACATTTTTCTGGTTTTCTATCCTACACTGCACACTCTTCTCCAATGTCCTCTCGTAACTGACTTGTTTCTTAAAGCTTATGAATACTCAAATATGTATCAGGAAAATAGCACAATCTTTCTTTTCTTGTAATCTGGGGTCATCAGACTGCCCACAGCCTGAAGCACAACAGAGGATGAAAGCTTTATATTGTTAGTGCTTTTCTTTCATAGAGTCCTTAGCACATAGATCATTAGAGGAGCACAATCCAGGTCAGTTTCTTGAGTGAGTCCTGCATCTCTAATGTTGAAATATGTGAAGGTTAGACACCCTGATGCAGCAGTAGGGCATGTAACTGACTTCATATCCAAGATCTTTGAGCTATAAGCTTGTATTAAGTCTGTGGGTAAAATTATTTAAGTACAGGAGTAAATAAGGATAAATTGATTAATTTATATATTAAAAATTAAATTTACCATAGAACCTGATTAATTATTAATTTATTTTTCTACAATGATTGTCTTAACATAAGAAGCATAGAGTCTAAGATCAATTACTGCAGTGGCTCATTATTCCAAAAGGTCATTACAAGATTGTTTTAGCTTTGGAAAATGCATTCCCTGTACACTGCTTATTTGAGCCTAGTGAGTATTTGTGATCAGACTTCTTGGTTTTTGCTGTGACTCCCTTTCATTTCAGGCAAGCTCAGTAAGCCCAGCTGTGCTATGTGTGATGAAAACTCCTTCCCAAGAGCTAGAAGAAAGGGAAATATGAAAGTGGTTCACTGAGGTCCTTTTACCCTCCAGATATGAGAATGCAGCCCTGAAATGGTTCAGTAATGAAGAGCTCCTAGGCTTTACCAACACAGACCTCTGGAAGGGGAGTCTAATAAACATGAAGGAAAGGATCCTGCAGCAGTATTACACATGACATACAGAAGTCCTGTGCTCTATTAGTAATGACTTGCTTGTGTTTCACACCTTAGGACTGACTGTCTATGTGCATGAACTTGATTGTCCAGAGAAAGACTACCAGAAAAAGCAGACTACTAAAATGCCTACTACAGCATTCTGTAGTTATTTCAGGATAGTTCTGCTGTTATGAAAGTATTTGAGATGTTTCAGTGCATTACAAGGTACATTTCTGTATATTTTCAGAGGTCAGAGCTGTTACCAAGCTGTCATCAAAGCACAGCACATTTTGAGACTTCCCCAAGTGATTGGAGACAAAATGATGGACCTTCCAAAATGAAATTTTCATTAATGCATTTAAGCAATAAGCAGAAGAATCAAGGAAAAAAGGTTACTTTTAAAATCAAATTAGAACAGATTGCTCTATCATTTTGTAGTCCCTAAGTTAAAACATAGGGTCAATGAAGTTTTGGGGTTTTTTTAAAAGTTTTGGAATTCCTGGAAAAATTAAGTGCTTTATGAACAGCTGCTTGTATTCCAGCCAAATAATTTTTCTCTAATGGAGCTCCTGTGTACATACACTTGCCTCTAAACAGATGTTTTCATAGTATGTTCCTCTGAATTCACTTGTACTCTATGTGTTTTCTTACAAAGAAAGAAAACTCCTCTGTATTTTCACAAGATAGTGGTGATCTTTTTTATTACTGGCACAAAAACTGAGTTAATAATTTTAGCACAGTTAAGTTGAAAGCACAGTTTTAATATTAAACTGTATCTCATGCTCCTCTAAGTTTTCCTGTAAATTTTTCTGCAATGCAAGCACCAGATTCACTTGGTAGAAAATGATTAAATGTTCTTTTTTTAAGTTTAAGCTAATTGCTGTTAAATTTTGTTTCATTAAAAACAGACTGGTTTGAGTATTATATTTTATTGTGGCATAAATAATAAATTAACTCAGTATTCAATGTATAGGCGTTGTAGATAATGACATTGGTCATACTGAAACAAAATATGCCTCCTAGTTCAGACAACTCCCAGAGGCAATCATCCTTGGAAAATGATTTTTTTGAAATAAGCTACAAAAAACTGGGCAATAGATTATAACCACTGACCAACTAATGGGCTTGACAAGGAAAAATGGATGAAGTTTTTCAGTCAGTTCTTCTCATTATGTTCCATTTAGTATAACTCAGTGAAGTTCGAACTTAGAATATCAAAGTGAATGCAGGCAATATGGAAGACAATATCATCTGGGTGGGAAGCAATTATTCCACCTCTAAATGAAGGAATTCAATGGGTGTGATGCAAAATGGGACATTTTAGAAAGAAAAATCAGTCAACATTTGAAAGATTCATAGAAGTAACGTCAAATCAGAATTTTGTGCTAAGGCCTGACTAAGTAACTGCTGTATTTCCATTATGCAGAAACTGATTGGGGAAGAAGATTTAATGAGTCATTAGTATTTTCTATTCTTTGACATTCAGTAAAAGCTATCACAGTTTACTATTGAATACTGATACTTCCATGTCCTTAAGATAGACACGGTTGCTGGAATATGCTGTGAAACTCATTTTTCCTCTTTGCAAGGAGATGTAATTTTAGGAGCTGTTCCAAAGAAAATACTTTTACAAAATACAGAAATGAGGCATATATTGAGACAGATCTCAGTCCTGTTGCTTTGTCCTTCTTTGCCTTTGGATCTTCTGGCAAGCAACCAGAAGCCACAAGGCAGAACACCAAGATCCTCAGGTCTGGGTAATCATATTCTTCTTGCTACATCCTGACCGCCCACTCCACTCACCCAACCTCAAAACAGCAAGATGCTGAGAGATAAGTGAATATGGGTGAGGATTGGCAGCAGGCATTACTCTATGCCTGCTGCTCACTCTCCACCCCTAGCTTCAGCCCAGTTTTGCTCAGCTCTTGTCAACAGGAATCCAGCTTCCTCATAAAGAAAGGATATGGTTTGAAATTGTGTATATGGCACCATAAATTAATGCTGACAATCTCTTTTTCCTGTGTGACTAGTGCATGCTCTGCCTATGGTTTACTCTCTTACAATGTCTAGCTGCATGGCTGGGGAATTAGACTGCTTTCAGACTAATCAAAAAGTCAGTATACTCCTATTGCCTTTTAAAGGTTAACATGCATTCAAAAAGCAGGGCTCAAAGCAGACATCTACAGAGAACCAAGGCCAATTAAGCCCACAGAATCCTCTAGGTTGCTTTTTTTGCCTTTCAAAACATTAGTTCCTTTACGGTTAAAGATTTTCCTTTTTCCCCTTTTTCCCTCCTGTATTTTCTTTTTTCCGTCTTAATTTCTTGCATTTCCTATTAATCCTTTGCTTCATGACCTCTGTTCCCCTTTGACCTCAGACGAACTCTGACTTTGAGGCAGGTGCTCAAGGCAGGATTCCTTTTTGCACACCAAATGGATATGAGGGTCTCTTCCTTACCTGATGATGTGAAAAAGATGTTTTGATTATAGAATCACAAAATTATTTGTGTTGCAAGGGTCCTTAAAGATCATCTGGTTTCAACCCCCTGTCATGAGCGGTTACACCTTCCACTAGACCAGGTTGCTCAAGGCCCTGTCCAACCTGACCTTGGATGCTTCCAGGGATGCACAGTTGTTGGATGCACTACAGTATTAGAGGTAGTGTTGATCCCAGACCTTTTCAGTTACAGTAACCCTGATCTTCCTTAGATAGGTGCTGGGAAGAACGCATACAGATGGGCAATTTCTGTCTAAGGTCATACCACAGAATTCTCTTCCAATTCAGTTTAGTAGAGATGATGACTCATGAGCTGGAAAGGTCAAAAAGGTCAGAAGGAAAGGATAAACAATTACCCAGGAGCAAGCTGGTTGCTCTGTCCTGCTCTAAGGGTCAAGCAAACTGCAAGTAGGAAACTTGTGGTACTCTTTCTTCAGTGCTAGAACCAGCTTTCTCATGTCTTGTGGTACTTACAAGATCTGTAGGATATCCTTCTGACTCCTGCCAGACCAGGATGAAAAAAGAGATCAATATTCCTGCAGCACGCACAGGCAGTGCCATCTGCTTCTTTACCAGAACTGCTGCAGGCTGTCACTGCCCTCACATCCTCTCTAACAGCCAACTGAGCAATTTCTGGTGATCTGACATCTCCACGAGTTAGCAACACGCTCATAGGAAAAGGGAAATCTCCAAGCCTTTAGGTTGTTGGGATGGTTTCAGATCCAGAGCCTGGAGGCTGTTGCGGCTCCCTCAGAATATTTTTCACACAGTCCTTCATGAATTATTTGGCACAGCTCAGCACCAAATTTCTTTGGCAGCCAGACAAGACAATATAGTTGACTCCTGGAACCCTTATCCACAGGTAAGAAGACAGCAATGAAAATACTGTCTTTTCTGCAGTCAATTGCTTTAGTTGCAATGGACTACAGAGAACCAATATCCAGCAAATGACAGCTGTAAAATATTACCAGGGACCACCTATTCCCTCACCCTTCTCTGCCTTTTGTAAGCTGACGTGGTGCAGTTTCTCAGGCTGCAGGGATTGGAGTGAAGGGAAGCAAGGCAAAATAACTGTCCTGCAAATGGGCCCAGGTGAGGCTTGCATTGCCTTACAGTCTGTGGGTATGTCTACTTGAGTGCATTTAGAAACATGCTTCTGAGGGAAATCTCCCAACAGCCTGGGAAATCTCCACATCTTGATTTTCATTGTGGAACTGTTTGGGGTACATGGACAGGGTGACATTTGTGTTAAACTAATCTGAAAGCTGTGATCTCTTGGAGAACACCTAATGTGCTCCAACCTTTCTGGGCATCCAGTTTGTAGCAGCTAGTCCAGAGTACTCCTCAGGACACATATAATGCACTGTCAGGTCCTTGGCATCAAATGTTGTGCTGCCCAGATCGATTTCTTTTGCACCACACCCCTTGCTAATTGACCCTGGCAGTTACCACAGTACCTAGAAGCTACCTGTAAGTACAGAATCCATCTTCCCAAGTGAGATAGAGGCTGTGACAGATGTCACATTTAGGACAGCAGATTACATAGATTAATTCCCCTAGATAGTAAAGATCATTCACTTCATCCTCTTAAATGTAATTTATGTGTCTGTAAGTTTAAAAAAAAAGATAAAGTGACTGGTAACAATGTATTCCCTCATCATTCTAATGCACAAATTCAAACACTATGAAGTGACCAAAAAACTCTAAGACAATTAATTTCTTCCCTCTTACTCTCCAAGCACCTTCCGTCATTTGCAAACAAACTGAGTTGTGCCAGGACACCTGAGGAATGCACATCAATGTGGGGACTGAGAAGGGACATTCAAAGTCAAGGTTCAGCTCCAGCTGTTTTTACACTGGGTGCCCATTTCCCTTTGAGTACATCTGGACTTCAGACACTGAACCTTTGAATACTGTATGAAGAAATGCATCATTAGTGTTATTGACTCTTGCCTTTGCTAGAATCTCACGTATTACAGTTCACGTCACTGATTCATGACAGTTTGCATTGCCAGGAAGCTTCAGTGACGTGCTTAATTAGGCAAATCCAGGCTGAGTTAATCTAGAAATAGGACCTGTATAAACAGCAGAAATTTAGCTTTGTGATTAATATAGCAAATGTGATTCTGCAATGTAATTTAAATTATGTGTATGTCATATCATAAATCTAAGTGCTTCCGAAGTCTGTAGACTTCATGCCATAATTAATTTTTGTAGAAAGTAAGAAACACTTCTCTTGTGCTTGATTACTTTATAAACTCCAGGTCTTATACACTCTCAGAAATTTGTCCCAGTCTACTTCAATGAAGTTTAAAAATAAAAATTTATGCCTACATATAGTTTGCTTATGTAGGTGAAATACTTTACAAAAGAACATGAGCTATTTCAGAGTTTAAAGCTTTTTGTCAAGACAAACTATGGCAAAGTTATATTTGACTACCTTGACACTAACTTATGAAAATGTATTAAATTTAAAAGATTGAAAATAGAAACTGTGTTTAATTTTGCAGTATATAATGCATACAAATGCGCACTCAGAAATATTCCCATGAAGCAAGACCTCCTACATTAATCACTCAGGGAAGAACTGATTTTCTATTTCACAGAGGTATAAATCTAGAGATCTAAAGCAAAATTTCCTACAAAAGTTGTTAAATTTCAAACACTGCTTATAAAGACTACTAATACTAATATTTGCTGTCTGATGCAGAACAAAATCATACTCATGCCCTGGTACAAAGCACGGTCGTGACAGAGGTTTGTGCTATCTCAGATTCATGGGATGAGGCATCAAATTTTTTTGTGGATATGGTCTCAATATGGGGCCATGATGCATTTACTTATTGTTAGTATTTTATTTATCTATCAGTCTAGACTTTAAACTAAGTGAATGTGATAAACCCAGGAGATGTCAGGGAGAGGCTGATCATAGAAATATGAAGTCACAGAATGGTTTGGGTTGGAAGGGACCTTTGAAGATCAGAGAAGATAGAATATTTTGCTAACTCTGGCCAGCAGTGATAAGCCAATATTGCTTGAGCTATTTTCAGATTTGAGGATAAAAAATGAAGTTTCAGTGACTGTGCTTAGATATCATGGATTTAGGTTTTCAGTTATCAGCTGGATTTAGCTTCTTCAGAATTCAAAGATACAACTGAACTTTCTCACAAGCACAAACTGTCTTCTTTTACCTTCTAATTTTAATGAAAGAGCAGGAAAACAAAAAGAAAGGGAATAATTGAAAGAGTCTCAGTAAATTAGACAAGTTAACTCCTGCCAATAATTGGCAGTCAGAGTCTGGACTCACTACACAATGCATTCCCAGTAAAGGACTTGCTTGGGCACAGCTTCCACTCACCTGGACTGGCAGCTGTGGAGCACCTGTGGAGCCAGCACAGCATCTGCTGGGAGTGCATGCACACACACACACACACACACACACACACACACATACACAACCGTCTCCATTTCTGGAAAACACAGTGGGTGAGAACATGCAGGATTGGGAAGAAGTGTGTCTGTGTGGATGCAGCCCACATTCTGTGGTATGTATCCAGGGAATAGGAAAGCTAACACAGATGCAAACAGGGACCACCAGTTGTCTCACTTTCTCTAGCCTTCATATTCACCTGTTTAGTGTTGGCTGGTGTCATCAGGAAGGATGAGTGAGTACTCATGATCAAAACCTAATAGGTAACAATTCTGATCCTGCAGTGCCTCCATATGAAGCAGTTCTAGGTAATGGTAAAAAGAAGCAACATAATCACTAGCTTGTTGCTAGGATTGTGCTTTTTCTTTCCTTGTGATTTTAAATTAGTACTTCTATCCCTGCTACTTAGTATGGAAATGATACCAAAAATTCGGAAGAAACAAAGCCTTATCTCTGAAAAATAAAAATCATTATTCCTGCACAGCTGATCCGATGAGGAGATTACTCAGATAATACAGTGCCTTCCTGCCATCTTGTGGCAGTGCAGGGTTTGCAACTCCATTTGTTATACTGTATAATTTCTATTCCAAATTAATAGTTTTTACGTTTCAGATGTCATCTATTTAAACAATACACACACACATACACACACACATACACACACACACACACACACTCTGAGTGAAATCTTGCTCCAACTAATTGCAGTGTCAAAAATCTCATTGATTAAAAAAAGTTCCAGATTGTATTAATTGTATTTATTTCAATGTCTTACTGTGTCAAAAATGAAAAGAAAATGAAACTAACTAATGTAAAACTGGGTTTCGGGTTAATAGATTAAGTTACTGTTATAATGAAATAATATGCAGTTATGTATTAAATAATACCTTGCATTTGTATTATTAATTAATTAATCTATATTTTTCATTTGGGATTTTTGTTGGTTTCTGAAATAGCTGCCTCCTTTTTCAAGTCTGCATGAAGGAAAGCTGCATCTTTTATATGACTTCAGGCAAGAGCTTGCAAAGGCATATTCAATGTTTACATATTTCTCTAAAATAAAGGAACTTGTGAGATTGTGTTACTGTCCAATTTCCCACTCCTGCTTTTAGGCTGGAATCACCAACTCGATCTTTGAGCATGGATGCACCACGAGGAATTAATATCAAAGCACAAGCTGGGAATATTGAAGCTCTTTCCCAGATGGATATCAAACTACACAGCAGTGATGGCGTGGTGAGTGCAAGCCCTTCTTTTCCATAACTGTGGTTGATTTTCTATGTGACTATAACCTCAAGTCTTTTTTTCAAGTTCTGTAAATTTAATTCCTCAGGTTTTAGATGACAGGATAATAAAATTATTAGTGCAAATAATAAAACTTTTACTTATGTAAATAATACTACTAACAGACATAATGTTGCATTAGCTTAGAGAGATGTTTTCTAATAAAACTTGGATGCTGCTTTGTTCCCCACTAGCACAGTGATTCCCAGGTGTGCCAGAGGGAAACGGCTCAGAGCAGATGCAGCCCCAGAGTGGCAAAATTTAGGCATGAAGCTCTGCAGACATCAACAGGAGGCAACATGCAGCAGCATATCTATTCCCTCTGGAAAGTTGTACTGTGCCAGTTCTTCCACAGAGGAAGTACAGACCACCCCACATCCATCCTTAACCAGCTGGCTCCGCAGTGAGCCTCAGTGCTCAGGCCAGGACAGACCTGGGTCCAGCAGCAGTGCTTGTGTCCTGCTGTTCTGTGCATGGGCAGGAACCCTGCCACTTACCTTAGAATCACAGGGAAGGGACCTGGAAGATCATCCTGGTCCAACTTCCCCTGCCATGGACAGAGACACCTTCAACTAGACCAGGCTGCTCAGAGTTCAATCCAGTCTGGCCTTGAGCACTTCCAGGGATGGGTCATCCACAATTTCTCTGGGCAATCTGTTCCTGTGCCTTACCATTGAAAGAAGTTCTTTTTTATATCTAATCTAAATCTGTATTCTTTCAATTTAAAATCAATATCCCTGATGAAGGGTTCCTCCTCAGCTTTCATGTAGGCCCCCTTTAAGTACTGGAAGGCTACAGTCAGGTCTCCCCAGAGTCTTCTCTTCTCCAGCCTGAACAATCCCAGTTCTCTCAGACTTTCCTCATAGGAGAGGTGCTCCGTCCCTCTGAGCGTCTTTGTGTCCCTCCTCTGAACTCACTTCAACAGGCCCATGTCTTTCTTATGTGGGGGACCCCGGAGCTGGATGCAGCACTGCAGGTGGGGTCTCACCGGAGCAGAGCAGAGGAGCACAATCCCCTCCCTTGCCCCTGACCACGCTGCTCCTGTTGCAGTCTAGGATGTGATTGATTTTCTGGGCTGTGAGTGTGCATTGCTGGTTCATACATAGGTTTTCATTCATGAATACCCCCACATCTTTCTCCTCAGGGCTTCTCTCAATCCGTTCATAACCCTGCTTGTATCTGTTTTGGGGATTTCCCCAACACAGGGCCAGGACATTGCACTTGGCCTTGTTGAACTTCACGAGTTGTCTGCTAAGAAGAGTGGGCACCAGCTTATTCCTGTCCTGTGTTCATGTCTGCCAAGAGCCTAGGGCTCAGAGAAACTTGGTATATAACAAGTCCTGTGTAAAAGGCCATTCTTATGGCTCTGCCTGGACAAATTCAACTTGCCTCATGGCACGTTACCGCTTTATTATCTCTAACAACCTGATTTGTCCTGCTTTTTCCCCACACAGCTCTTGCTCGATGCTCAAACTGTGCGACTGCCCAAGCTGCCTGAGGGTGCAAGGGGTGGATCCGGGATTTCTCAGGGGCTCTATGAAATCTGCGTGTGTCCAGATGGAAAGCTCTACTTGTCAGTGGCCGGCGTGGGCTCCACTTGCCAGGAATACAGCCGAGTGTGCCAGTGAGGCACCCGAAAAGGCCACACGCCCCCTTGCGCATCTGAGTTTTGTATTACTCCTAAAGAGGGATCGTTACTGAAAGCTATTTTTCAGCATTTTAAAAACAAAGTACTTAAAATTTAGGCAACAAATCTGCATCTGCAGTTCTGGAATACAGGGTGTAAGGGGAAGAAGAGCACAAATGACATTTCCACTTCAGAAGAACGACTTGAATCAAATTACAAGTTTAGTCAGTAACACTTGGAAAACAGCCTTACAGAGAGCATAAAAAAATAAAACAAATATGTTTCCTTGCTGAACTATTATTCATTCAGACAATTATGTCATTATTCATATTTTTGAGATCCGTGGGTTTTTCCTCTCACTACATGTAAACACTTACTGTATTAGTGGGTGAAATTAAATTGAGGGAACTACTTGAATTATTTGTAAGATAAAGCATTATTTGGAGAATTCAGAAAGTGCCAGCAACTGGTCTATGCAATTTTGTTCTTGCAATAACACAAGATAGAAAAATGTGGTATTTGTATAAGTTCTGTGTAAAATATGTTAATTTGCTATTAGCTTTCTATTTTAATTTGGCAACACATATGCTGAATTGCTTACTGGGATTCATATAAAAATAACTAATGCAAAATGCTCCAGAAGTCATGAAGGCCTCTCTATCTCTCAAATCCATTCACTATACAACAAAGAAATATGTTATTATATTTTATAATGGCAATTGTTTGTTCTACTGCCTGTACCGTCATATTCATTTAAATCCTTTTTTTATTTTAGGACATGCTAATTCAACAAGGCAATCTGTTGTGCTAGCTGAACTAGTAAAAAATAAAAAACAAGTGTCTTCAGATTGTCTGATGCAAGGAACTATTTGGGCAGTGGGAAAAAAATCCTTTTATGCAGCCCACATAATTAAGAGGAATATTTCATTTCCATTTGCACCTGTTGACTGGTATTTCTGATACTGTCAGAGTGGGACTCAACCACAAACAGAGAGTAAAACTGTTACCACTTTTTACATTAGGACTTTGGATACAAAATAAATGCTCACCAGAGCTGACAAACCATTTATTGGCCTTGTAAAGAAACACAACTGCAGACCCGTTCCCCTGTATGGTGTTGCATTGAACACAAATAAATTGTTTGCACACCTCTGGGTAGCAAGATTTCTATTTAGTAGTCTGTTGTTTAAACCTTGTGGGTTTTTAATTCCTTTGATGCTGTTTTGTATCTACTTTATGATTTTACTACCCAGGAAGGAGCTATCATGCAGTGCCTTGGTGTCTATTTACAGAAGGATTTTAACCCATAGTGTTAGTAAACCTCAAATATCCACCTTTTGGATAAAAATTATTCATCATCCTTAAAACAGAAGAATCAGGACAAAATAACTACTAACTTTTTAAAAACTTGCTACTTTGGCTCTAGTGAACAAGGGAAGAAAATCAACACTCAGATGAGATCCCCAGGTAAACACAAAAACCTGAGCTGAGAAAGAGTCCCCTGTTAACATTTACCACTATTATTGTGGTAAAGCCCGGGGCAGTCCCTGCTTCAAGTGCTGCTTTTGCAATTTTCCTGAGTCTGATATACAGAACTGAAACTGCCCTTCAGCAGCAGGACACAGCCCTCAGTATTTAATGTTCAAAGAGCTTCAGTAGTGCAAGTAGGAAACACTCAAGGTGAGCCTAAGCAAGTGAAGCAAGGTTTCACATGTTACCTTGAGTGTGCTCCAATTGCTGTTACACTGCCTAAAGGTGAAGTAGGAAGCCACACATCTTCCATATCTAAAATCTCTTCTCTCAGGCTTAGACTCACTCACTCACTCACTCACTCCTGTCTTCAGGAGTGAGTCCAAGGCTGTTGGCCATAAGGAGAGAAATGTTTATCTCCATGGCTGTATCTCTTGACTGTATCTGTCTCTACAACTAAGCTCTCATCTGAGGCACGCTTCAACAGAAAGCTGTCTTCAGTATTCCTTTAAAGTCAGTTTAGGTGGTTTCAGCTCCATGCACAATCTTTTACAAACCAAAATACAAGTAGACTTAACTTACTCATTGGATAAAAAGTATGAGTAATAAAATAAAGGTCAGCAAATACCTTTGCATGTGCCAGATACCTAAAAACTGCTGCTACAAGGAACTTGGAGAACTGTAATGTCACCAATCTCTTACAGGTGTAGTATTAACAGCAAAACTGGGACTTGAATCCTTAGAAATTTCAGCCATTTTTCTGACATCAAGGAACATGTGCCCACTTCCACGGAGTATCAAACAACTAATTCACCTAATCTAACCCCTAACTATTAGCCAGATACTGCAAAATAATTAAAATCTGCTTGTTCTGCTGGCAGTAGAAGCACAGCACTTTTATATTACACATTTTAAGCTTTTGTTTTGGAGGCACATTTTCAAATGTGATTTGCTAATTAATTCACAGCAAGGGATTGAACTGAGGCTATCCAAGCAAGATTAACCTGACCCCTAAAGAGCAAGGAAAAGCAGGGTGCAATCCCCAGGCTGGTAACACTATTAAGTAGTATGGCACTTCATCTAGACACTGCAATAACTACCACCCTTGTGGAGATAAATCCTCTGGACTTGCTTCATTTCACAGGTGGATTCTGAGTAGTACCAAACCTAAAGAAGTCTGCTGTAACCTCAGCACTGCCAACAGCCAAATCACCAGTGTGATCCTTTTCATTGCTTACATTTCATTCTTCTTTTCATTATGCTACAACACTGACATCAGAAGTATTGTTCCTGTATAGAAGTTGTGCACATTTTTTAAAGCATAACTGGCAACATCTTGTCACTATTTTTTTTTTCTTTTAGGTTAATAGAGAAACAAAATTTATGCTAAAATTACCAGAGTGTAATCAGCTGATGCTACAATTTGAAGTGCTGTTAATCTCAACATAGTTCATTCAAAATTACTGTTTCTACTTGAATCAAACTTCAGTAAATAGTTACACAATAACAGAAAGTTATGGCACAGGGAAGTGAGCATGGGTAGTTCTCTAGTTTATTTCCAAAAGTATTATCCAATGGGAGAAGAGGAAAAAAAACACTGCCAGCAAACTGATTTGCTTGCATATTTACACCCTCAAAAAGAATTATTTACAGCAGTTCTTGTAACTGGTTGCAATTGTTACACAGTGGAAAAATGATAGAAAAGCTTCACTGGTGATTGCCCAAACACGAGCTTTTTTTTTCCATTTCACAGTCCTTTAGTATTTGCATTTGTCTATCTTTATATAGCTTTATGGAAAAGGAAACTGCAAGAATTGGAAACTGAGTCCTTGAATAAACTTTATACATTTTGAACAGTCTGCTTCTGCTTTTGTATTGAAAGGAAACAGTATAAATTAATGTTTGCATTATTAAAACAAACTTATTTTTCCAAGACTAAGAATGTGAAATGCACATTATTTAAAATATGCACAAAAGTCTTGTTCCCAACTAAAAATGTACTTTGCAGAGTTTACAAATGCTTTACAATTAGGTTTCACTTGACATCTAGAATTCCTTAATCAGTAGAAGGTGAAAGTAAACAAATTATGGCAGTGCTACTGAATGAATCATCCAGAAAACAAAACAAAGATAAACAGTTTTGATTAAAAATCCATTGACAAATCCCTTCATGTGAGAAAAAATTGTGTGTCTTCAAATGAAAACATTTACTTTGGCTGCCAAGCTTAGTTATTTTTTAACTATTTTTTCTGCCTTTGTTCCTCAAGACCAATCCAGCCTTCCTCAAAGAGTTTAGATCAAGCAACAGAAAATCTCAAAGGTGGTACTGCCCTCATCTACTTTAATTGGAGAAATTACAATAGATTTAATTACAGCCTTGTTTAAAGCAACCCAAGTATACCAGTACCAAGTGAATGCATTCCTTATAGTAAATTTTAAATCCTATTTCACAAATCATTACAGTAACTTCACTGATAATGATTTGAGTACAAATATTGCAAAATTGCATTTTTTACACGATTAAAACATTTATTTTTCTTCTGGTAGTCAGCTACACAAAATCTATGTCCTTAAAAAAAAACTACAAACAAAGGTATTTTTCTTGTCACTAATTGCCGAGGCAAGTGTCCTGTGCTTTTTAGAATAGTTATGTATGCCACTGTTTGAGAGAAAAGCTTCTAAAGCACAAGATAGTAATAAGCCTATCAAGGCTTATTCCAACTGCAGTTCCTTAGATTTAAGCTGCCCAATGTATGGTTAAATCAGCTTCCTGTACCACTAACTTTTTGTTAAACTCATCAACTGCAATTTTGGAAGACAAGAACTGAAGCTGCTTTTCCTAGATAAACTGCTGGTACCTGTGGGAGGTAGGAGATAGACCTGAATGAAAAGACATTTTCTCCAATGAGAACTCATTTAATGCACAGAATCAGTTGTTAAATGTATTTTTGTGGAACCTACATGCTAACCCTTTACTTCTACGGACCCTTACTACAGAATCATCACATCCTAACTGCTGTAAGCTTCCATACCTGACTTAGACACATTGCCAAATCTCCCAACTGAGCCAAAGAAAAGAATCAATTAAGTATTTTAGTTATTTTATTTTTAATCAGAAATTAAATGGCGCTTTAAAATCCATGTTCTGTCTGAATATGGTTTCCTAGTCCCACAAAGTCTCTTTATTTAGGCTAGCTGTTACAGTGAGTTAAGCAAATAAGAAACTAAGGAACTTTCAGCTGAGACACCACTCTTGACTGTCTCTCTGCAGCCAAATGTCAATTTTATTATTAAGTTTCAATTCAGGAATAACAGAATTAATTAGTTTTCCAGTGGCATTCAAGTTTGCTTTCTCAGTTTGGCTCATGGTTTAAAATTGCTTTAGACCATTAGCTCCCTAAGAACTGGGACCCTTTTCTTTCTCAGTGTCAGTGTGCAACTGCATATATAAAATGAACAAAATAAAAAATAGAATAGCTTAGTGGTTCTACACAGCCATTTTAACAGATCATAATAACAATACTGGTTAGGCAACATAAGTTGCTTATAAAACACAGTTATACACTTAAAATTTATTTTCCTCCTCAAGAGCTCACATAAAAACAGGAAAGTGTTCATGGTGCTCCTGTTACACTTTTGCTTGCTTCCATGAGACCTTATGTTTCAGCTCCATTTAAAATGAAAAGCATGAGAGCTGTTTCCTTCTCAAGTATTCTGCTTAACCTGAATACTATTCATCTGACTTAATGCACGAAGCTAAAAACCACAAAGGAATATATTTTAAAAACACAGGGAATTAACTAAGCTTATTTATTTCATGGCACACCAGGATTTGTGTTTTACTTGCATGCTATTTATTGCAAAATATCAGCAAAATGTACAATTTGTTTGAGAAAACTGCAAACATTTGTCATTGCAAAAAAAAAGTTTCCTTTTCAATAGTATTTTAATATTTGTACAGTTATTTAAAATTAAAAAAAGACTGTGCATTTACCTATATAAAAGCTTCAAATAATAGGTAAAGTTAGCTTACATTATAAAACCAAAACACATCGAACTGAAATATATGTTTGCATTTTTCTTTATTAAATTTATGGCACTTAATAGCAGAAATAATAATAATAATAGGGCTCCACAATCAGAAGCAGTATCACCTTCCAAAAGTCACATTTCTTGAACAAGGCCTTTATAATTTACTCAAAACTGAGACAGACCTCATAATGATTTTTTCATTTTTTGTATTACAACACTATCACAGATGTATCAGCCTTGCAAGCTTGCTGTTGTTTCTTTTCCTTTGTATTTTGTAAGTTAAATTGCAGTTTCACTGTGCTGTCAAGTAGACAAGTGTAACATAATGCCACTGGAAAATGTTTGACATTTATGTTTAATGTGGCTGATCCAGCAAAGAAAAATCCTTCCATTTAGCATTATCCTTCCATTTTTTATTTTTAATTTTTTTTTACAAAAGGCTAATGTTGAACATACTGAATGACATTACCAAAAGTATTACAAACTATAAAAGAAAGTGTGAACTAATAATCGGATTTCTCGAGGGCTGTAGTGAATAACAAAATAAAACCAGCATTACATTGCAGCACCTTTAAACATGTAACAAGAAACAGTGCTCTGTGAACACCAAAAATGAGTTACTGAGTTGTACTATTAACAATGTTTGTGGAAAAATACATATCTATGTACACACACAAAGGCACACATGCAGGGAAAAAAAAAAAAAAAGGAACTCAAGCATTTAGGCATCTGAAAACTGAGTTTTGGTGTTCCAAAGAAAATCATAAAACACCATATAATAATGTTCACAGATTTTATATCATCCACATGCTTTATCATTAAACAAAAAATGACAGGTTCTAAAAAAAAAGTAAATTAAATACTTCATTGTTTAATAATAAAGTAAATGCAATCAATGCATGACATGATGTGGCATGTTAAATCAAGTATCACTATTCAGCATTAAAATAACTACCAGTTTACAGGTACTAAACTATCCTTTAAATATTTACAGTGTGATGCTGCAGCAAATTTTTAATCAGATCCAGCTGATAAGAGTATTACTATGAGTGACATGAATGTCCACAGAATGTAAAAGAATACAGATATGCTTTGGAGCAATATCTCCAAAGTTATTTTAACTTCCACCCCATTTCCCATTTCATTGTATGTCCAGTCTTAAGATAAGTACATTGAAAACTGACATTACCCTTTCAGAAACATTACATTGAATGAAATAAATCTAATAAGGAGTTATAATTACAGGCTTCATCTAACAGAAAGCTAAGCTTTGGTTATATAAAGTGCAGTTCAATAATATGCCAATTAATCACAATGTTGTGCATACATCTAATTTTTGCAGCTCCATTTCCTTGCAAATTCGAAAAAAATATTCAGGTTTTATAGTTTGCTTAACAGCAGGCTCAGTTAAGAAAAAAATCAATTTAAGTAAATTTCAGTTCTAAGTACCTCTGTACCATCCACCTTTGTGCACTACACTTCTAAACTACTTGGCACCATTTAACCTCTTGGACATTCCATAATCTGAACAATTGCATTTGTATCCCACCACATGAAATGCCTAAACTCTTGACAAAACAGTCCCCTAACCTCTTCAAATCATTCATACTTTTTGTTGTATGAAGTTTTCAAGTTTTATTATGATACAAGCAGTACATTCCATCACTCTCATAGCAACTTCTGAAGTAAATCTATCGTTGGGAATCTGTGGAAAAGGAAGTAAGTCGGGATATCTAGTTTTTAAGCTATCTACTCCATAAGCCTCCAATGTCTGAACATCATTTGAAAGTCCTTCAAGTTGCTGACTGTACTCCTCTATTTTTTGTGCAAGAGCTGCTGGTTTTATGTCTTTGTCTGACTTGCCCTTCACAGCGTAGTCAGCTGCAATCAAGGCCAGTTTAGTAGAAAGGTAGCACTTAAAGCACACCCATTCATTGGCATTTTTATGAAGGTCATTTCGTGCAGCTGAGAAGTTGGCTCGGGCCTGCCTAAGCCATCGACGTGCCTCCACAGGATTGCCAACAGACCTGAATGTAGGTGGGACGAAAAAGCGTTGGGAGTAGGATGGCCCTGTGGAGGAGGGACACTTCTCTTTATACTGTTGCCTTTCAGATTTGTGGCTTGTTGCTTCCTGATTCCATGAAGTGTAAAATCTCTGAAATGAAAATTTATCTGACTGAAATCGAGAAGCAGAAGATGAAAATGGTCTCCTTGAGGCTCTGTCCATGTTTTGATCCATAAAGGCCTGTTTCTCCATCCTGTTAATCTCATTCTGTAAATGTTTGAAAACCTCATTAGCTATATCAAGATTCTCTGCGTTTTTATCTGGATGCCATTTAAGATACAGCCTCCTAATAATCTTTTTTCTTTCAGATTCTGGAAGCTTCCAAGCCTGTTCAATCACAGATGTCACTTCTCTTAATATTTCTGGCAATGAGTTTGACTTTATCTTTTTTGGAGAGTGGTGTTTTGAGGACATTGTTTTGTGGCTCTCTCTACCAGTGAAGATAGGTGGAATTGCCCTTGGTCCATGTGCTGGAAATTCTGTAGGACTGGTTGGGGTAGAAGGTGTGCTATCCTTGCCTTGAGAACTTTCCTCTGGTCTGGAAAATTTGTACAAGTCAAGGGAGCTCACTATTTTGTATTCACTATATCCAATATCAATCTGATAAATCTTCCCTAGAAAACTGTGGCTTTCATCATCTTCTCTTTCTACTTCTTGCACAATGATTGCATAGGTATAAGTAGGTTGATATGATCCATATATATCACCACCTTCGGAATCAACAAGGTAACCAACGTACTCACCAGGATAAAATACGTTCATTGGATCCATTAGAAGTGTATAGTGAATTTCAGCTGGTATAGGAGTGCCAGGTGTTGGTAGTTCAAGTTTTGATGGCTCAGAAGAGTCATACTTCACTCCTAAGCTGTCAAGCTTTTCACTGATCCGATAAATATCGTTGCAACCCAGCATGGCAATTAAATATGAGGTATCAGAAATCAGGTTGTCTGTTGCTGATTTTAAGGTCATGGCTAATGCTAAGAGGAAATTTATGTCCTTGCTGTCAGAATGCTGTATGTAAAGCAATATAACTGCATTTCCATATCTCTTCAAGAAAGCAAATGTTTCACTTTTGCTGTGGGGAATAGGAGCAAACCCTTTAACTCTTAATGTTGTTTGCAACTTCTCGAAACAGGAAACTTTCAAACCTTCTCGCAAAGCTTTGCAAAGTCTAATTGCTTTTTCTTCGTTAGCCAGGAAAGCATTGTCATTTTCATGCTTCATAATCCTAATGAGTCCTGTGATGAATTGCTCTGAAGACAACAGTAACTGTAACCTTCCCTGCAAAGAACATAACGCTCCAAACTGACAAATTTTGGGAGACTCCTCATCTAACTGTTCTTCAAGTATACTACTAAGTAAGCGAGGCCTCAGTTTCTGAGGGAATAACATTATCAATTTGGTGTGAAAGCCATGGTCTTTGCCTAAGTAACACTGGCTAAGATCAACGAGCATCTGCACACCAATGTTACCTTGGATT
The DNA here is from genome assembly GCF_963662255.1 of Cinclus cinclus. Taxonomy (NCBI): domain Eukaryota; kingdom Metazoa; phylum Chordata; class Aves; order Passeriformes; family Cinclidae; genus Cinclus; species Cinclus cinclus. The sequence continues at coordinate 47,602,514 of NC_085047.1, forward strand.
CTGCTTTTGTAGTGGGGTGCATCATCAAAAACTAAGATACTAGACTTTACCAACCTACCATCTTGACTGGGAAGGTAAAGGGCAAAATCTCTCATATTCTCAAGGTCATTCCTAACCTTTACAGAATCATTCTGAAGACTTTTGAACAGGCCTGAAACTACTCTTTTAACTGTGCGCATTTCATTAGGATCCAATTGCTTTCCTTCTGAGCTCTTATATATGCGACCTAGAACTTCAACATACTGCTTTGTTGAAATAATGTCTTCAGTACCCAAATGTTTAAATAACTGGTGGAAAGTACCAAGCTCTAAAGGAAGTTTGTAAAGATAAGGTTTAAAATCAGATTCATACTCAAGGTTTATCACAACCTCCTCAGGCTTAAGGAGCTTCCAACCTTCTTCCACCATTATAAAAGAAACTCCTCGAAGCTGAAAGCGGAATTCCCTCTTCTCTGTACTAAGAAACTCATAAATGCTTCTTAGGACCTTGGCCCTTGTTTTCACCATGTCCTCATCTAAAGTTGTTATATTGCATATGTTCCTGCAGTTATTGATAACTTTGTCCAGAGGAGGGTCCAAATTAACATTCAGCATGGCTAGAACTTGCTCAAGCTGTTCTTGCGCACCAAGACTACTCCCCTCTTGCTCTTTGATGCTTAAAGGTGTTGCTTTCTCAGGAAGAATAGGACATGACGTCCACAGCAACTGCAATACATCAGTCTGCTTGAATTTAGGGTTCACCTGTGCCCCATTGAATCGTATAAGAGGAAGAGTTCCATTAACTTCTTGATACTGAGGATGAAATCTCACAAATTCTGCTGGAGCTCGTTCAGGGCATAGAAAAGGAATTAAAGACAATTCTTTCAGAAAATTTCCTGAAAAAAGGTCAGTTCTTTCTTGAAATATATGATGGAGGAGAACATCGACAGTATTCTGTAGTGTTTCTTTAGACCAGTTTTCTGTATTTGCTCGCATGCTGATTTCCTTAGCAAACTGCAGTAACTGCTGCTGTGAAATGATGAATTTCAAACCGATATGTCGCAGAAAATTTACCCATGATGGAAGGAACACAGCTTGATTTTTTGGTTTTGTAAGTTGCTCTAGCTTCTTAAAAAAGTCTTGAGGTATAAAGAATTTTTCAGGCAGCATAACTTCAAAGACTTTTACAGTCCTGTCATAAAAGTATTTTGCAGGTTTTAACCTATTGCTTGCATCATGAATGATCAAAATGCTTTCAAGCTTTTCGAACAGCTGCTCTTTCATTTCTGAAATTTCTTCAATACTAGTTAGCCTATTCTTTAAGTAGATCAAATGTTCTAATTTTGCATCATAAGACAGAGTTTCAATTTTTGGCAAAAGATGTTTCAAGTACACTTCAAGATCATCCACAGAGACACAGCCAAGCATGGTATACAAATCTTTCAAATGAACCTTCTCCTCAAGAAAAGCCGATGAAGTTGACTGTGTCCATCTGTCTACTTCTACTGATGGGATGCTTTTCGTGAGGACGTAACATGTCCCATATTTTGCAATGCTGATGTATCGGCCACTGATTGATTTGTAACATGGAAGAGACTTTAAAATTTTAATGTCATCCTGAGATGTCAGATGACATAAATTGCAATTGAAGTACATTAGGAGAGCTTCAAAGTCACTTTCTGCTAACTTTTCAGTCTTAAAAGTTGATGTCTGTAGCATATATTGTATGGCTTTCAGAATGCTGGAGGGATTATCTATGTTTGCTGTACGTCCCGACAACAAAGGCACTAAAGCACTGTCTTTGGAGCAGATTTTGTTCAATGCCAGCTGAATACAGCCTGTTTTCATTAAAGCATGGAAGACTTTATCACTCTGAGCATTTGGAAAGACAGCTATGTGCATGATGCTGAGGGGCAGCAAAACATCACACTCTGGCACAACCAGTTGATTGGTTGAGACAGTAAACTTTACACCTGGGAGCAAAGTCCAGTCCTTCAAAGTTTCAATAACGCCATCGAATTTTGCTTGTGTATCTTCTTGCTCTTCCTTAATATTTAGAGACTCGGTGATAAAATGCCAAGCACTTTTAAGCCAAGATTCACTTGCAAAGTTTTCCTTCCATTTCATACAATTTCTAGTTTTATATTCTCTAGGCAGCACAGATGATAACAATTCAGCAAAACTTTTGATATCAAAGACTTTAGCTACTTCACTGCTGAGCAGAATATTGTTGTATCTCAAATACAATGTGTTCATAAAGAGATCCTTGCGAGATGGAATCAGTTCATGATATGTTGTCAAGAACTTTGGTCTCTTTGAATCAAAAACTTGCAATACATTGTCAAGAGTAATGAGGAGCGGCAAACCCTCAATTTGGATTTCATTTTCTTCTGCATCTTTGAAACAGTAGTCAACCAGGAGTTTGAGGCTATGGAACAGTTTCAAATTTGTCTGCTGAAGACGACAGGGTAACTTTCCAATGTGGCAATTAGAGTCTGGAAAAGAAAATGTCATCAAAAACAATCGGACATCAGCAGGTGTCACATAGGTGACAGGAATATCTGCATCTACCAAACAGTGGTAGAGATTTGCAGTCTCATCACAGTTATATACCAAATTAAATCCAATTTCTAAGAGCAAATGCTTCAGTCTGTAAACATTTTCAGCCACTGTCTTCCGCGTTGTGATGTTGTATTCTGTATTTTTGAGGTGCTGCAATTCATCTTGTAGCAAATTGTCAAAGAATGGTCTGCCTTTGTTCACAGTAGACATGTTAACCCATGTGATGATAACAGCAGAATGCAAATCAGAACCATCAACATTTGGAGCTCTCATAACAGGTAAAAGACGCTTCAAATCTTCATAAATGCAACTGTAAACTGCTTTCACTAAGCAATACCAGTCTGGTTGAATATCAAGTCTATTAACTGGGAAAAAGGATAAAAACTTTTTTAAAGTGTCTTTCACAGCATGAATAGGTGTGTTTTGCAGCACTGATACCGTAGGATCACTTCCTGGAAAATACCTCTTCTTCAGCTGAATCAGCAGTTCAACATAGGCTGGTGCTATCAGTGCTGTCATTAGACTACTATTCCAGTCACTTCGTACTCCAACACCGTTATCATCACGCCACAGATTTCTTCTTGCAGAGTCCAGAGCAAAGTGTCCATTCACATGGAAAGGTAACCCAGTTTCTAATGATAAGGGCAAGAAACAGAATGCTCTGTGGGGCTTTTTGTAATTATGAGTAATGCAAGCTGCTACACCACCACGAGGGAAAAGGGTAATGTCCTCATTCTTGTGGGCTGAAACCACACTTTTGGATACCTTTTCCATGGCAGAAAAGCCTGACCTGTTACAAATTAACCAAGTGGTGAGGTTTCCTTCAGAGTCTTCAGTATCCATTGTGTAAGTAATCTGCTGTACAGGTATTTCACTTAGCTGCCTCTTTTTAGTTACACTGTCGATCACAGATGCATGGAATTGCTTTCGCTTCAGTCTGTCTCCATCAGTGATTTTGCCTTGTACAGAATACAGGACATTCAGTGCTCCTGTTGCTTTTTCTACCTCACAAATAGAAATCTTTTCCATATGGTTCAAAAACATTAGGAGTTCTGCCCCATCTGTACGCAGCTTATCCAAAAGATTTTGGACCATTCTATCTGAGCATGGAACTGATGAAATTTCTGATACTTTTGCCATTTCTCCATTTCGAAGAGGAAACCTAAACATTGTACAATTGTCCAATTTAAAGTGATTTCCTAAGTAGAGATCCAGTACGTCTGAGAACTGTGTTCTGAAATCTGCATCTAAATCTCTAAACATGCGGCCAGGACTTGTTGATGTTGAACCTGGTGCATATCTTGCATGAGGATCAAAAATGCAAAGTATATCATTGCCAGACAGGAAAGAAGGGCAGTCAGTAATGTGATAAACAGAATTGAAACCTATACCATACTGTCCAGTTTTACAGGGATTTCCTACTTTTGTACCTTTTCCAAGGTTCTGGATTCCCCGAATATCATCTTCTGTAAAAGGCTGATTGTTGTAAACACACAGTGCTGGTCCTTGAAGTGGTGCCCATTTCTCATCAAATATTCTGTCAGCTGGATGCTGTCTAGGATCAAACACAAAACAGATCTCCGTAGCTTTCGCATCATCTGCATTCTGAAGGAGCTCTTTCAGCATCTCTTTTTCTGAAGGGTAAGCATTCAGAATGCTTTTAATTCTACTGGTCAATTTTTCTTTCTGGCCAAATTCTGTTCCAAGGGTAGTAAAACAGATATTTGATGCATATCTTTCTAAAGCTTTATGGCGTTTTGGTATTGCTCCAAGCTTCACTGCAACTTCTCTTGGAATATCACCATGACAATATTTAACGGTTGTGTCTTTAACTTTTATCCACGGACAGTCATTGTAACACAAAGATTTTGCAGGTAGAAGTGCAAGACGAGTATCTGGCAACAAAATCTCACCATACTTTTTCTCACAAAATTCCTGCTTCTTCTCTCTAATGAGGCCCCATATTCCTTCGCTAATTATTCTCCTGCAGAGCTGAAAGTTGTCTTCTGTTAGTTGTTTGGTCCCTCTCTCCTGATTTATTAATTCCAGAACTACAGCAAAATCTTCAACTGTGAAAGCCTGTCTTACACCCACACTTTCAAACAGCTCACGGAAACTATTTTTATATTTGTTCGGCAACTGATAGAGATAGGGTGCTGCTTCAAAATTCAAATGAAAAGACACTTTTGATGGATCAGCGTACACATTCTCAACCAAAATAAAACTACGGTTTGCTAGCTGCTCAATTATCAGGGCTTTTGTTGATTCACTCTCTAACATCGCCTCATGCAGATATTTGTAACAAGCGTTAGTGATATTTTCTTGATACAATGTGATTCCATCAAATGACTTTGCAACTTCTTCTAACTGATTTATGACTAAATTAACAGCTGGTTTCTTAAGTAAACCCAGAAATTCTTTGACAGCTAAAGACAAAGTACCACAACCTTTAAAAGAGTGGGAATTTTCATTAAGAATTGGTTGTGTGAGGCAAACTATATCTTGATGATCAGCAGTGAAAAGATCATTTGCTGAAAACATTGCTTCAGGCTGAAAATCACTGCCTTTCCAGTGCAGTGAGAAGCCTGCTGGTTTGCTGAGGAAAGGAAGGAAAGGAATGTTTTGACATTTTGCAGCAAATTCTTTAGCTCTAGGATCTACAGATTTTAATTTTTCGTCAATAAGACTCAATATAATGCTGCTCCTGAGACAAGCTGCAGCATGATCAGTCTTGTTAATTTCAGCTACTGACTCTGCACGTTCTATCAGATCTTCCCATAAAATATCATCTTTAGCCATTCCCAACTGCACAAGTTTAACCAAAATAACAGGGTTAAGATAATCCTGAGTGGTACCATAAGGAAATCTTCCATCCTCAGCATCATACAACTTTGCAACTCTTCCTTCAGGATGGATCAGTCTTGATGGTGTAACTAATGAATGTCCATCCAATGAGCAGGGAATACATGGAGTAGCACGAAGAATTCCTGAGAACTCCTCAAGTTTTTCATTGAGAACATAACGCATCAAAGGATCACGCAGCTCTGCATCAATCTCCTGAATATTAGGAAAAAACACCTCAGAAAAGAACTGTTTCTCAGAGAAAGTGTTCTCCAATAATATGTATTTGCATCCTGCTTCTTCAAACCCTGTCTTTACCCATGATGGAAGATCTACAGCACACAGATTTTTGGAACCAGTTTTTTTAAGGTATTTCAGAAAGATCTTAAAGGCTGATGGCCCAACATCTGGCCGTTTCAGTATGGAGTCATCTAAAAACCTTACATTCTTCATGGAAACCCAAGATGACCCATCAGAAAACACTTTGATCCCTTCTTTGCTTTTCATATGAGCTATGTCCTCATAAAATCCTTGACAAATAACAGAAAAATCATCGTGAACTGAATCAGGATCTGGCCACACTGCACAATAACTGTAGTCAACTAGCTCACCATTGATTGCCATGTCACGTAAAACACAAAGGGCTTCTATGTAGGCTTTTACAACAACATGCCTCATGAATACTGTATTCCATCTTCCTTTTGTGTCTGTTTTCCAGATCTCTTTCCGATTTGAAGTAACAGCAAAGCAGCCATTTATGTGGACAGGTAAGCCTGTTTTTATTCGCAGAGGTAAATAGCAGAATACTTCACCTATGTTGTTGCAATTAGGTTTCACAATCCATTTTTGATCCTGTGTTTCTGACAGCAACACTCCCACACCACCACAGGGAACCAGGCCTAGTCTTCGTCCACTTTCATGCAAAGAAAATTTCAAAGCATCTCCAACATCCATGCTAGAACATATAAGCCAAGTTGTTGAATCTACTGTTTTCTGTGGCAATTCATCACCTGATCTTTTTGTCTGTCCCGATTTAGCCATTTCAAAGAAAGCAGCTGGATCATCTTCAGTACCTCTGAAAAGTGGAGACTGTAAATCAGCAATCCGCCTAAACACATGGTGAAATTCCTCTACCACTATCTGCAGGATACATGATGACTTTGGTGCTTCAGTGGGAAGCTTTTTAGTACTGCTGCTGCACACCTTCATGAGTTTCGCCGCCTCCTTTAAAATGCTTACATTTGGTGCAGTCAAGGCTTTGGAAGAACACTGATTTTTTCTGATAGTGACAACATCTTGTGCCATGCTGGGATCATCTGCTTCAATTTTCAAGTATCTCAAAACCATTGAACTTACACTCTGAGCAAATATTATCAGTCTATGACCACAAATGCTAAATTCATCCACAAGAGAGTAAATATCTGCTGTATTGTAAGATGCACTGCTGACTTCACTCACTTTAGCTTCCTGCTGAGTCCTAAAGGACAGCCTGAAAAGTGTTCCTTTGTAGCTATAGGGAGATTCTACTGTCAGTGGTAGCTGGCAACCAAAAACTCCTATAAATGGCTTAAACTGATTTGGAAATTTTCGCAGTCTCTTCTGTTGCTTACTCCAGTTGATTTTGATGCCAGGGTTAGATTTATCTCTGATATGCTTACTTATATGGTTGACATTTGGATCAAACACAATCATGAACTCCCGGCTCAAAATAATAGGAACATCAGTGATATGATAAACAGAATTGAATCCCAGTCCAAATTTTCCCACTTTGTCAACTTCGCTCCTTTTTAGAGACTCTCCTAATCGAGTTATATTAAGGAAATCAGAGTCGGAAAACTCAGAATTATTGAATGACCACAAAGCTGGACCATGACATGCTGCCATTCCCGGATCCAGAAGGTTCTCTCTTATATCCATATTTCTTCTCATGTCAATCAGGAAATTACATTCCGTTGCATTAGCATCGTCAGCATTTTGAAGAAGCTCCTTAAAGATATCTGAAATGGAAGGGTATTCTTCCAAAATGTTTTTAATTCTCACAGTCAGAGGCTCTCTTTGCCCAGATTGCTCAAACCCCATATTTTCTGGATTAATCAGTCTTGTGCTAAGGCATGGGACATTTAACCACTCAGCAGTTTTCATTGGTATGTCTTCATGCACCAAAATTATGGGTTCAACAGAATCCTCAAGCAAATCATTTAAGTCATCAACTTTGATGTCACAGTAACAGCACTCATGAATTGGCTTCATTGCAAGTTTATAAGGAAGTTTGCCACTGTACAGCGGCATGGGCGTATGCAGACTCGCAGGGATCTGATTGCTGTACAGCCATCTTATGATGCTCAACATAATGTGAAGGCTTTGCTTACTCTCTTGTTCCGAGAGAGACTGCTCACTCTTCAGATATATTTTCTGAATGACCATAGAAACGTGGTCTGGTGTTAACTCCTCAATTGAACCACAACATTTAAACAACTGGTGAAACTTTGCCATAGTTTTTGGTACATAATGTAGATAAGGCTGGAGATCAAGATCAGGAACCGATTTTATAACTGCTTGTGTTAGGGAACAAAACGTTTTACCTGTCCAAACCCAGGGAAACTTCAGGGCTTTAAAAGCTTCCTTGCCTTCTTCTAGATGATCATGCATAAATCCATAAATCTCAAGCAAGATATGCTGAAACTGATAGTAGTCCTCATCACTGAAGGTTTTAGAACTATGCCAATCAACTACCACTTTGAAATGTTTCAAGACTGCTTTTATGCTGGGCTTGGTGGGGATGCCAAGTGCTTTTTCTATATCCAGCAGTACATTTTCCACAAGAGGAACTGAGGAACCAACTAAAATTGCATGTGATATATCACACATTTCTGGTGGTGAACACAGATTACAGTGATCTCCTTTCCAAACTAAGGACCCTGGATAATTTGGAGGCCTTTCCTTACTTGCAGGAATCCACTTTATCTTTTTCATTACAGCTTTTGTTTCAGATGATTGAAGCAGCATATGGTTTTTGTTCAAAACCGTCAAGAGAGTTCTAGCTTTTCTTAATAGCAAATCAGGATCAGTGTTAGAGTCAGAATGCAAACTTTCAATTTTTTTTGCTACTCTCAAGATATCATTTTCCTCAAGATGGGCTTCATTTTTTAAACCTATTTGTCTCAGTGAATGAAGACTATCTGAGGATGTAAAAATAACAGGGGGGAAGCAACTTTCCTCCTCAGCATAAAACAAATGTTGCAGAAGTTCTACCTCAGGATCAAAGAGTTCATTTGCTGACATTATCTTTTCCGGTGAGATCTGAATAAACTTTAGTGATGTCAGCCAATCTATCACATCTGTATTCTCATTTTTAAGAAAAGTGAGATTTTCAAGAACCCATTGCATTATCTGTGCTGTTTCATCATATGAATAAAAATCACTCCTTATGTCCTCTATAACAAACTTCAAGCAGTCTGTGCTCTTTAGCTGTTCTATTTTCAGCAAATTAGCTAAGCGAATAGTTGCTTCATCACTGCTGTCAATTATCGGAACAGAAAACCTTAGACCAGGAGGAATTTTGGCAGTGTGGTGTAATACCTTACTACCTTTCAGCCCAATAAAAACAGGGGCACATTCATCAGATGATTTTTCAATTTTTCTAAATATTAGCAACTCCTGAATAATTCTCCTGTCTTTTTCATTTGCATCTGTTAAGCTAGCTAAGAATGCCCTAAGAGCATCTTTATGTGTTGGCGGGAATGATGCAACCTGATTACATAGTTTTTGTAAGGACATTTTTTCCATTATTTGTAAAACAGCACTTGGCAATGGTGGATGCACATATTTTTTTATAAGTGGATGTTGGATAGAGATATCCAGCTTCTTAAGTACAACTCCACCAATTCTCTGAATAATATCACCTACATATTCTGGGAGCTGAGTCTCAGATTCATCTTCCAGAATGATGGGTGATGGATTCCTAAATCTAACCAGTTCCACTGATGTTTGATTTTCCTCCAGCAGCGTCTTGGGGATAAGAGGCATTTCATCAAACACACTCAAGTCATCAGAAAAATGTATATATAGATTCTTCCAGACCATCTTCAGCCAGGAAACTGATGGGTGCTTCTTTTCTTCCAAGCCTGGATACCACTGTACAACTACATCTCTCCCAGGCCACACGCTGTTCATAACTTCTTTAACGAGCCGGGCAAACCTTTCTGGGTTCAGGAGCTGCAGCTGAGTGCATGGCCTCCCTGAAATTACAGCAAAAGGGAAAAGATGTGAAAATCACAGAGCACAGTTACTTAGCAAATGGCTTCGGGGGGCAAAGAAAAATGAAAACAAGGGAAAAAAAGTCTAATCTGTGCCCTGTCTTTTTGTGGGAAAAAACAGGTTTGTTAAGCAGGAGTCCAGATACCAACTTCCTTTGCTTTCAGGAGGTAATTAAAAGCAAACACATTCCATATTAGTATGAAAATATAAACAAATTGAAAATTATCAGTATGTTATTACATTTGTTAGTTTAACACAAAAATTCTCAGGCATGCATAGCAACTAGATATTTAGAATTGAACAAACATTTTTTTTTGTTTAGTTGATTCTTTACTTATTTGCCTACTGTAAATAAAAATCTAATCCTTTATTTGTCTATAACTGCAAATGTTCAAATGGATTTGAAATATTTTTTATTAGATATAATGCAGTGGTTCAGGTGCAGCTGATCTTACAACTAAAACTGACAAACTAGACTCAGGCAGAAAGTGCTGAAACCAAGTCTATATGTTTTTATTCTTATTATTGAAGTTCTCAGTAAAAGAAATATGTCTTTACACTTGTGTCTTAATTATCATTAGGGAAGTTTATACTTTAAAACTACAGAAATTCTGGGGGTAAAATAGCACAGAATAAAACAATACCACTACCTCCCAACACATCAGAAGTAATGACAGAAGTGAAAGCAAGACACCTATTTGAAATTCAGATCTTTCATCACACATCTAGATAACATTGCCATTTTCTTGAAGGCAACAGTCCAAATAAACTTTAAGAGCAGTTATAGATGTGCTTCAGAAAAAAATCTCTTTGCTTTCACTTCATGCCTACAGAGCTATGGATTGTGATAGCTCTACTGAACAGAAAACAGGCAAACACATCAGTCTTTTGAAAGTCAGGAAAACTTGCAAAAGGGGCCCAAGGAAGAATCTACTTAAAAGCTAAACTTAAATCAATTTTTCTTTATTTGATAACAGAAATTTAAAATACTGTTTTTAAAAATACACAGGTAAACTTTAAATACTGAAAATCTTTCCGCATGTAAAATTATTAAATATATATAAATAAACCAATGAAAATATTGATAATTTCCATGTAGCATAATTGCAAGGCTTTCTTCATCAATATGCATTTTCCCCTCACCTGTATTTAGAAATCTTTTTATAATTATGTTAGGTTGCTATCTCTTGGCAGCACTATTTGGCAAGGTTTTTTTACAAGAAACCTGGGGCAATGAGAAAAGCTAATCACCAAATTCACACAAATATCAAGCTTCAATCCAAACCAATATATCTTCAATTAATAACCATACCTGAAAATCCCCAAAGAAGCTGTTGGGCTAGAATATAATCAAATCCATTTTTAGAAAACATCCTGTGAGCTACACATTAATACACTAAGTGTAGAAACAGTTACTAACTAGACAAATACAGTTCACATTTTAGGAGAAGAAAAGTTAGATCTGTTTGTCTTTGAACAACAAAATAAAAACAATTGCACCCCATCTCAAAGAAATAATATAAAAAGTTTCTGTTTCTGAAACTGTATCAGAAATCTCTCTGATGTAATTTCTAAGGCTATATAAATAAAATTCTTGACATATTAAGATTTCTAAATCTGTCAAAACCCCCTCTAATACTTGATAGTAACATACAACTTTCATGGTAGTGCATTTGTACAACTGTGCAGAATCATTGAACAAAAAATAATTTAAGAGGAAGCAGAGTGAAAAGTAGGACACCTGAACCTTGTAAAGGATTAACTAATAGTTTTTAGTAATATTGAGAACATTTAGAAGAATACTCGCCATATTTATTTACAAAAATATGTTCTTCTAATGAATGAGAGGCATGCTACCAAGAATAAGTCCCTAGAAAAATACCACAAAAAGAATCTGACAGAATAAAAGAGAAACAAAAGCAAGACTTAAATGTGACCTAAAATCTCCCCAGAAAATAAAAGGACTAGAAATACTTCATTGCAGTTCTGAGACCAAGCCGGCAAGGAAAGAAATGTCCTAGAATTCAGCAAGGGACTGGTTGGGGTTTTTCTGTTTCTTTCACATCTGTCTTTTCTGTTTAAGATGTATTCAAGCATATACTATATTTTGTTTTGGTTGCTTTGCTCTGTTTTTAATTTAAACCTGCTTTTAGACTGCTTTGTGACATTCACTTGGAAGAAATTGCCTAGGAAAGTACATCTCAAAAATCAGTTTGAGGTTTCATCACACAGAACAGGCATTTTTCAATTTACATAAAAAGAAATAAAAAGAATTTACATAAAATCTTCATCCATCTTATCTCACTCTGGTTGTCTTGATATATTAAGGAATATATACCTATTCCTTAAAGGTACTATTAAACAGTAACTCCTTATGGTTCTATCCTAGATCACAAATATTCTGTTTGGATACATAATTTAAAGTAGTCATTCATTTCAACAGTTTACATTCTGTTCAAATACAGTACTGAGGGAAATTAACAGTAAAGAAAAAAAATTAAACCAAGCATATTCTACTGCATTAACAGACACAACATCCATCATCTAATATGCTGATAGGACTTTGAAAATTCTCCTTTTTAAAATAAAGGTTTTCTTTATAATAATTTCAAACCTGATGTCCTTCATATTCAATTAAAGTCACAGATTTAATAAATTCAATACATTTTATATTAAATATTTGCATGTTTTCACTACACAAAAAGATGCTCAATTATTTTATTTTTTTTATAAATGCTTTGCCATACTTCAAAAATTTATCACCTTGCCTCAGGATTAACTTTTTTTCTTTTGCTTTTTATAATGAAGGAATGATCAAAAATTGAGAAAGGAGGAGCTTTAGAACTCAACAAAAATAATAATAAACAGGAAAGATTTAAAGGACTTAAGGGGAAAAAAGGTCAAAACACAGAAGAAATGGAGACTAAATGACTGAAGACTATAAGGATATAAAGGATATAAAGAAAAGTAAATCAAGACTGTGAGCAACTATTATACACCTAATTCTAACATCTTCAGTCTAAGAAAGAATTTGATGAATCAAGTACTTTAAAAACAAAAAGAGGGAAGAAGCTTTTCCTGAAAAGTACATTTTCTAGACACTGAAGAACAGCTTACTTTTAAATAGTATTAGTATATGGTGAGCTAACAATTGACTTGTTTATATGAAAATATTTCTGAGATGTAGGCCTCAAATTTATCAATCAAATGGTAAACACAAGGGTGGAAAGGTTAGTGCAGACAAACTCAAAGAAGAATAGATAACAGAAAAAAATAATTGTGAAGATTGTTAAACATAGAGGTATCTTATCTACACATAAAACAAACTCCTTCACCATGTCTTTTGATTGTGAATTGGGAGTATTTCAGTAGGTCCACAGTGACATAATCATAAACCATGAATTAAGAATCAAGAAACACATGATGAAACTATTTGATCTACAGCATGCTTGAGGCTGGATACTTAAACTGATTTAATCTGGTTTAAAACAAATGTACTGAAGTGATCACCTACAATTGTGAGTAAAAAGATGATCCACAATACTAAAACTATGACACAGCTATTGCATATATGCAAATACTATAAATACAGAACAGAAATAAGACTGTCTTAGGTGGAAGAATACTATTTTAATAGAATTCTTCATCCTTGAATACCTTTTACTAAATCAGTATCTATTATTTTATCACAAATTTTCATCCTTCTTCTGATTTTTGTTCAATTATAATTTTCATTTGTATCATTTCCAATTCAAACAAGTCTATCATATCTTAATGGGGTTTTTTTAGATTACTGTCTTATTTATGGGACCTCAACTTCAAACTTAGGTTTAGAGTGAGTCTGTTTGAACTATTAGAAGTTCTGTAAGAGAATACAAAAGACATTACCTCGACTTTTGGCAGCTTCTTTCAAAGCAGCAAGGACCTCAGGCTTCAGGTCATCAGAGAGTAACCTTCCCTCCAGGCCAGGAAAGAGTGATCTAGCACACCAAGAGAAAAGGGAAAGGGAAAAAAAAAGGTCCCCACACTTTAGCACTTCAACAAAGCCTCCTTCATTTATGTTACTGTACAGACATTACCAGCGTGGTAATCATCATTAGATCAGTAGCATGCAAAGCAATCATGTGCATATGCAGAGCAGGGCTTTCAGTGGGCATTATACATTTAGAAGTAGATATTAGTAAGAAAGTAGTTTTTCCAACTACTCTTCTTTTCAAAGCAGGCCCAAGCAAGTTTTCTTTGATAGAAAAGCTGGGATTAAAAAACTGTTTCCACCTATTTGTATCCTAACAAAAAAAAAAAAAAAGTTAAACCAGCACCTACTATTCTATGTCTCTTAGAATTTTGTTTGAAAAGTTTACATAAAATACAAAACATAATTCTAGAATGTCACACAGATCTGTGGATTTGAAAAGATCTACAGATTTCAGATCTGCAGTCAATACTTAAAATTATTGTGCCAAGAGTCAGTCTTATCCTCACCTTCTCTTGCTTTGGCACTTAAGACTAAATCAGTTTTCAGGGCTTTGGTCTTTGTGAAATAAAAAATAAATATCCAGTTTAATTCTGATCACGGGTATGTTCATTAGAAATAAACCAACACAGAATCTTGCTCTTCCAGTTAGCAGAAAGAAAATTTCTAAGCGCTTATTTTACCTTCTTAGCAGGCTCCAAATTTGAATAAGAGCCAATCTCCCAAATTGAAAGGGTTTTGAAACATCTAACATGCATAATTTATCATGCTTAAAACATTAGAATTAAAGATACTTGATGTAGGCAATAATAGAGACAAATAAAGCATTACTATTTCATATTTCTGTTTCATCACAGGTAGCAAGGAGATCTATGCCTGTTAGAATATGCTTTTGTATCAGTTTTGCAAGACTAATCAAACCAGGTCCATTACCAATGGAACATGAACTGAATAAGAAATATTCTTCTGATATCCTTAAGTTTCAAAAATTATCTTCTGACTAGTCTGAAGCAGGCCTCTAATTTGTTAGTCTCATCATGGGAATGTTTCCTCTACTTGTATACTGTCTTAACTTCTGGAAGGATTAAAAAAGTGAAATAACAACAAAAGATAATTCAACTCAAAATAGATACTAACCCCTTTTTCTTTTTTTCTTTTTTTTTAGAAAAAGACAATAGAATCATAGGCTCTGAGTAGCTTTAATCCCCTGATAAATAACCTCAATTGTTTATAGCAAGAAAGGATTATGGGTTTATGATTATGGTCTTAAATTTATGGAGCTCCTGGGGAGTGGGTCCAGCAGAGGGCTACAGAGATGATTAAGGCATTGGAGCATCTCTCCTTTGAGGAAAGGCTGAGGGAGTTGAAAGGGGACCTACCTCATCCATGTCTATATGCATCTGAAAGGAGGGTTATCGAGAGGGTGCATCCAGGCTCTTTTTTGTGCTGCCAAGGATTCAGGCAATAGGACAGGAGGCAATGGGCAGACACTGATGCACAGGAAGTTCCAGCTGAACGTGAGGAAGAACTTCTTCACTGTGCAATGACCTAGTACTGGAATGAGTGCTGATAGCTCAGAGAGGCTGTGGAGCCTCCCTCACTAGAGGTACTCAAGAACTATCTGGACACAATTCTGTGCCATGTGTTCTGGGACAGCCCTGCTTGATCAGGGAGGTTGGACCAGATGACCCCCTGTGGTCCCTTCCAACCTGACCCATTCTGTGATTCTGAACTGATTTAGAATGTAGCAAAAAAAGAACAGCAGCAGGCTTGAAGATATGCAAATTGTTTTCAAGAAACATGGGAAGTTACTTGCATCCAACTGCTTTTCTTTAAGATTGGCTGTCTATACATATATTCAAAACACTATTTACACAAGGACCTCACTTTAAGCACTTTTTATCTTAATAATACCTATATAGGCACACTCCAACCCACCTCTCCTTCCCTTTTAAACAGTCTACAGAGCAGTAAAATCAACAAAACATATGCCAAGTGTCACATTCTCTCAAGTTGAGAGTCTGGAAATTAGTGGAACTCTGAGGCAAAGTAGGAGGTCTCATTGTAATCATGTATAGAAGTAGAGTAAGACATCTGGTGTGTCTGAGTGATTTCAAGCCTTATGTCTTTAGTCATTGTGTGCAGAATGGTCCAGATTTAACCAGTATTTAATACATGCCTAATTTAGTACAGACATAAAAAGCAGTGGTCATGCTTTCTCCCCAGTGACTCCAAGCTCATATATTCCAGCTAGCCTGCTCTTTGCTATCCCCTCTCCAGTGTCAGTGTCACCAAGTTCTTTCAGCTAATGAAATGTGAACCAAATTGGAGCACTGATGCAGCTGGGAAATAAGCAAGGAAAAAAACTAATTGGAGAGGGACTGGAAAGAACAAAGGGACAGCAGATGTAAAAGATAGATCATCATAGTATCTGCTTATTTCCTGAAACCAGTTTTTAGTACAACCTCACTGAAATTAAATGTGATTAAAAAAAGGCCAGATGTAATCTCAAGCCTTAAGTTTAATAAAAGCTCTTATCATTACCTAATTTAATGAACTTCCTAGTATATATGTTTCTAATCACCTCGTATTTGTAACTCCAAGAAGAAAATTAACTGGAAATGTATCCTGAGGTATTTTCTTAGAGTGTAGATCACACAATTCTTTTATAAAGGGTTAATGGCAAATGGGTGTCAAACTTTTCAAATGAGATATATGCACACAGACATAAACACATATACAGATAATTGAGTTCTATCTATGCCTTATTTCATCACAATACAAGCTGCTGCATATCTTGTTTGCTGGCAAACAAAGAACAGTCTGAAGCTCTGTTTTACACATAAATTTTAAAAAAAGAAAAAACCTAACAAAAAACCTCCCCACAGTATTACACATATTAAGCATACCTGGGATATTCTTCTGAGGTTATGTAAACGACATCCTGTTCTGACACAGATGAGGAAAACGGAATAAAATTCCCATTCTGTAAAGGCAAAAGCTCCAATCCAATCAGTTCACTGTAGACTCCATCAGAAAGCACAAATTCTAAAAGGTGAAGCTTTTCTTCAGCAGGTCCACTGTGTCCAGATTTCCTTAGCACTTGCCGCACTACAGCAGGAGTCACTTTTTTCACAGCTTTAGCAGTAGAAATAGTAAGATGCACTGCACTAGCAATATTTGCTGGTACCTTGGCAATCTGCTTCCCTGAATTCTGGAGGTAGTTGAGAACAGACTGTGTGCACTCCAAACTCTCATCCATTTCAGAAAAGTGCGCCTGCTCCACCTTTATCCACTGATTACTCACTGAGTAAATAACTGCATGCTGGAGCAGGTCTTTAAAGAGAGGTACTACAATTGGTTTCCAGGGTACCCTGATTTTGTTCTCATCAGGCCATAACCTATAAATTCTTTCAGGTGACAATGGAAAATCTGAATTCCTCTCAGTCTCCATTCGTTTGATAGCTTCCAAAATAAGGGTGGTATATGCCTTAGGCACTATATTTACCACAAGAAGATCATTCCACAAAGCTGCTGGATCTCTCCACTGATCCAACTCTCGCCATTTGATACTCCTCCTGTTGTCTGTGAGACCAAAGAAACCACTAACATGAACTGGAAGTCCAGTTTTGCTTTCTTCACCTGGAGGCAAAGGCAGAAAACAAAATGCTCTTCCTGAAAAGTCTGCTACAGCTCCATTTTCCTCCTCGTTAGTTGCTAAAGACATGGCTATTCCAATAGTAGGAACAAATTTCAAGTCATCAGCTAAACAATCCAGTTCTGTACACATTCCTCGACCACCCACGCAATTACACACTAACCAAGATGTTTTCTGTGCGTCCTTAACACTCTCATCTTCTACAACTATATTTACATGGTATGTCACACATGTTATGCTATTGCTTGGAACTCCCTTACAATACTGATTTATTGCAGTTCCCAGGATTTTGATAGAATTGGGTCTTTCGTGTTTCAAGGCCTTGTTCTCACTGGCAGTTACTCTAAAAACCAGCCTTTCTGTTCCATCAGCTTCCCGAACATGCAACGAAACATCCTGAACACTCTTCAGGAAAAGCAATACTGTGTCTGCATCTGCTCTGAAGGATTCAAACAGCTCCAAAACCTTCTGTTTGTCGTAAACATTGCTGCTCAGTTGGGAAGGCTGCAGACGAAGTGGGAAACGAAAAAATGTACCAGGAAAGTTTCCATTCTTAAAGGTTTCCTTGGTGCTGCCAAATACACCAATGAAAGGCGCAAATTGATCCGTAAGTTCATTTATTTCCTTGCTATCTTCTTTTAGATTCCAACACTGGCCCGACTCATGAGGTCCAAAGAGGGTTTGATGAGGATCAAGCATTCCAATCTGGTCACCACTGAAGATGCTAGGGACATCTGTATACATAAAAACGAACAATTATGATTAATCCTAAAACAACATACTTTATAAATACAGTTAAGGAATAAATTTTAAAAGGGCAAGAATAAAATATTCTAAAACTGTGATGAACTGAATACAATTCTCAGGGAAATGTCTCAGTCACCACCCCTGGAGGTATTTAAAAGACATGCAGACATGACCCTTAGGGACATGGCTTAGTAGTGGACTTGTTACCATTAGGCTTATGGTTGGACTCAGTGTTCTTAAAGGTCTTTTCCAACCTACATGATTCTGTGATTCTGATAACATAATTCAGTGCTTACTTACAGGGAACAAACAAGCACACACCAATTCTGCAATTGAATATATAAATACTCATTCAACCATTTGAATTCTAGCAGACAGTGAGCAACAGCAAGTACAATTTCTGTCAACCACATACTTCCATGTTTCCATTGTTTTCAAGGAAAAAACCAACAAATTTATTTACTACATGTGTGTTCTGTTAGATTCATACTTTGCAGAACTTGAAGGCTGGCAAACAGTAATTCAGTACATTTAAAAGCACAAACTCACCGAATTATCAAGCCACTGAATGTATTTATTTAATTCATGCTCAGCTAGGTAAAATATTGTTAAAAATACCATGTGTCTTAAAAAATCATAAGGTAATTTTTTTTTTATTTCAGCAAAAATTTGCCTCTTATCCTGCACTATTATAACTGTGGAGACTGTAAGCATTATTTATGCTTCTTCTGTACCACAATAAAACAATCTGGGAGAATAATAGATTTCAAGACTGAATATTATAAGCTTGCGAAACAGTATGTACTATCTCTTTCAAGTGTAAATGTGCATATATCTCTATTACATATCTTTTCTAGAAAAAAATAATAATAAATCCCTACTAATTATACAAAGAACCTGCAGAAGACTTTCAGTCTAGTGAGTAGAACTTCCACACTTCTGCTTGGATACCTACCCTATATTATGAGCCTCTATAAAATGAGCAGCAGTGCATAATTGAAATACCAGTGTTAAGGAATGTTCATTTTGATATAAAGGACTAAGTACATAATGATGCTAATAGAAAAATCTTCTTCAAAAATCTTCCAAATCAAATAGATTTGATTTGATTCATATGGGATTAGAGAAAAGTAGGAATGCTTCATAAGAAAATCTAGCCATGAACTAATTTTAAAATACACTACAGAGAAAATATTAAATGTTCGTGAATATCTAAAGTCATTTAACTATTTAAAACTTCAACTTCTTTTTTTTAAATAACTACTAAGAATACCTGTTATATGATAAACTGAATTAAAGCCAATTCCAAATCTTCCAACTTTCAGGGGATCATCCTTCTTCCTGCTTCTTGCTATTTCCTGTATACCATGCCAGTCCTCGGGGGTGAAAACTGCATCATTGTATGCATAAAATGCTGGCCCTGTAATAAACAGGCAAGAGTTAAAAAGATTACAGAAGAAGAAAACTATTTAATGTTTAAAATTTCTAGGAAATGAACTCACAGACCTCAGAAAGCATTTCTTTGAAGTATACGCATGTGTAAATTTAATGGGGAAACTACGAGTCTAAGCTGACATCAAATTATGCCTGGTAATGAAAAAAAGAAGCAAAATACAAAAGCAAAAGCAAGGAGATGAATTTACCTTTGTAAAGGGTACTTAGATTTATATTCTAATGTGTTACTTAATTCTTGCATCCACATTTTAAAAGAATGATTCTGAAAAACTGAACAAAATCAGGAAACAACGAAACTTCTGAAAGAAGTATCATGTGGAACAAGGCTTAAACTTAACCTGTTCAGACTATCAAAAAGATGTTTTTAATAGTCACAGACTAAAGATACTTCCACAAGAAGGGAATATAAGGCAAGATAAAACAATAACCTGTGTCTAGAAAGTAAGACAGACAAATTGACATTAGAAGACATAATAAGGCTGATTAACAACTGAAAACAGCCAGAAGAAAGAAGTAGTGGATCACTGAAACTTCAAATCCCAACTGAATGCCTTTCAGGATGACCATGCAAACCAATTTTAAAATATTAATAATCACTTTTAAATACATAATTGAATTTAAATACATACTTATATCTCACAAAGCCATAGTAAATTATATAAAAACCGTGAAGTTTGAAGAAACCGGATTTGCAGTATGCAGACAACATGGAGTAAAGTTGGGTGTAAGGTCAAGAGAAAAAGGGATGGGGAAGAAAACTGAACTGCCTGGAGAATGCTGAAATGTAAAGGGGCAAAGGTCATCTTTACACTAAAAACTGGTGTGCTGCCTTGGGCTTCATGGTAGCTGGGGGCTATGTTTTGGATTTGTGCTGGAAACAGTGACGATAACACAGGGCTTATGCAGAGCCAAGACCTTTTCTGTTTCTCGTGTGGCCCAAACAGCGAGTGGGCTGGGGCTGCTAAGGAGCTGAGACGGGACATAGCCAGGACAGCTAACCCCAAACAACATGCATATTGAAGAATAATGGCCAAATTTAATAAAACTTATACTTACCCTGATATTGTGCCATGTCCTTTGACCATAATGTTTCTGTTCCATACTGAGTTTCATCATATAGAAACCTAACCTCCGTGGCACCAGCATCTTCTGCATTCTGTATCAGTTCCTGAGGTAGACAAAATAAATCAAAGTATAATGCAGTAATGCATATTCTACCAATGGCTTTTGAACTTACACAGTAGAAAATAACAAGTGTCTCAAGTGCAATTGTTTTCATACATTTCAACCAAAATGGTTTTATCCAGCTTATATGCATGAGAATAGTTATCCTTACAAAACAAATATTCAGTAAAAAACTATAAATATGATTTGAATTTGGAGCTCAAATACCATACAAAAGCAGTCACAAAGTTGAGAAATAAGCTATTGAACTGTTACTACTACATAATCCTGAAACAAAGCTGTACAAGTCTCGAAACAAGGCAGATGTGAGACGCGAAAAAAAATAATTTTAAATTTATCAAAGTGTATTAGCTAACTCCTTACAAACAGTTGTACAACAACAGTGAGGCAACCATTCACAAAAGGGTAATGCACAGCACTTTTCTTTACATCTACTGAATTAGGTTTGAGTTAACATTTCACAGCATGAACCAACCATTCCTGGGCCATGGTGCCCATGCTTCTAACACCCCTCCAGCAAAGGGGTGCAAATCAGTTCTGACCAGTAGCTCCCTAAGTCATGAACCAACAGAGCAGCAACCCTGTTGAATGAAACCCACAGACTGGAGAGAGGCTTATATTGAGTATCTTTTAAATAGTAGCAGCTGTGGTGAGAGCTACAGAAAACTCCAATGTCAGTAAACCAGTTCTGTAAACACGACCATTAATAAAATATGCCTATCCAGTCCCGTTTTCATCAACAGAAGACACGTAAGCATGATTACCTACGGGATTACAGCTTCACACAATGGTCTATTTACACTGAATCATCACAGTGTATCAGGGCTCCAGGCACATAAACACGTGTGTGTGTTTATGTGGGGGTGTGCAAGCTTGACATAAACAAGTATTTCAGCTGAACTGAAAAGCAACATAGATATATCACATGCAATGTATTCGTACTTTATTTTAATTCAGTTATACATAAAAGACTAGATAGCAAGATGAACTTGTACTTTAAAAATGCATCAACTAGCAGCAAGTATTTCAGATTAGGTTGACTTCAAGTATACTGTTGAGACTTAAATAAGCTCACTGTTATCCAATATCTGGTTCCAAAATTATAACCCTTTTCTTTTGCAGTTTTTGACAGTATGTTCAGTCTATAATGTATATTATATTGTCACTTCTACATAGTTCTGAAGTATTATGAGATAGCAAGAAATATAGCTACAGTTAAGCATAAATAAATGCTTAAAGAGCCTTCACAAGATATTTATATGCAGTTGTTCTTCTCAAAGAACAATCATGATAGTCCTTCATGAGGACACAGTAAAATAGCCCTAAGTTTCCATGAAGTTAGACTTGCATTGATGCTGTGGCACATGGGTTAACTGCTACATTCAGCTGTAACAACATTGTATCTGAAAAATCAAAACACTGAAATAAATTTTAAGGTATCAGCAAAATTCCTGGTAGTAAACTCTCTCTAACCATCTGTTAACCCTAAATTGTAAACTGAAAATAGCATCACTTCTACTTTTAGATTTACCTATCTTATTTCTTCATTTTGGAATGAAAGTTTGGGTTTAAAATGTTGAGGGGGTCTGAACCTTCTTAATTCAAATGCATTTTACAGATGCATTTAGTACTGAGAAATAATAAAAATGTAAGCACCCCTCCTAGGTACAGACACAGCTCAGAACATACCCAGGAGGCAATTTGCCAAAACAGTTGAAGATATGCTTATCTTGGGCATTCCCACTACACATAATCAGCTTCTAGGTCCATGGTTGCAAACAAGACAACAGACATAAGGAACTGTCATCATCTGTCAGCATTTGTATTTTGTATGTATGAATGTTTTGTATGTATGTATTTATAGACAGATAAGATATATCTGTTTCAAATCCCATTAGTTAGAATCTAGTATTCCCATACAGTAAGAAAATTAAGTTCCTACCACCCATGTGATGAAGCATGCTGGAGAAGTTTAACATCCAACTAATCACCCCAGATGCTCTTAAAAAAAAAAAAAAATCAAACTGCTGTTTACAGACATTAGCATAAAAAGCTATGATAAATCACACAATTCCTCTTCTCCTGAGCAAACTCAGAAATATTTAAAGAGAAAAAAAACAAACAAAAAACCACACAAAGCACACAGCTCATTTTGCCTTGTCCACAGAAATGGAAACATATATCCTCTGTAGTACAGTGAATATAAGATAAAACAACCACAAGATTTGCTGGGAAGTGTTAAACTTTGGCATTATGTCATGCATATTAAATGACTGTTAAAAACACTATTTACAGTCTACCTTAAGAATCTGTCCTCCTTCTGGGTATCTTCTCAATATGTCCTTTAGGAAATCAACAAGTGGAGGAGTTGTTTGTCCAAAACGACCTAAAAACAAACAAATCAATTTTTTAAAAGCTGTGTATTGTGCTACAATGCACTTAATTTCAGATTTTAAAAAATGCTAAACAATTACTGGAAACAATTTCTTTAAATTAACTCAAGGCTCATTATTGCAAAATCTTATCTTTCCAGAATCAACTGAAAATCCCACATTATAAATCTTTTCATTAAAAAAGGTGAAATAGCAGTCTTGATGTTGAGTCAAGGAGCTGTTTCATATCTACATGAAATAGATTTGGGGGGTAAGTCTTTGCAACAGTTATACCAAAATTCCAAATACTGGATGTTCAAAAGCAGCAATTGCTAAAGGATTACTACTTTTTAAGTAGCAGGACAGTATTCCAGGGCAGCAGTGGCTCTAACTCTTTTACAGCCAGTGATGATCCCTACTGACAGCTACACACACAGGCACAGAAGGTTTTGGCTCTAGTGTAAACTTCCTGTTCTGACAAACTCTGGGCATGGACCTGGTGACAGCCTTGGTGTTGCCAGGGCCTAATGCTGGAGGGAAAAGAGTCCTAGCATTATGAACATCTGCTCCAAGAGAATAAGTCTATCACAAAATGAAAGGTTCAATACTCTTAATTCCAAACTTCAGTCTGAGACTAAAGGGCAGCTCCCTAAACCAAACCTTCAAACAAAGAGCAATGACACAATCCTCACAAGAAAAACAGACCCCAATGATGCCCCACCTAAAGCTTCCTTTAAAAATTATGAAGTAATTATGCTCTCCCTCTCTTCTGCATATATGCATTTTGAAGCACACAGATTCAAACTCACTTATTATGTATATTCTGTAAAAACACACTAGGATAATAATTGGGAAAAAAGGGGACAAACAAGAGTTCCATTTGTGGAGAAAGCATCAAGTAAAAACATTAAATATTTTGTCTTCAAAATTTTCTTGTGTCACTATCTAAGGTAACTTAATAGCACCAATAAAAAAATAAGCAAGAAATTGCAACTGACAGCTGAATGTGTGAAGTATTTCATAACTTCTATTATTTTTGCAGTATACAGAAGTATATGAAAGTCAATACACAATATGCATACCTCCAAAATAAGGTGAACTCATCAACAGAAATTATCTTAAATCAAGACAGTGATCTTCTCTACAGTTGGACAGGCAGGTGGAAGTGTTTAAACAACACATTTCATTCACCATGGGAACCACCACAAAGACAAATAACTTCTAAGTGACAGGAATGAAAATAGACTTTGTTCTCTTTAAGAGCAGTGCTCTATGTATGTCACAACAATTACTTTGGCTATAGGTTATTATTTCTGCATCCTATCAAAGGCTAAACTGATTTTTCTAGAGTATTACAGCTGTTCATATTTAACACAAAACTGGTACCACAAATTTCAAGGAGAAACTTGTTCTGCCATAACAGCAGTCAAGCACTTAGGAGCCCAGAAAATCTGTGCTGTCTCCATCCTCTTTCCAAGCTCAACCAGATCAACATTCGAGTGACCCGATCTGACCTCAGAGCTGCCCAAACTCTGAGCAGCAGAGTAAAAACCTCCTGACATCCCCTCCAACATGAATTATTCTGGGACCATATGAAAAGATCATGCATTATTTGATAGACACCAACAGTGAATGAATACAAAGGGGACACTGATAATCTTCAGAGTTCTTCAGCAGCCCATGTGCTTGGTCCTACTGACCATGCACTTCTAAGCTAGAAATTCAGGGCATGTCTTGATACACCTGCTGTAAAGAAAAACCTCTGAACTGGAAGACTCCAGAATGAACACAAAAGGCTGATACTGAAGCCTTCAGATGTTTTAGATTGACTTACTTTATCAATCTAAATTGACTTACTTACTCAATCTTACTTTAGATTGACCACTTGAACTGTGGTCCAGGAAAGGTTAAGTACTTTATCTAGACATAGATCGCTCACAGTGACATCTCTAAGAATCTCCAAGCCTAGGCACAAAAATACAGCAACAGCTTTTCTTTCCCATGACAGATTTCCTAGGGCCACTACAATTTATTATCTATATACTGACATGGCAGAAAATAAGACTCTTTTTATGTAGTCTACCACAGCCTGCACATGCCAAAACATCAGAGCAAGCAGTCAAGAATGACAGAAACAAAAAATGTTTGATGCCATAGAACCATGAGGTTCATTTTCATAGGTGCTTCCTAATTACTCCAGATTCCAGAGCATGTGAACATGAACTTCCGCCTAATATACAAACTTCCCTCTGTCACTAAAATCCATAATCCAGTATATACATGCCTTGAACAGGCTAAGAAATACAGTATTTTGTGAGACCAAATAAAATAGCTGCATGAAAGGAAGGATTTCCTTCTCCATCATGCCATCTGATTAGCATTTATTTCATTGCCTTACAATAAAGTTATTGTGAGAATATTAATGCTAGCAGTCAAATAAAATAATCATGACAGATTTTAATGATAGCATTTCTGAAGATATTCAGTTATCAAGATACTATATGAAAAGATACACCTTCAGGGTTTTTCTTTAATTAAAAATATAAATAACAGACATAATCAAAATAAAACCAAACTAGCAAAGAAAAAACCCTAAAACAACTGAAGAAATCCAGAAATTTTCACCAGTGTCATAATTTCTTAGATGGTGGTTATCAAAAAGATATCCTTTCAGTATCTGAATTATTTTCAAGTATCCAGCTTATTTTATATGAGACAAGGTAGCTACAATAGTACTGAAAGAGAAGTCTTTTTGATTCCAAAGGACAGCAATAACTTAAATTCTACATGTTATATCACAGGAAAAAAAATTAACACCAAGGCATTTAAAAAGAAAAGTTTAATTTTTCTAGACCAGAATGAAAAGAACAAGTGACAATCCTAGGACTTACATGAAAAATAATTTCTTCCCATATAAAGAAGATAAGCATTTCAATGAACTCCATATTGCATCAGAAAATGCTTTGAGCTTCCAGTTTATAAACAGAGACAAATACTTTCCATACCTCCTCCTTTCAACCCTTTTGACTGAAGTTCTAGAAAAACTTGATTTTGAGACTTCTGAAGATCCACAATCTTGATACCATCAGATAACTGAAGGAAAAAATAAGACAGATTTTGGTCAGAAGTTTCAGTTTTATATTAACAGGACCAAAACAAATCAGGTGGAAAAAATGCCTATAGAAGTATACTAAGAGCAAGCCACGGCCTCTTGTCTCTACAATTGAAAAATTTTGTATTCAGGGAAGTTCTGGAAACACAAAACTAAAGCAGTTATTATTCTAAGGTGCATGCCCACAAAAAAAAATAACATATACAGGAAGTATATAGTCTGTACACTCCACAAGTACATCTGGGTATGCAATTTCATAGGGGGCTTAAACTAAGCCATATCAGCTCAAAGCAGCTTGCAAGACACCGTGAAGAGACAAAAGTGTGTCAGAGAAACAGCCCTGATGAATTCAACAGCCTCATCTCCCATGACCTCTATCTACATGCAGACTCACCACAGTATGATCAAGGCTGAAGGGAGCACTGAAAGTCACCTAATCCAGCCTCCAGTGCCCCACCGGGAACATCATAGAGAAACTGAGGCAAACTAAGCAACACGTTCCTTAGCAGCCATGGGGAAAGCTATTAAGTAATCACAGCACATAAAGGTTTTGTTGCAATTCTAGTTTCATATGATGTGTGTCTCATTCATATACAGTGTTGCTAGAAGACTCATATAAGACATATGCTATCCTACATGCAACAACAAATGCAGAATTAGAAGGTCACTGTACTAATTAGAAACTACATTCAAATATTACTATGTGAAATTATGTTATTATATTAGTGTCAGTTTATAGTAGATTTTGGATATACTCCCTCATTTTGATGGGAAAAAAAAATCACTTGAAAGCACTTGGTGTTCACACAGACATAGATGCTTACAATCTAACTACATTTAGTAAAAGACAGTCATAGTCCAGAGTATGTAATCATTATTTAACAACATTAGTAAGAAAAAAAATACTTACATTCTTTTCACTTACACCAGTTTTAAATAGCTATTAAAACAACATTTGGTTTATTGCAAAACTGCAGAAATACTGTGCTTGAGTTGAACTTTTTTGAGACATAAAATTGAGTATAACTACCCCGAAATCACTAAAACATAAAGCAATCCACAGAATGCTGGAACCTATCACCAAGCAAAAAAAGGGACGGACTAACTGAATATTCTAAGGTGCAAGTTTTGTACCAAGACACCACCAGAAACTTGGGCATCGAATAGAACCAAATCAATAGTTTAATATGGTAAGGGACTATGAGAGAAAAAGATACTGGACTTTACTTAACATCTGTAAATTGTACGTAACAGTTCTCATGGAAAAAAAATATTTGTGGATGAATATTCTACTACTCAGAAAATTAAAAAGTTATTTGATCCCAATAAACAGTTCAAAAGTTTATAAATGATTTTCAAATCTGCTACAGTACAGAATAAATATTCCCATATATATTCTAGTTTATGATAAAGCAAACACCAAATAAACAGAACAGCAATTACAGTCTGCTTACTGACTGTTCCCTGCAAAAGATAAGTTTTCTGTGCCAGTCAGACCTGTGCTTCCAGGCAAATTTTAGAAAGTGATACAGAGTTTGTCCTCCAAAACAGGAAGGCCTGGTGAGAACAAAATCAAGGACACATAAAAGCAGGCAAGAAAACAAAATATAAACTACACAGCAGTTTGCTTCAAACCTGAGCCCTCAAAAACTCCTTGTGCTACTTAAAAGCTTTCCGAACAACACAACCAATTTTCCATGTATGACAGAATGGTTTGAGCTGGCATGGGGCATTTGAAGAACCTGTAGTTCCGTTCCCTTCCCACCATTGCCATGAACAGGAACTATAGCAGGTTACTCAAAGCTCCATCAAACCCAATCATCAACACATCCAGTCATGGGGAACCCACAACTTCTCTGGGCAACTTGTTTCAGTGTCTTATCATCCTCATCCTAAAAAATTTCTTCCTTGTGCCCAATCTAAACTTAGCCTTTTGGTTGAAAGACATTCTGCCTTGTCCTTTCAGGCCTTGGCAGAAATATCTTTCCATCTTTCTTATAAGCCCCTATTATATATAGAAAGGCCACAATAAGGTTTCCCTAGAGCCCTCTCTTCTCTACACCTTCACAAATCCCCTTGCCCTATTTAATACTAATTTTCAACCTCCCCTCCCTCCTCTCCTTGCCTCTACCCATCCCATCCCATCCCATCCCATCCCATCCCATCCCACCAGGTCTCCAGGTTCCCATTTCCCAAGAGCACAGCTAGAAGCACACAAAGCAGTACTGAAAGACTGACACCCGGCTGATGCCTTCAACAGAACAAGGTCATTCATTCATTCATTCATTCAACTCTCCTGTGCCCAGACCTCCATTTTTAACTTGTCACTTTCACCTCACTGTGATGTCAACTCTGCTCTTGAAACTCGCCAGAATGGCAGAAGGGCAAAACAAACACACCAGCACTCTCCGGTAAATTTCTGCTCTCCCCAACAACTCCCCAAAGAAATCAGGACAAAACACAGGGAGAACTCTAAGGAAAGAAAAAAAAAAAATAAAATACACAAAAACTCGGATGATAAAAGCTGGCACCGTCAAGAGCGGTACGAGGGTCGTCCAAACGAGAGGAACACGCCACGCTGCCCACGCACGGCGCGATCCCGGCTGGGGGCTGCTCCCCGCAGCCCGGCGGTGCCAGAGGCGCCGGCCCCGCCCGCCCCTCACCTCTCGGCCGCGGTGCCACAGGCGCTGCTCGCCGCGGGGCAGCCCGGCCTCCGCCTCGATCCGCCTCTTCACGTCCCGCACGGCCGCGGATGGCGGCAGCTCGAAGGTCCTGCAGCCCAGGCAGTCATGGAGGACGGTCACCCGGGCCAGCCTGCGGCAATACGACAGACACCAGATGAGAAAAGGCTCGGAGCGCCGCCGCCCGCTCGCTTCCCCCTCGGGCACCGCGAAGGCCTGAGACGGGGGCCGGAGCCCTCAGTCTGCAGCGACGGGCGGGAGGGCGCCTGTCCCGCTCTCCGAGGGGAAGCAGCGAAAGCGACCCCGCAGCCGCCCGGCCCGGCCCGGCCCGCACTCACATCCCGCTGCCGCCGCACACAAAGGACCGCTACCCGCCCCGCCGGCGGCGCTCCCCGCACGGGGAAGGGGTGGGGCCGCGCCGCCCGGAGGCGGAGGAGGAGGCGAGAGCGGCGGAGGTGCCGCCCTAAGAGCGGCGGCCGTGGCTGCGGAGGTGTGGCGGGGCCGGGCGGCTCCTCAGGCTGGGCGCACGGAGGCGTTTCCCGGCTCCTCGGGGCCGGCCCTCGGGAGAGAGAGCTCGGGCGCCTGGGGCGAGGCAGAAGCTGCAGCTTCGCATCTACGGCGTGAGCCGTGCCTGAGGGTGAGATCCAGAGATGGTACCGCGGGCACATCCCTCCTTCGGCAGGGAGGCACGCTGGTGGCTCGCGTAATTCACAGCATCCAGGCACCACCGTTTGGAGCACACATAGTTACAGCTGATAAACTTCATTTTTTCCTCAAGGATGCAAAACACAGAAGGAAACCTTTTCGGCTCTCTGTCGGAGAGCCTGTCAAAAGTCTTACCTCCTGCTTTATCTCACAGGGTCTATGCCAAGTCCTCATACCATTCAAGACTAAAGGAAAGTGCTCACGCTCCTGAAAGGTGAGCCTTAGCCTGCCTGTGGTCCCAGTGATTTGAGGGGGCACTTTGAGAAACTTATGGAGGGGGCCAGCAGAAAGGCTACTGCTCATCCCGTACAAAGTTCTGTGCCCGGGGCCATGGGCTGTACATCAGTGAGGGGCTGAACAGCAGCCCTGCTCCCAAGGAATTGGGGGATACCAGGTTTTCCAGATCAGGGAAAGCAAGTCTCTGCTCAGTGCTGATGAAGCTGGGTCTAGGATACTGTGACCAGAGCATAGTGGTGTTTTGGGCTTGCTTTTTTGCAGGCAGGGGGTTACTGACATGGTCAGGGCCCCAAAGCACATGACCTACAAAGGGTATATGAGGGGAGTTGGGATGTTTAGTCTGAGGATGAGGCTACCATGGGGTGCAGTATGGTAACATCCTGCATATATCTGAAGGGCAGTTTCAAAGGCCGTGGGCCGCAGATCTGCTTAGTACTGCAAGACTAACAAGGGGCAATGGCAACAAACTGTATCTTGGTAGGTTCTCATGAAAGAGCAGGAAAAATCCTGTCACTAGGGGAGGAGCTGTCTAGAAGAGGTACATGACTGACCTGAACCAGTACTGATCCTCCTGCTTTGGGCAAAAATATGGATTACAGACCTCCAGCCAACAGTCCTACGTCATTCCAATAGGTCCTCAATTCCTATCCATGACTAAACTAAAAACATTTAAGACCTTACTCAGTGACAGAGAGCTAAAACTGGTGCCTGACAGTCAAAGGCAACAGAGTTTCCGTGGAAGGGGAAAAAGACCCAATGAACCTTTGCAGAAAGTGTATCAAGCTAAGAAAAAAAATAAGCCCACTAAAATTGATAGAAGGCTAAAAAAACCACAAAGATCAGATGGATCAGGATCCAACGTGGTATCTAAGTAGGTAGACACCAGTGCAACAAGCAGATTACCAATGCTACAACAACTGATTTTATTAATCCACAATATTTGTATATTGTGTATTGTATATTGAATTCTACAGGATTATAAGAAAATGTTGACAATATTGTGGATCTGATCACGCTTTCACCAGAAATAACACAAAAACTATTTTAACATAAACAAGACATCTCTCTTTGCTTTGGTTTAGGACTTTGTTCTTTTTTTCTATCATTTTTGTCCTTTCAACTTTCCATTTTGTTACATCCCCTTCAGAGTTCATCACACAGAATTTTTCCTATGTCCAAAAGAATGAGAAGGCTGCTTTCTAATATCTTAATGTTTATCTTTTTATGTCTTTATACCTGCAGAAGGGACACAAATGAGGGTGACTGGGTGAAATGGAAGGGGTTGAAACCCAATGCAGTTCCACCCATATTAGCTACTAAAATGCTCCCCAGACCCGTTGTGAAGCACCAAGCCACACTAGCAAAATCAAATTCTTCTCTGGTTGGGATCACGGGTGTGATTTAGCACCTTATGAAGCATGCACGATTGTTTGAATGGGACCCTAGAGAGGAACAAAGCTATCTCAAGTAACAGCCACCTCTCCTTGTGAAACTTCTCAGATGGTGGGACACATCTGGGGCCCTGGAGCATCCTGCTATCAGTACCAGGCTGAAGTTCCCCAACCTATGCCATGTCACATGACAAGACAAGACTGACAAATTATGTCCTGTGAAGATTTAACATCAATATTAGAGGAAAAACACTTTGTATACCACAGATTCTGTCTAGTATGTGACCTCCTAGTAGAAGGGAAGAGTTGGGAGGAACTGGTAAACCAGAAGTGGAATCTTTCAAGGTTCTGGACAAAGGAGTTGGACTCTTGAGCTATTGGAAATTAGCCATGCCTGTTCTCACAAATCTGATCCACTTACTTTTTCTTTATATTTAAAGAAAAATATCCTAGAAATTGATGATACAGAAATCACACTGACTGACTGGGGAAAAAAAAGTGTACATGTTCCAGCTTGTAGATTTTTGCAACAACAAGAACAAAAATAAATTTTAAAATCTCACTTATCCATTCGAAAACAGAACTTGGAAGCTGGGTAATCCTAGCAGAGTTCAAGCTATCATGTACACATTTGTTATGAAGAAGTACTAAAAATTATATGACAATGTTAAAAAAAATCATTTGACTTTATAGCTAGGCATTTTTTTTGACTACCCATGGTAATTAAAAAAAAAAACAAACCAACCAACTTTTACATATAAAAGGATTTGGTCTGATTTGAGAGTTTTTAAATATAATATCTGGAATTTCCTATGCTAACAATTTTATAACCATTTTTCCAAGCAAAACTGCATTTAGATTTAAAAGTATGTATTGAAAGTTCTCCTGTGGCTATAAATAAATTATATTTGGTTCAGAATGAAGTCATATAAGCCATACAAGAAGGGACATGCAATAATTTTTTTTTTAACAAACACTGAGTCTCTGCAACATTAAATTATTTTTGTAAAATTAAAGCCATTTTCACAGTAACATTTTCTTGAAGACAGAAAATTCTGCATTGCAGAATCACCTCATATTTCCAATTATTTAAAATGAGACTGCAGTATAAGAAAAAAGATGGATGCAAGTCCCTTCCATTCTGTCAGTGTGATTAGAAAGATGGAATGGAGTCTACAGAAGGGGTGTATGCTGTGATAAGATACAGACATGACTAGGTCACTCCTGCCAGAGGAAAACCCCTGCAGCACAGCAGCTTCCAGCACAGCAAGTAACATTCTGCAGTGCTGGCAGGCAAGGAGCAGTGACTCAACAACTTCATCTGGGTTTGAGACAGTGCACACCAAACTTATAGCAAAGCTTTCTATGACACAGCAGGCACTGACCTTCATTCTTAAATCAACTCCTTAAGTGTAACCAGAAAATGTTTTAAACATTGCCCTGTAGGTATTTTCCAGCAGTCAGGGATTACAGATTGAATTGGTTTATGGTCACTGCCAGGAGGTTGCTTTACTCTTGGTTGCTAATGGCTTTTCAAGAAGTTTGAAAATAAGCCTACCATTTGTTGATGACACATGTGCTACTCATTGGCAAGCCACCCCTTACTGTACAGTTTCTGTTTCATTTGAATAGTTCCACTGACATTTTTTTCCTAGCTAGAGTTCTATCCAGTACAAATGGCCAAAAAACTCCCAGTCTATGTGAAGTGTTTGGTCCAAACAAATATCTCATTTTTCCTCAGCTCTTTTACACAAATTGGATATTTTGATGAAACAACTTATTTTAGATTGGTTGCAGTGAGTTTAAATAAATACTCCTACTTTGCACCCCACATGTGAAACCATTATTAGCAGTTTCTAACCAAAATATCTATATGATCATAGCTTAGTCAAACCTTGAAGAACTGAAGTATTATCTTGTTTCTTTTTCAAGCTGATATGTTTCTAGACATCAAATATCAACAGAACAGGATACTTTTTATACTACTAAAAGTGAACAAAACCTTTAAGGGTACAGAGACCAGCAACAGACCTTTATTTTCTGTTATATTAATGATATTTGATAATACATCATTATCTAATGATTTTGATCTCTCTGTGATTTGCTTTAGTGTTCAAGTGAGCTACTGGAGGGCACTAAGCAAATTCTATGGAAAATACTTAAACTACCTATGAAGTTGTTTCAGTTTATTCTTTGCAAATAAAGAGCAAAACAAAAAGACAAAATTAAATTACAAGATTTCAAAATTTCAAATGCTGAAGTAACATTTCCTCTTTGATCCACCTTTAAGGAAATACTACTTCCAGCTAAGTCCTTGAAGAGACAACTGAACTATAGAGCAGTAACCATTACTCCACGAATTTGAATTGCTGAGAATCACAGTGTTCAATTACAGATGGTACAAATAATAAAATACCAGTACAAAATGTTTGACATTTCAAAATATGCAAAAGATTAAACCAAATTATAAAAATAAACTCCTCAACTGCTCTTTAATGATTGCAATAGGAGGGACAATAGTGTTGCAAGAGCTGCTGTTGGCATACATTTTTTAATAAGCAATATGTTAAATTACTCATGGTATTTTCTTTTGGCCTTTGGTGCCAATAAAAGGGACAGATTTAGAACATCCACTCTAACCTTGAAACATCAAAAGAGCAGAGCATAAATTTGCAAATTGAATTCAGGCCCTAATGTAGGCTCCTAAAAGCATTCATTATTCCAGGCCTAGGTTTTTTTCTTCCGTTTAGGACACAGATTCATCAGGTTATCAAAGCTACGGTTTTTCCATACTACTTTAAGACATTTTTCCTATTTTAATTTCAGAGTTAATGAAGCCTACTGTCTTTCCACAGAGGAAAACCAACTCAGTAACTAAAATGTCCCAGATTACACATGCATTAAACATTTTAAGTATTATTTACCAATCCCTATTTTTTCTAAACACTGCATCTAATCATGCTTCAAAGTTTCATAACATTTTCTAGGCATCAGTGAACAATGTGTCAATCAGTGAACAGAGTCCTTTGTATTTAGAGAAAACTAGAATATAACATAGAAGGAAAAATACAAGACAAGAAGTTTCAATAATTGTCAAAAAATGTAACTTCAAGCACTTCTGCAACTGTCTTCACCAGACAGTGGATGATATCCAGTGTGATAATTGATAAAATATTTGTGTTAATCATAGAAGTTTTGGAGTTTGTATAAACCAGAATACTTAGATAAGACATGGAACTAGATAAAGGGAAATATATTATTAAAACCATTTTGTTTAAATCCCCCTGTTATGAATATTGTGTTTTCTAAGTAAATTGTATTTGATACCAGTTTGTAAAATGAGTTTTCCCACAGCCTGAAAGATTTTGCAAGATCAGATTTCCTGCCTTTGTGTAATCAATTGCAACCTATCTGGTAAGACCAGACTTCCCACTTCTGCTGTTTTTTATCTACCAAAACCAGATGGTTACTTGACAAATTGTCCAGAGATTTCACCCACGGATGTTTTTTGAACCACCACTGCTTACCTGACAGAATTATGACAACAAAAAAATAACAATTATTGATTACTACAAAGAAAACTATACTATAAAAAGGAGCTGCAAACCAAGGTTCAACAGACCGTGGAGTGGGCAGTGACCCCTCACATTCCCCAGTGCTGTTTGCTCCATCTGTATCAAATAAAGCCATCGAAATTTTGCTAAATATCAAGACTTTTTGTTTCTCATTTATAACATCCAGCAATATCCTTCCAGATAATCCTAGCTCTTTTCTACCTCTGTATCAGTTCTGTCTCACTCATAACACAGTTCCATACAGAAATGCAATCTACAATTTGTCCTTCAGGAAACAGAAGGACAGGTGGCACAAAAGAAACATGAGTCACATGTAAGGCCTAGTAAGAGGAAGGGAGAAAAAGAGGAAGAAATCACACAGGTCATACTCTTCTGGCTAAACACAGGGAAGTGAAAAAATCCTCAGAGATGCCCAGATGTGTAAGATTTGCATTAGAACAGCCTAGTTAACTAACCTACAAAAAAAGATAGAAATTCAAACCCCAAAATCTTTTCTCTCACTCACCATCACCTAGCAAAGGAAATACATAACTTCCATGAATTTTCACAGAATTACCCAGGAAGCCAGTGGAGCAGACCCTGAAAGAATAGTCAGCTGCTGCTAACAACCACTGTCTAACACAGCGCAAAGCCCACCTTCTTAACACACAAGAAAAGGCAGAGGCTGTACATGAAAGAGCTGCACATCAAGGGGAGTTGTGCAGATTGTAAGGCTGAGGGTGGAAGTTGTCATCTTCCTGCAGGCCCACTGACAGCAAATAAGAACACTTCTAATTACAACTTAATGTTTTGTAACTTTCAACAAGTAAATACTAATCTCATAAAATTTGTTTAGACAACTTCACATAAAGAACTTGCTCTGCATTTTAGCTGTTGGCAAGATTATACATTCATCCTATACAATATGTTGAATTCAGAGTTAGGCAAGCACAGGAAGGAAACTTTCACTTGTTTACAAAAAGTGCTATAGTGAATGGAGACTGTAAATTGAAAGTTAGACTATGAACCCTTTAGTCACAAGAGTTTTTTCAAGCAGTTCTAATTAATTTCATGGAAATAATTCATAAGTAAATGCAGCAGAACCTGGCACCTATATAATATTTTCTAATTTAAAAAATTATTTAACCTTTTAAAATAACAATTTTTTGCAAACACTAGGCAAGTTTCATATTTCTTTAAACTACTGACCGTGGATGTTTGAGCAAGAACATGCCAGCCTAACAGTAATTTTTTTCAGAAGGTTTTTTTTGTTTGGTTGGTGGTTTTTTACCTGTTCTTATCCTTGATCTCCATTGTCTCTTTTTCTTTGATATCTTCTTGATAGGAACATGAAGCAGATATGGGATTTATAAAATAGAAAGTTGATTTTTAATCCTTTTTGCTTATCATCTCTTCAGTGGACACCAGAAAGCCCAAGCATATGAAAGTCAACACAGTATTCACTCCATGCCTTTTCTACCCAGGATGTCTCTGCATCACCATCTGCAACTTCTCTAGTTTTCTTTTAAAGCCATTTGCTAAATCTTTCACACAAGTTCATTCTCTTATAAACAAGAACAGATGCAACAGGACAGATCTCAAAAAGCAGAGAGGTCTTGTTCAGTTTCTTTAATATAGCCTGGATTCAGGCTATATCCTTGTGCAATTGATTTATATTTATCTTCTAGAAAAGGAGTGGGATTCTGGAAGCTGCTGTTTCTGCTTCTTCTTCCTTTTTTTTCTGGAAGCAGGCACAGTTGGAAAATTATTAGTGAGGCCCAAAGGCTAACATGTCTTCTCCGTCACACCTGCTAGAAGATATTTCTTAACACCAGCTCAGGACTTCTGGAAGAAGAGACACAAGGGAAAGGGGGAGGGCCATTAACACAAAACAGAGTTGAACCGAAGGGTATGAAAAAGCCATTTCCTTTGAGGGCATGGTTGCAGTTACCAGGATTGAGTGAGTCATGGTGCTAATTATAAACTGCCTTGTGTGCTGCTTGTAGGCACACGGAGGGAGGGCTGACACAGAGCACTGAGGTTTCCTGCTTCTCCTCCAGTTTAATACCATACAATCAGCACAGTGACAAACACGCAGAGCTTTAAGTATGCTGACTGAATGGGTGTCATGGTTTAATACCAGCTGGCAACTAAGCACCCAGCAATTGCTCACTCACTCTCTCCCAATGGGATAGGGAACAGAACCAGGGAAAAAGGTAAAATCTATGGGTTGAAATAAGAACAGCTCGATAATTGAAATTATCATTAATATTAATAAATGAAACAATGGCAATACACAGAAATACAACAAAAAGACAGAAATAAAACCAAAAAAGAAAAGTGATGCACAAGACAACTGTTTACCACCCACTGACCAATACCCAGCCCATCCCTGAGCAGAGATCCATCCCTCATGGCCAATACATCCCAGTTTACATAGTCAGCCTGATGTTCTATGGTCTGGAACATCCCTTCAGCCCCTTGGTCTCAGCTGTCCTGGCTCTGTTCCCTCCCAGTTTCTTGTGCACCTCCTTGCCATCAAAGCACAAAAAACTGAAAAAACTTGATTTAGACTAAGCACCACTGAGCAACAATGGCAACATCAGTAAGTTATCAACATTTTTCTCATACTAAATTCAAAACCACAGTGCTGTACCAGGTACTAGGAAGAAAAATAACTCTATCCTGGCCAAAACCAATACAATTGGCAACTGTTGAAGGATATATATTTCTCTATGATAGATACTACAGTCTGGATATAAAATTATGCCATCAAGGAAAATAACAGGCTGGGCAGAACATTCGTGGAGAAGGATTTTGCCCTTCTATTTAAATGGCTTCCAGGTAGGGGAAGAGATTGACTAGCTTGCAATAACTTTCCACGGGGAGGATTCAAACTCTTCCCAGCTAATCCCCAGTCCCAAGCTATATAGGTCAACATCTACCCTATGCCACCTTTGGGAACTATTTCCACTCAAATTCTGTAGAACCAGAACAGTATACAAGTGAGGCAAGACATGTGTTGTCAAGCTGCAGAAAACAACAGACTTCAATATTATTTCCCAAGGAAGATATGTTTAAGAGAGCTGGTAGTACTGGAGTGGTGTTCCATTATTGTTCTGCATCTGTGCAAATGTAAATCCTTCTCTGAGCCTCTGACAGTTTTGGCAAGTCTTTTCATAATGTGCAGTTGCATATGTCTCTCTTCAAACAGCAATGCACAGGCATTCCTTCCTGACCCAGAAAGGAAAACAACTGTGGCTACATCACAAAAGATTAATTAGATGGAAGCATGATACTGAAATACAAGAGGTATGAAAGAAAGGGAAGTCGAATTTGTGGCTTGAATTCTCTCCTTTTTTTAATACTTAAGGATTTTATCTACTCAGTAAATAAAATGTTGAAATGTGTGAATTCTGAATGTGTGTTTACTGTGACAAGTATTATGAATAATTTAAGTTAGCATAAGGTGTTATTAAGGGACTTCAATATATTTTTTTCTTTCTGTGGATGCTGAGATGGTTATTCACCTTATAATCCAAAGTCCACACCTAAGTCATACTTAAGTAATAAAGACTGAAGCAAAGGGTCTTGCAAATCCAGCCCTATTTTCCCAGATGTTAATGATTTCAAAGAGAACAAAACTATTGCAGCCCAGCTGCATAATGGGTTGCAGTTGGGAGGGGAGTGCTAAGGAAAGATATTTTGGCTGCAGTGGAGAGCCAGGCTCAGGAAGTCCAGGCGCTGTGTGTGCACCCATGGCTAGAAGACAAGGGTAGTTTATACCAGTTCCCATAAAATGTCATTAGAAAAATCACACACGAAAAGTATTTAAAGTTATTTGAGCAGCTTCAATTGCCATGAGGAACAATAAAGGAAAAATACAGTATAGTAGAAAGTAATAGAAAGCTAATTATGACTTTAGGAGACAGACTCTCCATAATTAGTGAGTGACACACTTTCTCAGACTCCATTCTATTTCTAGACTTAGTCCCTCAAAGACTGTCCTTTATTATGTTGCCCCCTTGATCTGTTACTTCTCTTGGTAGTGACACATGCTAGGAAAACAAAAATATCTTCCAGGATTTTTTATAATGATACCTTGTTCAGAAAATGGTAGAGGTCAAAATTACTTTAAAACAGCCTAGAATTGATACAATAAATAGTTTGCTTAGCAGAAAATCATGTTATAGCACAGCGTGCAGTGACATCTCTATACCAGTAAATAATTCCAGTAGTCCTCGAAGGTGCTTGGTCTTGCCAGCATAGATGTGACCAAAAGGTGTTATCAGTTTGGTACCAGATCACATTACAATCCTAGAAAGATTTCAACACAGTCATGTCTATGTTGTCTCCCATGGTAAGAAACAGAGCCAATTCGGCTGCCAGATACCAGATACAGATTTATCCTGGCATACTTAACTTGCTGACCTTACACTT
Organism: Cinclus cinclus; assembly: GCF_963662255.1. NCBI lineage: Eukaryota > Metazoa > Chordata > Aves > Passeriformes > Cinclidae > Cinclus > Cinclus cinclus. The sequence continues at coordinate 47,641,662 of NC_085047.1, forward strand.
CCCCAGTGCTCGAGCTGGTCATACAGGTTGCTTTATACTTTTATACGATACTTAGGGGCAGCATCTGAGAACATCCTCTAATTGAATTTATTGCTATAGCCAACCATAAATCTCTCGTGGGGGGAAAAAAAAAAAAGGTTACCACCAATGCCTATGCCAATTTTCTGCTGTGAAATTTATTACTTTTTAAGATAAAACACCTTTGCTGGAGAATTTAATATATGTCTTTAATTGAATTTTGGTGGAAGAGGTTTGGCAATCGAAGTGCAAAAACCATCTTAAGCCATGGAGTCAAGGAAATTTGTCTCAGATATAAAAGAATAAATTAAGTCAAACCAAAAATAGGTCCCATAAGAATTTTATCTGTTTCTTTCTTAGAGGAAAAAAAGAAACATAATTCTTAAAATGTAAATGTGCTTAACACAAGACCTGCCATACTTCACTTATGGAAAAGGTGACTCAAGAAGTATGATTACTTGCAACAGTAGGAAAACTCTAAAAATTACTTGCAATAGTATGAATAAGTTTGATTCTATGGTTTTCGAATGACCTCACAGTAACCATTTGGGACTGTGTGGTTGAATTATTCATAAAGAATCCTTTCATCTAATTCTGATGACATAAACTCAGATACCAAATGACAATGTCTCAAAGTGATTTCTCAACAGTGCAAAGCAGCTGGAAGAAAAGTCTTTAAAAATCCCCACAAAACTGAGATAAGGAGACTCGTGGTTAAGACCTCATTGCTGTTCTCCAGAAATGTGGAGATTTTAAGACCTTTCCTCTGAAATTTAAAGCAATGGTTGTCATTTTAAAAAGGACAAACAGAAGGCGAAGCATTTGTACTTAGTGTTGGTTCTGAATCTTTTAATGGGTTTTCCAATGAAATGGGAAACTGACACTGCCTATGAACCATAATACAGAAGCCTCAAGAACACTGCAATCACAAAGATATATAAACAATGGGCTATTAAGATGAGGAAAATATAGCATATGTGTTATGACTTGACTGCATAATATGATGCCTTTAGAGATACACAGCTTAACTGATAAGCTCTCCTTGCTCTAAAGCAGGCTACACCAAGTCTGAGCTGAACACTAATTTCTAGTGTCTGAAACAGTCGGGACCATCCACCATAGCAACACACTGTTCTGTGCAGACTTGCCAATGCAAGAGTTTATGAATTATCTAACAGTGGGGTGTCAGTCTCACGAAACCCTGATGAGAAACCAGATGAAGGACAAGATAGGAACAGAGTCCTTATACAGAAAATACTAAAAATTCAGAATTATTGCATAGTTTTTTATTGAACTCAGCCTCTGTAAGTGATACAGGGCTGGAAGGAAAAGGGGTTGGTCAAGTGCTCTGAAAATACAATTCCACAGGAAGGAAGGGAACTGAGTACTTTTACAGATTTTCTTTACTCTCTCTTTTTTTTTTAGTTAAATTTTGTTTGGATTTAGCTAAAAAAAAATCTGCTTCAAGCACTTTTCTGAAAGAGCAACCTGGAAAACTCACACCTTAATTAATCTTTTGCAACATTACTAGTGGCTGAAATACCTGGAAATCCAAACACCCTTCTTGGTTACACAAGGACACTGTACTGTGCTGTACACAGAAAACCATTATAACAGGTACATGAAGTCTCACAGTGCACCTGAAGTACACTTTGCAGAAAAGCACTTAAATTAAAACAGTAACTGAACTTATTCCAAAGATGAGCTTAGAATAGTTATATACGATAAGGTCAGTTATGCCCTAAATGCTGAATACCTAACTTTGGTATCCAAATTCCTTATGCATTGCCTCCTGCACTGTAAGCTAACAGGCAGTTCAGGCTTAGGTATACTGAAATATACCAAATAGGATTACTTGATTTAGTTGATTTTGATGTACACAAATAACTCTTTACTTACATTCCAATGTTTAAAGCAGAAAAAAAATATACTTAGGAAATTTTCTTACTTACTAAGTAAATCAAACTCCAAATAACTGTAACAAATAATACACATACATGAAAAGTTATCCTTTTACAAATTGTATCTAAAGTTATTTTTGTTTTTATCCTTGAATAAAGGGTTTAGCTATGTCCAAACATTGTTACTGATCTAACTTTAATGTTTCAATGAAAAGTAGATGGGTTCAGTTCTTTTAAAAAATTATGTTCACTGAGCAAAATGAATTGATAAGATGAATTGATTGATTTAGGCCTTACTGTTCCCAGAATGCTATCAATATGACAGGTGGCCTCTCTCTGGCCTAGCATCTTCCCTTTAGGTCACCTTCCAGCACAGATGTCCAGGAAGGAAGGATGCCTGATGAGAAGGATAGCTGTGTTTTTAGTTGGACTTTCTGTCTTCAAGGACAGATAATAATGATAACAATGATAAAAATATAATAATGATAATGATAATTATTGTTGTTGTTGTTGTTGTTGTTGATTTTTTTGTTGTTGTTATTATTGAAATGAAGATTGGAAAGGATTGCTTATCACAGTGGTTTGAAAGTCCTAAAAAGCAAAGCTTTATCAAGTGTAGAAATATTTTTTCCTGCTTTCTCTAAATAAGTATTTGTTATTATATGGAAGTTCCCCCTTTTGTTTACAGTTATTTGAATTCAGGAAAATTGATAGTGAAAAAGCACTAACATGTATCAGATATACATACATGTGAAAAGTTTGAGTCAGTGTGAAATTCTTAGACTACAACTCAGAAATCTGCATTTGACTGACAAAAGCCTGACGAGAGAATTTCAAGTCTACAGTAACAGTATATTTCCAATGTTTTCATGGAGGGGAAAATATTAACAACTCTCAAAGGAGCATTTATGAAGGCAAACCTTCCCCTAATACTTCTCCTGGCCTCGATTATTCTTGGAAGAAACTTTCTTCACATCGAGTTACTGGAAAGTTTATGATGAGGTAATCTTGATGACATCATGAGCCTGCCAAGTCATTCTGTCCTTTGGGAGGGATGAGATATGCAGACAACCCCAGTTTGAGGGATCTCCAGGTGAGACAAAAGTGTATTGCTGACATAAATAGGTCTGACGAAATTGAGCTCTGATGCATCTTCTCAGGACAGCAGTTTAGGACTGCAGGTTGTGTGCAGTGCACTTGTTCACTACATGATGCATCTCCTACCCTGCAATAGCTTCCAAATTATTTCTGGGTACAATTTGAGATATGGCCTTTTTAATCAGAAAGCCTAATTCACAAACTTACAGAGCAAGGTAGCAGAGGCAAGTATCTTTCCCTGTTATTTTTAGCATTCAACATGGGAACGGAGATGACATGGCTATTAGAAAAATAAAGTGCAGAAACTGAAATTCTGTAACTGAGCTAGGAAATAAAGTTAATTCACTCTAATTGGAAATAATTAGATTATCTCTGACATTTCCGTTTTTGTGGGAAATATTTTTAATGAATCAGAGATTAGTACTATATACTGGGAAAAAGTGTCCTGGGCAGCTACAGATCCTTTGTGCACCATGAGTAGTGCACTCATGCTTCTCAGATTTGCTAAATGTAGGCTATAAACCAAAAATTAATGGCTATATTAAGAAAAACTGCTTTAGTGCGTTCTCCTGAAACATAAACTCACAGTTATTCAGTCAGCTGGCGGAGAATTTCGACGTTGATGACTTTGCTCTGTTTGCTTGCACCCAAGCATACCACAAGACTGCTCAACTAAGGGTAGAAGAGCAAAACAAATCAATTTTGCCTTGCACCCAGACACACCACAAGACTGTCTGACTTAGGCCAGGGAGCAAAATATTTTGCAATAGCTGTTTGTTTCATGTAGTAGCACTGTAGTATCAAATCTAGACTAAAGGCACCCAATCTGCCACTATTAGAAGTAATCACATAATTTGGAACCTACAGATACATCACAGCCACCTGAACAAAGAGACCAGACTTGTGCAGGGAGGAGAGAAGACAAAACATTACTATGGACCAGGCTGATCCTGACCTATGGAAAAGTGTATCAATACTCCCTCTTTTGCCCAGCTGGTGATGCTGTTTGATGCATCTGGGGATGGGGTTTGCCCTCCTGGCTCACTGCTGACTCCCACTGAGCTGCTGCTCACCACGAACCCCAAATCCCTATCTGTTGGGCTGCTCTCCAGCCACTCTTATCAGGGTTTGCACATGTGCCTGGCATTACTTGGTCCCGGCTGCAGAAACTGGAATATCAGATATGCACTGACTCACTATGCTCAAGGTCAGAACTAGGCTAGATTTGGGCCATGCATCCACTGGCTAGCTCTGCTCCCAAGTCTCTGAGCCACCTATAACATCCCAGTGATCTTCAGAGATTTGTGGGAACTTTGAAGAAACAGGGATCATTTTAGATCAAAAGACCTGAAATAATGATGGTTACATTGTGTAAAAATGGTGCTTCTTTAGCACAGAGTTACTAGCACAGACTTAACTCTTTATGTCTCCATGACTGGTATTAAGAAGAGAGGCAAGTCCATGAGTCAGAAGTGGGGAGTATTTTGCAGGCTATCTTCTTTCTCCAGAACAATTCCACATGGTAATCAGCCAAATTTCCCTGCAAAGGACAGGGAGCTGTGTCAGAAAGAGACACAAGAGTGAGATCAGCTCTGATGAGTGCTGTTCATATACCTAGCAAAAGGTATTCAGGCCAACAGATAAGTGCTTCTGTAGCGTTTGTTGCATGGCTAACTTTTCTTTTTGTTTGGCTCCTGATGTTAATTAAAAAACAAACAAACAAACAAAAAAAACCCCACCTCTTTTTAATCTTAATTTCCTCAATTTTTTAAATTAAAAGTATCAGGAAGATATTTTTATCATCACTACATACGTGTACAAGTATGGATAGGATTTGACAGACATGACCAGAAGTGTTTTTTTTTCCTCTATGTCATTTGTCAGCCACAATTGATGACAAATGGTATGGCATTTTCTGTCTATGATTAGTATGCCTTTAAGAAGGGAATTCATCTGTATTAATTTCTACTTCATAAGTGGGGGGAGATTGTCTCTAAACTGGGACACATTATGCTGAAAACTTTCAACTAGGAATGCCAAATGTTGCAGAAGCAAGGAGATTAACACAGTTCTGGCTTGATACAGCATACCAAGACAGTGCAGAGGAAATATTTTAAAAGCTGAGACTACCAAAGTAAATTACAGATGCTGCCAATTGTGAAAAGCACTGAAATGTCACCTGTCTATCTAGCAGGTGCCATTCATTACAGCAACTGTTGTTGAAAAACATCCTTTAAACTCTGCCAAGATTTGCTGTGCCCATGACTTGACACCACATCCTTCTTTTCCATTGCTTCACAGCATACCCAATTCTACATAGTACTTTCTAGAGGGACATTTTAATGCCCTCTTTTCTTTCCACCAATCAAAAATGCTCAAAAGGTGGCCTAACACTGAAAGAAAATGACCAAGGTTCGGAACATGGACTTTTCAACACATGAAACAGCCATAACAGTATTCATAGAGAGCTATATTAAGCATCAGATGTTGCATAAATAAATAAAGCTGCATTCATGAATGTATGCAGAGTGTTTTGAACTACTTGATTAAAATACACCTTATTAGTGAAAATTAATGATTAGCTTATAACAACAAAGCTCTCTCTGCAAACACTACAATGAAAAGAAAGAAATGAAAAGTACAATTCAGTTTGCAGTTGCTATGATAATAATAAATGAAACCATGCTGAAAGGGTATGTGGAAGATTTTCATATTATAGAGTTTAGGTTGGCCAAAAAACAGTGCAATTTGTTCTATTATTTCTTGGGGTTTTTTGGAAACAGTAAGACTTCTTTGTCACTTGTATTTTGCAACATGATGAGAGAGATGCCAAGGATCGAGATAAAGGGTCAAGCAGGAGGCCCTGGGATAAATACACTTAAGGGAGTCTAAGCAGATTTGTTGCTCCATTATGTTCCATAAATTAAGATGGTGGCTTTTCCATCCAGCTATAATATTAATCCATTAGCTGAAGAGGAGACAAGGTCCTTCTCATTTATTATTTATAAGACAGGGAATGCACAACTTGTCTGACATCATCCTTGTCACAGCTAATGAGAAGCTGCAATAAATCCATCTATAAATGGATCTCTCACAGAAGATATGAAAAATCCCAGATCCAATGATCCATTTTTCTGCAGTAGGGAAGGGCTTGCTAACCTACACAACTAAATAGATTATTGTATATCGTGTATCCCAAAAGGATGAGCTTTCCACACCACTACTGCTGTTTGAGGGACATCCTTGTGACCATATACGTACATTGTATAAACATCAAACAACCAGCATGAGTCAAAGAGATGCTTTTACCATCAACAGGAGTAACCAAAACAAACCAGAAATCAATTTGAACATTTTAAGTTCCTCAGCTCTTAAATCTACTTTACTATGGTGGATCAACAGTGTTAGGCTGAGATCCTGTCTGGCACAGGGTGGGGTAACACAAGCCAATGCCAAGATCCAGGGAAGCAGTTCCAATACCAGTTCAATATGAGCATGAAAGTCATGAGCTGAAGTATGCTGGCACCTGGAATGAGGCTCTACATCACTCTATAGTTCAAAAATCATCCTCCAGTGCACATCTTGCTCTCTCTTTTACCCATGGACTGCCCTAGGCTGAAAGCCTGGCTCACAACATGCAGGCAGGACTTTGGCTGCACCTCTGAGCACAGAGAGCTAAGTATTAGCTAAGCTAATACTTGAGTAGTATTTCATTCCCTACCTCTTATTTAGCAGTCCATCTGTGGCCTGGAGAGTAGGAGAAATGCAAGATGCTGCCAGAGGATTGGGGCATGCTGGGGACACTGCTGTTACGAAAAAACTCATGGGTGTCGGTCAGAAGTCTTGATTCATGTAGGAATTGTCCTGGTATGGTGACAAAGAACAGTATGGAGGGAGAAATTTGAGAAAGAAGGAAAAGGTTTACAGAAGGCATTTTATGGGGAAAGTGCAGGTAGCACAAACAAGGATCGAGGGCACAATCCTGCAATTCCCCTTCTCTCCAGCCATCTGACATTAGTAATTTCTTTCATAGTGCAAATTATTTTATAGAACAGGATTTGGCAACTGCTGATTTTTTCTTGTAAAGCACATCAGACCACTCTGAAGCAACTATCACATTCCCCAGGATCTCAGCTTACATCATTTAAAATCTGATAATAATTTTTCTGTTACCTCTGCAAAGCTCCACATTGCCACATATATAACAAAGAGATAGGTAGATTAGCCTGTCCTAAAAAGAAAAAAAAGTACAGGAAGTTTCTTTTGCTTCACTGAAGCTTTAACTAAAACTCTATTGTGGTTTAATCCCAGCCAGCAACTAAGTACCCCACAGATGCTTTGCTCATCTATCTTTCCCCCAGTGGGATGAGAAGGAGAATCAGAGAGAAGGTGAAACCCATCGGTCAAGATGAGAATAGGTTAAGAAATGTAATTAAATAACAATAGCAACAACAACAACAACAAGAACAAGAATAAGAATGAGAGTAAGAGTAAGAGTAAGAGTAAGAATAAGAATAAGAATAAGAATAAGAATAAGAATAAGAATAAGAATAAGAATAATTATTCTCATACAAAGGAATACAACAAAGAAACAAAACCCAAGCAAAACAAGTGATGCACAACACAGTTGCTGACCAATGCCCAGCCCAACCATGGGCAGTAACCAGCCCCTCCTACTAGCTTATATACTGCACATGATATTCCATGGCCTGGAATATCCTTTTGGCTAGTTTGGCTCAGATGTCCTTGCTCTGCTGCATCCCAGTTTCCAGTGCACCTCCTTGTTGGCAGAGTATGGGAAACTGAAATGTCCTTGATTTAGAGCAGGCACTACTTAGCAACAACTACAACATCAGTGTGTTATCAACATCATTCTCATACTAAGTCCAAAACACAGTGCTGTGCCAGCTACCAGGAAGAAAATGAACTCTATCCCTGACAAAACAACAATTTAAATACTAACGTTGTTATTTTCTTCCTCATGGGAGATCAGAGTGCTAAAGCTCTGACCTTTGCTATTTTCCACCAGCTGTCATATCTGAAAGAGGTGGTGATTGGTATATGCAGCCAGCTGTAACATTCTCCTATAAGAAGAAAGAAACCAAACCTTACCACTTACCATGCCCTCCTGTGAGGTCACCAGAGGAGATCAAAACACCATCCTCTCATGAGTATAATCATCACCTATCAGAAATAATGCCTTATTTTGGTTTCACATGGGCAGAGAAAGTTTCTACAGGTAATTTTAGGGAAGACAACAAAGCCCTATTTATTTCTAGTCTGACCTTCATGGCTGCACATTTTTTGCACAAAAACACACATAGGTCCTCACAGACAAAGTGAAACCTTCCTTTCTTACAGGTCTAGTGTACCTCCATCACAACCAACAACTTGCTAGAAGTTCCAAACAATGAACATCTGCTAAACTGACCAAAAAGACAAAATATGCTAATGGACTAGATCACTCTATTTAAAGATTTAGCTCGAGACTGCTCAAGTACAAATATGTCCATTAAATACACACTTAGAAGAAAAATGTCAACCTACCATACCAAATACTTGTGTGAGTTGTTATATTTCTTAGCTGAGGCAGAAATAATTGCTGAATAATTGTGTGTATAACAAAAAGTATTGCTGAGTGGATTAACACTTTTTTCAAAAAGGACCAGATCTTCCAAAAGATCAAGTATTTCAAAATCTGACATACATGTTCTCAATTCTGTGTATTATTCCAAGGGTTCATATAAACTGAGGAACTAGACACTGTTTAAACTCTCCAAAATAATTCTCTTTATCTTTATAAAGCCTACACTTTTGTATATTTTAACATAAAAACTAATCCAGTACTTTTGAAACTCCGCTTTTGAGAGTAGGGTCCAAATATTGTGAAGTTCAATGACCATGGTAATATGGTTTTATATATGTGATATATCAGTTTTTTTCTGGGAGTGTTGCTGTGCTTCCATTAATGAAAAGAAAATATGGTCGAAACTGGAGCTTCTTAGGTCCTTTAATTATACTTAATAAATCTGTGCCTGTTGCCTTGGAAGTCATTAAAAAAGCATATCTAAGGAACAGGAAAACAATCAAGAAAGAAAGACAGAGAAACAAAAGGTTTTTGAGTTGGCCCCAAAAAAGTCAAATACACCCCAGTGTAATTTTGCTGAAAACAGTGGAAGTACACAGGAGCTGAACTTCTCCCACTGTCTTAACACAACAGTAAGCAGCCTTTAAAACTATTTTATCCAATAGTCCTTCACATTTTCAGTAGGTGAACAGAACTTCACTATATGGAACTGAGAGGTTTCTTATTATTTTTGTATTCTTGCAAATGATTACTTTCTTAATCTTTGGAAATCCTTTTTCCAACCAGAGATTCTTCGTGATGTTGAGAGGGTGATGATCCTGACACAGGAGAGGAAGGGACAAGAATGAACACTGACAGTACCAAGCCTTAGCATTCACAATCACTGCCAGAGCCCTCCCTAGGCAACAGTAATTTACTATAAGCCCCTTAAGGGATAAATTTGGCTTCTTACAATTCAGTTTCTGATAGCAAGCAATAAGAAGGTTTTTTTCGAATAGACAGCTGATGGAGCTCTTATACCTCTGGGAATACAAGGTGAGGGCAACTTTCAAAGCAATGATGGTAAAACTTCCCTGTGGGTTCCTTGGTGTGAAGGAGGCTCTGCCTTACATCCCCCCCTCCCCGAGGTGATCAGTGTAATGGGGCAGAAATGCATTCATTACCTTGCAGCCCTCAGCACCAGGAGCTGCAGTTCTGCCAAGTCCCAAAAGATGCACTAAAGAAGTCTCCTCCTTGCAGCAGCTACCCACCCTCCTCAGCAGACCCACACAGGCTGCTCATCACCATTACCCTGCTGTCACCTCCCCAGCACTGGAGTGAGATCTGTCAGGCAGATTCTGAAGGAGCTGTGTTAAGTACCAAGGTGCAGCTGCAAAGGACATCAGATAGATTATATTCTCTGTCTTACAGCAAATCACCACAGCTTTATACAGTACTTTGACAGATGAAAGCAAAATTAATATTCCCGTGAAATAACAAGGAAGTACTAACTCCTCACATTTTTTCACTCTGCTAATGTGTGTAGTTTTAGCTACAATAAAAATTTTTGTCTGATAACCAAAAAATTTGCTGAGAAATGCAGTGCAGTAAACTTGTCCTAGCTCTGCTTTCTCTCTTGCTTTTAAAGCCAGATCATTACTAGATCATTAGGGCATATGCAGAGTAAAAAGCAGCAAATCATTTGTCAAAGAGAAAGACATTGGATTTCTGTAAGGAAAAGGCTTACATTTAAAAATATATACATCTACTTCAACTAGCAACAGACCAAAGATAGGAGAGTGTACATTCCTTTGAGTAATAAATCATACTTGGCACTCTCCTTGGGAGAGCTATGTTAAGAACTAGTCTCCCTATAGTAACACACAAAGCTATTGAAATTTCATAAGCTTTCTACAACTGCATGCATGAGAAAAAATAAAAATAAAGCAGTAGGTATCAAGTAAGTTTGTATAACAAATAATTCTAGGGCGTGTGAAAAAATGTATTGTGCATCCCTGTGCTTGAAGGCAGAGCCGAAATTCAGTGAGAGGCCTTTGCACAGGGAGGGTGGTGCTGCAGCAATCTGCTAACACATCTATAGAGCAGAGCCCAGACAAGCCATCAGGAAAGGAGAATAAGCTCGTGTGCACAGTCCTATTCTTCACCCACCCTACCAACACACTGCAGCCTGTGAGTCACTTAAAAATCCTGTAGAGACACAGAAAATACAGTTATTTGTTTAAATATATTATGAAGCATGTCGCAGTTAATGCTTTCTCCACCTGCTAAAAGCATCAGGGTACCCATTAACATCTCCCACAAACAACTGCAGTGACCACGGGATCTGCTGTTGAGCTCCTACTTACATTACAGCATGAGCTGGGACAAAGCTCGGCATTTAACTATTTCTTCGTAAGCTGCTTCCACATGCTTGTCTGCTCATTGTACCATTCCTTCCATCGATTGCTTGTGTTTGACAGCATCTGGACTGCAAAATGATCTTTTGCCTCTTCTTTTGCAGAATCAGCAGGCTGCGGGGGGATGCGTGACCATTGCTGCAGCCGATGTATCCAAACAGCCCAATGCAGCAGAGGCTTTAGCTCCCCCTTCCTAGCCTGGGTTTTTTCTTTCTTTGTCTGAGTGGGTTTTTTTTTAAAGAGATATGGTCCTGACTAACCTCAGGTTTCAGGAGCACAGTACAAGCTCCAGGCACGGGGCAGTCAAATAGATGTGGAAGGATGACAAGGCAGAAGGCCAAAATAACACAATTTGAAGAGACGTTTAAGGCATAGCATGTATTTGAACTGTTTCCTGTAGCAGATCAAATTTTTTTATTGGTCCTGTTTAATTCAATTTTTTCTTGACATTTTGCTGCTTTATTTCTTCACTTTTTGCATTTTCTTCAGCTTATACAATAGAAATAATAAGTTTTACGCTTATTTATTTCCCTCTTCAACTCTCCTTCTGCATCAAAGAATGTTTACATTTTAAACATGCACAAATTGAAGAAGCCTTCTGTTAAAACTTCTGTCTATATAGCAGTTTTAGCAAATCTTTACTGTTCTGCCTCTGTTTTGCCAACATAGTATGCTCACACTCTTCTTTAGTATTTCCTTAAATTATTTTTTTTCGTGCTGATTGTATCAAGAGTCTGTGGACTACCAGTAGCATCCCAAGCTTGGTTTCACCTTTCCAAGCTGGCACAGGTAGACATTAGCACTTCCACATTTTCAAAATTTTCTCCTTATTAACTTCACGTTCATATTCCTACCCATGTAATCAACTGCATAAAGCAGACCTCAGCATTTAAGGTGTTTCTAAGATTTTTCATTATCTCCCCCCATAATCACTCATGCTAACATGTCAGGTTGTCCTCCAGGAAAATCAAGAAACCTTTCCTTTGAGACCCCTTCTAATCTTGCCAGTTGTGTTTCTTTTAATTCCACAGAGCAGTGTAGAATGCTGCCCCTTCCCTTGATCCAGTAGCCTACTGCCAGAAACACATCATTCCAACCTGTCAGTCTTCATTTAAAATGTTGGACTAACTCAGAACTTCAGAAGAGCTTCAGGACTGGCTCAAAGGATGAGGTTAGGGACTTCTAGGGAGTCTGGAGCTCTCTTTTCCCTCTGCAGTCCTGAACTGCACAGGTAAGGCACTAGAAATCACTTCTCTATAGGGTAATGACAGCAGAGGCAGAGAAAACAAAGTGCTATTGCAGCTTTGTACAGACAGAGGACTCCTCCTTAGACAGCTCCTGGACTTTACTACAACTCTGCTGGTTACTGCAACTCTCTTTTGGTTAGAAAAACCTGTTTTCCTGCCAAGGAGCTGACGCTGACTTCTCTCACGTTGAAGGTTAAAGTAACAATGCAAACACTACAAGGCTACTGCTTCATTGTATAAAAGAAAATAATTATTCTTCCAAGGAAAATAAGCCTGTTTCATATTAAAAGTACATCTGTTGGTAAGTGAAATTATTTTTTATCATAAGCAATTTACCAGAGGATGACAACACCCTTGTATTTGGAGTCCTGATCATGTACGGTCAAGAGGAACTGAGCATAAGTAAGCAACAATATTGTCCCTGCAATATTGCTTTTCATTGCATAGAAATCAAGGAAAGCACATTTTTCTGGTCATCACATCTCAGCTTTTACTTAGAAAGAGTAAGAAATCCTCTTTGAGTTCAAGTAAACAAAAGCACATTATGACCAGGCAGAGCAGACTGTTTAACCAGGAAAACATGCAGTGCCAGTCTCCAAAACTTTGCCCGGCTGGACAAACTCCTGCAGCACAGTGATCTGCCACAGCTGTTGTATTGCTTCTGACTTTCACTGCTGAAAGGATTGGCCCCAGTGCAGTGGCACACTGAGAACGACCTTCCTGAGCAGGGCATGTGTGTCTGCCACAACTGCCTGTGGCCATGCTGGCCACATAGGCCAGTAGCAGGGTATCAGCCCTGTTTATCAATGTCACATTCTGTAAGTAGAAAAAAATCCATATGGGGGGTGGAAATAAAGCCACAGATAACACAGGAAGCATCGCAAGGATAGGAGACAATGGGGGACTGGACATCGAAATAAAAATGCTTTAAAAGCACTCTCTCACAAAGTGTTCAAATCCTTTTTAAGCAGCAGGCATAAAGAGCCCTCCTTTGAAATTCCATTCCTAGAGTGAAAATAGAATGTGAATGACTAGCATTGTTAGCAATCTTCTTGTAGAAGAATGTCAGCTGAGGGCAGCCCTGTGTCTGAAAACTGAGACTGAAAAAGCAGCTGGGCTTCCCATATGGGAAGCAGGTGAAGGGCAGATTTCCCCTCCAGGGACATTTTAAAACAGAGGCAAAAATAAGTATTTGATTGATGCATTCAGCATCCCAGCTGTGAAAATCAAGTAAAATTAAGAGGCTCATTGCTGTTGCTGCTGAGTTTGGTATGAGTTTTATTAGCGCTGACGTGGGTGAAATGCAGCCAGCTACTCAAATTGGTGGCCTGTGAAGCTGATACCTTGTAAAGTTCACCTGCCTCCTCTTTCAGTCAGAAACATTTTTCTTATTTCTCTTCCTCCTTAATTTCACTTCCCTCCTCTTCAAATGGGACACCTCGTCTCACACAGCACCCTCAGCATTAGCAGCCTCTCTGTGTTGTCCGTGAAGGGAGAGGCACAAAGTCACATCCCCCAGTGCCTCCTGGGCATTCACTGTGGCAGTGGCAGAACGGGCAGAGCTGGGTTCCCACTGGGTAGCAGTGGGCTGGAGGCAGCCAGAAACACCAGAAACATTCACCCTGCCATGTACAGGGCCATTGTCACATGTCAGTACAAGTAAATGGTTTCATCATCCAGATGCAGCCCACAGCCAACCCCATAATGAGGGGAGCTGAAATCTTCCTCAAGTGGCAGTGTATTGCATCTAGGTATCAGAGCCAGTTCAGAAGGTACAAGAGAGCTCTGGCTGCTTTAACAGTGGAAAACCTCATAAGAGCTGAGCCAACCACTCTGAGAAATATGAAACAAAATTCAAAATACAAATCAAAATTAATTTTTATAGTGAGCTCTATTTCCTCCACAGTTTTATTAGATTTTTCCCAGACATTGCAAGACCACACTCCTCAGCTGTAAGAGGAGGACTGGCAATTTTTTGTTTAATTCTTCTCCCCAGCCCCCAGCATAGGCAACCTTCAAATAAAGGGAATAAAAATGAAACCTAGCTATGAAACCTTCTTACAAAACCCATGTGTAAGAGACCTGCACTGTGTAACAGCAAAGATTAAGTGGGGTCTTTGAAGCTGGTGAATGTATAACATAACTAATCAGTGACATTTGATGGTCAGAAGAATTGTTGGCAACCTGAAAAAAAAATTTTAAGTATCAACAATAGTGACAGGTTTTAATCCTCTGAGGTTAAATATATAGAATTGCATTAGCTGGACCTTGTAGTAAGATCACTGTAATATTTGGAACAGCAAACTCTTCAGCACAACCTGCTTCAGCTGTCTCAAGTGACCCATATGTGCTTTAAATCTGCTGCAAGGAAAAAGTTTTTTAAAAAGATGGAATATGAGAAAGAGGTGACCTAACTGAAAATTCTCCAGTGCTGTAAGTGACAAAACACTAGATTTTCTTCTGGTTTAGGTTGAAATTGTGATTTCTGCATTTTGTAATTGATCATATCTGCAGTAGACCTCTTGTTAACCTAGATAAAAAGATAAAAATGTTATAAATTAACATTTCTAGGCTGTGATCCAGGATGATTAAAATACCATCTTGCCCAGGCTATTAGTGCCATAACAGTTTTAATGCCAGCAAGGCCAGGCAATTAGTGTTTGTGTGATTAAAATACCAGCCTGGTCCTCAAGAGCCAGAGTGATTAGTATATTGCCAGTCCTAGCTATTAGTGTTAGCACCACCAATGATGTGGAATTTTATAGTCCTTTGAGAAGCAATTTAGGCTCATATTAGCTTGACATGATTCTTTTTCTTTACCTATACTTTAACTCATTGAAATATATATATGCATATTTCAAATATATATGTAATCATAAAAAAAAGTATTTTTGCTTTTTTTTTGTACCACCATGATAATTGGAGATTTAACATATTGTCTGTGTAGGGGTAGTCATGAAAAGACTGGATTATGATGTAGGAATTCCAAGCAGGGAAATTAAAACAATGATGAAATTTGTTCGCCCTCAGACTAAATCTTAAATGCCAGCTCAGTCAGTCCATGGCATGCAGCCAGGGCCATGCAGCCTGACTGACCCCATTTGCCCAGGGCAGTGGATGCATTAACCACTGCAGTGCAGTGCAGCTCCCTCTGCATCCCAAGGTGGGTGCAGAACATGTGGGTGGGTCCATGGGGAGAGCTGGCACCAAGTGTTCAAATTCAGGAGATGGGCTTTTTCTATGATAAATACTGGCAAGACCAATGAGGGGCAAAATTCAACATTAAGGGCCAAAATGTCATGGCAGAGACCTTGGCTAAAGCTGTCCAGGAAAAGAGGGGCCATGAAGAACCACCTTTGTAGAAGCAGATACCTACTGAAGGCTGAAGCTGTGTCACAGCAGATTGTTGGGCTGTGGTGCTAAGGCCACCAGTGTTCAACTCAGAATTGCACCTACACTGCATCTTAGGATCTGTCTAGTGTTTGTATATATGCACACTATGTACTCTCTATATAATTATATATGCATATTGACCATTTACTGTAACTTTGAATTTTCTACTATTTAATCAACTCTCCAGATATCCATGCAGTCTTATTCTGTGACCGCTGTGAATTCCTAAAAAAACCTTCATCGGTGGACTCAAATGCCTTTGGAACTCTAGGTAGACAGGATTTCCTGTAACCCCTTATGCTGTTCCTCTCAGCATAAGTAGGTAGAGACGTATGATTTGCCCTCACGAAATTTATGTTGACTTTCTCACAGTCATAGTTATCCATGTGTCCTCGAATTTTTTTCTTTATTATAAATCTTGTGGAAATATCCTGTAGAGATAATGAGCATGCCACTCTGTAGTTCCTCAGATCCCTGTTGGAATCCTTTTTGAAAAATGGTCCCATCAGTTGCTTTCTAGCAACTGTGAGAAGCAAAGCGTTTTGAAAGAAAAGCTGCAAACGTGGACAGCCATTAAGGTATTTCCTTTAAGAGGCGTTAAATTAATTGATTTTTGAAAATGTCTAGGTCCTGTTATTATTCATTTTCTCTACTGTTCTATGTATATTTCACTCTAAAGGAGCAACTCTGTGTAGTTTCTGTCTGGAAGGATGCCAGCATGGAGATTTTCCTGTGCTTTATTGTGGTGAATAAAGATACAAATAACTGAATCAACTTTTCCTGTGATGAGCTTATTTGTTTTGCTTACCATAGAAGAGTTTGAAAAACTAAGTAGAATTAGTTTTATTAGTAGAATTTATTAGTAGAATTCCACTTTTGCAGGCTGTTCATCAGCAATCATCTCAGAGCTGTGTCACTTCCAGTCTCGGTTTACTTATTAATTCACCTCTCCCACATGAGAATATGTTTCACGTAAGCACTGGTAGCTAATACTTTCTTCAACATGGTATCACAGAGTGTGTAAAGTAGGCATGAGCTAGCATGAACCACTGTGTTCAACAGTCAGGCAGAACTATGCTTAACATGTTATTTTCCACAATTAAAATACCAAAGAAATTTACTCAAGAGAGGAAAATGAAGACCCCATACATAACCATGTACAAACCCCCAATGGATGTGAGTAAAGCTTTAGAAAACATTTTAGGGGTCTCTCATCTTTCTCTCTTGTACTTGCTCACTAGACATCATGACAGGACAGAATAGCAGGCTGTGTGAAATGAGGGGTAGCATGAGTCAGATTGCAGTGTCAACACTCTGCACCCTGCCTCCATCCAGCAGTCAGAGAAAATATTATTGCAGTAAAATAATTGCAGAAAATTATTGCAGAAAATAATAGTAAAAATAATATACAAATACGGGTATGTTATATATTTTGTGTATATTCAATAGATATGTAAATACAGTTAAATTTTATGTATTTACTTATAAAGAAGTATATTTCCAAAAACTACAAACCAGTTTGGTAATCTTAATAATTATTATAAAAGTGTTGATAACTATTATATGCTGGCATTATGCAGCCATGAAGAAGGAAGGTGTGATCTACAGGGGACAGAAGAAGGTAAGTTACTAATGAGTGCAAGCTAACTACAAGATTCCATCTGATTCTGATTTAGTCATAGTTAAGTAGGATGCCAAGAAGTCATGGAGAGCAGGTTCAGAGAAGCCCTAGCAATACAGTTAGAGAAACAATATTTACCTTAAAGGAAAGAGATCAAACTTGCTTAATTTGTTTATCAAAAGGAGGTGAAAAAGAATATGACTGATCACCAGCAAGAGCCGTGGATAGCCAGGAAGCAGAATGTATTTTGAACCTACTGGACAGTATTAATTTCTTATTCACAAATTTTCTCCTCATTTTTTCATACATTTTTCCCTTTTCTGTGTGTCTCTTCCACACTTCACAATTTTTTAAGCAAAACTTATCCTTGAGTGTAAAGTTAAGAAGTATTTCCCTCCCAAACAACCTTCCTAAATCAGCTTTCACAAACTTCTTGGTAACCATCTTTGCCTTTTACCTTCCAAGGGCATGTAGGCAGGACAAGGGGCAGTAGCTTTAAATTGAAAGAGGGCAGGTTTAGATTAGATATTGGGAAGAAATTCTTTGCTGTGGCAGTGGTGAGACCCTAGAACAGGTTGCCCAGAGAAGTTTTGGATGCCCTGTCCTCAGAAGTGTTCTTCAAGAAGGGTTAGATAGGGGCTTGTGAGCAAACTGGTCTAGTGGAAGGTGTCCCTGCCCACAGCAGAGGTGTCAGAACTGAATGATCTTTAAGGTCCCTTCCAATCCAAACCATTCTGTGATTCTGTGAGAATTGTTCCAGTGAGTCATATCAAGCTCATGAGCCACAGGATCACCACTGGCTGTGCAGGGACATTTGGTCAGAGCTCCAAGTTACATTCCTGGCTCTCTCAGGCACAGTCCCTGATGGGCTTGGCACCTCTATGATGAGCCTAGAGAAAATAGATCCTCTGCACCACTCAGTGGTAGTGGCACCAAGTGTCTGCTGGCAAAAGAAACTGAGCTGCTTTAACAGCGCTGATACTCACAAGGCTTTTAGTTACCTGCAAGAAGAAGGGGGCAGCTTGCCCCTCTCTGAGCCACCTTGAGTCCATGAACTCAAGAAGCCCCCCCTACAACAGTGGCAGAATAGTTCAGATTTTTTTTTTCCTGGTCTCTTTGTCAAAACAAATTTTATTTGCTTATTTGTGCTTTCTGAGGGAATTGTTTGACAATGACAGCTGGCTAGCAGGTCCTTAAATGGTGCGTAAGCTCTTAGGGGGCAAAACTGGAGGCTACAGCAAATGAACCACATCACTGCATTGGTCGATTCAGAGTCTTCACAGTAGAGTTATGGCTTCTGAGAATCCAGGACACTAAAACAGAGCAAATACTGACTATTTAGCTGTCATTAGCATAATCTTGATCCCAAGCTATTAAAATCTGCTGGGAGGCAATGTATATTACCTTAGACTGGATGCCACTTAAATACTCAGATCAGAAAATGAGTGAGCAGATGCTGGTCTACAAAAAATCGTGTAGCCGTATCATTTGCCACCATGAATGGATCTACTTCTAATCAAATTTTGCAGATGACACCAATTTGGGGATAAATTAGTGAATACACTTGAGTACAGGCCATTCAGAAGGATGAAGACAGGATGGAAGAATGGTTCAGCCTTGTGAAATTCAAAGACAAATGCAAAGTCTTTTTCCTGGAAAGGAAGAGCCTCTGGCACCTGTGCAGGCTGATCCTTCCTGGCTAGTGACAGCTCTGTGGAGAAGCAAGTGAGCAGCAAGACGAGCATGAGCCAGCAGTGCCCTGGCACCAAAGAAAGCCAACAGATACTGTGCTGGGGCAGAGCCAGAGACGAAAGGAAGAGATTATTCCCTTGCACTCTGCACTTACTATATTACTGCCAGGCCCCAAATACAGGAGAAGCATTGACTATAACTAGATCAAGTTCAGCAGAGGCACCACTTTGGTGGGGGCTGGAGCACCGGCCCTATAAGGAAATGCTGGAGGAGTGGGATTGCTCAGACTGAGCCAAGATGGCTTCAGAAGACCTAACAGCTCCTGGAGCAAACAGGGAGGTCACTGAGGGGGAGCTGGGTTCTTCATAGCAGTGAAGGATAGAAAGATAGGAGCCAGCAGGTATACTTTGAAAGAATAAAGGTTTAAAACATTGTGCTGGTTTGGCCTGGAATAGAGTTAATTTTCTTCACAGTAGCTGGTAGGGGCTGTGTTTTGGACTCATGCTGGAAACAGTGTTGATACCACAGAGATGTTCTCCTTACTGCTGAGCAGGGTTTGCACAGGGTCAAGGCATTTTCTGCCTCTCACTCCACCCCACCATCAAGAAGGCTGAGGGTGCACAGGGAGTTGGGAAGGGGCACAGCTAGGATATCTGACTTCAACTGGCCAAAGGAATATTCCAGACCACATGGCATCATGCTCAGCAATAAAACTGTGAATGGAGGCTGGCACAGAGGCAGCTGCTAGGGGACTTGACCATGCGTTGGTTGGTGGGTGACGAGCAACTCTTTTCATTTTCATACATAACTTTTGGTGTGTGTGTGTGTGTGTTTTACTTTGCTCTCTCTTTGTTGTTTGGTGCTTGGGGGTTTTTTCCTTACAATTAAAAAGACAAAGCAACTTTTTAAATATTGAGCAGGTTTTATGTGAACACATTAGTTTCTTTCTCACTTTTACCCTTCAGGTTCTTTCCCCCATCCCACTGTGGGGGACTGAGCATGTAACTGTGTAGTGCTTTATTGCTGGCTGGGGTTAAATCACAACAACTGGATAGAAGCCCTGTCCCTGTGAGGACACCCAAGCAGAGGCATGGGTTGTCCAGAGAGATGATGCACTCTCCATCTTTGAGGGTTTTCAAGCCCTGATGGAATGAAGCCTTTTTCAGCCTGGTCTGACCTCAAAGCTGACTCTGCTGGGAGAGAAAGGTGAACCAGAGACCTCCTGTGGTCCTCCTTGTGGTCCTTACATTGCAGTCCTATGATTCCATGATCTTTCAAATCCATCCTCTTGAAAATATGTCCCTCCTGTCCATTAAAATTCTGGGCAGACATCACAGCAAGAGCTCCACTTCTATCCTGGAAGTGTGTGCTGAGTCACTTTTTGCTGTAACTTACCTTGTACTTGCCCGAGGTCCAATCTCAGCAGTGCAGCTGCACTTCAGCAAGTTGGCTGAAACAGATTTCTTTGGACAATGAGTGGGAGAAGCTTATTCATCCCTCCTTACAGTAGTTCTTGGTTAAAAAAAATCCTGAATGAATAAAGAAATAAACAAAACACTGCACCTTTACCTTACTTTCATATATGCAAACAGGTAAAAAATGATTGATGAAAGCCCCTTTATCTCTCTGTTAAGAAGCTCAAATGGGAATTTGGGCTATCTGCCTTGAAGACACTCACGTAGGTACATTTCCATTAGATACTCCAGAAGGTAATATAAAAACCCACTTGTGAGCAGTATGTGAGTTTACATTTGTGTCTGATTCTATTCTCAGTTTGTTTCATGCATAGTTCGGGTCATGGCTAAAGAGATTTTTCCCAGACCAAATGCATTATTCATAATTTTTTAATGGAACTAGAATCTTCAAATTTATTCAAACTCATAGTTTAGGTATTTTTGATTGAAAAAAAATCCAAAATGCATTAAAAAACCCAAGAAATACGGAATTATATAAGCATAGACTGACATTTCTTTAACTCCACAAAAGTAATGCTATGGGAATAGATAAAAAATTGAAACATTACTGCCAGAGGGAGGATGAAAGTATGTCCCTCAAACTGGGATGAAAAACTCTTGTGCTGGGACTGTGTGTCACTGAAAAGACTGTAAATTATATCTGTACAATGAATATAGGCACTAATTACTCAAAAAGCCGTAGATTTTCATGCTGTATGTTTTTAAAATATAGGCATGTGCTCATGTTTGCACCAGCACTGGCATTGAGTAGTAGTCATAGAATCACAGACATAGAATCATAGTCATAAAAAGCCAATCATACCCTGGGCTGCATCAGAAGTGTGACCAGCAGATCAAGGGAGATGATTCTGCCCCTCTACTCCTCTCCCATAAGATCCCACCTCAAGTGTTGTGTCTGGGTCTATGGCTCCCAGTATGAGAAGGACATGGATCAGTTGAAGCAAGTGCAGAGGAGGGCCATGAAGATGATTAAAGGGCTGGAGCCCCTCTCCTGTGAGGAGAGGCTGAGGGAGTTGGGGTTGTTCGGTGTAGAGAAGAGAAACCTCTGGGTAGACCATCAAGCAGCCTTCAAGCACCTAAAGGGAGCCCACAGGAAAGTCAGGGAGGGACTGCTTATCAGGAAATGTAGTGATAGAACAGGAGTGAATCATTTTCAACTGAAAAAGAGTTGATCTAGGTTAGAATTAGGGGGAAATTCTTCCACTGTTGAGGCAGTGGAACAGGTTTCACAGAGAAGTTGTTTCCCATCCCTGGAAATGTTCAAGGCTAGGTTGGATGAGGCTTTGACCAGCCTCATGTCTTTCCTCATGACAGAGGGTTTGGAATGAGATGAACATTAAAGTACCTTCCAACCCAAACCATTCTATGGGTCTGTGATAATCATAGAATCGTGAAATTGTTAGATTGGAAAAGATCATTATGTCCAAACTTAACCAAGCACTGCCAAGTTTAACAAAAAAGATGTTCCTAAATGTCACATCCACAAATTTTTTTAACACTTCTAGGGAAGGTGACTTCGCCACATCCCTAGCCAGCCTCTTCCAACACACAACCACCCTTTCAGTGATGAATTTTTTCCTAATATCCAAAATAAACCTTCCCTGATGCAACTTGGGGCCATTTCCTCTCATCCTGTCATTTTTTACTTCGGAGAAGTGATCAACCTCCACCTGGCTGCAACCTCCTTTCAGGCAGTTGTAGAGGGACAAGGTTACCCTCTGAGCCTTCTTTTCTCCAGGCTAAGGAACCCAGCTCCATCAGCTGCTCCCCATGGGAACTATGCTCCAGACGCTGCACAC
The DNA here is from genome assembly GCF_963662255.1 of Cinclus cinclus. Classification (NCBI taxonomy): domain Eukaryota; kingdom Metazoa; phylum Chordata; class Aves; order Passeriformes; family Cinclidae; genus Cinclus; species Cinclus cinclus. The sequence continues at coordinate 47,663,889 of NC_085047.1, forward strand.
TCCAACACCTCAACGTCTTGCGGTCACGGTGTCGTTTAATTTCCTCTTGTTCATTTGCACTTGCATTCCCTTTTTCACTTCCAGTTGGCTTCCCTGGCCATGGCAGCTTCGCTGTGTGTGTCCGGGAGCGGAGGAACCGAGGGCTGCTCCTGCTTTGTCACCACGAGAGGTCCCCCCAGCCCCGCCAGCCGGGGCTGCGGCTGGAGCATCGCTCACAGCAGCATCTTTAGGAACACACAAACTTGGGCGCCTAAAGTGAAGCTCCTGGATACTAAATTTATTTATGGGGTTCTCCCTGTCAACCCCCCCCCCCCCCCAATAGATGTATCTGTATGGGGAATGGTGGCAAAAGGGGAAATAAGGTATTTAAAATAATGGTATTTGAAAATCCCTGCCCTTGTAGTCTCATCTTTGTGCTTATACGTGTGCCTGTGTTTGAGAGACTGCAGTTACATGTGGTGCTCTTTTAATACGGTAAGTTGGAAAAAGAACAAAACAAAAGTAGAACTAGGAGGGGGAAAAAGATATTGACTAAATATTCTGAATAATTTAGAGAAATATTCTCTCTGGTAAGCCCTCAAATAAAACCAATTATTTTCTCTTCTCTCCAAAGCGGTTTTGAAAATTATGATGGGTGTGCAAACATTTTGCTGCCAAGCCTGGGCCCCTAGAAAATGGATGTGCATTAAACTTTTTCACACAGCACTTGTCATTGAATCATATTAGGAGCTGCATTTTGGAAGGCATTGAGATGACTTCAGGCAGGGGTGTGTTCCTGCTGAATTATGAATGTGAATAAAGGTCCATGGTAGTGTAAGTGACACATACCTCTGCAATATTCATCAACATGAAAGGCAGGTGCAGGCAGCAGCAAATTAACCATCCTGTTAGGTTTGGTCAATGCTGCATCTCAATGGTTGTCACTCATTTTTAAAAAATTAATTTAATGTCTTGTGAGAGACCAACACATTGCAAATTAATTGCTATTGCAAAAGGTAATGGGTGAGGAACAGATTGACCTAGTTGTACAATTAGAAAGAACAACGGGCTAAATTTGGTGAGATTGTGCCCTAGCCTTAATCCAACAAGGCATGCATTTAGTTTTAAGTTTGTAAGCAATTCACTGACATCAGTATGATTATTCTCATGTTTGAAACTATGCACCTGTAAAAATGCCATACAGGATTGGACCTCTCCCTTCAATATCCTCAGAGTGTTCACACAATAGCGCTCTTTGTAATGTCTGAAAATCTGGTTCCTCAGCTTCCTTTGCCTGCAGTGATACTGCCTCATATGAGAAACAGGTCATTTTGGGCCCAGTCCTGCCATGAACTCCCCTTAGGCACATTGCAAAGTCATGAAGAGTTTCTATAGCCCAAACCTCTTAAAACCTCATCACACTAACTGCAGTGATGAATCCAGGTGCCTGTTGCATTCTTGCTCCATCAAACTGAGTTTGGAAATATGGCAGAACTACTACAGGTAATTCAAGATCATTGCTGCATCAGGGGGAAGCTTTAGCTTGCGTAAAAATGAGACAGTGCCTTGTCTTGACAAAATGCCCCGTTCACTTGCAGCCTCAAAATTCCGTAAGTGACTTATGATTAGGACACTTTAAGAATACAGTCTAGTAGACTTAAATGTTTGTTTACCTAAGCTCCCTAAAACTCTTGCTTAATTCCCAGATAAAAAATGTTCAGTAAGTATACAGCACTGTTACCAAGTGAAACTGGGGGACGAGGCTGTGCCGGGATGTGCAGGGCCTTGGCAACAAACCTCCGAGAGGTACTGCAACACTCAAAGCACAGCGTGTGTGTTTTCATGCACTAGCCATAGACACTTCAGCTTTAACACTGGATGACCCAGGGGGAAATGAAGTAACCTTGTAAGTGGCTGATTAGAAGGGGGAAATGTTGTCCTGCCATTAAAGAGTGACTGAAGAGAGAAGTGAATTTCCAATCCCAAGATATGAGCTGAAAGGATTTGAATTCCTTTCTGATGCTAAGTATATCAGGCTTTTGGATGGTGGCCATCACTGCAAAGCTCCTGTGTGGTGAGCCAGGAGTCAAGTTCACCACGGAACTGTCACCACGGAGGAGTGGGTGAGGAGTGCCCTTCCCAAAAGACACTGGCACAGTGGTTGCATGGACTTGTGATAGAGCTCAGTCACTCAGTAACTTAGAAAGTGCCTTACAGTAATGCCTTCAGCCACAGCACCAGCTTTTTGTTCGGATATCAAAGAGACAGGAAAAATATTTGAGTTCGTGTGTATTCCTACTGGTATTACATTCCTCTCAGAGAAAATAGAACCTGACCCTTAAGAGAGGCTGTTGCAGAGATTAGAGGAGAATTTTCAGAAGCACTTGCCTTGAGTCTTCCAGCTTTGTACTCAATCAATTTAAAGTTGTGAAATTCGTGTTCAGTAAATATTTCTAACATGAATGGAAAGTGCAAGAGATGGCCTATATACAAACAGAGTTTGGAATTTTGAAGCCAAATGTCCTCTAAAAATCTTAGCAATTGTGTAGAAAGAGCTTGAACAAACCCATATGTTTGCATCAGCTTTGAAGAAAACATATGAAAACCTTCTTAGGGCACACATTTCTGTGTGTTATTAAACTATTTATAATCACACATATTTGTATAGAAGGGCTTTTTCACTTCTTTCGTATTTCAGTGTCTTACTTTACAATGGTTAGTAACAGAATTACTGTAGAAATGGGGAAACTGTAACATATAAATTGTATATATCAGCAAAAATTCATCCATGGAAGCACATGAAATATGCAAATAGATATAGATATAGAGGGCATGAGTAAAGTCTCAGTAGAAGTGTGTGTGTGTGCACAGTTATGACCACTGCAGTCACTCTTTTTTTCTTCTTCTTTTTTTTTCTTCTCTTCCACAGCATAGAAACAGTGGTTCCAAGATATGGTTGCTGCCATGGGGTGCAGAAGGTGCCATCCATCCTTTGTCTTCACCTTCTGCACAACTTTGACTTTACATTAGGGAGTAACCCTCCTGCTGCTTTATGAGCTGAAGCCTAGGGCTGACTTCTCCAAAACAGACGTTTCTAGAAATGCCCCATTATTTGCAAAAACCCCCAAGTCCCTGAATATATTTCTTCATGCCATTGATATCAATTCAAATCTCATTGCTGCAGTACAAATTACAGCTGAATTTGGCCTTTGCTTGCTTTGAAGCAATAAGGGGAAACATGTGTGTAATCATTAACATCTGTGAATTTGCACATTTTGAGGTTGGTTTATAACTTAAATGAATGTGCTCTCTGAAGATCTTATTAGTTGAGCAGGCATAAATCCTATGGCTATATTGAAGTCTGAGGTGCAAATAAGAGTAAAGCGTTGTCTTCAAATGTTCAGAAGACTTTTCATAAAATATTCTACACTGGGCAGTAGCTTTATCATAAAAACTTCCAGAAAAAAATTCAGACCATTGTGCTGAGAGTAGGACAGATCAGAAATAAATACAGAAAGACAGTATTTTTAGGAAAAGATAATAAAGACCATATTTGGATAATATAGACCATAATACCTCTATTCATATTCTGCATCTTGCTTATGTCCTTAAATGGTCCCTGCTACTGTAGCACTAGAGAGCCCCTGAGGCAGGATTCAGAGTTTAAAGTACCCTTTCTTTTTTTTTTTTCTTTAATAAATTCAAAAAGTTTTAACACATCTGGGAGTTCACCAATAACCCAGCTGTGATGTAGCAGACATTTTATTTTTAATCATCACACATTTGAAAATGCTGATCAATCTGCTCTGTGCCTCTGCTCATTGAAAAGTGTGGCTGCACTTCAGTGGCTGCACTGAAGTGTTGTTCCCACAATTCAGCAAATGGCTCAACACAATAGTGGAAATATTCCAGCCATCACCCTATTTAAAACTGCATCCACACACTGAGAACCATTTAAACATTTGAATTCTGTGAAATGTTTGGACCCATAGAGGACAAATTTGTGCCTAAGAGCTGGAGTTACCCCTTTAGAGGGGTTTATTTTTATTTCTTGTGTCTCTGCCTGAAGCACAACTAGTTGCCAAGGTGCTCCATCATCTGCATCCAGCTCCCGGACTGGCCAGGCATCTCTTGGAGCTCACTGTAGCTTTAGCCTGGCTAGGATATCCCCAGATGTCCTTTCTATGAAAACCAGGTATCTGAAGTGAGATGGCTGGCATGCACATGGGTTTACTTCAAAATGTGGTCCAGACATGGCCTTTGTGCACATTCTGAGTCAGAAACTCAGATATTTCCTGGGTTATGGTGTCTAGACATAGGCTTAATGCTTCTGGGACAGTAATTTACATTTTCCTACACATAGGTTTCTCATCTGCACAGTGGAGGTAAAATGGTGCTGTCCATTATTTCTTGTTGTTGGGGGTAGGAACAGTGTTCTGAGTTCCTTGTTGAGAGTTAAGACATGCACACTCCAATTTCTGTTCAGATCTTTAGCCAGTATTATAATTAACACCTGCCCAATAATTTGTTGCAAAGTGTTATAGCATCTATACAGAGCATAACATGCTTCATACTATGAGAAATCAGAAGGGCAGATTAAACAGAAGTTTGATCTCTCAAGGATATGTATGTAATGTGTGCTTCTGTGCTGCAACCTGACTGTGGTGATGACTGTGGTGATGCCACATACCACATAAATGCAGAATGCTTATTAAAAAAATATGTCACACCACCTGTTCTCATCCAGCTTTTCTTTTTTTAACTAAAGCAACTGCAAGTGAAACACAGACCTTCAAGCCAAAGAAACACTTCAGCCAGCATCCAATTTCAAAGGGTTCATATTAAAATGGTATGAAGAGAAATCCAACAGGAATAACTCTGGAAATTCAAAAGCACAAAAACTGGCAGTTTCAAATTCCATTCTGGAAGATGACCTATTTTTAGAGACAAATGAAAAGTTCTGCTTCACTTTAAAACTGTTCTATTTCTGGAGGTCCAGCCAGCTGCCTTCTCAATAAAAATGAGTGATAATAATGACTACAACACGTGAACATCGGCCTTCTCACAAGGGCTTGCGATGTTAAAAACCACCATTGCTGACAGTCGCTGCAGCAATTGCACCCATGGCCACACTCGCCATAAGTGAAGGTAACTTATACTTTTGGCAGCAAATTTTGTCAGGAATTATTCTAGGTAAATAAATGCAATGCAAACTGTCAGGAAAAGTGTGCTTCTGGACACCTGTTTTTCATTTATAATATTGGATTTAGTTCATCGCATCCTGAAGGCAGGAAAGCATCATCTGAATCCATCTGTGAGAAACTGAATAAATGATAACTTATGCAAGAATGCAGAAATTCCCTTTCAACTAGAGGTAAACAAAACGGGTCACTGGTAATTAAATTATTGATTAACTTGGCCTGTCACCCATTCCACAATGCTAACTGATGTTTATGCATTTAGACAACACATCTCAGCACACTTTTGATCACGGGAGCCCTTGACCATTTGAATGGGTGGTTACCGCACTGTTGATATAAGAATATTATTTTTAAAGCTCAGTACTTTCTGGGCCAGAAGGAAAAAGAACAAAAAATGGTGAGTTTTAGTTGTGTAAACAGGGTGATTCTGTGGCTCTCTGAAGTCTTTTCTACCAGGAAATTTTCTTACCAAACTCCTTTGGCTCCACATTCAGAAGGGATTTATTACAGCTGCATCAATGATACACACAAAAAACAAGATGCAAGTGTGGGGGCAAGTGTGGGGGCTACACGCACGTGTGCATCACACACTCATTTACACACACAAAGCCGTGTGACAATTTTTCATCCTTCTCTATATGAACATGTCATAGCTGTTGCCTTCAGCTAATGTGCAGCATCCATATTATGCTAATGTCCCTAATTCATGGCTGATGAATGTGCCTTCAACCAGTGAGTTTGGCAAAATAAGTAAATACACATATAAATGCTCCCAAATTAGTATCAATTTTGCCCAGAAGTTAATAAATTACACTCTTACAACAGTGCAGAAGTAGAGTATCACAATTGCTACATCACTCAAATTATTTTTTCAACAAAGGGATACAACTCTCAAGTAAAAAGTTATTGTTGTGAAAGATGGCATAACTGTCTCAAAATAAAATTAAGGTAAATCCATACTTACGCAGATAAATATGCATTTCCTTAAACAGTTACACTTGTGAAGAAGACATTAATTCAGTTTGTGGACAGAAATATTCTCAAATAAATAAAAATTATTTAATCCAAAATTAACTCTATCTCAGCCAAAAACAGGACAGCCTCTGTTTCAGTGTGTTTGCACCTAAATTAGTCCTTTTTTTCCTCATTAGTTCCTGTGTTGTTAGTTGCCAGTACAGCAACTCATTTTCATTGCAGAAATCTGAACTGTGAAACAAGAGCAATATAATAGTTAATCAAATACTATACAAATAGAAGCATTTGTATCATGGCCTTAAGGGCATTGGCTGATTTTAAATTCAAGATTTATCTTGCATATCATATCATCTAGTGTAAAATTTGAATATAAGTATGAGTGAAGATATTTAGGTAAGCTATACCAAAGAAACTTCGGCAGCATCTCCAGTGTCTTGATTTTGCAAAACAGCTGCATATAAGACTACTTCTTTCTTTCTTTCTTTATTCATTATATCCTAACGTTACCTAGGCTTACCCATTTTGGGGTGGTTGTTCCAAATCCTTTTTTGGGAACATATCAAAGTGAGAAGCCAAATACAGTTTCTGACAAGAATAATTCAGCAAGACTGTTCTCAGAGAGAGACCCTTAGATGGGTTCATTATTTCATCCTAAGCAAAATTTGCAGCTGCTAGGTGCTGACTGAAGATCTTCCAAATGTTTCCTTTTTGTTGTGGATTTTTAGGTATCATTAGTTTTGTATATGTCTGCCCAACATGTCTTGACAGCTACTTGATTTCTTATTATCTGATAAGAAAATGTAGAATAATTTACTGTTATTAATTATAAACTCTCTTAAGTGCTACTTTGCAAATGCAGAAGAAGCAAAGTGTACTCATATAAAATGAGCAATATATGAGTATGCCCTGACACGTTTTGCCTTTATTCCCAGCAAAACCTCTTTCCCTTATGACTTCACTCCAGCTGGTTCTGGGGAAAGAAAGATAAAAGGGTACTGGGCTCTGTTGCACATGCTCTGCTCAGCACCTCTCTGAGCTTCCTCAAACCATGCAGGCAACCCAGCTGTGGAGATGCTGAAGGCACTCTCTGCCTCTTGGTGTCATGCTTTTCAGCACTCATAGGGCTGGGAGCATCCTGGTCTAGAAATACAGCTGAAACAATAAAAGGGGTGGAATAAAACTTAAAAGAAGCTATGTAAAAAATCAAAAGAAAGCCAAGTTTGCCACTCTTTCTACAGCTGCACAGAGGCTTGTGGGCATGTCTCTGTACTTTGCTACCAATGGTTGCACATCTGCCAAACCCATCTCCCCAGCCTGGCAGACCTTCAAGGTATCTGTATTAACAGAGTCCTGAGTTTAAGGGAAATAAGATTTTCTGGGAAATATTAAGTATCTCATACTACACTAGCATGTTTGCATGGCTGTCAGTCCTGAACTGGCCCTTGTCTGACAGGTTCAAAATGCAAGTGCCCACGCCTGCCCATACAGACACTGCACAGGGGTCTGTATTTTTCTGCTCTCCACATATATAATTTTCTGCTCTCCATATGTATATATATATGCAGATACATCCCTTTCGAGTCCCTCAGAAGTATTTTTTCCAATGAATTTAACATCACTAGCTCTAAGATAAAGCCTTCGCTTTTTTCTTTTTCATTAAACTAAGTTCTCTCATGATGAATATGGATGTAAGCCTGCAAACTATTATTTCTTTCTCTAGTCTTCATGGATGAAATTCATCTCTGGCACAGATGGCTGTATATATCATCTTTTCCTAGATGAAAAGATTGCAGAGAAAGGAACTGCAAGATTTTCTATCCAAAGCAGCTCAAACTCTTAGGAGAAAGGTCTCAGCTCCACTGCTTAGCTGGCTGCATAGGGCTACAACCTCCAGCAGTGACTCTGGGGATGTGTTGCTGTGAAGTCAGGGATCCCCACAGCTATGCACTTTGCCTGGCAGTAAGACATGAAGGTCTAAGTCTGCAAATGCTAAACCACAGGCTGCTCTCTCCTAAACTCTCTGTGCTGTACTTCTATTACTGTTTTAGGAATATTTGTAATCTATCTGCTCTCGGCACATTTTTCCTCAGACTTCAGTAACAATGCTCACAGCAGCCTAAGAGCCTACAAAACAAAAAAATCCCCAGTTATCAGGAGCTTTTATAATATAATATTTCAATCTCTTCATGGATTAAGCTAACTAAATGGAAGTAAAAAGTGTTTTTTCTGCAATGCCTGTTCAGCTGTGAGGTTCCTGCAATTTAGCATGAAGGAGCTTTATCAAATCCCCTGTTAATACACTACAGTACTGAGTCCCAAGCTAAGACTGATGGAATGAAATAGCTTTTGATTACAGAGCAGACTTTCAAATGAAACCATAAATGCCTAATTCTTTGCCTTGAGATTATATCTGAACAGTTTTTACAGATCTCAATCCCTCTGAACTTTAAAACTTTACAATAGCATAGTTGATTTTAATCTTTCCTAAGCACTTATCTGATATATGAAACTAGATACTTTATATTGTGGTTCAGCCTTCAGGCTTTAAAATTTGTAGATATAGTTACTGTGAAAAATAAAATGTAAAATCAAAAATTCTATCTCTAATGACAGTGTTAGATTTCTCAGTTTATGGTTTTAATACTGTGATTAATATACAGCCCCTGTGCTTGATGTAAAAGGAGCCCACAGTTGTGAGATCTTCTGTCCGGTGTAGCACAAACCAGTATTAATAATTGACTTCATTGAACCATATTGCCAAGGACACTAACTCAGCTATGCAGGAGTGTTTAGAATACGAGATTTACAAGATAATATTTAGGATCTTCAGCATTTCTGCCGTGACTTATGTCATTTTAATGCCCAGTGATGTCGAACTCCACAGATGAGTTAAATGCTTGGAGCACTGCTGTGGAGTAAGGCCACATGAACATCTAGGTGATGGGGTAAAAGTCAAACTCATAACCAAAATTAGATACTGAAGTGTCCACACTACCTGGTGAGTCTGAAGTATTTACAAATGGGATATTTACAGGAGAGTACATGGATTGGGTTGACAAACACATGAACCAGTAGAAAATGGGGAGAGAAGGGTAGGTCCCAGTGTCTTCCTGTGGGCCTGAGGATGCAGCACCCTGTTGCCAGATCTGGCTTGCAGCCAGCTTCAACCAAAATCGTGTATGGACATCTTTTGATTAAAAAAATAATTGTTTGGATTGCATAAGAATTTTGGATTAGATTATCCCATCTTTCAAGCAGACAGATTACAAAATGGATTGGCTGCATTCAGCCAGACTCACTGTTTCATCTACCATCAGTGAAGCAGAGCAGGACACTTTGGGAAGCTACTTGCAACTTTTGGATTGTATACCTAAATTTATCCTGCTTAGACTTGCCCTCACCAGAGAACAACCATGGGTCATGAGATCCTCTACAATGTCAGGGCTGGCTATGATGAGGGCAGAAGTGGGGAAGCTGGAAAGCAAGAGGCTTAGCCCTTTCATCAGTCTTTATGCAGTGGAGGAATATTAAAGAGCTTTCACCAAATACAGCTGCTCCACTCATCCAGAAATTGTGAAGGCAGTTGGAGCAGTCAGGTGAATCCCTCCAGGGCTCACTTGGCCAATGCTGGCATAAGTAGATGTAATTTTGATCTCACAGGTCAGCAGAGGTGAAGTGGTGAATGGATGTCTCTCCTGCTTTTAGGGCAGGAAAATCATAAATTATAGACTTAATGTAATGTCTACAAAAAGCTAGCTCAAGTATCTTCACGAAGTGGGGCCGGTCTGCCCCGACCCAGGATGGTGTTAGTGAAATGGCTAAATAAATAATAAAGGGATGGGAATAACTAAAGGGCTAGAAACTGAAAGCTTTAATATAAGGAGAAATAAAAGGGGGCACACAAGGGTGCAACATAAAACATAACCTGAAATGCCTGCTCACAGCTACCTCTAAGAAATAAAGTCCTTGCTCCCTAGAAGTCTGATGTTCACAGTTCTATGTATCTCCTTTAGAAGACACCGAAATGGGGTTGAGCGCACACTTACATAGACTATGAGGGAATGTTCTAGAAAGTTTCCAGCCAATCACTGACTGTTGTATAGTTTCTATTTACACGGTCTTTTTACTCCCGGTCGTTCCCACAATCCTTTTCTTCTCCTTTACTTCTCGCCATAGCTTGACTGGATGTTATCTGTCGTGGTTTCTCAGAATCCAGGGTCCAATGCTGTTACCTGCTATGTGGCTGGTTCACAGCCTGTCCCTTCCAGGATGGCTGCTACATCTTCGCATGATTTACATGTTTCAGACCTTAAAATTGTGCCTTAATACTAAGAGAAAGCAGGGAAGACTCATGCTTCATAAGAAAGCAAAGGGAGCCAAACCTAGAAAATACACCAAAGCATTTATTTGTCTGTTTTCTCCATGTTTTTTCCCTCAATTACTCACTTTATGGCTACACCACCAGGTGCCAGCCAAGAGTGGGATGAAAGGATGCAAAAATAATGCTGCAGTTTGTGCATTTGAGGATCCAGGTTCCTCTCTAACATGAGATGTTGTATTCTGACTACAAAGCATCTCACAGGGTTTAGGACACAGAAAATAAACAGGACCAAGTGCAAACACTACAAAGACTAATTTTAGCCCTTAGCCTCTTATTTCACTGCCTTGAACTGGAACAGAAACTGCAGGAAAAAAAATCCTGAGACTTAAATCTCCATCTTGGATATTTCTCTGTTATATGACACTCTCCAACCTGTCATGTTCTGCTATCACTCAAAACCATTTAGAACTTGTTAACAAGGTGGTGAAAGGGAGCTTAATATTTTCCCAGAATGGTATTTTACACATTTTAATAAAGATAAATATCTTGATCATTTTAAGGCTACATAGAATAGTGCAGAAAAATAGCCTCCACTGACAACTGGAAACAAATTCATTTCCTGTAAGGTGCTGGAATTTCATGCATAAATTACTTTAACCAAAATTAGGCTGACCATTGACAGGAACAAAACATATGCCACAGATTTCTTGATAACTTCTTCTAGCTATTATTAATATATTAGATATAATATTGTAGGACAAACTCTGCGAAAGCTAGAGAAAACTCAGGTTGGAGAAGAATGAACCATTGATCCAGAGTTCTCTAAGGAACATGAATTGCTTAATTCTGAAGGGAAATTAATTTAGGATTTTTACAATACTCACATATTTTCATCGTGCTTTTGGGAAACTGCCCCAAATTTTGCTTGCGATTTTTAAATATATATAATGTGAGTGACTGAAGAAGGCAAATTTGGTATGTCTTGGCAAATTAATGCAGATCTAAGTCCTGTCACCACGTATAAAAACTTAAGAAATATGTAATTAATATAAAATCTGTGAAATATAGTGAGAAAAACACAAGGTTTAATGAAAAATGTAATGAATGTTTACTTCATCTCTGCAGTCCAGGTAAGAAAATGCAATCATCCTTAAGAACTTAACAATGCATCTCTAACAGACTCAGTCCTGAAGCCCTGAATTAGAAGAAACTGCATATGTGCCAGCATCTGCTGAATCAAAGTTCACATTGAAATGAGCTTTCCCTGTTTCAAATTTTCAGTTTTCTTTGTTTCTTTCAGTGCTCCTTTCTCCTGAACCCACCACCACACAGCCTCTTTTTTTTCCTTTGTTTGTTGCCAGAACACAAAAAAGTTCTTTAAGCATTTTTCCCAGCCCCATGTGAGGAAAAACATCAAACTGAGATGCAAATAAAAATGCCATCTGTTTTCACATCTTTTAAAGTGTCTGACTTTTTTATGTTTATAATTTTATAAATTACTTAATTTCAAAACCTCAGACTTTAAATGATATGTTCATTATGCCATGAAAATTAGCAAAAGAGCAAAGAATTAAGAAAACAGGTTTTAAAATGAACATTTTCTTTTTCCCTGATGAGCTTTAACAGAAGCAGCTACAAGAGTGAAATAGTCAATTAGCTGTATGATATTTAACCCTTAGGTTGCCAACTTTAATCTACATTTTTAAAAGGAATCAAAATGTTTTGTGCTCTTCCCCTACTTGCCTCTCAAGTTAAGATTTTGGGTTAAGTGCATTCTTCTCTCCTTAGCTGACCACCAAAATGAAAGCTCCATGCTCTACTTTTACATGTGTTTTGCTACCAGTTACACTGCTGTCCTGGAAGAATAACTGATAGAAGTCATGACCACTGAGTCACTAGCCCAAAAGTGCAATCTTTGTGAGAAAATAAATTGTTGAGATACTACTTGCAGGCACAACTGAGCACTACGATAAATAAAGAAAGAAAAAAAGTAAAAGGAAAAAAAAAGGACAATGTTTTGTGGGTTGTGTCTGTAATGTTCCCTGAAGTCCAGTCTTGAGGTCACATGTATCTATAAGTGTATAAAACTAGGCTATATAATGATCACATTTAGTGGAGAGGAGATATGGATGTAGAAAACAATTATCAGCCACTTTTCCATTCCCTTTATCCCAGGCTTCTTGATGGCCCCAGTATCACACATGAGTAAGTCTAATTCTACAGAGTTAGAGCAAAACCACAGTGGGAGGGGCTATTCAGGCTGTCCCTTGTCCTTGGAATCCTTGTCCCAATGGGCACACATTTCTTCATGCTAAGGAGGTCCCCAGACAGGTTATTTTTGGTTTTTTTAGTACCACGTGCAGCTTGCTAACACACAAAGGCTGAAGAAAAGATTGAAGGAATTGACCTGATTTGGGTGTACATCACTCAGGCTCCCATCTGACTTCTCTAAGAGGAGGAAACTGCAGGTGCCTCGAGGCAGAGCACATCTGGGGCACAAAGAAGAAACTGGCAGTGGCAAGCAGCCACAAGCTTCCCCAGGTGCCACCTCCTTGCAGAGATGCCAGAGCTGCAAGAGCCACAGGCTGCTCTCAGAGCTCCAGCCACTGCTGCTGCATGGCAAAAAAAAGAAAAGCCACCCACCCTTAGTTAAGAGGCATCCCAGTCATCTCCTGGGGCTATGCTTCCTGCTGCAGTGGGGTGCAGCCTGCAGGGATGCCTGTCATGAAGAGATATAAATCACTCCTCTTTGCAAAGCAGAAGTGCCTTTGATCCACAGCTTAAAATTCACAGATTAAAATTCAACTTTTAAGGTTTTCTAAGTGGCGCTGCATTTAAAGCCTTCCCATAAATTAATTTCAAGGCCTAACAATTATCTTAGAAAAAGGATTTCCAAGCTCCACAGCTGTGTTGTTGTGACCTTCCTTCACAGAAGCTTGGATTGGAGGAAGATATCCTTTCTAAGATCCAAATACAGCATCCCCCAGTCCACATTTTACTTTGGGACACCTCAGCTAGGTCCCAAGACAAAAGCTGGAAGTTATTTCCCCTGAAGAATCCACCCCCCTCAGAGGAAGAGGGGTCAGATGGAAACATGGATGGCAGTCATCAGTTCCAGCACACAAGCCTGGTGCCAGTGGGATGGCTAATCCCACTCCTCCATGAGCATTAAATATAGCCCAGGGTCCCATGCAGCTCTTTTACAGAACAAGGAATTAGCCAATTGTATAAGAAATGTGATCCTTCGTACTACTTTGGAATACTGTTTTTTGGGGTGCTTTTGTCAGTCTGTTTGGTTAAAGACACTAAAACAGATTAGGCTGCCTGATTCCATTACTGCGCTAGCAGTATGTATATCGTTGTTGGCTGTAAACTGTTACATTAATGGCAGTGGCTGGGAAGCAACCTGCCAAATTAGAATAAGGTCATTGCAATTTGCACCCAATAAAGAAGAAAATGCATTAAAATACATTCCCAGGAAAACACATCATTAAATGGATGGCGCACAAAATAATTCAAGGGTTGCATAACCTTAGAATCTAGCCAAAGTACTTACGCACTAAAAAAGTATTTGCTGATCATCTAAGGAACTGTTTGGGAATTTTAGCAGCTTTTTAAAGCATGTTACTGTTATCTGTTAGTCCTCTGTAAACACCATTTGCAACTCTTTATACACATCAGTGACTCGTGCCAAGCAAAAGACCACCACTGCTCCAATATGTAGCATTTAGTACTTTATGTGTTTCAACACTAGTGCAACTAATTTTCACTTTATTCATACAGGAACTGTGACTGAGGTCAGCATGCTGATTTCTTCCCCATTGATACAGCCTAAGCAGTCTCTGACCATGCTATCTTTCTGTGTCTTCTATGTCCATTTATCTTCTTCCTTCCACTCATTTCATATATGCATGTAGGAAAACATGTTAGGTGGTTTGGGGTTTTGTTTGTTTGTCTTGGGAGTTGTTGGCTTTTTTTTTTGCTTTTTTTTTTTTTTGGTTGGTTTGTTGTTGTTGTTGTTTCCTTTTTCCAGAAGATAAATGCTTTTTATTGTTTCCATTTTCATTATATTTATTTGGTCTTTTTTAACTACCCTGGTACCTTTTACATCTTTGTACCTTTTACATCTTTAACTGTTTGTCTTCCAAGACCCCTATCCATCTGCCCAATTCATGCTACATTTCTGAGGTTACCTTTTTTCTGAAATAGATTGTGGTGCTCTATTTGTTTCAGATTATAGGTAATTCTCCTCATTCTATGTAGACAAAGTGGGGTTTGTTAGATTAATATTTAACCAGGCCAGTAATGACTAAGATCATCTAACTTAGCTCTCTGAATAATACTGGCCACAGGACTGCCTTGAATTAACTTCCCCCTCAACTGGAGGAGACCTCTAGAAATGCATATGAACTTGATTTAAATTATTCCAGTGATGGCAAATCCACCACAACCCGTGATAAACTGTTCCAGAGTTTAATTAACATCTCTATTAAAAATGTGTGCTTTATTTGTAGTTTACATTTATCTGCTTCATCTTGCACCAACTGGAGGCTATTAAAGCCTAGTTTGTTTTAGAGTTCAAAAAGTCTTTTCATAGTGAGTTTCTGGTTTTGATATAGGTACTTAAGCATTCATTGAATCTCACCCCGAGGCAAGTTTTTTAAGGCTCTAGTCTTTACTACAGCCCTTCACCTTCTTGACATGTAGACATGAGACCCTGGGACCATATTTTTTCTCTAAATTCCATGACCACCTAAAACCACAAGCAATATTTCAGGTTCAATTTTCAGTCTGTATTCCACTGTTTGCACATCCAAAGAAGGAAAATTTATTTTTCAACAAAGCACCATGTTCTGATGACAATCATCTTGAATATTTCCTGCATAGGAGACTGAGACAGGGAGGGAAACATCACAGCCAACATTTGCCAGGACACTTTATGAATTGAAGTTTTACTACTGGTAGCATCAAGGTCTTCTTACTAATGGCAGGCAATGGTACACTCAAGCACTGAGACACAGATGATCCTGCATTTACAATCTGTCTTTTTCATAATTTAATTCTTCCCCAAGCATCTCAACATCAGAACAAAGTTTACGAACTTTCATATAAGAGCACTGAGAATCATTTTACAGATCATCTTGTATTTAAAGAGAATTTTTTGATTTTTAATGTTCTTCCTTCCCCCAAAAGAACTTGAAGTGAGCTTTACATGTTCTGACTCTATTACAGATATTTAATCACTATACATCTTCATCTACTAAGATAATCATGGGTGGAAAATAAATCACATTTTTCTACAGCTCCTTGGAACTTCTAGAAACTTTCATGTTTGAAATATATCAAAACTGTCTTTAAACAGTATATCATGGGTTTTTGAACTGAAAAATATCACTCTCATGGTGTGTTGTGTAGAATATTCTAGATTTTTTTCTTTTGTAACTGTAACTTTTGTAATCAAAGCAATATTAAATTTAGAAACAAGAATATAAATATCCCAGCCACAACTTTCTGCTACTTCCATGAATTGTAAATATATTAGACAGGAACAAGTTAAGACAAACTTATCACAGATCCTCAAAGTCTGCTGAAATCAGCAATAGAACTACCCCCAATTTTATTGTCTATGAGCCAGTCCCTTAACACTAGGATTGTAATGCTTCATTCACAGGTTTTGAAAAAAAAAAATAAAATTATTGAAAAATATCATTCATTGTTGTACAAAATAACTAGTTTTTCCTGATGATCAAAAGCTGTTAGTTTTAAAAAATAAATAAGTAAACCAAAAAAAAACCCAAAACAGAACAAGTGAGCTTGGGAAATAGAGAATATCAATACTCTTAGAGAGTGCATACTCCCTAACTCACAGATCAGAATTGACTCTGCTAGTAAAACTCTCCTGCTCACCTTAATACACTCAACTTTTTTTCATGTAACTTCTCCCATATGTGCACATGTTTAAAGTCAAACTATTTACTTCGCTGAGGTGGAAGAGAATTTATTAATATTTCTGGAGCTATGTGATGCCAATATAATATAAATTCTACATCCTGAGGCACTGTGTTGAACTGAGGAATGTTTCATCTGACTGCCCCTGTAGGACTGAGTCACCTCTACCAAGAGAGGTTCACATGTGTGTGCTTGTAGGACACAAGGTTCTTATACAGAGCTCTAGCAGTCTGGGTTTGAAAGTGTGTGCAGTTTTACCCAGTAAGACAATCTTCCTAGCAAGACCTCAAGCATTGATGTGCAGCTTCTTTTGGGGATTTAATGTGCTCTGCAGAAAGCTGCGTATTTTTTTTTATTTCAGGAAAGAGCCCAAATTTTGCAGTACACGAGGGGAAATTGCCAGAAGTCTATGACTTTAAGGACCCTTCAATTTTTTAAAATTTTCAAGTATTTTTAAGTTTTAGTCTGATGATGAAGTATCAATTCTATAATCCTGCTTCTGTGTTATCTGACAGTGAGTTGTTTTTATTTCATCTTTCAGTCTACATTTCATCTTTACTACTCTGTGGACTTGCCTTTTTAAGTTTAAACAAGCCTGGTACAGAGCAGATCCCATCTCTCAACTCTATTATTTCTGGCTTTCTCTTTGACTTCAGGAAGGCAATTCTATTTCCATACAACCTTACAAATAAACTCACATATTTTCACAAACTTCAGGGCCAGAAACATTTTAAAAACTACGGCTGGGAGTTTCTCTGGAAATTTACCAACATATTCTGGAATAATTACTTCAGTAATTGAAAATTCCAGTAGCTTCACAAGTGTGGGCACACCCTCGAAATGGAGACAATTCTGCAGTAAGGGGTAAATTCCACAACAAATCCATTCCATAAATTACTGCCTCAGCAAGGATATAACAATTCCTCTACATATACACATCTGGTCTTGTTTTTACTACCTGCCAAAAGATTTTGAATGGGTATTTTTGATACGAGTTGATTTTGTCCTCTTTTGTTGCTGTTATGGTAGCAAATGTGACCTGTTCCTTTTTAAAACTCTTTGAGAATCTTTACCTGGAAGTGTTCACCAATTCAATACATCATTATCATAATTACTCTTGCATTAATCAAAAATTTTATTTGCTGTTTTCATAGCAGTAAGAACAAACTGGCTCTCTTTGCTATTCTTACATCAATAGTGTGCCCTTGTTCTACAGTAATTATTTTGTTTTTCAACACTTCAACTTTGGAAATAGTTTAGCTGTCTTTTGCGTGACTGGTTGTATTCCATACCCAGGAAGGTCACCTATCATAGCATTAATTTCTGGACTCCTTCTTGATGGTTTTCTAAGCCTTTTCAGCTGATAAATTATATTGAAAAATACATATATTTTTTATTCCTGAAATTGTCACAAATGTATTTACACATAACAATGTGACAAGTATGCAGTGAAATAAATGATGGCAAAATTTTGCCAAATGCTATCTGTCTGCAAGCGTGCACATATCTGTATGTGTACATGAATTTGCCAGTATAAATGCTGACAATTATGATATTTTACCATCCCAAAGTCACAAATGTTAGTTTTAAGGAAATTGCACACAGAATGTCTCAAGAATATTTTCCTTTGATCAAAGTTGATATTTCAGTCAACCATTGAACCAAATGAAAATTGTTTACACAGGGGGTGGCTTACAGCAGTGAAAAAAGTGAAAGGTGTTATTAAAATATAACCAAAAGGAAGAAGCGTTGGTAGTGTATTTAAAGAAGACAAGGTGAGGTAGCTTTTAATTTCTTTACCTAAAAGTGTTTCAGAGATTTGCCATTGAGGTGCCCATTCTTCTCCTGTAAGCATTTAAAATCTTCACAGGAGCAGAGGCCAAGTGTCACACACTACATACCCTGAGATGTGAAGGACACAGGAAACTCTAGGCATATTTCACAGGATGAGGGTGACAGCAGTGCAGCGGGAATTCATCTATCCTGCTGTGATTTGGGGAAGTGCAGAGCATGGAGCTTGGTGTTACATTCCCTGCTGATGTTGGGTCCCCCCACCTCCTGCTTATTCACCTCCCCCAGCAGCCAGAAGCTACAGCACTGCTGGCAGCCTTCTGCTGCAACCTTATCATGAGAACTGCATCGGAATCACTTGCAAGTCAAGCTGCAAGGCTACAAGCTTCCTCACCCCAGGCTATGAGATATGTGGAAGTGTTTAAACAAAGCTGATTTCAAAGGCCAGAGTAATTTTTGGTCCTGATCCTTTTGGCCTTAGTGCAGCTCCAGAGAGCCGAGTAGTCATAAAGCACAAGCGGTAAAATTCATTTTGTATATCTTATCCAGTTTTACCACTTAAAGCAGTAGAATTAAAGAGCAATCAACCAAAAAGTAGTTCTTAATCACTACTCCTTGGTAGGGTGGGAAAGAGCAAGAGGAATGAAACCACTGTGAATATCAAACTAGCCAAGATCTCATTAAGTGAGTATGATCTTCTACAATGCTTAAAATACTGGCCCACCTCAGTGCCTTCAGGGAACTCCTCACATATGGCCCTCATCACAGCCCCAAATCACTCTCTGCCTCCTCTGGAAAAAGACATTGGAGGGTGTGTCTGCCACTAACCCCTCTCTCAGGCACCCCCCACCCCCCCCGGGAGGACCTGTCACAGGTGCAGAAGGCAGGGCTTGCACAGCAAAAGTCAGGACTATGAATCACATGGGGCTTCCTCCACAGACCAAGAAGCATTCCCCAAAAAAGATGCAGTAGAGCTGCAGGTCGTTCTCCTTTGCACAGAGTTGGGATGTCCTCAGAGGATAGTACACCCCCAGACTGCAGACTGACATGTGAAATGGAGATAACTTGTCTTGCTCACAGATGAATTATTTGGACCCCAATAGCAACACGGGATGACAGCACAGTCCTAAGTCCAGGAAAATTTGTTCTTCACCATGCTGTTCATTTGAACTGCTTCTCACCCTTATATGAGGGTATGAGTTAGCCCTACCTTTCTGCAGTTACTTTAGGATGAGCGCTTGGCTGGACCCTGGAATAAACACATGTGGTAGGGACTGCCATAATTCCCAATGAACCAAGGAGGATATGGGATATCTGCCCAGCTTGAGAGGGCTCTGGGCATAAAGAATGGCAAACAAAGTACTATTTCCCTTAAAAGACCTTTAGAAGATTTTCACACACATTTCCTAACCAAGAGTATATCACGTAAGTTTTACCATGGAAAGGGGAAGCCCGGGGCATTCTGATAACCCAGAAAAACCTGTTTAAAACTTCTGAGCTTGGGGCATCTGCATATAAAGTAAGGTGGGTGTATGCATGGAACAACTACATCAGATTATACACACTTCCACCTCCTACAAAATTACATATGCTAAAGAGGGAGGCTACATGTAAAAAAGAGAACTACAATTGTCTGCATCAAGATAGACACAAGCCTCAGGAAATTATTTTGGCACGAGACACGGAATACTAAATTGAAATATAATGATAAAGCATAGAACCATGACATGTCTTCAGTTTAGATAAGGCTGCACAGCATAAAACTGTAGAACACTGTTTTTATGCCATGGCAGGTGGCTACAGGCTCCTGCCAGACAAATGACAGCTAAGAGACAGCAGCACTTAGAGAGCATAAATCACACTAACCAACAGTAATATTCAGAAATTCTAACTAGTAAGAGCTCAGGTTACTCTATGGGTGGGCAGAATAAAATAGGCTTTGAAATCCATCAGGAAGTACTAGACTTAAAATATGGGAGCAGGGCTGATTTTTCATACTAATTGAAGAGCCCTCTAATTCTGCTCATGGTATCTTCTATCTTGCCCTCCTACTGAAAGGAGCCTCTGCTTACTGGGAAACATGTGAAAACATGCTTCAGCACTCTGTACACATGATACTTTGAAGTTAAAATTTACATTAGGAAGTCTTCAATCTAAAGCACATAAATAAAAAGTTTCCTTCTAGTGAAGTGAATAGTTCTATTTACTTCAACCAGCAGATGTGGCAAGCAAAAAACAAACAAACAAAAGCCAAAAACAACACCAAAACAAAAAACTCTGTTTTCCACCTTCTGTAACTTAAATACTTCCAAAATGTCCCAAGTATTTAAATATAAAACATGTATTTTATTTCCCAGTATCTGTGTTGCTTGTTCAGTGATAATATTTTGTCATCCATGTCATAAATATAAGCATCTGCATTTTGTTTTGTTGTCAGTCTACGTCGCTCACACATGAAGAGAAGCGTATAAGCCAAATAAGAATTTAATGAATTTTTAATAAATTTAATACATTTTCTGGGAAAAGAAAAACACTAAATTAAATTGAGAGATTACAATTAACTCAGAATTTACAGCATAGTGTATCTTTTGCTTGAGCAAGCAGATTTTTATGAAAGAAGCCCCAGACATAATCCCTGCATTTAATGAAAATATGTAGAGATTCTACCTTTGACAGAACCCACTTCTTTATCTATGGACTATGAAATTGTTAGGAAGTAAAGCACAAGTCAGCTTGTGGCTTTCAGGAATTTTTGTCAGGATTTTACGTGCTAGGATTTTTTCCACTATGATGTGTTACAGGAATTCTTATCTTCTTTTGAAGCATCTTTTGAGGCTTTGGGCTATGCCACCTTGGTAAGACTTTGTATAATGTCAGGGTATATGAAGAGCAATTAAATCAGAAAGGATTACTAAATATTTGTGCTTGCTCTAGTTATTCCTGGTTTAGAGTCCCTGAATAGTGAGAATTCAGAGAAAGGAACTCTGAAGAAAACTCAGCAGTCCTATCACTGTGCGGAGAGTGGGAGAGCTCACAGTGTGATTTGTAGGAAATCTGGAAGAAATAAGACCTCCAGCAAAATCAAACGAGTCCAGGCTTGTCAAAACTTGCATTTATTTTTCAAGTAGTGGAATTTTCAAGTAAAAGGGTCAAAAAGGACAGCGAGGCAAATTTAAGAACAACTTTTTGAAGTTAATTATCCTTTATATAACTCCTTATGTCTCCACCTTCTATGCTCTTTGTAAAAAATATGAAAATCCTTACCATGCAAGGAGACTTCTTTGTTCCCTTTCTTCCTATTGTGCTGAAAACAATCTCCAGATATCAAAAAAGGAATGTATTTCATATTAGTATCAACATAATATTCTTACATATTTCCATACCGACTAGCTAGTTTTGACAGTCGTACATTTTTGGGGGCTAAAGGATTTATTAAGTGGAACTGAGTATTTCCTTGACACAAAAATCTGGCAATAATCCCAGTTCCCTGGCACAGCATAATTCAAGCAATGGGAAGAAGAGTTGAAAATTCTGCTCCAGTTAGACCTTAACCCAAAAGCTTTTTTACCACATCTTTTTCTGCAGTGCTGGACCACAGTAACCTTTATTCTGTTCTGACTTTCTGCTGCTTATTTTAGATTTTCTTCAGTATTTCTATTGTAGTGGTCATCACAACGTCCTCCTGTACATCCCCCATGTTCTACATACTGACAAACATCTGTAAGATACTTCTGAACTCAAAGAAGTTTATTTTTCTCTTCTGTTTACCTTGAAAGAAGGATCTCATTGCACTAGGGGCTGAGCAAGGAGAGAAGCTGCTGCATCTCAGCTAAACTGTGGTCGCTGCTTATGCCTGTTCTAAATGCAGACTTCAACAGAACAAAATAATCTAAATTAAATTATATAGTGATGCTATAATCTAGCAGCATACACAGGAAAAATTATTCTGTTTCAAGTGTCAATATAACAAGATATAAAGTTCAAGCTACTAGCTTCAAAAGGATTTAAGCCATTACAGATACTGTAGCTGCCACTGCAACCTGAACAGTAGCAGCATCACCAATAAACCTGATAAAGAGTTACCAAGTATTTGTACCAGTTACCTGTACCAGGTACCAATACTGTTGTCATTATTTGGAGGAAATGCTGCAAGCATTAAATAGAAATAGTGGCACTTTACACAGGAGACGCTGTGACAAAGCCAGTGCCACCCTCAACAGGTGTGCTCACAACAGACTCCTCTCTGTGGCCTGAAATCTTCCAGCTGGGCAGGTATGAAGAGCCCTTGTGAGCTGCATCCTTCAGATATTTTGGGGCACTTCTGTCCATTACAGCAGATGGCTGAGATACACATAAAGCTCTTTGCAGCTGCCAGAAGGGGAAGAGATGTGTTTTTGCTTCAGACCTCTGTGAGTAGTATTGAGTAACTGCACATCCCAGGCCAACACAGACATCAAAAATCTGTCAGCTAAATGGGAGGCATCTCACCGTGCCCACACATACTGCCATCATCCCTCCCAGTGGCAACATGTGGATAACTTCACATGTTATGTTATTAAAGACCCTTTTGTTTCCTAAAAGGACTTTTGCAAAAGGGGTTGTTACTGCTTACAGTAGTAGCAACTTACTTGTTACTACTTAGGGTGAAGTCTTACTGTTCTGAGAATGTCAGAGCAATGGTGTGGCCTCACAGGAATATCCAAAACCTTTCTAGCTGATTCCGCTATGGCAAACCCACATTAAAGGAGAGGCTTTAGTCTCTTCAGAGCAAGTGTTATTTAAGTCTCTTTGCCCTCTCTAATCCCTCTAGCATGCAATTGTACTTTTCTCATTATTTCTCAAAGAAACCGTGTCAGGGGAGGTTTAGGTTGGATATTAGAAAAAGATTCCTCACCCGGAGGGTGGCTGGGCCCTGGAACAGGCTCCCCAGGGAAGTGGTCACAGCACCACCCTGGCAGAGCTCAAGAAGAGTTTGCACAGTGTTCTCAGGCACATGGTGTAGTTCTTGGGCTGTCCTGCGCAGGGCCGGGAGCTGGATCCAGTGATCCCTGTGGGTCCCTTCCCACTCAGGATGCTCTATGATTCCATGCTTCTGAGAAGTAGGTCTGGACAGAAGCCTCTGATGCGCTGTTCCTGGTGCCTCCACTGGGAGAACACAAGCAGTTATCTGGGAATGGTGTGGTGACCTCTTGGAGATTGGTCTCAAGATCTGTGTGAGCTCATCTGCGTGGTTTTCAGTGCTATTTCTCTTGCCTTGCATCCAGTGAGTCTTCAACTTTTACCAACTTACAGCATTTTATTTACATACAAAATTTCCTAGGGGTTGTTATCTTTGTTCTCCATGCCAGAGGAGAGAGGTGAAAAAAGAACCTTGGGCTATTTTTGCTGCCCTTCTTTCTAGAACTCCTTGGTCATGAAATATTTAAACATTTTCCCATGAGGTATCAAACAACATTATCATTATCTTTAATTACAAACTAACCTGGTGTATTTTTATAATTAAAGGGAAGTAAATAATATTTAGACTTTAACTGTGAGCTTCTGTGTAAGGCAGTGCTTAAATTAAATCACTTATTGGAAATACAAAATACTATTCACAAAAGATGAAGGTGAAATCGGCATAACGACAGATAAACATGAATCACGTCCACAGTAGTTTCTATTTCAACAGAAGTTTCTGTATGTTTTCAGCATGAAGAGAAAGAGCCTAGCTCTCAAAAGTGGTTAAAGCAACAATATCATGACACTAAAACACAGCTTTAAACAGAACTACATTTCTTGTGAAATAGGGATGAAAACTACTGTTGGCATATCCTTAATTAAAAGGTAGATATCAAAGCCTTTTAAACCAGAGAGATTACCAGTTCCCAAAATGTAAAGCTTACATTCTCCTCCTTCTATACAGTCTTCTAACATGCATTTCTGTTTTCTAAGTGTGTATATTGAGGAGGAGGCACATGAAAGCTGTGGATATCAAAATGGCAAGACACATACAGCATTAACACAATTTTCCAAGGATTAAAAACCCAGTAGGTAGCACAATTATTTATACTGATTGTGCCCATTTCCAAGTGGTGTTACATGCTGCTCCCTACGCGTGAGGCAGAAGGAATCAAGCAGCACACAATGTGCTGCCCACTGCCTTTCCCGCAGGATGGCAGGCAGCATCTGCTCCCTGACTCAGAGTGCATCAGTGCCCCACCGGGCAGCCCAAGCCCAAGGCAGCCAGCGCTCACTGGCCAGAGCTCCAGGGGCAGCATCTGTCCGTGCAGGCAGGGACCCAGGGAACCTGCACGGGCTGTGCCTCGGGACAGAGGGATGAAGGGCTTTCTGCTGAGCAGGGTATGCAGGCAAGCTGTTTTTCAGCAATGGAGTCAACACCCCCACAAAACCTTTGTGTGATCTGAGCCAGGCAACAGTGAGCTTTGGCCAGGCTGAGTCAGTAAGGGCTGAAGGAAGAGCAGATGTGCAGAGTTAATCTGCACAGCGTGTTGGTACAGCCCCAAACTGCTGGCAATTAAGTCACTTTCCCATAGCTAGCTGAAAGATAAGCTTTTAACAGTGTGAAAATGTTGTAGTAAATCACAGTGCCAATAACATACACAAACATATTTACGGCACTAAGGATCATAAAAGGTTCTTACATCAGAACCTTTCATTTTATGTTGCAAAAGATAGGGTCTTTATTACAGCACTTGCTATTTGTAATTCTGTCTTTGAGTTACTGTAACATTATGCAAGGTCCCATCCTTTTCACAGTTGCTCTGCCGTAAGCCTTGCATGAAAATGTAGCACTAATCTGTAAATCTCTGTGCATTTTCATAAATACTGCAGCAAACCTCTTAATTGCTGATTATCGTGTTAATGCAAATTTTAACACATTTTCATCGGCGTTCACCTGCCACTCTGCCCACTGACAATCTCTTTGCTAGAGGTCTTTTCTAGCGATTTAGCATCTTCTACTGGCATTCATTCTTAAAGTGATGTTTGGGCCATCATCAGGAAAAGACAGCTTTCATGAAGCTGAACTCTCTATGTAATGGGATTTGGTCTGTGTCTGCACACTCCTATCAACATAATGAGTCTAGGAAATGAGTGTATTTGAAATTACACAACAATGTCTCAAATGGCTAGTATTTGATACATCCAGATAGCAGTGGTGTTCAGAGGGTTCCTGAAACCACACCTGCCACCAGGTAAATCCTGAACCCACTGCTGGCTGAAGTTTTTTCCTGGCAGCATAAATAACATGAACAGTACTGGGCACTTCACTATTCAGACAGGTTTACAGAACAAAGGCCTCTTGTTTTCAATAAGCCAAAATTCTAACACCATCAAGCACCTAGCCTTTGGGTAATTATATCTTCCACCAGGTACAGCATGCAGCTTTGTGATACAGGGCACTAGAAACAGGTTGGGCTCTCTGAGTGAACAATGAGCAGTTGTCCTGTACATTTATTGGCAGGTAGAAAGATACCCCCTTGTCCCTCAGATATTTGAGTCTCAGAGATATCGGATGTCCCATCATTGCCTCCTTAGCAGTGTTTGTGCATTCTTTTTTATGTGGCCGATGAAGAGGTATAAAATGAAATATTACTTGCTCTTTATTTTTTAATTATTTATGTGTATATACCAAGTAGACATAGGAAGTGAAACAAAGAACACACATATAAAATGGGTTGTTCTAGCTGTTCCCTTATCCCAGTAAGGTGCTTGTTCATCAACACTGTTCATGCAGGTTGGATAAATTACAGGAATAATTGCCTCACAAATGCCCAGCAACACAAATTTTCTTTCTCCAACCAGAATATCTCCAGGTAGCACTTGACACAAGTGCTTGTTGTTCAGCATGACAGAACTGAATGGCAGCCTACACGTAGCCTGACAATGTAGTATCAGCCAACCTGCTTCCTATCACTGTTTAGCTCAGAAGATAACACAGCTATTGAAATCATCACCTGGTGTCGATATAATGCCAAGTTTGTAGGCAAATCTGCATTTTTCTCCCACCAGCCCCTCATTGAATCCTCCAGAGGGTAAGCCAAAGCTCTTGACATTCTGTCTGTCAGTCCTGCCTTGTACAGAAGGAGATTCTGCAAGAAAGTGCTGCTATTTGGCTATGGCTGTAACTCAGGTCCTACAGTGAAGTAACACTGAGCATTGCCTTACGTGCTTTATTGAATTTAAGTTGGCATGTTACAAACACTTTCCAGCATGTGAAAACGAAGGTCAAACAAGTTCTTCCATTAGACTGTCTGTAAAGAAATTTGAATACTGGCACGATTTTGTTTGGCACAAAAGATACCTCTGTAGGAAGCTCAGTGACTAACCAAGGCTGGTGAAGTCAATGTAGCTGCAGTTTACCAGAACATGAGTACAGCATAACTGTACAGAACAGGTACTCACAACTGATTTGAATGATTTATTCTTCCTTATCAGAACAAATAATTTACTGGGGACAAACATACAGAAGCTGATGAAATAACAAGTTTTATTCACTTTTAGTGAGCAAATACAGCAAATATCATCAAAGATCAGGAAATAAGAGCAAACTTATTCTCAGAAATCCTTTCATACATGTTCTTCCTGTAGTAGTGATGAGTGAAACTTTGTGAACCTTTCACTGATACCAGTGCTAAATTAGTATCATGAAGTCATAGGTGTTTTAGTCTTGCTACAATCTTTGGCAGAAACAGCCAGTGCCATTTCAGAACTATCACTTTTGTGCCATGGAGGACACAGGAGGTCTACTTCTAAAACATTGTGCTCAGTTTTGATCCCCACTACACAAAAGAAAGATGTGAACCGGTTGGAGAAGGGCCACAAAGATTCTCAAAGGACTGGGAAACCTGCCATTTGAGGAAAGACTGAGAGAACAGGGCTTGTTCAGCCTTGAGAAAAGAAGGCTTAGGGGAGACGTTATCATGTTCCAGTATTTAAAATGTGGCTACAAATAAAATGGAGACTGCCTTTTTACCAGGAGTCAAATGGAAAAGATAAAGGTAATGGGCACAAGTTACTCCTGGGGAGATTCCAATTGGACACAAGGGGAATGTTTTTCACGATGAGGAAAATTAATCACTGGAATAATATCCCCAGGGAAGTGGTGGATTACCCAGCATTGAACAATTTTATGTTTTAGCTAAACAGGGTGCTGGGCCATGCTTTTGTGAAGAAAGGTTGGACCAGATGAGCCTTGAAGTCCCTTCTAATGTGCTGTTTTATGATTGACTCTATGACTGAAAATAACTTCTGACAGTGGGTGCCACAAAGCAGACTGGTTCTCCGAGGCCTGAGGTCTCCCCTGTGTTCACCTCTCCTGTCTCACAGGACCCATTTTGTCATCCTCTTCCTCTTTTGGGACATGCAGATTCTCTACTGAATACTCCAGTCTGTTCTGAGAAGAAGCAGGTGTTTCAAAGACAGAGAAAAGGATGTGAAAATGCGGAGAGTTTCAAGGCTCTGCTGCTTCTTCTACTAGAGAAGGGAGCCTCTGCAAGTAGCATCTGTTCTGGCCTGCAGGAGAAAGGCAGGGTCAGTGTAGGGCCAGATGCTCCAGGCTCACAAGGAACAGAATAAAATATCTGTTTTGTGATCGTTGCGAACTGTTACACTGACATAGCAGCGGCACCTAAAATTTCTGAAAACTCTTGCTATTGATGATGGCGACCTCAGTATATAACCCAGAATTACCCTCTAGATCTATTCCCATTCTGCAGCTTCTTGTAGACTCTGTCTTCACACAGTTCCTGCTTATGTAAGGAGCCCAACAGGGCAGAGGGTGTAGTCTAGACATTGGCTATGATCTTGGGGAACATGTAGGAAGCCAATACCTCATAGATCATGGCACCCTTCAATTGCTAGTTATTGCTACTAAAACTTTTAATAAAATCCCAAGTGCTGATATGGAACAAATTTCCCCTGTTTATTTCAGTATGAGAATTTGTGGGAATCAAATAAAACAAGTCACGAGGTCCAGAATAAACAAAAGAAGGAATTGCTTCATCCAGCATGATGTTAAATTGCAGAAAAATGGGGGCATTATCATGTTACTGATGGTTTTGGCCATGCTATGAAGTTCAGTTCATTCCCTTATAAAAGTGTGTGTTTAATAAACAAGTGCACAGAATGGGTCAGAAGCTGAGATATATCATATAACTAACAGATCCACATTTCTGTAGCTCAACATTTTGAGAGAGAGCAAGTATGTCACTCAAAAATAAATCCAGAAATAAAACACTTCATCATGCAAGGGCATGGTACACAGAATAAACAGGCTTCTAAGCAATTACTTTTCTGCGGAAATTTGGAAAAAACCTTAAAAAAGCTGCCCTCTCCTCACTTATAATATGACTTGGAAGATATTATTAGAACTTATGACTGCTTTTCTTGAGTCATCTTCACTTAGTCTTTATAGTCTTTTGTTTATCCATTGTTTGCAACTATTTTTATCATAGCTGATTGTTTTTTAGAAGAGCACAAAGAGCTTTAAGGTGAGGAAGAATGCAGAAATATATCTAGGGAAAATATACTGAAACTTTGCAAATCATGAGCTAGGAAATGCGTGTTAAAGTAGATACAGAACTCCAGACTAAAAACAGATGAATGCCAGAAGAGGAACATTTGCTTTGAAAAAATTGGCAGCAGATCAGCTGAGCCTGATCTCTTTTATAACCTCTGCTCTTTTGTTTATATTTTTCCTTATTCGTTTGGTATTTTGATGACTGTAGCTAATATGGAAGATTTCTTAAGGACAGTAGGATAAAGCTGTGAATACTTCATACAGGAAAAGTATACTTTATCATCTATAACCAGGAAATGGGGAAAGAAACCCAAAAAGAGCTAATCTATCAACCCTTTCAAAGTAGAATATGTGGGGAAAAAAATGATGTATTGCAACTGTGACTGCAGACAATTGCTTAGGGATTAGATCTAGTTAATATTTCTTCTGAGACATTGATTCTGTTCAGATGTCTTCTTAATGGTAGTGCTATTTATCAAAGCTGCCTGTTTAAGAGTGATGACAATCTGTATATCTTCTTGTCTTTAATTTCTACAAA
Organism: Cinclus cinclus; assembly: GCF_963662255.1. NCBI lineage: Eukaryota > Metazoa > Chordata > Aves > Passeriformes > Cinclidae > Cinclus > Cinclus cinclus. The sequence continues at coordinate 47,693,165 of NC_085047.1, forward strand.
TAAACATACTCTTCTCTAGGAGGTGAAACTCAGCCAAAAATTATACTAATGCTGCTCTTTGAGTCAGTTACTATATCATCATCTGAGGACAGGTTCTTTATGTCTGAGTATCCAAAAATAACATGAATGCCAGGCCTCAGTTCAGAAATATGGATTTATTTATGTCCTATTGACTGTCTCCTATTAAAGATATGGGCATATAAGCACTTTGCTGTATGGATGGAATTAAGAAATCTCAAGTCTCTCCCCCTTTTGACTTCTGACTATGATTATAAGTTTTTGAGTGACTAAGATTAGGCTCTTGAGTGCAGAGGGAGTAAGTGCCTACAGTTTGCAGTCATTCCATAAGGAACTTGAATTGCTCAGCACAGAAACTTGGACTTTTGTTTGCAGCATGTGTATTTTGGAATATAGTATTTGATATAGGCAGTACAGGATTTTTCATTTGAACTACTAAAGTGAACTCCCAGATGCCAGAATAATGACAAACAAAGGGAACTAGAATTGTGTCATTAAGGGCTATATTAATGCAATTTACAGGAAACTACAAGTATTATTTGAGCATCTTGACTACTGCATTCCTACAGGTTCGTGCCTTTCCTAAAAAAGTACTGAATCAAGTAAAGTGCTGACCAAAAAAATCCACCAATTTCAAGTAAAACACTGACCAAAAAAGAAGTCAATAAACTTGTTCTCAGTTTGTTCTTGAATAGTTGTGGGGAAAATAAAGATTGGGAGAAAGGGCCAATTCTGAGTAAGATGGGCAGAAATAAGGGGAGAAGAAGGGAGAAGTAGTACAAGATCTGTGAAAATAGAAATAGACTGAAAGTGTTTGATTTAAATGGGGGAAATCTGAACTGTGAAGTGAGAATAAAGGGCAAAACTGAACAAATGCTTGAAGAGAGAAGTGTGGTGATGTGATTGCAGTGTCTCTATGATGATACATATGTATTTATAAACATATATATTTTGTCTAAAATAAGAACATTCTTTTTAGTTGCAACTAACTTCATCATCTTTTAGAAATCATTTTGCTAGAGTTTCCTTAAGGGAATTCTTCTGAAACTCTGTGTTTTGATAAGAGCTAGGCAGGTGGCCAGCTATGATCTCTACTCTGGATCACTGAATTGCACATCCCAGATTTGTTTCTCCATTCCCTTTCTTTCCACTTAGGCTGATTTCATTGCATCTTCTATTGAGCAGTTAGAATTGGATTTGGAGTTTGGGGGGTTTCTATTGTTTTCTGCAAAACATGACGCCTCATGGATGAAACCTCAGTATGCTTTAAGAGTAAAGGTTGGATAATAAACTGCTTTGTAGGAAAGGGTGTGCTTCAAGGTATGTAATTTTTCTTTAAAGTAGGATGAGAATACAGTGCTTCAAAAATATCTGCTGGCTTCTGAAATACAAATTACAAAATCATCAAATGTCCCATTTCAGCTGCATGAGCAATATTTCTAATCAAGCTTCAGCAGCCCTGGGGAAGTCAATTCACTGACAGAGCTCCACCTGCACCTCTGGAAAGAGTACCAGGTTATTAAAGTTTGCAGGGTGGTGCAGAACTTCTGCAATCCTAACAGGCAGAAAACCACAGTAGACCATTTCAGTAAAAGTGAAAAACTCAATGTAGAAGAGGGAAGAAACTTTGTGTTTTAATTTAATGAAACAATAAAGAATGAAGACATGACAGAAGCTTCTTTCTTCAGCTCTTGGATGTGTGTGAGGACAGATAAGGGCTGTGAAACTTCAGTGCACAGTAAAGTGAGAAGCACACTGTTGCCCTAGGGATGCTTGTTATTCTTATTAATCTTCAAGAACACTTTCAATATAGGAACTTCTGAAGTTTCAGAACCAGATTATTTTGGTTTGGAATGCATGAAGAATTGCTTTGCATTATTTCAGGTATGGTATTACAAATAATTATTTTTACATAATTCTAAATGGATAGGAAAACGTACTGAGGAGAACTGGATGGCCAGAGAGCATAAACTGACACTATTCCTTTGATTTCATTTTACCTAAAACTTACACGACTGAGGATCTAACACAGTGAGAAAAAGTAACTTGCCTCCAGTCACAGCCATGTAATAGAACTTGGAATAAACCCACAGTTTCTGACTCCCAATCACAGGTAAATTAGTTATTACTTCCTACAGCATGCATCTACATTATCCTTGAGGACAACCTCAAAGCCAAATTCCCAACCTACCACGTTATCTAGATGTGGCAATGCCCCTGAGGCTTCCCTTAGAGTGATCCACCTGGTGAGCCAAGAACTAAAAATCTCCATTTTGCTTAGATCTTCAGGTACTCATAAGGGAACTAGTCAAAGCTGTCTCCTGTGAAGACCCATGGAGGGGAAAACCCACAGGCAAACTGCAATAAAAATTGAGGACCAGAGACAGGCAAAACAAAGCTGTTTTCTCCACCCAAATCATGAAGTCAGAGACCTGCTATTGCAGAACACATAAATGACAGACAGAATTTTTCTCCCTGAAAGTAAAAAACTGATGGAACTACATCCAAAGCTAGTATTAACTAGAGCAAGTTGCACTGCCATTGCCTGTGCAGAGTGTTGCAGATCAGGGTGAGTCTGATGACACACTAGGCGATAACAGTGAGCCAGTTTTTCAGGAAATGCCAAAGGGTCTTGATTTTTCTGCCTAAAGGTGCTGTATCTGAAGTTCTTAAACATTATGACTCTCAAGGAGCTTGTAAGTGCTGAAGCAGGAAGTGGGAGTAGGTATCAGCAACACCTGAACTAACAACACCCATGTGATACAGCAGAAACAGGATGTTAGCTTTTATCAGGGTGGCAATGCAGATAATGCAGGAGGTTGGATTTGGGTGTTCTAAAGCACCTCTCCTGACCACAGGACTGACTTGCCTCAAGGAACAATATCCCCCTAATGCTTTAGGAGAGTGATGATCAGCACTTCTGACATCAGCTGGGACCAGGATAGATAAGCATTGCTTCAGAGATAATGCTGATCTGCCATAAAAAGTTCTGAAAATGGTCTTCCACCTCAATAAATCAGCATCTCACCACTTATCATCAGAGACAACAGCCACAGTAGATGTGCACGTTGAAAGCTTGTAACTGCAACATTGCTGGCTGTGTGATATTTATAATAGGGTATCCAGCATTTATGCCACATTTAGAAAGGCTGCAGCTAGCACAAACAATGGCTGCATGGCCAGTGACCTCCTCTCTGAAAGTCTTTTGGAGCTCCTATGTACTGAGGGAAAGCAAAGGGAAGAGGTGCAGCAAAGAGGTGCAGATAGGATGTGTATAAAGCAACATGATAAATCATTTGATGTATATGATACAAGCGTATAAGGCATAGTTTGAATATTAGATACGTTAAGAACGGAGCAGGGGTACAAACCCCTTTATTTGGTTTCATTGTTTCTTCTACAAATAATTTTTCCCAAGACTTTAAGAAACATCTTAAGGAACATCTCCAGAAAGTTCTTATTTCTATCAACTGACTATCTTTTATGGCTTTGACCCAGTTAAGCCCTGGCTATGAATAGCAGCCCTGGACTTTGTTCTGTTTCCCTAAAAATTCCTAAAAGAGGAATCTAAGAGCCTGAGATCCTCACATGGTAAAAAGAGAAGGATAAACCCACTAAATGTTTCTCAAGGAAGATTCTGTCTGGATTTAGAAAAAATTAAGCAATTAATTAGGAAGAGAGCATCTCCCTCTGCAGGACTTCAGAGAGACCTCTCTGGTTTTGCACAGGAATCACAAGTGCTTCTTCCAGAAAAGATTTTCAGATACCTGAAGAGTGAGTAAAAGTTGAGTCCTCAACTCCAGTGTTCTCTGTTCATACCTCAGTAATTTGAGTGATTAGTATCAAGTATCTAGAGAGGAACCTAAAATTTTCAGACCAATTGTGCTTTAATGCCTTGCTAGGTTAGTGACTACAAGAGAAAGCATGAGCTGATGATCAAAAAGTGTACAAGTGAAGTGTCATCTTAGGTAGGTTCTGTTTGTGGCTCTGATCTGTCTTGTGCTTTATACAAATCACATTATTACCTTAATTTTATGTAAGGAGAAAAAATTTTTATCATCTTTTGGAAAAAATATTTAGAGACAACCATGACTGTTATTATTACACACACCTGGCCAAATTTTGAGGAGTCATAGAATAGGAAATAGCAGATAGTTCAGGCTGACAGGTTCCCCAGTGAAAAGTGGTGCCATAAATGCAAAATGAAATGCTTAAGCTGTAGAAGGTTAAATTGGCAAGAATCAATCTTACTTCCCTTTTTCATACGTATGAAAAAAAAGATTGAAGACCTCTAATAAGCCCTCAGGACTTGCTTTTGCTTAAAATACAGAGAAATAAGAGGTGCTTTCTGAAGGGCATTGGTCTTAAAGCACCATTGAAATTAAAGGGGTTATTTCAATTCTGCACAGCTCACTCATAGATTTTATTTCAATACAAGCATTTCCAGTTTTATCACAAAAGCTACAGATGGAATCTTGTCAAAAAACCTCCTGGTGATAGAGGGTTGTATGTCAGAAGAGCGCAAATTAATGTTGAAAGAGAAGTAGGCAGCATGGATAATTTTCTTTTACTTAAAATAGATGGAAGTGGAAATTAGAGAAAGAGAGAAATATATGGTTTGTTCACGTTTTTTTTTCCAGCAATGTATACCTGAAAGTCAGATTCATGACCTGCACCATACTCCTTTGTATATGCATCACCTCTCCTCCATCTCAGTTACCAGAACATCCCTCAAAGGCCTGCCTGGATAGGTGATCCAAACCAGTATTTAAACTTCCTCCAGCTAGCAACAAAATTACATTCTGCATCACTCTTTGTGAGGTTCTCGAGTCTTTCTGGAAACGCTCCTTGCCATCTCCGGGAGGCAGAGCGCTCCTTGCCGGCCCGGCGCTGCCCACAGTGCGCCATGCCACCAGCAGAAGGCTCTCTATCCCACCGAGTGCTGCGGGAGCATCATCCCCGGGAGCTGGAGCGGGAGCGGCAGCGGGAGCGGCCGGGGTGCGCAAGGCGGGGCGAGGAGCGGGGGGCGAGCGCGGAGAGCGAGGAGGCAGAGCCGCAGGCAGAGCCGGAGCCGCACACGAGGGGCAGAGCGAGGAGGGATCGCCACCTCCCCCGGGCTCTCCATCGCTCCAGCGCTGGGCTACCCAGCACCCCTTATCCGCTGACTGCTTGCTTTTGTCTCAACGCTCAAGGCAGCCGGGTCTAGCCTACTGCCTCTTTTTACTTTTGCCTTTTAAATGAATTCTCGGTTACTCGGTGTGCAAATATTTGCATGCGTCTGCCAGTTGACAGGCTCGTATCGCTTTCATCTTGCACATGTGGTGCGCCAGAAGTATGGTGTGTGCGCGGACGGGAACTTCATTGACATCTTCAATACGGCTGATTATCCTAAAATCCATCCCGCTCGATATCTGTATGTTTTATTAACAGCTGTACTACAGAGGGCTGAATTGATCTCTGTGCCAAAAGCTAAGTTAGCCTCAGATCACAGAATATGAAATTCAGTAATACATCTCTTCTGCCTTTCCTCTGCACTGCAAGAAAGTCGCAGCAGCCTTGAGGATTCCCCTGCTCGCCAGGGCTACGCAGGAGCCTCCAGCAATGCTCGGGACCGTGCCCTGCAGCAGAAGCAGCAGCAGCACACAGAATGTCTGTCCATACACTTTCATGCCCCCAAAAGCCTCCCTCTGCGGAAGCACAGCGGTGACCGCTTCAAATCTGCTCTAGCTAAAAAATGCCTTTACACCGAAAGACATTTCTGTGAGTTACTTATGGCTGCTTCGCAGCTCATTTACGTAAACGAATCACGAGCCACAGATGAACCAGGCTCAAATAAAATGATTTGCAAAAGGTCACACAATAAGCAGCAGGGAGGACGTGAGCCAGGGACTAAGAGCATGCTCTATTATGCTTGGTTTTGCCAGTGCAAAAATTCAACGCCAGCCTGCAAAATACACCATTTTCCCTGCTCCAAATCTGGACAAAGAGACGAACAAAAGTAGTTTTCTCTCATGTCTTACAGCTGCCTAGCAAACCGACCTTCATGTCTGACTTTCAGAACTTTATGGAAGATTGTAACTTCCTTTTGCAGACGAAATTATAAAGCATCTTTTAAAGAAAACTTTATAGCTACACTATTCTCCCTTCTCGGGAGGAAATGTAGTAGAGACTTTGAAGTGAGCCTTGAGTTTGTTACAATGGACTAACCTGATTAGAAATCATGCAAATCCTTGCTGCTCTTTAGCTGCATTCCCCCACAGGCTGTATTACAGCTCTCTAACCAGTCCCACAGCATTGAATGATGTCATGGGATCTGCAGCTCAGCGAGATGAAAGGGATAAAGCGGAACCCGCTGGCACTGGGGAAAGCTTCCAACACACAATCCACAACACAGCTTGGGAACTCAAAAGCTACAGATCCAGCCACTCAACCCCAAGCATTTCAGAATCGTGTGCATTCTCCCAGCACAAGGAACGAAAGAGGGGAAAGAGCTAGTGCAGAGCACTGAAAGGCAGAATTTGTGTGCAACTACCTGCTGGAAAAGGAGCTCTTTTTCCTCGCCAAAGCACTGCCTTTGATGTACGGCAACTGATCACTGATCAGATTACAGGCATTTGGTCTCAGTGCTCGTCTGCCTTTGATCTGCATGGTTAATTTTATTTTCCCGGATTTGGAGTTTCGTCTGGGCTTGTGCCGACATACTTTTTTTTTTTTTTTTTTTTTTTTTTGAGGTAAAAGCATTTAATACAGAAGCTCCGGCGGTGTGAAATTAAGCTGCAGAAACTCTGGCACTGGAAAACTGCATCAGATAACAGGTACTGAATTTCGGGGTTTTTTTCAGTTTTGTGGTGCAAGATTTTAAGAAAAATTACAAAGTTCACATAACCGATAATACTACACATCATTGTCTGTGCAAAGTTCAAAAGAATGTTTGTAATCTAGGCAGCATTTTGTTTGCAGCTCTTGGGCAGAATTATATTGAGAAAAGACTATCTAGAATAATAGAAAACTGAAGCAAACCCAGTATTTTTCAATGATTTGGGAGTTTGTAAGATTTTGGGTTGCACTGCTCATTCATACCCTCTATAGGTTTGTAAAATTATGTTTGAATATATGTATTACATGACTAAGGGGAGTATTTATTTTCTAAGGAAAGGCCAGCTGTATCTCCTGCACACTGTAATACTTTGCTCTCAGCATGTTTATTAAACCGTGTCTTCTTCAAACAACATTTTTAAGCCTAATAGTTCCATACTTGAGATGAAAAAAGTCTCCACTTCCACAAGTTATTAGAAGCAAATTTATAAACGTAACAACCTGATACACAAAAGGAAATCGTTTTATTTTGAGATTGAAGAGATTATAGTTCAGCTGTACCATATGAAATCTTGAAATAAAAGTAATCTTTTAACCTGATGATAGAAGTTTCCTCTAAGGCATTTTAATAAAGGCATTAAAGAAATCTTAGGTTTGTCTAGAGCCAACAGCTAGTTTTGTTGAAATTTGTATAAGTTTTGATGCATTTTAGTGATGAAATTTCCATTCACAGTGTTTTGTATTCTGTTCCTCAAACTCATATTTATGATGAGTATTGTGTTGAAGAAATTTTAAGACATCTACTCCAGAAATTCATTATAAGGGAACAATCGTTTGAAGGATTATTCACACATTTGCAGTTTTAAAGGGCCAGATCTTTGTATGAGTTTGGGCCAAATCCATGAGTGTTCTGTGCCTGCAGCTGGAGTCAGATTGTTAAAATAAGGCTCAAACTCCTTCTGTAGTATTTAAACATAATTTAGATTTTCAGAAGAATTTAGAACCCATAATTGGGACCAGACTTGCAAACATTCCAGACACTAAGGTCTTTGAAGATCTAGTCTTAATGGTGGCTAGTAATACTGACATATATATTCTTAAGTCTAAATTTAAGTGTTTATAAATCTTAAATATGTTTATTAACAAATTGCAACTAAAAGTCACCATAAATTATGGCTGTTAAGCATCACTTGAAACCTACTCTTTGAGAGGTCTACCAGGCCACAGAACCTTCAAGAAGTTCATATTTCAGTGTGTATCATAGTGCAACATGCAAACCCAAATTTTAACAGTCTTCTTACATCTGAGTAAGATCAAGTTATCAACAGTTACAGATAAATGTAGTTAGCTTTCATTAGTCAGTCTTCAAAATTTGTTTCTTGTAATTAAAACTGTATTTGTATAAAACTTCTATTTACTGAATATCAATAGATAATATGCCAGACATAGATTAACTAGGCCTGACTTGGTATCATTTAGTTTTCTCTGCCACCAATTAATTCATATTCTTACCTAACAAGTCAATTACATTATAAGGAAAGTAATTAGCACTGTATGAATAATAATATGTGTATAGCTGTCAAGGAAGAATATAATTTAAGGCATAGCCAAGGCAAAAAACAATGATGTACCAAAACATGTTCTTGTAACCCTGAGAAGACGGCTTTATTTATTAATTCTATGCTTCACTGATGAGCTTCTCTGCCTTTCCAGTCCCCTCTTGCTTTTTGCTTGTTTTCCAATATGTACATTTATTTTCTGAGAAAAATTGTTTCTAGACCTTACCTGTGTTTTGTGTAAAGTAGCAAGGGAAGCAAATTTTTTAAAATAACACTAGGAGTCCTTTTCTTCAGAAGTCAAAATAGCTCTGCAAGTCTAATACAATGAAACTATCACTACAAGGATCTGACCTATCACACAAATGGGTGAAGTTGTACACAGAAGGAACTCTGGTTAATCAGATAGATTACACTGTTGAGTAGGATTTGCATAGATAATTATTTACAATATTTGGGCCCTGAAAATGCATTTAAGAAACAAAGTTTTTCATTTTGTAAAATGTCCCTAGGATTTTAGGTAATCTCCCCAGATATTGAAACAAAAATGGGCGTCAACCCAATTAAACTGAAAAATATCTTTGCTTGTTTGTATGTAAGTGAGACTGAAATGAAAGCACACTTGAACACATTCAAGCATGGTGGGAAGAGGATTTCCAGCACTTTTGTTGTTTTAAGTAACATTTCTCTGACAGTTTAGCCTGTCATTGATCTGACTTTTAAAGATTAAATAGTAATAATTCTTGGCACTGGTAACTTTGCTTTTACTAAGAGCTATATAAACATTAATTAATCCTGAGGCTTAAGCCTTCAGAAACAAAAAGTTCACAATGCTTTTTCAAGCATATCTGACTAAGAAACTCACAAGTATATGATTTATTTATTAAAATAGCTTGAGCAATTTCTGGTTATAAATGGAGACATTTTCAAACAGTGTGCCTCAGATAACATCATAAACATATTTTAAGGTTTGTAATAGTTAAGATTATCAAAAGACATTGCACAGTTATACTGACATCAGTTTCCAACAGCTGTCATAACAAGAGTAGATCTACCTCACAGTTGACTGGGGGAACTGTGTTAACATTTGAGATATGGAGATAACAACTTCCTATTGCTGTACAATTTCTGCTTCCACATCAGATATGTCATGCAACTTAGTCTTTCAAAAGGGTCAGCTGAAACTGCTTTCCAAATATTTCCTTTTTGCTTTCTCTGTTGTAGTGTTAATCTCTACTAGTTCTAACAATTCACATCTTCAATTTCCCAAGAGGCATCATGATTTAAAACAAAGAAAACACTACAATTTTCAACATCTTTCAATGATGAATGGAACTAATTCATCCATTTTACATTCAGAGGAAAGATTTAAATGCTACAACAAAGACTTAAAGTTTTAAGTTTCAGTGTTGCAGACAACATGTTGCTCTGAGCTCATTAGCATAGTAACCCACTCTCTGATGAAAGTCTTCATGCTTTTTAATATGGTAATCCTGAGTGTTTAGTCAACACCTCAAGAACTCTGGGATATTTTAATACCTTTGTCTAACTATACTACTTTAAGACAAGTATCTGAAACATACATGAATGATTCTACTAAGAAAAGCTCATGCATTAGTTTCACTGGTGGCTCCAGAAAACAGATAATATACAAAAGATTGTCTGTAAATAGTGAGACTGTGTACAATGCTCAGTGCTGTGCAGCAGCTGCTATTCACAACAGATGCGCTGCTGTTGTGCCGCAGTATGCCATTCCTCACTGAAATTCCAGCCTTTTGCAGAGCTCCTCCTGGCAAGGGTCCTGAAGCAAAGCTCTTCTTTGAAGGCCCTTTAGAAGATAATTGCATGAAAACCCCTGCACATTCTGAGTTGTTTGGGTTATATAATTGAAAACAACTAGTTTCACAGCGATCATTTCTCTCTTTGCATACAACTTACTGGGTTTCAATAAGCACTCCTTGTTTTTAGAGAAGCCAAAGTGAGTGGTGATCTTCAAAATTTTGTCTGTGAGGAGCTCCAAAAATTCTGTTTATTTGAAAATGCTTTACCTCCCAGTATAAGCATTTGTTCATTTCTCCAGAGCCTAACCCAGTTCCTTGTGTGTCCATACAGTTGTCTAGACTGTAAGTGGATCATTAATCTTTTCATTAGAAGTAAAACTAATGACCTGAAATCCCTGCAGCAGCAGTGATTTTACCAAGGTCTCCAAGACTGGTTTCACCAATGTTGGAGCATCACTCATTTCAGAACAGCTCCTAATTTTTGTCACAGTAAGTAGCAGTAATATCCAACCTAGGAACTGTGAAAAATGTACTATCAGTGAAGGGTGGGATTTGTCCATTTCTCTGTGGAAACTTCCATTTGGTATCAACACTGTACTTACAGCTGGGTAAGATTACCTGCAGAATGAATAAAATATTTCAGGCTCTGAGCCAGCAGAAAAAAAAAAAGCTACTCAAGTACTTTAGGAAGGCAAGCTTGCAGAAAGGAGAATTTGCAGTGTGTTGTCAGAAAGCCTCCATCATGTTTATTGGGCAGGAGGGGTGGAAAGGGCTTTCCTGAATTACAAGGACTCATTCTTCAGAGGCCAAGGGCCAGTCCCTTTAGAACAGTCCAGCAACCATAAGCCTGAGCACCCTCTGAGGGGGATCAGCAATTCCAAGGCTGTGGTCCCAAAGCCAGGCAGCGTCTGGAGGCAAGGGTGGGCACAGGTGTGCCCTGCTATCCTGTCCTCCTGGTGGGATAAAATGTACACCAGCTTGGGACGCTTGTGATTCACCCTGGGCTTCACACCATTGGTATGAGACACACAACCCCACTCATGCCCTCACAGCGTGGACACACGACACCATCCATCCATCCATCCATCCATCCATCCATCCATCTATCCATCCCACCATATATCCATCCATTCACCATATATCCATCCATCCCACAATCCACCATATATCCCTCCATCCATCCATCCATCCATCCATCCATCCATCCACCATATATCCATTCATCCCTTCCTCCACCCATCCACCCATCCATTCTTCCATCCATCCATCCATCCATCCATCCATCCATCCATCCATCCCACCATATATCCATCCATTCACCATATATCCATCCATCCATCCCACAATCCACCATATATCCATTCATCCCTTCCTCCCCCCATCCACCCATCCATTCTTCCATCCATCCATCCATCCATCCATCCATCCATCATATATCTCTCCATCCATCCATCCATCCATCCATCCACCCACTCATCCACCCACTCATCCATCCATCCACCCACTCATCCATCCATCCATCCATCCATCCATCTACCATCCATCCATCCATCCACCCACCCACCCATCCACCCATCCACATACTCATCCATCCATCCATCCATCCATCCATCCACCCACCCATCCATTCATCCATCCATCCATCCATCCATCCATCCACTCATCCATCCATCCATCCATCCATCCATCCATCCATCATATATCTCTCCATCCATCCATCCATCCATCCATCCATCCATCCACCCACCCATCCACCCATCCATCCACCCATCCATCCACCCACCCATCCACCCACCCACCCATCCATCCATCCATCCATCATATATCTCTCCATCCATCCATCCATCCATCCATCCATCCATCCATCCATCCACCCACTCATCCACCCACTCATCCATCTCTCCATCCATCCATCCATCCATCCATCCATCCATCCATCCATCATATATCTCTCCATCCATCCATCCATCCATCCATCCATCCATCCATCATATATCTCTCCATCCATCCATCCATCCATCCATCCATCCATCCATCCATCCATCATATATCTCTCCATCCATCCATCCATCCACTCATCCATCCATCCATCCATCCATCCATCATATATCTCTCCATCCATCCACTCATCCATCCATCCATCCATCCATCCATCCATCCATCCATCCATCCATCATATATCTCTCCATCCATCCATCCATCCACTCATCCATCCATCCATCCATCCATCCATCCATCCATCCATCCATCCATCCATCCATCCATCATATATCTCTCCATCCATCCATCCATCCATCCATCCATCCATCCATCCATCCATCCATCCATCCATCCATCCATCCATCCATCCATCCATCCATCCATCCATCCATCCATCCATCCCTCCCATTGGCTGCCCGCGCTCGGTGACGCTGCCGGGGCGGGGCGGGCGCGGCTCGGTGTTGCCGCAGTGACGGGGCGGGCAGGCGGCGGGGGCGGCGCGGGGCGAGCGCTCCTGGGCCGGCCGGGGCGGCCGCAGCCGCGGCGTGGCAGGTGGGTGCGTGCGACAGCCGGGCGGAGCGCGGTGGCCGCGGGGCGAGCGGCGGCCGCTGTCGCCACCGCCGGGGCACCGGGGGCCGGCCGGGCACCGCCGCCCCGAGGTCGCCCCGCCCGGCGCGGACCCGCGGGGGGCGGCGAGGGAGGTGATGGCAGCGAGCTCCGCGGGCTGCGGGGCAGGGCTCCGCCGGGCCCCTTCCTCCCCGCCGTGGCTCCGGCTCTGCCGCTCCGAGCCGCCCCCGGTGGGTGCGCGGGGCACGGCGCAGACACGGAGCCGCGGCTCTGCCGGTGCGTCCTGCAGGTCTCGACGGCCCTGGAGTGGCTGCTCCACGCCCCGGAGCGCGGCGAACAAAAAGCCCTTGAGAGCTGGGCTTTCATGTTCACCAGCGCTTCTCGTGTCTGCTGCATAAATAAGCTGCTGTTTGCTTCGAACGATTGTAGAGCTGGAGTTGAAGGAGTAGGAGCTCCTAACTTTTTCTTTTGGCTGGTAAGAGGCTTAAAAGCCCCAGTTGTTGAAAAGGTTTTGATTGTTTGACCTCCTTTCCTGATGGCTGTCCCCATTTAATCAGACCTTGGACCAATAGCTTTACCTGGTGTTCGTGAAAAATCTGAATACTTATTTACCACCTTTACACTTACTGCTACTTTATATGGATGCTTTTATTACGTTTATAAAGTGGTCCAGTAGCATTTAATATGAGGTAGTGGCAAATTGATTCAATCTGTAGGTACATTTCTTAACTACTGCATAATCTCCTTCAAGCACACCTCCAGCATCAGGTGGAAAACAAGTTACTTGGGTATGTTACCTGAGAGCTTGTTACCATTAGAGAAAAGGGGTTGGGGTTTAGGTGCTGTGTTGTTGTCATTGTTGGTTTTGGTTGGTTGGTTTGTTGGGGTTTTTTGTTTGTTTCTTTTAGACCAAGAAGTAAGCTTTGTTGGTTTACTAGTAAGATGCTTAAAGTGTCAGTTGAGGAGGTAATTAGTCACTTTTTCTCACTTTCAACAACTTGCAGTCCTAATAAAAGGGAACGAATGGTTTGAATGAAAGTAACTAGTGTCTGTGGTTTTTAAGACATTGCATGCTATCCAAAGCTGCTCAAGTCTGGCTGGATAAATGTAGCATATTGGCATTGCAGCATTGCAAGGTGTTTTAGCTGTATTAACCAACCCTATGCTTTATAATTCATGATCCCTAAAAAATTACTTTGAAAAAGAAGTATTAGTATATTTTGGTGTAAATTAAGTATGAATATAGTACTGGCATTCTCAGTGTATTACTTAGTTACATATCTGAGTACGAAAGTACAAGTGCATCTTGACACTGAATTTTCATCAAGCAAACCAGTGTCTCCTAGAATTTGAGATGGGTGAGAGGTATTAAACAGAAGGAGCAACCATTTTTTTACCACAGTTTTGATGTTGTATGAGTAGGCTCATCAGCTTTGGTGAGAGTGGGAGTTCTTGTGTGAATCACAGGCTCTGATCCTCTAAAAAGCTTTGTTTATGTGTAGGAAAAATGTTGCCACATTGCACCTTTGTTACAATATTTCACTCTAATGCATAGTTAATGATAAGCTGGGTATGTTGAAGAACGCAAATGATAAACTGCTTTATCACCAGTATTCCTGTAAAGACAAGTACTTCAATTAACGTAACTTGAAGCATGTGGTACTCAGAAGGACCACAAATATTTCCTGGCTGTGTCTTGGGGCCCTGTCTTCTTCTTATCTCCCTCAGCCCCTAAAATACATCTGAGTGTTTTTGATCACCAGCAAGGTTCTAACTTTAATCTGCTACCTTTGTCTTTACAAAATTAGAAATTACTCCATAGCTGCCTAATGACGTGCGATATCATGTATGGCAGGTTTGTAAAATACAGATCTTTTTAATGTGTTATTTAATGTGATGAATGTGCCCTAGCTGACAGTATGGAGTTTTTCCCCCTGCATTTCTCAGAAAAGTTGGACCAAACGTGGTCAGACAAGATCTCATTTACTTCACAAAGGGGAAGACTACAAGGGTTGTGGGCAGGGTGTAAAGGGAAGGTGTTCTAGAGCTGTGAGACAGAAATAACAATGTGCAGCGCTGTAGTGGAAGTTCTTGTCCCTAACTTGCTCCCTTTCTTTGTCTTTGACATTGCAGCAGTGTAAGTACTTTCCCTTCTCTTGTTTCTTGCCTCTAGGGCACTGACTCTGCTAAAGCCATCTGCCACTCCTTGTTTTATTGCCTGCAGTTGACAGCTGCGGGTGGGAAGTAGGTGGTTAGAAAGGAGCTGAGACCCTATTTGTTGGATACCAGAGACCTCTGTTGGCAAGATAAGATGATTATATTTCCATCCCTCTTTCTTACCCAGAACATCTCAGAGCACTCTGCCAGTGTTACAGAGCGTGTGAAAATTGGTCGTCAAGCAAAAATATCAAATCAAGTATGGGAAATTTCTAAGACCTGGTTGTGAATTAACTGGGAATTCACAACTTCAAGTGAAGTGAATGTGAAGTTGGGACTCTTCACCATTTCTAAAGTTTCCCTTAGAACACAGATGATGTTGACTTCAAAGTTTTGATGCTTCTATATCTGAGAAACCTGGCAGTGAGCCATAATTTAGTCATGTTGCTTTGATCCTTAAGGTGGTGCGTCATTCACAGTGGAACTTTAAGGTTTTTTGGAGAGAAAAAAGAAATATTTTTCTTACATGGACTTTGAAATTAAACTATGAGTACTGTTCAAGCAAGCTGGTAAATGTAAGAATAAATTTTAGAGGGCAATGGAATCTAGAATCCTAAGAGGCTGGAAGTTGTTACTTCCACCATGTTTCTAATTAATATTTTGGTATTAACCTCTTTATGCATATGCATAGTGGGCCCCAAATGACCTTTAAATTATGCAACCACAATTCCTAATGCAAGTTCTCTATCCTGAGTTCAGTTTGTGACCAGTAATGATTGCTTTTCCCTGAGTATTTTAGGCAAGCATGTTACTTTTAACCTAATAAAATGTATTTTGAATGATTTAGTGACCTCAAAAAACTCTGTACATGGGTTTCTTTCTTCTACTAAAATTGAGTAAAACTGAATTTGGCGTTTTAAATATCAGTATCTGGACAAGAGCAAATAGTCTTTAAAGGTATGGAACCTATGTTTGCTCACACATGCTTTAGAGGGCAAAATCTTCTAACAACTTCTTACATGAAAGCATGAGGTGAATGGCTGGTGTCCAACAGACATCAGTATAATGCCTCTTGATATGAGAGAGGAAAGTTGCCCAATGGCAACCTATTATTAACCTATTATTAAGTACTGCAGTCTCTGCTTTTTAAGCAGGACTTTTCATCAAACTGGTGATTGAAACAAGAGACATGCAGCTGACAGAGTTGTCTGTCTCTCCTTTGGGACTTGCATTCAATACAGTGAGTTATTGGTGTGCCCTAACCATTAGGGCACCTTTAAATTATTTTAATCAAAATGTTGCCATGAAAGAAACATCTTATTTTATTTGTCCTCTTAACAATGGTTATTTCTTGTACACTGGCTCATTTCTTCCTCACATGTTAGTCTATATAGTCTTTGGTGTTGTTTTGGTAGGAGTGGTGACAGTGGGCACAGTGGTGGCATGATAGAGTATCACAGGCATTCATACATGTCTGCTGAAATTATTTAAATGTGTTTTGGTGCTACTGAAGTGCCCTGAAGTTTAAGGTCCATAGACATGAAAGCTTCTTTTGGAATCTTTGCTGATTATGGAAGACATACTATATAGAAGATATCTCATATCCTAGGCCTAAAGCCATAAGATCTCATGAAACTTGTAACAATCAGTCAAAAAACTGAAGCTTCGTTAAGTGTAGGATAAGTTGGAGAAGTCCTCGGTAGTTTGATGCCAGTTCTAAAAGGCTTGATGCTGAAAGTTTACTCTGGGTTGTGGAACTCCTGGTGATTAGACTTGCCGAGACTACTATAAAGGCAGTAGATTTTCTTTTAAATAGAGAATATTTCACAGCTGCGATCAAATTTCACACCTAAATGAACAAAATGTATTGTGGTACAGGATGACTTACAATGTGCTTTTTATGTTCAAAAAGTCTTTGAGGTGCTTGCTATAAGAAGATCATCTTAGGACAATTTCAAAACTGAAATACAATATGTCAAGCATGACCAGCAAGATTTTTAATATCGTTTTTTGTTCTGTACTGGCATTTGATTTTTATTCCAATTGTTACTCCAGAATACTAAAAGATGAAAATACGAAATTAGCTTTGTTTCAGTATTGTTTTTGTTAATTGTATATATACACTGACTTTTTAACAATATTGAAAATTCAAGTTATTGTATAGTGGAGAAAAGGAATAGGGTTAATATACCTGAATTACATTAAGCTAATTTATTTCAATTGCAAATAATTAGTCTGCAGGGCAGTAAAATGGGCTGTTCTTAATTTTCTTTATTTTTCCTATGCTTCAGGTGACTTGTAAAGAAAAAAATAGATATCTTAGATTGTTACAGCTCTGTATTTTAGATCACTGGGCTCAGTACAGCTCACCAGTATTTTTTGTATTGAAAATTCAATGTGAAACTTGACACAAGAGTATGCCATTATTACACTCTTCCATTTCTTTTTGATATGTCACACATCCATTAAATATTGAAACTTAAAATAACTTTTATTTTTAACCTTAGGGAGAATCCTAGTTTTGAAGTTTTGGTAGTATTCTATAGATGCTCATAATTACATTAGAACTGTACTACAATTTAGCTATTTTTCAATTATTAAGGAATATATATGACTTGGAGTAATCACTTGACATTCAAATCTAAGAAATTCAATTATAATTACAACTTTATTTCCCTTGAACACTTCTGTCAAGTTTTAACTCCTATAGCAATTAAGAAAGCACAGGAAGTATTTATTTTTTTCTTTTTAACAATATTACATGAAATAAAAAATTTAATGGGGATTTTTCTCCCAAATCCCATTAATTTCAGCATGATTCTTTGAATCACTATTTAATCAGTTTATTTCATTTAACTCTTAGACTTTTAGCTTTACTGTCTTGTCTTCTGTGAATCGAGTGAAGTCAAGCTTTTCTGTAATGCAGTGTAGAGGTGTTTATTGTATTTCAACTCTTAATTATTTTTTAATTTCTTCATATATTACTCTTGAATTTCTGTAGCATTCCAAAGGAAATGAAGAGCAAAATTGAACAGGATCAAAATAAATACTTTCTTGGTACTTATTTCAAGGTTACTGAGGTGCAAAGTCTCACAATTTGTCTCTTATCTAATCTGGTTTTACTTAGAATATATTCAGTTACTTTTTGGCCAGAAGATAGAATGTACGGCATGTGTATTTACCCACTGTGTGTGTGTTTCAAAAAACAGATGAGAAACATTCTTTGAAATTTCTGAGTTCCCATAGCAGTGTTTTTACTGTCTCTGTTCACTGTTTACTCTTTGCTATTACTAGAAATTATTTTGTTTGTACATTCCTTTTTTTTCACCATTAGAGTTGTTGGCTTCTCATGATTTCAAAACTTAAAATTTGTTTACTCTCCTTTTTCATTTTTCTGGTTGTTCTACAGTACTTTTTACATGAAGCTGTGTTTTGGTCATCCAGAACTATTTCTGAGACTTTCTCCATTTAATGTTTCTTCTCTTAATTTTTTTTTCCCCCTCAGACTTGAAAAAGAATCCTATGTCAAATACTATATCTGTGTATCTATCTATATATATATATATTAATGATCCTTGAGACTATTTCTTCTTTTTTACCCATGAGGACCTGCATTTAATCTGGTAATTGTCACTGGCCCATAGACCATTGTCATCACTAAGTGAGAAATAACCATAAAAATGTCATCTTGGTTTTCCCATGGAGTGCTGTCTACACATCTTAACCTGCTCTGTTCTTTCTAGCAGACTTGTGTTCCTTTTGTGCTTCAAAATACAGTTTGTCTTTAAAAATATCAGTAGTGACACTGAAGTATACATTCTTCTAATTGGTTAGAATTCATTAACTAGGGTATTCATGAAGTAAAATGTGGACTTGTGTGTTAATTATAGTCTATGTTAATTCTGGTTGTATATTTTTGAAAGCGTATTATGCTTGCTGTAGTTCCATGTTGAAAAGCATTTTGCAACTGTTCTTAATGTTTGTCTCTGTTATTTTCCTTTCCTTATGACCCATGTTTTGGGTTCCATCCTTTCATTTGTCAGTCTCTACTCTTAAATGATAAAAACTACATAGTGGATTTGAAGAAATTAATTTTTGTCTGTTATCGTGTACTTAGCTGAGTGTTTAACAAGCAAGAAACATGTTAGGGATATTAGATTAGTAAATGTTGATGTTCTCTAATCTAGACGTGTTGCCATCTCTTCTTTTAAGAATTAAAATTATACAGGCTTTGTGTTTATTGTCTAGTCATCAAAAGACATATGAGTTTTAAAGCACGTGTTTGTTGTTTAGCAGCTTCCAGGAACCCATCTGAAAATGTTAATGGCATTGACAGATTGTATTTTGGCATGCCAAGTGTCATGTACAATGGATTTGTGACTTCTGCAATTCAAACAATGTAAATCTAATGATTTTTTCTATTTTTCCCTTTTTATATTTTTCTAAGGAGAAAGGTTTAATCACAAGAAATGGATGCTAAAGGATTGCAAGGAGATGATAAACTGAAGGTGCTCATCATTTTACTAGCATATTTGGTAAGTTAAACATTAATATTTTTTCCCCATGTTGAAAAAATTGTACTGAACACAGAAACAGTGTCTTTTGTTTTACACATTATTGCTAACACTAAAGGTCTTCAGATGCTGCATGCAGACAGTTGCTTACACATTTCATTGATTTGAGCTTAAGCTTGGTCCACTGCTTCATATATTTTTTGGCTGCTCCTCACACACAATTACAAAATTTTACATTGTGTGAGTCTCTTCATGGACAAAGGAGTGGACTAGGACAGAAAATTTAGCTGAGTATAGTGCTGTGGAGGTGATACTGCATCACTGCAGAGGTGGCCATCGCTTACTCCAGTGTGCTGTATACATGGTTTAGGTGTTTGGAATTTCAGTTTATGGACAGAATGTAGCATAGCACACATTGCCTTCTCAGTGTATTTAACTCTGACTTGCTGTAGAACTAGGGCTAATTAATAATTCAGAAAGTTATTTTTAAGATAAAAACATGGGCTTATTTCTCAGATTTATTTTGATGAGTTTACCCTTTTTTTGGTTTTGTTGTTGGTTTATGTGTTTTAGCTGAGTAAGGTAATTTGCGAGACTGGAGACTGCAGAGAACAAGAATTTAGGGACCATACTGGAAACTGTATCCTCTGCAAACAATGTGGGCCTGGAATGGAACTCTCAAAGGTAAGGAAATAACTATTTCTTGAATTTACTTTACTTCTGATAAGTACATTTATGGATGTGATCTAAAATAGCGGATATCTGTACTTGCATGAAAATATTTACAGTTTTGGCATTTGAGCCTTTTGCAGTTTTTCAAGAACCATGTTATCTCTTTCATTTTATATAAAATGCTCAGTTCAGAAAATGATGATGCCACTAATCAAGTAGGCAGTACCACTTGGATGGGCTCTCAAATGATTGTTTTAAAGGTGAGTTAGTACAACAATGGAGGGAAGAAACTACAAAGGGGGGAAAAATTACAGGCAGTTAAGACTGTCTTCTACAGAGTAAGATTATTCAATGTGAAAAGTTAATTTCAAACCAATGATTGGTACAGATTGCTGAGGTGGAGTGGCTTAATTTTTACAATGCTGACATTCGCAATTGGATCTGGATTTTAGGTAACAAAGTTTAAATATTTTATGCGTGACCTCCTGTCTTAACAAAATGGTTTACAATGAAAAGGTCATAATTACATAAATACAGAATAAGATTCAAATGAGAGCAAATATATTTCCTTAGAACTGGAGGGAGCTAGGTCATTGTTGTGTTTTAACTGGGTCTGTGGTTGGAGCACTTTAGGAAGCCAGATTCAAGTCAGGCTCAATTTCTTTGTTTTACAATTAATTAAAAATGCTATAAACCTAATTCTTATCTTTGTGCCATGTGAAGTAATTGAAAAAGTTGAGGCCAGAAAAATACACGGTAATATTTAGAAAGCACATAAGTTCTTGTTAATATCATGGAGAAGGAAATGCTATTGTGAACCTTATGTAATTGTATTTTGCTTTTACAACAATTTCATCTCTTCCAAAAGAAAATCCCCATAAAAGTATTTTAATTACAAGGTTTTTAGGACAGTGGAAATGAATCAGTGAAGATGAATGCTGGCTGGGATTATGGGCTGGGATTCAGTAGAACTACAAAGTTCACTTGGTAAAATTTTTAACAATATTCCAAGTCTGAATGCAAGTCATGAGGGGGATCTTTGCTGTTTTCAGTTCAGAGAAAGCGGGTGCTGTGTATGAGCAGGGATAAAGAAAAGTGAAGAAAGTCATAGCTGAAAGGAGGAGGCAGGGGTATGTTGGGATTTACCAACTCAGTTACTGGAGGTGGAAGAGACAACAAAATGAATTATGTATCTTGGGAGACTGGATATCTTGAGGGAGCATGTCTTGCCAGAAAGATGAGGATGGTAAAGTAAGAAAGAATGCAGGATGGTGTCAGGAAGGGTGAGTAGACCTGCCAAGACTCATGCATGTGTAAAACTTTCTTGTGTCCAGCTCTAAACCCACATCTTGCCCATTGTTGGAGTGTGAGGCTGTGACCCTGACACAACTGTGCAGTCAGATCCGTACCTGAGAGGTGGGGTCAAAAAGAGCATGGCCTTTGCAGAAGGGCAAACTCTGCCTTGTACTTCTACTGATAGTGTAAAAAGGATGGTGAAGGTGGAATTTAGGGTGTCTAGGGGAATTTGAAATGTTTCTTTTGAAATTTTTTTAACATAAACCATTACTAAGTTTGGTGTGTATGTGTGTTCAAACTGCAGGAGGAAAAAGAAGCGTTCAGTTTATGGCTCTGTAGTTCCTACTGTGTTCAGCTCTGAAAAAAACCCACAAGTGTTTCACACTTTAGTGGAGTCCCTTTGTATGTTAGGCAGTATTAGTTAAGGTTTAGTCATACAAGCAATGCTGTTAAAGCAGAGATTTTGACATGACTTACGACATGGATGTGGCTTAGTTTGGATTTTTTTAGATTTGCCTTAAATTAGGTTCTAGGGGGTGTTTAATTTATAAAGACACTTGTAAATATGGCACTCTAAAACAGTGGGCCAGTACTATGTGCATTTATATAGTCAGAAAATATATTTATCTAGCTGGCAAATAAAACCCAAAAGCTATAAAAACTAAGGCCCTCAGTAATTACATTCAATTTAATAAAGAAACACTAAACTAAAACAGCGAGGTTATAGTTTGCAATAGTACACTATTCAAGTTATGGTTTTGCTTCACCTGTTTTTGTTTACAGTCTGATAGTCCTGATTATTAGGACTAGTTTGGTGTTTTTGAAAATATGAATGCTTGATTCATTTCACTATGTAAGCAATTACTTCTCATGGAGAGTAATAGACTTTCAAAAATATTTTTTTCTTCTATACTAGAAATGAAATAACAGATTTTGCTCAAACCTAAACGAGTGGAATCATCATTTCCTCCATAAATAGAGGTACCACTTTCTGTGAATCATAGTGAAGGATGTGATGCCATGGCTGGAACTGAAATGTGGTTGAAAGTAGTCATGTAGAAGTACAGCTTGAAGCAACAAATACATGAAGCCCAAGGTCGGGATGCAAAGGGAAGAGGCGTTTAATGATACACTTGAAGTAATTTGCAGCCCAGGAGAAGTTTTGTTTGCTTGGCTTTTTTACATATGGGAAAGCAATGATACAGCAATGCTATAGTTTAATAAAAGTTTCTTAACACTAAATAATGTGTCAGTTTTGCTATTAAATATTTAGGACTCATGGATAAAACTAGATATGCTTCTGGATGTGTGTGCATGATTGTGTGTCTAACTGTACAATAAAATACAATGTTAGTGGTGGGGTTTTTGGTTCAGTTTCCCCTGAGTGTTTTAAGCAATTGACAGATAGGTTTCTTTTTTGCTTCTAACAAAACACATCAGCCTATATTGCTGAATGCAAAAGCCCAGCTTTTATCGTCTTGTGTATGACAAATCACTTTATCTTAATTGCAACCTAAATATGTAGTTTTCTTTCTTTTCTGGGCTGTCTTTACAGAACTACAGGGCAAAAACCCATCTGTACAGAGTGCATATATTTGTGTGTGTGTGTGTGTGTGTATACTTATTTTTGTAACTATTATTTACAATTTCAGTTAGATATATATATGTATCTTTGTTCCTATACTATATGAGCATTTCACTTTTCTAAATTAGGGAAATGCTGCTGCCCTTTCCCAATTTATACATGAGACACTAACATAAATCAACTTGCCTGTTGTAATGCAGGAATTTCTTGCTAGAGCAGAGTAGACAGAGGCCGTGGAGTGGAACAGGAGGTTTCTCTTCACAAGGCACCATGTGGACAAGACAAAGGATGATGGGTACAGATTGTACCAGGAGAATTTCTTTTTTACGGTGAGAACATTCATTCACTGAAACAATCTCCCTAGAGTCCCCATCCCTGGGAGCTTTTAGGATGCAACTGGACAGGGTGCTAGATAGATCAGCTCAGGTCCCTGACCCATGAGAGTTTGACTCAGATGTTCTTTCAGGGTTTCTTCTGACCTGGCTGTTCTGATTCCATGGTGAGCGTTTTAATTTTGGTTGCAAGCCAGTGCTCAGTCTATTGGATTGACTTCCTGTACAGGTAAACAACTTCAGGAACCCTTGGCAGCATGAAATAAAACACGACCAGCAGAAAACCCAGCCTTATTTCATGTAACTAATTCTGAATCTAGACTATTCTTTTCAGCTTTTGCTGTCGCAGTTTAATGGGGTTCTCTTTTTCAAAAATGTTTTCAAAGTAATGTTTTCTTCCTTGAAGTAAGAAAGAAAATAGTACCACCCTCAGCTTTTCCTGTCTGATTGCTTATTTACTGTTCTAACAACAATACTGCAATGTTACATTAGCTTAGAACTAAAATCCATTGATCATTTACGTTAACAGTGTTTTTGTTAAGTACTTTTAACATATTGCCATCAGAAGAAAGGAAACTTTCTTACTGTATCAACAGAACTGATGGGGAAGAGAGTGAAAGCTGCTTCCCATGTTTTTTTGCTTCTATTGTTAGTTTAGAAAAAACCCTCTGTATAGCCTTTTCTTCTCATAAACATGTGTTTTTGGTAATGTTTGTGAAGCCTTTGATGCACTGAATTAGCTTAGTTTTCAGTGCGTGCAGTCTTTGTTTCAGGTTGGTTTTTTTGTTTTGGGGGTTTTGTTAGGTTTTTTGTTTGTTTTTTTTTTTTTTTCTTTTTCTGTTAATCAGTGCTTTCTTCTGGGTTGGAGACTGAAATGGTTGTGTTGATTCAGAAGGAAGTTTTTGCTTCATGTGGCTCAGCATTATTGCATTTCTCATTCATTTAGTAGATAGCAAAGCATCATGTAGTTAAGCATAAATAATTTAGTATCTTTCATTCTTTAGGTGGCTTCAGTTTGCCAGTGTCTGAATAGTCATTGATTTGGCTTGATAATAGCAGCCTTTCATCCTATCTTATATATGTTTCTGAAATAAATCAAAACTTACATATTATTGTAATGTATACAAATCACAATTAATGCAGGGGAAAAAAGAAACCCATGATGTAGTTTGCGTTTCAGCCTTTTTTCTTAAAGATGTTCAAGTATGGAAATAAGAGTCCTTCCAGTCCTTTCTCCATAATTTTTTTTTTTTAAGTTACCGTCTGAGCCACTACACTGAGGACAGTATATGACAAGGAAGGAATAGAAGCCAAGAGGTGAAAGGGAGTGCCTGAAGCCAGCACTGCCATCAATTAAGCCATGGTAAATACTGTGACCAGGAGACAGCTGCTGTACAGAGAGCTGGTGGGACAGAGGCAGCCTGGTGGTGGCTAAGGTGGGACTGTGCATCACAGCTTGCTTCCTTGCACCAGGTATATGATGAAAAAAGACGAAACCTGCATGTTTCAGAAAAAGGAATTGTGAATTAAGCAGGCAGGTACTGTTAGAAGCTGCTCCTGGATGTGACAGTCCTCACACAGGAACATCAGAGTGCTGTGCTGATGCGCTGTCACAGTGAAGCCACCGAGAGCAGCCACTGCCGTGTTTAGCGGTCACTCTTAACTTTCCAAAGCAGGACAGCTGCTTGTGAGGAAACCTGCCACGTCTCAGCTCAGGAGAGGCCAGCACGTTTCTGGAAACTGGAGCAGCTGCATGGAGGCATGTCACATCACCTTCACTGAGAATGAAACTTTTCTGACCCTAGCCGTGCACTTCGACACGGCAGCTAAGTCTGATATTTGCAGCGTGATGTTGCAGCCTGTCCTGCTCAGAGACTTCTGCTGATAGATCCAGCTCATTTTTGGATTCTAGATGAGGCTGACCCACAGCCTGAGGTGCTTTAGGAAGCTAAAGCTGTGTGCTAGTTAACAAGGCCATGTACTTAAAGGTATTAGGAAAAACTTCATTTCCCAGAACCTGCTACATGACCTGACACCAATTAAGTGTCTTAATGCCTGGAAGACTTTTTCTTGGGAATACTCAAGTATTCTTGCAATCATCATAGCATAAGTGGAACTGCTCTGGCTGTTGTCTAGGGACTTACATAGGTTGTGGGTAATCAGTGGAACTAGAAACAATTCTAAAATGTACTTGCAGATTATGATCTTAATCATGCCTGAAAGCATTCTTTTAATGAAATTTGAGGTTATTTTAATTGAAATAATGTTTAAAATCTAATTTACTGTTCATTTACTGTCTGTGTTGGATTCAACTTTTAGGGAAAAACCATACCACTTAACTCTAGCACCCTTTATAGTCTGCTAGACTTATGGTTGTTCTGTCTGGATCAGTGTTTGGATCAGTATATAGTGAAAGAAAATTTTAGCAGTGGCCTGATAGTTCTTGAAGAGGTGTCTGCATTATTCTGTGCATTTAATATTTTTAGCTAGAAACAAGATTATGAGTTTGGTTAACTAGTTTGCTGCCTTGACCAGTCACCCCACTTGATACCTCAGTGAAACACTTCTGAACAGAGCTGTTCTGGAGATACATCAGTTAAAGAGATGGCACATTGCTGTGATAGTGAAAACTGTATAGATATCAAGAAAAATGAGGTGCATTTGAATTTTGAATATTCTTTGTAACTAGCTTGAATTCAGTTTTCTAAATAAGTGTTTCAGTTTTTACGGCTTGTACTGTGTATTTTTGGAGAGGGAAAATTTTCATTAATTGAAAAGGGAAGGTGGAAAGGGAGGAGTGTGCTAAGTGCTCTTCACAGAAAGCTTTGCAATAGCAAAAATAAAGACAATGTGTATTTGTGCTCTTTTGATTCTTATGGCACAAAAATAAAGAATACCTTTTTGAAATCTAGCTAATTGATATTACAAATTTTATTGCTCTTTTCTGCAGTCCAAAGGTCAAATGCTACAGGAGATGAGGTCTCTTTTAAAGTTAAGAGTGGGAGGATGGAAAGGGTGAGGGGGAGTAGGGAACTATTTAGTTCTCATCAGCCATATAACTTGACAGCTTTGTAAATAGAACACTGAGAAAACTGGTGCACATAGGTTTTGCGCATGTACTGATAAAAGATGAACAGTCAATTGTTTGTATCTTTGCTGGACTGCTAAATTATCAAGTCCAAGATTTCAAAGGGTTTGAATCCATCATCTAAATAATATCCTTCAGTTTGGGGAATGTGGTTGATTATGAGTACAGATCTTTTTGAAGTTCTGCCTGGTTTAAAAGCTTAAATATTTATTTGCACCTGCCAGGCAGTTAACTACCTCAAATATTATATGAACATAAAAAGCACATACATAAAGTTTTAGTTATTATGAATTGGTATCTGGCAAGGGCTTAGAAGTCATCTTTGAAAAGATGGGAGACTGTAAATTCCTTGGTCAGAAGATTTCTTTGTATTGCATCCACCATTTTTATAGCTTTAAAGTAAACCATTCCTTGATGCAAAGGATCACTAGGATGTGTCCATACATCCAGCTATAGCAAAGCAGATCTGATCTAGTGAGTGAAAACATTTAACTCTAACTTTTATTTCCTGCTTGGTTTTTTTTGATCCAAAGCTTCAAAGGTAGTCTGGAAAGGAAAACTTATAATTAAGCTAATTCAAGCCTTATATTTGAAAGTGTGATAGGACTTGGGAGGGACTGATTCCAAGTGATTTATCAAAAGATCTGAATATATATGGTTAAACTGAGTTATATAATATATTCTGTAACACTTCTATTTGGAGAAGCTAACTAGAAGGAGTAGGTATTTAGAAAGAATATGTTAAAGATTAATGATATTCAATGAAAAAGTTTATTTAGATTTAGGGAGAGCAAAATCTAGCACAAGTTAGTCTGGTTCCAGTCTCTGGTGGTAATCATGTAGCTTTGTATACAGTCTTACAATTACATAAATGAAATGGAGTGTAAAAATTAATGAAGGAAGATACAGCTACAACTGACATGGCTTTGGCATTGATTCCTGGTAGAAACTTATCAATTTGGAAAAAAATGGTACAAAATCTTCTACATCTGAAGAAAGTAATAAAAGAAAATAAATGCTTTTCTATTTTTTTAAGACTTTTTAACCTACCAGCTTTAATATGGTCCCAGTATATTACAGGAGGACCATGCTGTGCAGTGCATAAAACTGTAGGATATTTTGTACTGTTGTTACTAACTGCAATGATTTGCCTATCTGTTCCTTGATCTGAAAAATGCTCAGTAATAATAAACTACATTTCAGCTAAAAGAAAGCAAAAGAAACCAAAAATTATTAAGTTCACGGTTCTAGAGACAGAGGAAGAAGACTATTTTTGTAGTTGCTTTCACAAATTGTTCATTTTCTGCATACTTGAGGGCTTTTTCTTCAGAGGAAAGTTTATTCTTAATATAAAGGAAAATTAAAAATTCTTAGAATGTCCTGTAAAATGCATCTCAAGTTATTGTTACTTTATCGTTGTAGGTTAGAGGCACTATAAAATGCGTATTGGCCAGCTTGATTACAGAGCATGTCCCATAGATGCTTTCTCAGCACAAAGCTTTGGAGAATCCAAGTGCGTTAGATCTTGGAGAATCTGAGTGTGTTTCTGAAGTTTAAAAGCTTTTTTATTGCAGCAGATTTGGTTAGGTTGGTGACTTTGGAAAAAGTTGTTTATGTGCATCATACTGGTGGAAACATTCTCTGAAGTTGCCCTAGTTGAAGATTTCCTGCAGCTTTCCCACTGGGAAGATGCCCTATTTTTCCACAGAAAATACATACTGGAGAGCAAGGTCCCCATATTGTGCCATTCCTTGTAAGTTCTTTCTGGCAGTTTGTTGTTTTCCTCTTGTGGTCTTGTGGTGTATCACTAATGTGTCAAACTGAACTTCAAAGTACCAAACAAAATTGATAGGATATTTGGACGATAAGAGGGAATAGCAACTTCTAGTAACTTGATAATTCCTAAGAAGTTGATTGATAGCTCTTGGTAATCAGTTCATAGGATTCAGTCCCCAAACTATTACACGTGGCTAGGTGTTTATCTTTGCATCTTGTCCACTGTACTAGGTGTCCTTTTGCAAATGAATGGAAATAATGCTTTTGAACTGCTTAATTTGGCAGAAATAACCAACCATAACAGTATAGCTTGTAGAGTAAAATTTTGTGCCTCCCTGTAATCTGCAGATCTATCAAACTTTTCCAACAGTTTGAGAACTGTTAGAACTGCAGTGGGTTGAGTTGTTGAGATTCTTAGTGGCTAAGCAACATTTCACGCCTAGCTGATGGTCATAACCAGCTCTGGTTTATTTGGTAACAGAAGTCCTAAGCTTTTGAAGATCGGTGCACTCTCTTCGATAATTAACTTTGTTCACCTTAGCTATGAACCTTAATATCAAAGTGCTTCTTTGCTGTTTTTGTAACTGAGTAAGTGCCTTTATACTTCACTTGTCCCAGTTTCTTCGCTTTCACATGACTGACCTAATTAAAAAACAGACAGCTCAATAATTCTACCATAAGCTAGTAATAATGAAACTGTGGGAGTCCTTGAAGCCCTTTATCATTCAAATGCACAGTGGTTGCATGAATAAAGTGGATGACTAAGTATTACTTATAGAAGTAAGGGAGATTATTAGCAGTGGAAGACACATTTGAACTTGCTGAAAGGATGGCTTTTGTCTAGAGAAAGACCTACTCTCAGTAATAATTACACTAGGTCTTCATTTCATCCCAGCATTTGCTTCTTGTTCATGCTTTCAGTGAGTGAATAGCTTGCTATTGCTTGTTAATCCCTACAGGAATGCGGCTTTGGATATGGGGAGGATGCACAGTGCATGACGTGCAGGCCAAACAGATTCAAGGAAGACTGGGGCTTTCAGAAGTGCAAGCCTTGTCTGGATTGTGCATTGGTTAACCGCTTTCAGAAGGCCAACTGTTCTGCCACCAGCAATGCACTATGTGGGGACTGTTTACCAGGGTAAGATCATTTCTGAAGATGAGACTTGAACAAATTCTAACCTAATTTACATTAGAATTGCTTGTTCATGTTTTCTGGATAAATGTTGGTACCCTTTGTGTATGCATGAAAGTCCTATGTTCTATTCTTAGCCTTACAGTATTATCTGAGCACATAATTTCTGAATTGCTGTAGTCATTACCCACAAAAATGGTTTTATAATTACCTACATGGTCTGTGAGAGTAGAGCACCTGAGCAAAATACCTCAATCAATGTTACTGGTAACTTAGTTCATTGTTTTAAAGAATTAAACATTTGGAAACATACACAGCTACCTTCTTCAAAAGTGATCACATTATTTGTTTGTATTTTTTTCCCCTCCTTAGGTTGATGCCTAATAATTCTCATGCACATATGTTCTTAGGTCAAAAGCAGTGGCTGTGGTTTACTGTCTGAAATTTCCTTCACCTTTCTTTAAAAATTCATGAAGCATGATCCTGGCTGAGAATCATAAATTAATCTGAAGGAATTGTTTGCTGAAACTGCTTTTATAAATCAAGAGCAGTTCCTAGATTTTTGTCCTGTCATCCCAAACCTCTGTTGCTAATTTTATCTGTTTGTAGTATTAAATCTTAAGATCTCTAAAAGGCTGTTCTTTACATTGCTTCCAAGTTCCAATATTATAAACACCTGCCATGAATTTGTACATAGGTATTTTTGTTGCTTTTTGGAATTGGTAATTTAACTAATAGGAGTAGCGTACGAGAACTGATTTGCAATTGTAACAGCCTTTGTATTTTCAGAGTATGTCTTCAGATATGCTTAACAGTTCATGCATTTGTTTAGTATCTATATTTCAGCTGAGTTTTTTTGTTTTTTAATACCAACTATCAAATACCTGAACACTGTTGAAGCTTCTGCCATTATTCCTTCTCAAGGCGGAGGAGAAATCTCTTCGTTTAAAAGCACTTAGTAAAGGCTTGTTAACTAATCTTAGCTTAAGTCGCTGTACAAGAAGATGCAGCCCCAGGCATTACAGATATTACTCACAACCACTTTTGATACTGCTTGCAGCTATGTGGTGAATTGATTTATGCTCTTATGGCATATTAATATATATGTGTTGTAGGGCTTACTTGGTGTCAGCAGGGAGATGATTTTCTTCTTCTGTAAACAATATAAGCTGAATTTTTGAAGATGAGAAAGGAATAAAAAACAAGCCACAGTACGACATGAATTAAGGGTAAAGCTAAACCAGAGGACCTGGGAATGCTTCTCAGTATTCTGGTCTAGAATGCATCCTAGATAGGTGTGCTGAGTAAGTTTTAAAATGAGAGCTGCTTCCACAACCTGAGTTTTCTGGCAGCAAAGCTGGACATAGGAGGAGGGAGGGAGCCATGGCCATGACAAAGGTAGTCATGGGACATCTGGTCTGGATGTTTTGGGAAGCAGAGCGGTAGAACACATCACCACTCATGTCCTTCAGTTTAGTTGTTGCCCAAGCGAATGGAGGATACAGCTACCAAACCAAATAGTTTAGCTCATGTTTTACTTCTCAGCAGTATTACTTATTTCTGTTGTGTGGGTTTCCAACATGCCATTCTCTATTGTTCAGCTTCAAAACACTACAGTGAGCATGTCAGCTAAAATCAAATATTAACACATTTTGTTCAGAGTGAATGATCACAGTGACCCCTTCAGTCTTGCAGCCTATGGATCTGTTTCTGTTCACATGGTTAAGGCATGAGTTTCTTGAGCAGTTGGAAAGCTGTTTGTTTTAGCTGATAAAAGCTTCATACTTTAATGGCATTTGCAGTGCTAGGAATATAAGTAGTGTTAGTACGTTTTATTGAACGTGCCACTACCACTACGGAAAACAATTCATGTACTCATCTTGAACAGGCCACTGCTGCTGATTCTTAGTACTAATGAATGGTTGAAAGACAGACAGACCTACTTGATTAGGAGCTGTAGGTAAGTTCTTTAGAGGATGTCATACATAAAAATTTGAAATACAGCATTCTGAAGTTCTGGTTTTTCCTTTGGTGCTACTCTTGTTCCCTGATTGGGAATGTAGGGTTTTGCCAGTCACTGTAGTCAGTACATTCTTCAAACATAAGCTCAGTAATAAAGCTCTTGAAGGGTAAAATGTCACTGATCTCCAGCCTGTTATATATATTTTGGAGGTAATAACTACCTTGTAATATATAGATCAATCACTTCACTTTTATTTTTTAGACACGTAATTAAGTTTGCATAAGGTAAGTTCTTAATGCATGTCATGTATGTTGTGATCTGTGTGGAAAATGAGTTATTGATTTCTGTCTAAAAACTCCAGAACTGTTCGTTTCTTCTGGGAATACAAGACTGTAGTGACTATGCATTTGGACTAACAGATCTAGAAGTTTTCCTCAGTTTTAGATCTATCTTGTACTATTAATTAGTAGCTACTGTACTTTTGTTTACTTTTTTCCTTCTATTTCCTGATTGTTTGCATTGAGATACATATTGACAAAACTTGCAATTAGAGAAGATTTTGTTGAAACACCTGATTAGTTTAGTAAGTAGTAATAACTGGCTTTGATTAACCATTTTTTCACATTCTTCTATCTTCTAGATTTTATAGGAAGACTAAGCTTGGAGGCTTTCAAGACATGGAATGTGTTCCTTGTGGTGATCCTCCTCCTCCCTATGAGCCTCACTGTAAGTGCTGGATTTCCTTTAGGTGTTGTCTCTTTTAACTTTAAAGCTTGGGGGAAAAAAATTACACTCATAGTTACAAACTCTTTTTAAAACTCATTTTCTAGTCCGTAAATTATTTTGTTTATACATTTTAGCAGGTCCAGTACTGTCCTTGAAAAGTTCCCACAAATAGCCAGACCCTTGAGGATAAACATTCCTGTCACACCACATGGTCAGGGAGTCTTGACTCCACTTCTAAATTAGTCTTATAATCTTTTAATTTCTGTGTTAATGCCGAAAGAAAGGTAATATTCCTAGACCTTCTGCCAACTGTCAGATAGGATAGTATATTTTCCTGACACCCAAAAAGGTATTTGTTGATAGCTTTAAAAATACCTTTTATACTAAGGTTACAGTGAGGGAGACCAATATGGATAATAACTTGATATTCCTATATACTGTTAAAAGGAAATAGATAATTTGTTTGTTGTTTTTTTTTTCCAATGAGAGAATTAGAATCGCTTCCAAAGGAGAGTACCTCTTTATTCTGTAGCAGAAGCCTTGTAACCACTTCTTCTGAAACTGTTGGTAGTTACATCACGTTTTTTCTTCAATTAAAAGAATGAACTATTATTTTTGTATTTACTGCTGTCTATTTTATAAAATGAAAAATACATATGATTCAAGATAATTATGTGGAAAATCTTGGGTTTACTTGTTTGTTTCTGTAACTGTGAAGTTATGTTTTTGGAGATTTTTCCCTCAGTTTAAACAGAAACATTTGTTTATAGAAAGAATAAATAGTTAGGTTCCTAAAATACTTTGTGCTGCTTTAGTAAATGCAGACTGTTTCTTATAAATACCCTTTTTTTGTTGTGTAAAATTAAAATAGAACCAAGAGTATACTATTGTGCATTAAACCCATACTTTTCAATAGTTTTATGTTGTGTTAGCTTCAATGAAATCATTCGTCTTCTTCAGCATTTTGTATATTGCTTAGATAGTCTTTTTTCAAATAAACCAAACTTTCTTCTTTTCTTTCCATCCTAGTTTTAGTGCCTTTTGGGTAATAAACTTATAAAACCAGATTTTCAAACATTTTCCACATTTATAAAACCTTTTACGTTTAAGGATTGCAACATTCAAAGCCATTAATTCAGAGAACAAGTCAAATAAGTTCTAATGTTTGCAGCAGTAACTTATGCCCATGTATAACATAAGCCTAGAAAGTAAATTCAGAAACGTTAAACTTTTCTTGTAGTCTAGATAATATCTTAGAGTGTTTAAAAAGAATGTTCTTCATATCAAACAGTGTTGGGTTTGATGCCAAGAATGAAATGCTGATCTCATCTTACTGAAATAAATCACTTAAATTCAATAAGTTGCAGAATTTATTTCTGGACAGAGTATGAACACAGACAGGCCATTTCATACATACATGTATTTTAACTCCTTCAAGTGAGCAAATTCCATATTATCTCTTTATTCTGTTTTTGCTCCTTTTTTATCTGCAGAAACAGAAGTTAGTGAAATGCAAAGTGCAACAATGTTATTCTAATGCAGGCTCTCTAACTCATTAATTCATTTTATTTTTTTTTTCTCTTTTCTTGTTTGCT
Source organism: Cinclus cinclus (assembly GCF_963662255.1). Classification (NCBI taxonomy): domain Eukaryota; kingdom Metazoa; phylum Chordata; class Aves; order Passeriformes; family Cinclidae; genus Cinclus; species Cinclus cinclus. The sequence continues at coordinate 47,726,719 of NC_085047.1, forward strand.
CCCTTCCAAGAAATTATGCTCTTCAAAAATGAATTTTGTTCTCTAGCATAATTGAAGACCGGGAAGAAGCAATTATCTCCCTTATCATTTAGCTTTGACTGTAATTAGCAATTTGTGTGCTTCATATTTTTCAGAGTCACATACTATTTTGAAAAGGTGATGAAAGAACAGTTGCCAAGTCTTCTGAAATAACTCAGATTGTTTAGTTTATAGTGATTTGGCTTTTGTAATTGAGCCTAAAGCTTGGATCCTAAATTGACCCATTAGGAAGCTATTACTCATTTTAAGTGGACAACAGGCAACCCCGTGGAAAAGAGCATTTTGTCTGGCACAAGCTGCAGTGGGAAATTCAGATTAGAGACTTCTTTTTCCCTAGTCTCATGGCTGGCACAACACCTTTGGTTAAGTAACAGAAGTGGTAACAGCAAAGTTGTGAGAATTGGGAATTATATCTAGCTTTTACAGAAGCAATACTAAAAGGTTTGAAGTCATTAAAATGATTACTATTTGCATACTAACTGCCCATTAAAATCCTAAAAACCAGAAATCCTACCCTGAAGTATGATTGCCATATGTCACTGTGGTTTTCAGAAGGATTTTGTTCAGAATTTGTGTGTTGGTTCTTCAGGTTCTAGCAGCAGCTGCCTCAGTTTTGGAAAATATACATGCCTTCCTCAAGCAGCCTAGGAAGGTTTTCCTGAACAGTAGCTAAATGAACTGAAGTACCTTTCAGTTTTACTTAGCATCATATAGGGGGAAAGTAAAAAACATGATTCTGTAAGGATACATAAATAATGGTGTGTGGAACCTTTTCCATGTAATGCTGAAAATGTTAGTGGTCTATTTCAATAATGGATACATTTTTACAGTTAAGACTGCATTACTTGAAGCTAAATGGAGACAGACCATTAAGCTCTCAGTGATCAGAGGACTAGGTTCTGATTCTCTGCCTTTCTTATCCTCTCTCTTTCCACTGAAACAGAAAGTCAAATATTAGTGCAGCTAGCTTTTACGTTACAGATGAAAAGGAAAAGTTTAAATGTCCTGTTTCAATGAATTAATTGTCCTCCAAGGTGTGTGGCAATCTTTTGTTTGCTTAAGAACATTACCATAAGGGCACAAAGGCTCACAGCCCCCTACCTGGACTACATGTTAAAGCTGAGACATGGATCAAATTCTTTCTAGTAGCAGTTGATTATTACCCAGTTAGCTATAAATCTAAATACTTGCTTTTATCTCCTTTCTGTAGACATTTTAAAACAGATCTGGTTTAAATATTTACTCACGAAAAAATGAGTTTGTGAATTGCTAGAGGCAAAGTTGAAAGGATTCTATAATGAACAAGTAAAGAGAGTATTAGAGGCCAGGAGAATGGCTATCACCTTTATGCAAACTTTAAAGGGGGACACAATGACTTATGTGTGTTTTTAAAATGTCAGAAAATTAAATACACAATGATATAGTTATATTTTAATTAGTTCAAGTAAATAAACTGCAAATACCAATCTTATGTATAGGGTCAGCATCTAAACATTAGAAATGAAAGCATGTTTTTAAAATTGTGATTTATGCTCACTTTGTAAACTGAAGACTTTTTTTTTCTCATCTGAATGACAGAATATGAATTCTTTGTACTGGTAATTAGAGCAGAATTAGAACTTATCAAAGATGTAAATTCTGTAATAGAAGGTAATATACACTGTCCAAAAGTGTTGAAACAGTAATGTTGATATGGTTCAGTGATTCTTGTTTCTTAGTACCAAATTAGATGTGCAGAGTTCAGTCTGCTGTCTGCTCAGGCCACTGTTGTGCTTTCCCCATGGTTATGCTTAAACTGTTCCTGAAGCTGCTCAGTAAGATAGATTATGAATCTGTGTGTGATAGAAAAAGAATTAAAATAACTCCCTTCTTAAGGTTCTTTTTAAATCTCATGAGCTCGTTGACCTCAAAACACTTGTGGTGGCACAAGGTAAGGAGAGATGTGGGAATGGTTCAGGTAATGAGCAGGTTTTCCGAAGATACCATTGCTTTCTTGGAACAACCATTATGTTTTCACCTAGTCTGTCTTAGCAAATAAACAAAAAACCCCCCATCATTAGAAACTATACTAATCTTCTTTCAGTCATAAGAAGATGGTAGATTAAAATCGAAGCAAGAGAATTGTTATGTCAGCTGCTCTTACAAGTGGTTCCTTTTGTATTGTTCAATTCGAAATGCAAAAAAGCTCCAGAGTCACAAGAATCCTTTAGTTTCTAGACAGGCTTTCTACTAAGCAGAAGGGCCTGTGATGCGAAACTTTTTTGAGAGGTATTACAAAAATAGTTCCTAGAACTTCCTGTTCCTTTCTGTATCAATCTAAAATCAGTGGTGTTCCCCTTTTGTGTGTAAATTCAGTGTAGAATTTGGCTGTTCAAACAGTTAATTTGGAATAAGTTATGAGAATCAAGGAAATTAGAAAATTAGCACTTAGGCACAAGAGGAAATTTTACAGCCAAATGGCCACCAAAAGAAGAGACTTGTCCTCTTTTTTTTTTTTTTTTTTTTTTTCTCCTCTAGTAACCACACTGCTACATTTATAAAAATGCTAATTTTTTATACCTTGGAAAATTGCACAGGTGTCCAGCCAAATTAATTCTTTCTTCTCCAGGACTATTTCTGCTTGTCTTCATGGCATAGATCAAGGAGCATGGGAAGCTGGGGGGTGTGACAGGATGGGGGAGGGATGCCATTCTGTGTGGAGCTTGGGAAACTAGCCTCTACATGTTCCAGGAAATAAGCACATTCTTTGCTTCAATGAAGCAGAAATGGTTTGTTGAATAAGTCACAGCAGTAGACATATCTGCAGTTTGATTGTAACATCATGTGCATTTGAAATAAACCGGCACTCAGGTCTAAAATTGCTACCTTTTTTCCCCGTGAACCATACTGACTTCAATTACAACGAATGTCTCAAACTAGAAAATAAACAGTTTTTTACTAAGATAAGGAATGAAAGTAGAGACTTGTTGAGAAAAAAAAAATACATAAAGAAGATCATTAAATGTTAAAACATTACATTTTCATGAGGCATCTATGTCTTACCTGCAGCTATGACCTAAGATTGATCACAAAACTTCCTTTAGAGTTTTCTTGTGTAGATTTTTTTTATTAGTTACTTTATGTATTGTTTACATTATTATTTTTTCTGAGAACTAAATGTAAGTGTTTTCTGGAGCTGAGTGTCACTCTTCGAATCTACAAGGTATGTTGTTTCACTAATGAAAAGTACTATTTAAGGGACGAAATCTGGTGTTAAAAGTAGATGGTGTAGGAGAAGTAGGATTTCATATAAATCTACTTATTTACATTTATCAGATTAGGATCTGTGACTTTGTAAACTTTCATGTGAGTGTAATGGGTATTGGGGGTATGCAAGGACTAAACATCAGAACAAAGACAGAAAGCTAGAAATTGCACTCTGCAAGGTTATAACTTACATTGTTTTGTTAGGGGGGAGCTGAAAGCTTGCTGGCTACTCGTGTATTCTGTAAAATACTTTCACTAGTGGTAAAACAAAAAAATAGTCCCACTGTCCCAGCTTTGCTGAAGCTTTTTTATATTATTGCATTAAACATAAATACAGCTTTTTAACTTGACAGTAATTTTTGGATAACATTCAATTCCACATTAGTTCCACTGTTTATACAGTGGAATTTTAATTTATTTGTGTCACTTTCTTCTTTTGGTTTACAGAATTTTGTGATTTTAAAGCTGTCAGATTCCAGATAATGTTTTTCCATCAATTAAGTTTTTCTCTAATTGTATTTGTTTGCTTGGTACAGTAAACTTTGTATTACTAACGCAAAGCAACCTTTGAAGGAAGACTGCTTACATGTACATGAGGCAACTGGCATCTGAAAGTATATAGCAAGTGAAATTATTCTTAATTATTTGGTTATGTTCCAACATATATCTCCTTCTTATTTCAGTATTTGTTCTGATTTGAGGTTACCTAACAGCATCTCCCATAATCCTCTTTGCCATTTTGAACACTGTGATAGAAAGCAGCTGGAATATTGTATAAAACTTTCACAACATTCATAAGCAATGACAGCTAATTTAAGTACAGATAATAGCATAATTACTTTATCAATATCAATACTGTTTTATTACAGAGACATTGACTTCCCATTAGTTCAAAAGCAAAATGTAGACTTTTGTAAAAATGTGGAAGTCAGTCTGGTATTTTTCATATGTGAGCTGATGGTAGAGTAATTTCAGGAAGTCTGAAACAAATTCCAGAGGGTGTTTCAGAGAGATGAGAATTCCTGTTAATGTCTTAAAAAGTTTGATTACAATTTTTCATCATAGAGTTAACCTAGGAAACCTAAATGCTTTCAGTTCACTGTCCTTGATAATTGAGATTGGCTTCATGTATAATTTAGAGTCAAACAGCTCTTCTCTTACTGTTCTGAATTTACTTTATATGTTGGGCTCCTCTTCTAAAAAAAAGTTGCAGAAAGAGAGAGGGCATATTTTTCTTTATTTTAATAACAGAGGTATTACTACTAAAATTAGTTAAAATAGTTCTGAACTGTTACTTAATGGAGAGAAAATTCAAATTGCAATTTAATCATGTTCTAAAACTTCCCCAGCTTACTCTCATCAACTTTCCTTGCATGTACCTCTCATTTCTATGCCTATATGTATGGAAGGACTTTGTTATGAGGCTTGTTACCACTACATATATATTATGGTTAGTAGACAGAAATGGACAGAGTATTTCCCTCATTCCTATCTACTATCCTGTCTACTCCTCTTCAAAAAAAAATTAAAAAATAAAACCAGGCCTAAACAAACCAAAAAACATCACAAGTTTTCCATAGAGGAGAATTCAGCTTATGAATTGAAATGACATTGCAAGGAGGTGCAACTCCCAAACCCAAGAGAATTTCTGTTAAGTAAGCCAGACACTACCAAGGAATCAAGATTTGGAAACTGAAGCTCTCAGGGCATCCAATCAGTTTAAACTGTTGAGCCCCTGCCCACTTCGTTGCACTATCCTTAAATGTTTTCTACCATTCTGCTTATTTTTTGCAGTGGGAAAATTTTTTTATCAGAAAGATTTCTAATCCCATCTATTACAGCCTAATTCTGCAAAACTGTAGGTGTGAGGGCTCTTCCAAGGAATTGATTCGCTTGGTAGTAACTTCTGTAGAACAGAAGTGCTCAGTGTATCTTGTCTGCTTTATTATGAAAGTCCACAGTAATCTCAAGTAATGAGTGTTTGAAATTTCTTGATCTTCTTTGAAGCTCTTACAATGACAATATGCAGGGTCCTTATTTTGTGCCTGATACCTAAAGTCTAACTTGGATTTCTTTGCACAGTGAAATTTTATTTCACTAAGTGTGTTTCAAGTAGCCCAGTTCAAGCTGCAAACTGAGAGAACTAGGCTAGTAGTGAACGCTTTAAGGATATCTTAGTGTTGGTAACGTTAGCCCTGTCAAGTATCTAGAGGTATGTAGGGTGTAAATATCCAAATAGACCCAGGATTCTGACTCCAAAATTGCATCAACAACTGTCCTGCTTGGCAGCTACCTAACTCTGACTCCAAAATTGCATCAACAACTGTCCTGCTTGGCAGCTACCTAACTGTGCAAACATTTAAAAGCCCAAGGGACCTACATTTCCTTTGGTCTCCAGGAGTATTCCACTAAATCTGGGTCCAGGTGGCTTGGACACATTGCAGCTTTAGTTTAGGCCAAAAGGTTTGTGACTCACCTGTTTTGCCCCGACTGCCCCGGAAGGAAGAACACGTGCCTGGACTGGGCAGGATGCTCTGAACAGGTGTATACATGGAAAATACTGGTCCCTTTCTCTATCCCACCCGATCCAAGAGGTAATGGAATTGGAATCTAAGGAGGCACCTCCGGATTTTTCTGTACCCTTCAGTGGTCATCCAAAGCCTTTTGCCACACTGAGCAGTTCGTGTGCAGCTGGCACTGAAGCCATCAGGATCTACGAGCTAAGTGCTCTGTTGCTCATCTCTGAAGTCTGTTCTATGGTACTTTCTGATGCCAAACTCAGCAAAGCAGGTTGGGATCATGTCTGGGAGTCCTTTCCTTGGTGACTTCTTTGAGTCCAGAATCCTTCCCTTGTTGTGCGTACTGACTGTGTGTTGGCTCCCTGTCTTTACTCTGGTTCTTGAATCACAAGAGTGCTCCTGTGTTCCCTGGATGGGTTCCCAGCACTGAGGATGGAGCCCAGCTGTTGCTGTGCCCGGGCCCATTTGTGATCCTGGTTTCATGCCTTCTCAAATTAGCAAATTGCAGTACAGCTCAATGGCTCTAAGATTGCTTTTTGAGATAATTACACTGTTTATAATTTTTGCATTCTGACTGCAACCCAGTCGTGGTTAAATAATAGAGTCTAATTTACTACATACAGCTTTTCAAAATGAGGGGAAAAGCACATCTGCTGTGTTTCCTGTTTGGATATCCTGACAAAGGTATACCAGTAAGTCTTGTTTTCTTGAATAGAAATTGTTCAAACGGTCAAGAATTTGAGTTGTGTTTTTGAAGTAAAGTTCAGGCTATAAATTAGTGAATTTCCATTTAAATTATTGTCTGACTAATCAACTCAACTCCATTCCCTACTTTCTGCTTTATGTGTGTAAAGTACAGGTGACTGGGTCAGACTTTCTTTTTCAATTATTCTGCTCTTTAATCTCAAATAATGGGCAATCCTCTGTTTTGGTTGTCACTACCTTTGTATTATCAGATGCATTGAGACTGACCAGCATATCATAAAGGAGGTCTGTTGATAACGTCCAATGGAAACTTATAAAGCTGAATATGACACTGTAAAAGCTCTGCAAAGGTTTAATGCATTGCTTCATGCACTATTACGAGCAATCCTCTACATCAGGGAATAAATCTACACAAAAGAAACACTAGAAGACATTCTGTTGTGTTAATTGGTGTGGGTTTAGCCCCTTTTAATTCAGAAATGTATTGTCTTCTTGTCTTTCCTTGGTTTTAATTTATTTACACTTCTGAAATGCAAATATTTTCTGTGTAAAAATACAAAATATCCTTGATATACAAGTAAACTTTTCTGTGAAGTATGCAAGACCACGGTATGGTTCAGTAACAGAGTTCGTAGTAGAAGTACAAAGCTAAACAAAATTTGGATTTTACTGTATTTATCTTAGTAGTAAGATAAAGTAAGATGGTCCTTTCTTTCTGGAGGCTTTAGAGAACTTGCTTTGAATCCTCCTTTTCTGTGTGTCATTTTCCAAGCAAATGGTTAAACCTTTCCTTTAATTACCTGTGGTAATTATGTGTTTTCTCTTTTGACAAAACATGGTTTGCTATATTGATTTCACATAGATTTCCATAATTAGAGCTGTGAGATAGATTGTGATACATTCTTCTGGATCAAAATATACATAAAAAGTTCCCTACTGAAGAGTTTTTATATATGAAGGAATGCTGTAGCCCTTGCAACAGAGGAAAAACACCAAATTGGAAAAGCCTAGTCCTTTCCTAGTCTTTTCCTGCTGTTATTTTGTGCAGACTTGTGAGGTAACACAAGTGGGATGCAGCCATAAGGTTTTCTCTTCCACAATTGGATGAGCTTGTGTCCCACACTGTGCTGACTGTCTCCCACAGACATTGCTGGAGTTATAAAAGGATTTCTTGCTCACAGTCAAACATCTTCTGTCATTCTACATCACTCTCTTTAAGTTCTGAGTTAAGAACTGAGTTGGCTTTGTTGATTGAACACCTATCAGAGCACTTGGTGGTTAATATTGAGGACATAGATAATTTCTTTAATGCCTGCATCACACCAATTTCTGGATCTCTACAAGAATTTTCCTTCCTGCCAGTTTTGTATACTTTGGGGGAAACTGCTTTTTCCTTCCTTGCCATGGAAGGCTAGATTTCTGAGAACAGGGAATTTGCCTTCCATTGCTTTTAACTATTAGGCATTTGAAGCATGGTGAATGTTGCCAGTGGCCCATAGGTGCAACAGTTTTCTTTTTCGACTGCTAAAAATAATTTCAGAATTGTAAATTTAAGTGTTATTGTGAACTTTTTAAGATGCATGATAAGAATAGAATTGTGGGTTTTTATCAGTTTGCTTTCCTAGGGGAACACAGTGTATCCATAGTGTTGTCATTTATCCCTTTTTAACCCTTTTCACCATGACAAGTAATTTCTGTCTGTGCTGACAGAGTAACAGAAGTATCAGACAAAGAATTTTCAGATTTTACAAAAACAAATAATTCAGTAGTGAAGATAGAGCCACATTAGTGCACATACTGAGATGAGAAGGTTGTGGCATAAGCTCCTACCACATTTGTTGATGGCAGAAAATGTACAGAAAAGAAAATAATAGAAAAAAAATTATAATTTCTGGACCTTTTGAAGCTATCCATTTATTTTGATTGGGGGGAAAGAGAAAAATTTGAATACTAAAGTTTGAAACTTTCGGAAAATCATCTACTCTAATATAAAATCTAGATTAGTATTAGCAATCCCTACTTAGTAAGGTGTCAGCAATATAAATATTAAATTATTTCAGAGTGAGCAGATATAATATAAATATCTCCATAATACTGATGGAAATCATAGAATAAATTAGGAACAGAATCTTTTTTACACTACTTGTACATAATCTCTAGAAATGTAAAATATAAAATATATACTATATATGGTCATAATCCAGTAAAATTTAAAGTAGGTTAAGTTGATGTGATGTTTGACCAAGATGAACTGCACAGAGGCCTTGGCTGTCAAGTTTCAGCATGAGAATTGCACTAATTTTATGTACTCCATTTTTATCTACTAAAGCATGTATTAATGCATTTTAGAGAGAGCACATTATTCCACACTGTTCTTTGAAAATACATTCCTTGCTATAACATGATAGAAAGCATATATCTTAAAATGAAGTAGGAATGTTGACATGTGATTATTAAAATAAATTGAATCAAATTTAATTTCTTTCATGAATTCACCTCACAAGCTCATGCAGCTGATCATAGGAGTTCACATGAGCAGTGCCCATCTGGGGCTCAAAAGGTTGGATCAGATCAGTTCATGACAACATACAGGGCGTATTTTGTATCTTTGTTCTTACTCACAACTGGCAGGTCTCTCTGCTAATCCCAGTGAAAGCTGCAACTGAAAATGCAAAACTGGTTTTGAGCTTGCATATTCTTCCCCAGAGATGTCTGAAGCCTTGGAGATCTGTTTATTTTATCATTCCTGTTAAATTAGGGAATGAATTGTTGCATTAAGAGTGAAGTCAAGCAATGAATCCTCAAAGACTCACTGTAAAACCACGTTTTATATAGCAAAAGAAAACTAAGAATGACGAAAAATACCTAATTTTGCATGTTTTCATGTAATAAAAATTCACTGTAGACCTCACTTCATTACATTAAAAAAATCCTTATTATGGAATGATGCAGTCACTGTATTCACTTCCATCTTGTTCATGTAAAATACAAACAAGCATTTTACAAGCATATTTAGTGTTGTTTCTTGACATTGTTAAGTACAGTTAGAACATTAAATTCTCAACTGCAAAGTATGAGAATTTCAATGTGTTTTTTTCAAAGCAGCTTACCATATTTCAGTTTCTAGTAGTAACTTGTGTAACCTTTCATCTTATGAGTCAATCCTATAATTAGTATCCTTCTTTGCCAGAGGCATGCTGCATGTTTGTTTTAGGTACAGAAAGTCTGCAAGAAATTTAACTTAATCATTACTTTTTAATGTAAGAGCTGGTTAGCTCAATTACACTAGATTAAAGTGAACTTGAAATTCCTGAGTTGCAGAGAAGGGGCTAATCTGTGACCTGTAGTGAATAAGTACTATTTCCTATGTTTTTTTTCCTTATGTGCACTTACTAATGTGGGTAGCCCTTCAGCCCAGGCTTGCAGTGACTATAAGCAATTATCTATTTTCTGTATGGTGGGGATTTGCAAGGTTCTTATTTCACTTGACCATTAGGTTATTCACAATTATTCCAGGACTGCATGCATTGCAGTAAAGTTGGGATTTCTTTTCAGTAAACTTTTGCTTTATTGTTTTTAGGGGTAATCTGAAAAAAATAAGTAGTGGTTACAGCTTTTCAGTACTTTATAACAATTTCTAATTACAGAAGCATTAGACTTTTAAATATATCAGTTTAATAACATGCTTTAAAGCTGCATTTAGACTGAAAATACTAGTTCAAATTTAACTCTCATAATCACACAGGGAATGGTTCCATTAACATAATTTCAGAATCACTGAGTTTTGGTACCTCTGGTATTAATCCATGCTGGCTGCTGTGACTTGAGGTACAGAGTCTAAGATGTGACTGGTATGTGAATATAAAATACTGCTAAACAAGTGCACTGTAGTGTGTTGGGGTCTTTATTCTACCTGGTACTTATTGACTCAATGATCTTAAAGGTCTTTTTCAGCTTCTAAGGATTCTATGATTCTAAGTTGCTAAGCTACAAAATTCTTTTGCTGTGTTCCACTTAAATTTCTTGGTTTTAAGAAAATGCAGTAGAAAATGTGGAATCCATCTAGGCTCAAACTTTCCATACTGCCAACTCTCTATTAAGAAAATCATTGTCAAGCAAAAGAACACTGAAATACCACACCAGAGGACTGGAATTACCTGGAGGACTGGAATGTATTGGAAGTAGGATAAAATGCAATAGCCTTATAACAAGAGCTGTGTGCTGAGGACCTTAGCAGTACTGATTCATTATAAGCCAACACCTCATGAGCTGGGAGCAGCCTTATAGAATAAAGGCCTAATGTTCCTACAGTTCACTTGTATTCTTTGAATTGTTGTCCTCTACTTTGCTCGCCTTTAATTTTTTTGGGTGACAGACCTCACACATTCTCACTCTTACCAGTTCACTTGCGCTAAGGCAGTGTACTACCAAATTCCTCTTTTTACAAAGATCATAGAAAAATCTCACATGTTATTTTGGACAGTGACATGTGCCTTTGAGGTACAGTCTGTGACTGTTTCCTAAAAACATGAGCTTTTTTAACTAAAGGGTTGCGTCTACCAGTTTTAGTAAAGTTTCATTTCAGTCCAGTGGTATGATTCTATGTGCCTATTACTGAATGTGATTTATAGTTATGCTGTCTGCATGTGGAAATTAAAGATGGAATTAATGCATGCTAATTTGGGCATCTAAAATTTAATGCTTAGCACTGAAGTTGTCAGCCCAAACTTCCAATCTGGGATGAAAATAAGGTACCTCAAGGGTTCAAGCAAGCCAGATAAGGTAAGCTTCAATGACTAACACTAAGCTGTCTTTCAAGCCTTTTCATAATAATAATTTCTCAGGAGATTCTGTTCCTGGCTTTGCTTTAGAAAGACACCATAAAGTGACCAGCTCTGGCTTTGTCTTCAAACCATCAGACTTCTACAGTTATGAATTTCACCAATATCAGGTTAGATGAAAACTGCAATTCAACATTGAATGATTGTGTCTGACTCTCTAAAACCTGATCTTACTCTTTTTTCTTTTTAATTAATTTTAAGGAGGAAAATTACTTTTTAGAGTATAGATTTTCATTCCTGCTAAATAAAAAACCCACAAATAACAAATTTAGAAAAAACATTTTTCTTACTTTTTGATAAAATGTCTCTTAGGAACCAAAGTCCATATTCTAAGAGAACTTGCTAGAGTTAGAATATGCCAGAACTGAGGCCTGTAGCCATAATGAGATTTCCTCATGTATAGTTACTCTAATACAGAGTTGTTTATGTTGCTGCACATTATTTCCCCCTGGGCCTTTGTTCATTTAAAGCACAGGATAGGCAAAACCTATAATTCTGTAAGTCTCACTTTATTTGCTACACACTATTTTGTATCCTGTGCAGAATGTGAGGTATTAAATACTGCTGGACTTTTCTGGGGTTCTGCCACTGTAAAGAAGTTGTTACAGATTTTGCAGTTGTGACTGACTTTTATCTTTCGATGGAAGTGGTGTAAAATGTTTAACATCTGTTAACAAACTGAAACAGAGGAAGTCAAAGGCCCTCAAAACCCTTCATTGTTTCTTGACAAAACCAGAATAGGATGCAACCTTCTTGACTATGAATATATATAATGGCTACATCTGTGAGCTGGTGATCTGAAGTACACTCTATATTCAGTGGAGAGATCAAGGGTGGTGTTTAAAACAAATCAGACTACACCCTAAAAGAGCCCTTCTCGTACCCACACCTCCCCCCAGCCCTCCCCATGCCCTGTAGAGAAAGTTCAGGTGATTCCCTCCAAAGCAGATTTTTGCTTTGGTCAGATGAAACTCACTTGCAGAGCTTGACTTTTCAAAGATAACTTTTCAGAATGTCTTCTGTGTTCTGTGGCTAATTCCTGATTACTTCTGTTAAAGAGGGGAGAACTTATGCTACAGATTAAGTAATATAATGAAGCAAGGATCTTGTCTATAGCAGACTTTTGCTCTATATAACTTGACTTTATCCCCACAGTTTTAAGTGGTGAATTAATAACTGCTTTACATAAGCTATTGTTATTTCTGATGTCAAAGCCACAGCTGCTTCATTTGTAATGCAGTTTGCATGTGCATGCACACTGATACACTGTAGGGAATATCTTTCCAGTAAATCACATTTATGATATCTGCAGTAATACAATGAGCTGGGGATGTATGGCCAAATTCTAAAGGTGTTAGCTTCTATGATACAGCATTTTGAAAATTTATATTTAATTCCATGTATTTCATATTACTTACCCCTCCCCCCCAAAGAGTTTTAAAAATATCCTGAGATTGCAAAGTCAAAAATTTAAAAAATACTAGTAGTGTTGGTTATGCAACTCTTAACCCTAATTCAGAATTGTAATTCAGCTCAGTGGAGTGTATTATGAAACTGTCTTAATTACATAAACGTACTTTCTGTTTTCCCTAGTGCAGACTTATTTCTCCCCCCAACATGTGCCTTTTGTGGAGAATTTAAGGTAATTTAGTGATATTTAAACATAATTGTAAACAAGAAAAAATAAGTGCTGAACAAGCCTAGGTCTAGTTTATTTAATTTTATTCCAGTCTACATAGCACATAACTGTCAGCTGTGCAAAGAGGGGTCCTTACTACTTCTGCCAAAACTTTACAACTGGGCAATTTCAACTGGAGAGAAGAAATAAGCTTTTACCAAGCTCAGCTTCTATCCTGGTGGCTGAAACCATCTCCATGAAGGTAGTAAAAGAGTCTTCATGTCGTACTTCTTGGCAAAGAGCTCTAAATCTTTCTCAGAAGGCAGAAACCCCATCACTACCTCCTCTTTCAACAGGCGCATTTGAAAGGCATTACAAGCCATTGTCTCTTAATTTTAAAATAAGAGCATAGATTTTTGTTCTCCATAGAGTTTTAAGAGTAGTGAAAGCTCCACTCTACCTCAGAGTAATTTATGGGAAGAGCTAAGTACATTATCCTTCCCTAGGTTTCTATATCTGTTGACTGAGCACAGTGACATAAGGAACTGTGTTCCTCATATGACAGGTATTTCAGATTGTATTCTGTATTTAACCTTTCCTTCACTCTGTAGAGGAAGTCAGTGACCTAATACAGGCCTCTAGTTTCCCAGACAGATTTGGATTTTAAAATTGCAGATTTTACAGCTTAATTTTTGCGTACTTAAGCCTTGTCTCTTTGTCACTTTTCAAAACGGATACCAAAATACAATGGCATCAATATTTTATGTGTTTTGATTTTTATATTGCTCTGGATTATCTGCAGTATTAAAGTTGTAGGTCTTCTGTATTTTGTTTCTTGTATGTTCTCTCCATTTAGAAATAACCTTTTTAAAATTTAATGTAATAAATTATCCAGTGTTGAATACACATGCATACACACCTGTTTTTCCAGACCTCTTCGAGTACTGATCTTTTACTAGTCATATCTAATAACTAGGCTCTTTCTGCATGGTATCTCTAATACTTGGAAGAATTTCCTTAGCATTTATATTTTTCATATTTGGTAACAAAAAATATTAGTTCATTACAGAGAGTTTGAAGAGTGAAGATGTTTCTAACTACCCGGATTTCATTTTCCTTTCCCAGTTATTTCAAATTTTAATTTTAGGCCAGGAGGCAACAAAGGAAAGGTAATAAAACTTTATTCATTTTCTGGTAGCTGCTGGAATATCTAGCTGTCAGGACTAGATAATTATTTGACCAATTAAAGAAGTTGCTTTTTTGAGCAAAGTAAGGAAATTATTCCTGCACCTAATTTGATATTCAAATATAGAGTAGTTTTTCTTAATATATCACTTACTGATATATTTGTTTTTGAATATGCAATCACTATTTTCTAAAGCTTTAGATACTTTATGAATTAAATTTGTCAGAGTATACTCTGTTATTCTGATGACAGAACAGCTTGCAAACAAAAGTGACATGGCTGAGTCGTGTTACCTTCACAAAGCCTTTTTAAAGCAAGGACAAAAGCCATAGTCCTTGAAAATTTATTGCATAGACTATTAGTGAGTTTTATGGAAATTTGTGTCCGCAAACTTGGGACACAGGCTTGAAATCATTATGAAATCTTTTGCTTTACTCCCTGGATGTTGCCACAGCTGAACCAGGTTAAGAAGGGAAATATTTTGGATAAAAAGTGAAGTGATAGAAATTACTTCTTGTTGAATCAGAGAGGGACAAAAACTCTTTTAATACTGATTTGCATTTCATTTCTTTCTTTACTGGGATTTTTACAAATAAATACATGGATATATATGGAAGGGCATGTATGTTCCCTGCCTAGGGGCAGGCTTAGCTGCTCTACCAGCCCTCAGTCATGGTCACAGGACAGAGCTTTCCACACTGTCATATTTCAACCTACTGAAAATCAATCCATGCACCAATCTGCAACCTCATCACACAGCAGCTCTAAGAGCTTGTTTGAACCTTTTGGAACAGATCTGCAAACTGTATGCATGGGATTCCTAATAATCAAGTACAGTTTTGATTCATGATAGTGGGCTGTTCTCTATTGGCTAGAGAGACAACTTTCAGACAAGCTTATTCTTCTATTTACCTGCATGCCATTGTCATTTAACTAGTGAATATACAGGTAGATTCTGAAGGGTTCATGGCCCTCCTTTCCTCCCTTAGCAAATGGGTGATGACAGTAGCTGCCCACATGAACAAGGTTTGCTTCTCAGCAATGCAAAGTCCTCCTCAGCTTATGTGGGCGGTGTCTTGTGTGTTTTGGGACTGAGAGCAATAGAGTGTGTAGAGACACAGAGTACAGAGACTGAGGAGAGCAGAAAATGTCATAAACAGACCAAATTGACTCATTCCATTCAGGGAATGTTTTTGTTCTCTGAGTAGTCCTAAAGATTAAATGGGACTACACATACAGAATGCCAAGTACAACAATACAACAAAAACTTCCTGCTTTCATTTTCTGTTGAAAAGATAAAACAGTTTTCATAGCCTGTGTGGGATGGATGCATTCTATATTGGATTTGAACAAGAGAATAGCCCAAAACAGTGTGTTCTATTTCACAGAACATGTATGGCAAAGAATGTGGTTGAAAGTACAAGTTAAAGGTAATGTAAGAAAATAGACGTTTCTGCTGTATTTAGCAATCTGATATGTTCTCACATAAGCTTTATGGGACTTAGTTTTAACACATGAAAACACCTAAAAAGAAGTTGCATTTTCAAGAAAATAGGTGCTGCCCACCCTCAACTGCCTGAGATGTAAAACTGGCTTTTATAAAGCCAAAGGTAATTGACAAGGCCATAGTCATTAACAGCAACACAGACTTGGTGCCATCAGATCACGCTGGGTATTTCCAGTTTATCGAGGAGAGAGCTGTCTTTTCTTGTTGATAACCAGTTATGTTGGGAGGGGGGGGTAGAATGTGTAGTTCACTGGTGACACAGATTTTATCCCACTTCCTCTTTTTTTTTTTTCTCTTAGGTTTTTTCAGGTTATTTGAGGTAGCAGTCGTCTGAGCTGTTACTCTCATGGACTTCTATTTTCACATGGCTAGACAGTTCTCCAAGTTGGAAGTTTTGTGTATGAAACAATGCTACTTTTGTGTTCCTATAGTGGTTCAATTTAGATCACTATGGTAATACCAAGATTTCACATCTCTGAACTGCTAAAAGAAAAATGTGTAGTAGAGGTTGGCTATGCCTTACAGACATTGTTGTGTGTACCCTGTACTGTGGAGTTCATATATATTTTAAATTCACATGCACAGTGCAATTGTTCTGCCATTTTAGACATAAAAAGCTGTCAGCAGCTGGAGTTTGTGAAAATTCACAGTGCAAGAGAAATGGTCTTGGAAATGAATAAATCAAATTTCAAAGATTTTAATTTAGAAGCTTATTTCTCAGGATTTCCAAACAATGGATAAACACTTGAATAGCCATTTTCTCCCCTAGGGCTTTTTGGTACATTTATTTAAAAAATAACAAAACCAGCAAAATAAAACAAACAAAAAGAAAAGAAATCGTAGGCCATTAACTAAAGGCTTTATAGTCAGCACTTGGAGCACATTTGAAACGTGTGGTTTGACACAATGAACTTTTGGGTGTAGGCTGTGCATGCAAAACGCTGTCTTTTTACAGATGTTGGGAGACTCTGTCCCCTCTGTTTACCACAGTCTCCAACAGTAATGTTTAATAAAGTTTCTTACCTCCTACTTGAAAGATCAGGAGAAGGGAGGTAATCTGCTGCTTTGTAAAGACTCAGAGGTATTTTTGAGGAAACTTGCTTTCCATTTATGTTAATGCTCCAGAGCATATAGAAATATGTATTTTATCTATATATACAGGTCTTATACATGTAGTATCTGAATTGTCTATATCATATATAATGATATATAATACATCCTTTTGCTTATTTGGGGTTAGAAAAACATACTGCCTTCTGACTTTTAAATTAATATAAAGATTCTCTCTCTCCCTTTCTCTCTCTCTCTCTCTCCCTTTCTCTCTCTCTCTCTCTCTCTCCCTTTCTCTCTCTCTCTCTCTCTCTCCCTTTCTCTCTCTCTCTCTCTCCCTTTCTCTCTCTCTCTCTCTCCCTTTCTCTCTCTCTCTCTCTCCCTTTCTCTCTCTCTCTCTCTCCCTTTCTCTCTCTCTCTCTCTCCCTTTCTCTCTCTCTCTCTCCCTTTCTCTCTCTCTCTCTCCCTTTCTTTCTTTTTTTCTCTTTCTTTCTCAAAATGAAGGAATCTCAAAGTGAACCACATTGCTTTACACTGGCTCACCTTGTCTGTGGATCAAGAGCACATGTACAAATAGCCACTGCAGTTCAGCTGACAGGACACGCAGTAACTTGTTATATTACATAACTTGAGGGTATGTCTGAGCCCTTAATTCTTGTCAAATTAAGCTTGATACCACTGAGTTGGGCCATTCAATGTATAAGTAATAGGCAAACAGTTTTTGTAATAGGCAAATATTCCTTCCCCCTGTGGACCAGGAGCACCCATGTTCCAGGAATTAACAACATTTTAACCTTTGCATCTTTCTTCCATTCCTGATTGTAACAGATGGCACTTTGTCTAATGTTACCCTGCTACTGCTTTTGAAGGGCAGTTTGGATTAGTTTAGTTATTTTGAGAAAACTCTCTTTAGGTTACCATTGACTTGACATATTAAGAAAGAAACCCAAACACAATATTCCAAATTTTATTCTCCTCAACTTTACTAGCTAGTATATATTTCCTGTATCCATAGAAGAAACATAGTGTTGCAAGTTCTGTTTTCACATGGTTGATCTACTACAAAAAGGCTTTCTTTTGGGTTTGCTGATTCCAGTAGTGACTGTAATTAATCATGGTTCTAAAAAAAAAAAAAAGGAGAAAATAAATAAACATTAAATCAGTGACAAAGGAAGTATTTTTACATTTTCCCCTGTCTCTTGTTGTTTGGTATAATAGGCTGAAAATTCAGCTATTCTGTTTATTGGCAGAAATTTTAGTGATACAGCTGGGATTCGTATGTTCCATATTAGCTGATTTACTGCTGTTTAACTGTCTTGGATTAACAGAAACTTTACTTGCATTTAAGGACCACACCTTTGCATATACTGCCATTATAATGTAATATTGGTTAATTAGGGGAAGAATGTGTATTTAGGCTTACTGCTCAAAATTTTGCAGGAGACAGTTTGATATTTTGGGTAATTCTTCTTCAAGATTAGCACATATTCAGAATGTGTTAGAACTAAGACTTAAAAAAGGAAATCAATTTTTAAAATAAAATATGGACATGCTTTCCAGAATCAGAAGAGTGTGTGCACCTCCTCCCTCCTTTCTAAATGCTCACAAAGTGTTTAGTTGCATATTCAAATTTAAACATGTAATCATCTAATAGATGTAAGTACAAGTTTAAATTTAAAATGCAACTCCTTGCTTTACTGAAGGGGGACCATTAAGTCTGTGAAAAGAAAGAGTTTATGAAAATGCATACATGTCTGAGTAACACTGAAAGCAGAGTTCAGCAATGCCCAACGGGCCACTTTTACAATAGCAATCCACTTCTGAAATGTTGGTCTCTGCAGGGAAGATCACTATCATTATAATTAGAGCTAGACTACAATGGACTGCTCAGAGTAGCTATTCCAAAAAGTTCTTTGAAGGTGAGGATGAGTGGTAGGCATTCTCAGGAATAGAAAATTGCTTTCTCAAGTGAAAAAAAAAATCAACGAAATAAATCTTAAATAGCTGGATGGGTAAAAAAAAAATCACTTTTTCCATCCCAATTTAAAATGAAATCACTCTATTTCCAGTTTGAATTCTGCTGTTGGGCATTAAAGAAATGCATAATTTATATTTTCCTAGAATATGTAATAAGTAACCATTCTTGAAAATAGATGTATTCTGTGAGCCAATGAAGAGGGACAAAAATATAGAAGCTTCATCTCCTCCGCTTTATTTCTTTTTTTGCCCTACAAAATTGACAATTCTTTTTTCTGCAAATTATGAAGGCCTAATTGCTAAGAACTGTTTAGTGCTCACATGCACATTAATGCAAATAGGTGTACTGATATAACAAATATTTGAAGATGTTCTGATCAGTTATTTTTTTATTGTCTGGTTTTTAAATACTTCTCCAGTCTGTCTTTAACCTTTGAAAAACTAGATCAGACTAAAATTGAAAGCCTGATACCAAAGCACAGTCTGATCTTCACACCAGCGCTGTATAGACAGGCTTTTATATAGATTTACTTCTTCTCACAGGTATCCTGGAACTTTATGCAGAAAAATCTTCAGTCTGCGAAAACTATAAACTTAAAACTTCAGCTGCAAGAATCCTAGAAACTGAGTGAAAAGTTTTCTCTCTGGACCATTGAGGTGCTCCTGCCAAGAGCATTCAAGTTATGACAAAATGATTGTGACACTTACTACATTTTCTTTAAAAGTAACATTGGAGATTTGGAAAAGAGGCCATAGAACTTAGCCTTGTGAGTAGTAGGAATAATAGAAGAACATGAGGAGAAGGGTAGGTAATAACTATGTAAGAGGAAACGAGTCTGTGACAGTGGTCAGTCAGTCTCAGAGTTATTAAAGAGGTTATTATGTTCAGAGTTATTATGTTCAGAGGGTACCTCCCGTGTTTACTTCGTGTCCATCACCTCTGGTCCGAGGAAAGAGCCTGGCTCCGTCCTCTCTGCACACTCCCTCTAAGATTTGTGCAAATTGATGAACTTCCCCTGAGCCTTCTTGAGCTTGAGCCATCCCAGCTCGCTCAAACTTTGATCACAGGAGATAGAATCTCCAGTTCCTCAGTCATTTTTGTGGCTCTTTGTTGTGCTTTCTCCAGTTGCTCTGCTTGGTGCAATTTGGCAAGTTGAAAGCATATAAAAAAGATCTGCTGTAAATTTGCTCTTCAGATTTTGATGTGACAGTGGAACATAATAGTGGAAATTGAAGGCAAACGGAAATATTTAAGCAGACGTAAATGCAGTAACACTTGCTTCTCTTCATACTGAAATCAGGAAATGAGCTTCTAAACTTTCTTTCTTTCTTTCTTTCTTTCTAATGGCCATGATCTGATCTCTCCACCTTTTTATATTACCCTATTTACTAGCAACTACATGATACTATAAGCTGCAGAAACTGTTTTTATTTAATACATTTGGTGGGTTATTTCTTTAATTTTCTTTATTTCATAGAATACCGTGTTTTCTTTGGCATCAAGTGGTCTAAAGTCTTAGAATTAAGTAGATTTTTCAAAATGCCTAGGTTTTGTCAATCCCTATTGTCATTATAACAAAGCAATATGGTATTACAAACCCTTTGGTGCCCATGTTTGATGTGTGCAGAGGAAATACCATAACTATAGCAGAAAATAATTCCTGAGTAATGCTATTCCACTGATTGCACTAGCTAATTTTGGCAGTTCTCTCCTGCCATTATGAAATTGCAGTAAAGATATTGAACAATTGTATTTATGTACAATTTGATTAGAGGTTTTCATATACCCTGGCAGACATTTATCTCACAATTTAAACTTAAGACTGCATGGACCATTTCTTAGGATATTATAGTCTTTAGGTTTTTAACCAAATGCCTTCTGGGGTAAATAGGCACAGTAACTTATTTTTGTAAGTTAGTAAAATATGGTTTGTGGTTTCTTAATATTTTGCTGTCACAGAAGTATTCTATGTTTTATTCCTTTTTCTCATTGAATTTAAGAGGACTTTGAAGTAGATTGAAATAGTTGGGCTGTCAAAATTTGGAGGTTGTTTAAAAATAATTTAATTTTAAAATACAAAAATGAAGACAGTTTCAACAGTTGTAGTTAAAGTTTTGATCATTTAAAAATATTTTTCATTTTCCACCTAAAGGTAAAAATGTTTGTAGCTGGGAACATTGCTTAAGTCTTCAGTAATTTGGGTATAAAGTCAGTCTTTTGAATGTTGACTAGAGGTATTATCTAGTACAAAAAAAAAAAAATCCTGAAGAAAAATAGCTGAAATCTTGGGTTTGATCTTGGAAATGACCGTGATGTTAAGACATAAACAACAAAGAAGGATCATAATTTTGACAGCATTTGAACTTCTGTGGGTGTCTCAGTGCCCAGCAAGTTTCCTTATTAAGGGAAGTTCATGTATTTGTGACTCCCTCTAGTGGATCACTCTCTCAACTCTACACTAGGAAATGTTCTCCATATTAAATTCATGTGACATTAAACATTCATATGTCTTTGTTTTCATGGTTACGATCTCATTCCATTCTCATGGACCATCTGAATAATGTGTTTATGTGCATCTCCGCTCATTTGCAAAGTATCTTTTCTAAAATTGCTTTTCCTACCAAGGGTGCTGATAATCATATCTGTCTATATGTGCAACTAATAAATACATTCTCTATCACGCCTTTTTTTTTTTTTTTTTTTGCCCCGTGCCATAAACCTCTTCTGTTTCCCAGATTTCCATTTACATGACTATATTCTGGATATGTCTGCAGTTTGCCTTAATTATTATTTAATTATATTTCAGGTACCACCAAGGTAAATCTTGTGAAGATCCCTTCAACTGCTTCCAGCCCTCGAGACACTGCTCTGGCAGCTGTCATCTGCAGTGCACTTGCAACAGTGCTCTTGGCCCTTCTCATCCTTTGTGTTATCTATTGCAAGAGGCAGTTCATGGAGAAGAAACCAAGCTGTGAGTTTCCAATTATTACTGTTCCTTGGTAATATTTATAGAGTGGTATTAGTTTGGAAGGTCTCTCGTAGACATTTCACTTCTTTATCTACAATAATTTAAGCAAGTTTAGCAAGAGATGGTTAATGTAGGACCCCACCCAAGTTTGCCAGCTCAGTGTGGAAGTTCCAGCTGCTACTGAGAGAATGCTGTGTAAATGCCCAGAAATACTCCAGTTGCACCAATTCTGTGTCATATTCTTCTAGATGATGCACAGATATATTTGGACTATTCAAGATGGGACATCACAGAGTTGCAATGTCAATGTGGAAATACGAGTTTGGAACATCTGTGCATCAAATGCTATTGTGAAACACAGATTAGGTCATCAAGATAATGAATGTGGCCAGTGTAGATGAGAGATTTGTCCTTTACGGTTTTGGTTTTATGGCCATATTCAAGATTAATTAAATGACTAAGATTCAAAATTTTCTTTTAAACCCATAAAAACTAATCAAAGTAATTTGTTTATAATTAACATTTTTCTGCCTCTTAATTTAAATTAAGAAAGAAGTGAAAAGTGCTCTAGTTCCATTTATAGTTTTATGAAACTTTTATTAAAATATGTTTGTAGCATCTAATGAACCCTGGATGCCAAACAAGAATACGATCTAGGATTAATTTATGTTATTGATGCTTTCAGCACAAGCAGAAATTAAAAGATTTACAAAGGCATTGTAAGAATTGTTCCTAACGTAGGATTTGCTTTACACATGAGTTTCGAGAAATTCTGACACAGTGAATTCAGACTTCATTTAGTGAAGTGCAGTAACTTGTTTGCCTTGGCCTACAATTATAGAGATTAAAGGAAGTCTGCTGCTAATATAAAGCTCTTTAAGATAATATAAACAAAATCCCAGTGGCTGAAAGCTGACTCTGGAAAATTTCAGATGGGAATCACTGAGAATCATTAAATACTGCAAAAATGTAACAGTGAATAAGATATACTCTTAAATCACCAAAATGAGAGCAGATGTCTTCCTAGAAGAGGCTGTAGTTGAACCAGCTGTTCTAAGGTTTGTTGCAAAATCTGTGGTTTACATTATTGGAAGCCCCATGGTCACTTTGGATCTTTCAGTTGGGAAATGTATGGACATACTTAATAGCATGACAATTGCACATTCTGTGGAGAGAGAGGGCTCTGAGCAGGAAAAAGGGTTGCACTTACTGACGCAGATTTTTATTCACTTTGTTCCAAGGGTCTCTGAGATCACAAGACATTCACTACAATGGCTCTGAGTTATCATGCTTTGATAGATCACAGCTAAGTGAGTGTGACCGCAGAACGTGTTGCCAGTGCCAAAGAAGTACATCACAGACATGTGGTATGTTGGGTCTACTGAAAGGTGACTTTATTTTATCTAACACTTGAGTTGTGGCAATTAAATTTAACTACAGAGCTAACACTGTCAAACTACCTTTTGTCCTAGGCTAATTTCTTAATAAGCAGAAAGGGTTTTTAAGTAGCTATTTGGGGTTTATTTTTTGTTTTTTCCTGTATTTATTTCAGTGACTTCACTTGAAAAAAAAAAAATTAAATGTCTATCTCATTTATTTCTGATGAAAATAGCACTGCACCTGGCTTTGAGACTTAAATTAGTGCGAAGGATTTACCAGAGAGTATCTAAGAACGTGGTGTGAATGCTAAAGAACATTAACAACCCAGACAATTCAAATCGTTGCTATTTTGTGGAGTCATATCAGAACAGATGCATTTATGACATTAAGAAAACACAAAAGCACAGGCTTAGATATCATCCTGATAGCTTAACTCAGAATGCTTGCACTTAATGAAAAGGACTTGGTTTTTATAAATATTTCAATTTTAAAGGAATAAAGATATTTTTTAAAAATGTTTTTACAGTAAGAAATCTCTTTCCTCAATCCATGTATTATTATAACATATTCTAATAAAGCTGGCAAACTAATACTCAAGTTTGAAAAAGAACAGAGACTAAGTTTATACAGAGGTTTGACAGTTTTAACACTATTAAATTAATTTTCATTCTTTAGGACCAGTTCACTTGATTCCCTCACTGTGCTGTGATGAAACCTATAGCATGGAGCACAGCAGTCACAGTTGTGCTTTCCACTCACAGACCACGCTCAATGAAAGGTAACTTAGTTTTACAAATGTGTATTAAACATGAAGTACATTTTATGCAGTCAAATTAATATTTACACAGAGACAACAGCTGCTTGAAGTGGAATGAGGGATTTTGATGAACAGTACCCATATCATCCCACATTGTGCAAGAATGGCTTTATGGTGAAAAAATTAAGTATTACTTAGTAAATGCTGACTTGACCAATGGGTTTCTCTGAAGAAGTGGCTTCTCTCACGAGCAGATAATGTTCCTTTTACTCTGTGACACCTTAGAGGCTTTGGCTGCCCCCTCTTCTGCTAGAGGTTAGCAAGTTGCTGCATAAACCCATGAATGTGGGGGGACTGAAGTACAGTTCACAAGTGGCAGGAAGATTTTTATTTTTTTTTTTTAAGAAACTCTTTAGGATTTCAAGATTAGAAATATCTATTATTTCAGAATTTCTAGCAGGTTTTAACGTTTATTTTCTCCTGATCAGCTGAGTATAAGTGCAGTAGTAGGGTAGTTATTTTTACAGCAGGGCCATGAGCTAAATATATGAAATTTATGGTTTCCTTCAGAGTTTCCTGGTTGCAGATTTTAACACAGGATGTATTTATTTCTTTTAGCTAGAATAATTTTCCATATGAGGTTTAAATTGATCTTCAGCTGTTTTGTTCTTATGGCAATATGTAACTAAAAAAGTAGAGACAGCTTCTTCATGAGTGTTGTTTGTGCAAGGTGACTCAGTGACCTAAGTACAAATATCTGAGTTTTCTCTAGCAACTTGTTTAAATACAGACAAGCTCAAGTCATCTTTGTATACCGCCAAGGCTGACAAATTGAGAGTCATGTACTCTTTGAGGAATCTTTTGGTTAAGGCTTTAAAAATAACTGTAATATCCATGTTATGTGGACATCAAATATCCTGTGGCTCCTTCCAGTAGAAATGGAGCTTGTGCCAATTTCCTTTACCAGAATAATGTACTTCCTTCAATTGTGGTGCAATGTTCTGACTTTTGGCCTCATCTCAAAATGCTTTGTGTGTATTATCAAAGCTATTAAAGCATCATGTTTTGGAAATGAGTAAGGCTACTTAAAAACTGTTTTAGGCATGTAAATGTGGGACAAGTTTTGTCACACTGTATATCAGACTTAATATAGCCTTTGCATTTTTAAAAATCTATAGACAGTTTTTGGAAATAAAACATATTAAAAACCATAACTTCCTGTGTTTGTTAATACTTATTTTGGTGTATATATAGTGAAAAACTCTACTGGCTTTTCGACAGTGTTTGGCACATGTCACTATTATCACGCACTTTAAATAGACTCAAGGTAAATAATACTGAGTTTTCACTTCTACTTTCTTCCATTTTCCATAAAATAAAAATAATGCTTACTCTTCTTTAACATTATATCCTTTCCATGTAAAAGAGAATAGAAGAAAAACTTTCCACATTTTGAAGGCTACACAGAGCAAACTGAAAAATCGAAAATGAATGCATTTTCAGGTTTAAAAACACCAATAAGTTTCAAGAAGCCTTGTTGCCTATCCCATTACCCCAGTCTGAAGCCACTGTACTTCTTTTACTTCCATTAGATATTTATCTATCTACAGTTTGGGGGAGAAAAAAACCCAACCAAACCCCCGCACAGTGTTGAAGATTCTAAACTCTGCCCAGCTATCTTTGCTGCTGCACTTTAAGCCTGTTATATCTTGTCTTAATACTCCCCTCTCCACGCACTAAGAAAAAAAATCCCTTCTTCTTTGTGACAGTGTTTATTATCTGAACACTACTACAGTATTTTTTGTCATGTTTCTAAACAACCCCGACTGTAGCTCATGTTTTGTGCAATCCTGGATTCCCTGTCTGAGGTAGTGTTCACCAGAGCTTTTGTCATTTCCAGCCAGGGAACAAACTGTATTCCTTCTCAGTAGAATTCAGGATGTACAGGATGTCTCTAGAGTATTCATATAGCACTGTTAAACCTTCTTGAAATACCTATAGTTACAAATGACAAGTAATTAAAATACTGATAATATTTTCTGGAATGCTTTGTAAACTATGTACCTTTTATCCTTCTGCAGAGCTTCTGATTCTGTTGGAGAAATGATTCCTGCTTTCCTTGGTTCTCTTTCACATTCTACCTGTGGAGACATTCCAGATGCTTGGCCTCTTATGCAAAACTCAGCTTGTTGTGACAGCATTTCTATCTGTGAATCATATTCAGAACTAGCTGGAGGATCTGCAAAATCCTGCAGCCCTGAGACTGAAAATGCAGCTGCTGTTGAATTGGATAGTAACCAGGAACTAAGTGAAGTACTTATTTCAGCTATGTCTCTTGATGGAAATGTTGCAAAGTCCTTTGAAATCTCTGAACGTAGAACGTGCACAGAAGCTTCATCACTTCAGAACTCGGTGACTGCTGAAAGCCAGCCAAAGACAAAGTGTAATGGAACAACAAATGACTCTACGGACTGATAAACAGGTAAAAAACATAGCTACAAAGGAATGAGAATGAGTGCTCCAGGCAGGCAGAGCTAGATAAAAATAGAATTGTAAGAAGTTGTGGGGTTATATTTCTCCATAGGTTACACCTAGCTATTGCTGAAATTAAACCTCTACAAGAGATCCAGCAGTTTCACATTTTTAAACCTTAAACTGAATTTGAAAGGTGTAATTACACAAACTGTGGTGTTGAAATAATATTAACCAGAATACAGGGGTAAATCTGTACACCAGTCAGCTTTTATCAAGGAATTTTTTCATTCAATTTCAAGGGAAAAATTCCATTTAATAGCTAAATGACCAAACCATTGTGTGAGACTAGGCTTTGTTTATGAGTGAGAACTTTGCCTATTGCAAACAAAGCATAAAAGATGTACAAGTGTTCACTTAGAACTATTTACAAAGCCTTTCTGTGGAGTTACTGTAGTAGTAGAAACACAAGAGCATCTCAATTGCCTTATAATGCCATTTATATTCCCATGTCATCAGATAAAACATAAGTTAGTCCATAAAATGCAACTTTATCTTTAGAAGCTCAGGGAAAATCCAGGTCTGAGGTCAAAATGCAGATATGTGATAAACAATTATCTCAACTATGTAACAGTGGAACTGTTGCAAAAAGTCACTCTGATACTGCTTCATCATTATATCTTTTTGAATACTAGCTGCTCCATATTTTTTAAATGGAATTTTCTACTTTTGGAAGTAATCTGGAGCCCCAAGCAACTAATCTGTGAAAGAATCCCAAATGATGGCCTATGTGCTGATGGCAAGTCACTTATGTGTGCCCAGTATCATTTGGTGGCAGTCCTACTCTGTAGCTGTGTGCAGGAAGGGGCAGTGACATGGATATGACTTCACATCTCAACACTGCTAGTTCCCAGCAGTTCTTGATGTTTTAAGGGGATGCATTTCCATACTAACAATATTTTAAAAATCAGAAGTTTGTGGGTTTTTTCCCCACCAAACCCTGCATCAGCTTCAGAGGTATGTGATTAATATTATTTAAGTTTTCTTAGATCAAAAGAACTACAGAATTTCAAAATCTGACTACAAAAATTAGCTTTTATTTCACTAGACTTATTATAGTACATGAACTGTAATTTTTCTGATTGATTCCTTTTTTAGCATCTCAAAATCCTGTATGCTTTGATAGTTTTCTCCTGTCCTCTATTACTACTGAGATTTGTGTATAATTTTGAATAATCAAGGTCTTCAGGAGGGTTAAGTTTTTCTTATTTTTTTTTCCTATCATAGACCCTACTGATTCATTTTATACAATTTCTCCCCATTCAGACTCTACAGTGCATCATTATGTGTGAATTTTTGGCAGACAAATTTTAATAGTGTTCAAGGGACAGAACCAGAACTAGGCTTACTTGAGATGTATTTTCAGGATGAACACTGGCCACCTGTACAGCTCCAAGACAATTATTTCATCTCAGTCTATACCATTTTTTTCCATCCACTCTTCATCTTTCATGTTCTTTTGAAATATTTTGTGGCAAGGATAGTCTTTGTACTGCCTGTGGAGGTATTACAGTCTTGCATAGGTCAATGTTTTATTACTATATTTCAAAAATACAGTATTCAAAAAAATACTCAAAAAACCATAAAATCAGAATATATGCAGCATAATAAATAAATAAATAAAAATATTAATTAAAATATCAGCATATTTTTATATATGTACATACAAATCTAAGCTTTTTTAAGTGGGTTTTAATATAGGTTTAATCTTCAGGTTTGGGTGAATTTTCCTGCAAGCAGGAAGTATACCTCTACTCTTAGTGTTTAGCCAAATATAGAAGTACATGCAGGTTTCTAATGAATTTATGTAACCACTCTTCTGTCACTTTTTTAGGGACTGGAGCTATTTCTCTCAGCACTAAAGCTGAATGCTTCCCTTATGATCCCCTGCTGATTCTCATCATAGTCTGGTCTTCAGTGTTGCATGGTTTCCAAACCAGCTAGAAGAAAATGGCATCATTTCACACCTTCTGACCAGTTGTGTCTGAGCTGTAACATCTGTGAAGTTAAACTTCAAGGAGCATCCTATGAGGACCCTGAAAGTGGATTTATGACCTTTTCAATATCTCCATTTCCTCAGAGTCTCAAAACGTCTAATGGAGTGAGCTTAACAGTTTATGTAAATACAGCAAGAAATAAAAATACTTCACTGCATTTAGGGGCTACAAATATGGGCACAGGTGTCAGAAGATGTGGGACAACACCGTGCCAGATACTCTGCCTGCAGATTTGTGCATGTATTAGGAGTTTGTTTTTCTGCTGGTTCTAATTTTAAATAATATTCTTGCTATTGAAGGACACAAAAAATCCATTTCTGTTTATAAAAGGATCACCTATTAATAATCTGAAGCTTTTACTATGTATTACATTATAGTCAATAAGCTAGTTTGGGGAGTTAGAGAATTAGCACGTTACAGTATGTGTGGTTGAAGTCCCCTCCATCCAATTATTACATTTTTAGGAGGTGGCACAGCTCTGTTAAGTGTAGCAGGAGATTAGCTGTAAATTAGATTTAGTTTAATGAAGGTCAGACATATAGATAAGGACATTGTGCTTAATTTGTAGTCTCAGTATTGGAATACAGTACTTCTTGTTATAGCATATAATTTTGAATGTTGAAATAATTGTAATCAACTGTCAAATCAAAATATCAGATTACAGCAGGTGTGCCATGAAAATATTTATACGGTGAGACTGTTACCAAGGTTTTTATTGATGCATTAGTTTTAAGGGGCAAGCTCTGTGGTGAAGTAATTCATACATTTAGGAGGCCCTTTCATTCAGGATGCTCTGTCCCTCTCACTGTAGTACTGTGTCAATTCAAATTTTCCACACAAAATATAAAAAGTCGTTTGCATTATTACCATCCCTTATTATAAATTTTTTTCAGACATTTTCATCCCTAAAATATTATTTGCTTCCGTGGATAATCCCAGTAAACTCTACTGATTCATTACACTCAACAGGCTCACACTTAGAGAATTAGCATGTTACTATAGCAATTATTCCTTAAAGTACCCAATGTGCCTTGACTAAAGCAAAGCAGTCAGTGAAACAGATACAAATTAGAAATAAATATTACTCATCTTTCCAAAGATGGTTTGTGTGGCAATGGAAACGTTGAGACAGTATTCAGAGTCCATTATGGAAAAAGACTTTTGCTTTGGAGCACACAGAAGAAGGCTGGACCTGCACAAGAATAGCTAAAAGAGTACAGGCAGCCATGGCAGAGAGATGCTCCAGCTCTTCACCAGTGAGATTATTCATTTGTGCAAAAGCACAGTTTCCAAATTCAAGCCAAAGTGAACAAGTTACCCAAGTGATTTTTTTGCTGTTGTTTGGTTTGGTGTTTTAAGTAGTAGATATCACTTTTTGGCCACTGATGGAATAATAACCAGTTATACAGTACAATTACTCAGATAAATACTTTCAAATATGTATTTAAATATGAGTAGTTTTGAATAATTTCTTTGTATACTTTCATACATTTAAGGAGTTACAAAACATTCTTTTTCCCTACATGTGCATGAGGAGATGTGTGCTTCCTTATATATACTTTGTAAATAGAGAAAAAATTCCAATGTGCATTTCATTATATGGCAAAGTATTTTTCAGAACATATGGAGATTAAACTTTTCACTAATAGCAGTTCATCAAAAAGCAATGTTCAAAAATTTTGCCAGCATCTGCCCCACTGTGTTTTCCCATTGGAATTTAAACTTTGTAGAATTGTTTAATTGTTGTTATCCAGCAACCCTAGAGAAAGATACTCTTTTTTTTTTTTTTTTTTTTTTTTTTTAATGAGTGAAAGCTTGAGAGCAAATTGGGAGGAAAAAATTAGGAGAGTGCTTTTTAAATATATGTGTATATTTTGTATATACTTTTTTCTTAATTTAACCAAATTGGTCTTTTGTATATTGCCTGTGGCAAGCAATGTTGTACATGCCAATACAAAACACCCACTATCACTGCATTTAGACTGCCCACATGTCATGTCTAGGGACTTAACAGTGCTATTTTAAATATTCCTTTAACAAATATAAATTAAAATCTTGTATAAATTGTTTTGTAATACTTTTTCTACTTGTGAATAAAATATTACGTGAACCAGTCTTGGTTTGTTGGTCTCAAATTAATAATAGCTTTCTGTACAAATTTAATAATGAATTCTTCTAATTATTTTCAAATTCCATGATGGTGTAATTATATTAAGGTTATGGTAAAAATCACTGCATCTTGGTCTTGAGATGTTTGTGGTTTAGCAGTAACATCATTCTTCAAGCAGGAGGACCCTAAAGAAGCAGTACGTTAGCGTCAACTCTTAAAATCATAGGGCTTCAAAACTATTTAAAAATTCTGCTTCTCAAGAAAGGGCGGGGGAGAAGGCTGGGGGAAAGATACCGATTGCTGTCTTTACAATGTCTTAGAAAAGAGAACCTGGTGCTCCACATCACTAGGGTTGTTTCAGACAAGACTGATAAGCAAATAATGAGGGGAGCTGTATTTTTGAAGCCGGATTGGAGTCATGCCCCCAATTTAAATGATTAAGAAAGGAGTGGCACAGTCTGATTGACAAGAGTAGAAGACTGAGAAGGAAGAGTAATTTGATTATTGCATAAAATTGGTCTTTAGGATAAAGCCATAAGCAGTGAGTAGAAAGTGGATCCAGATAGGGATTGCAGATAACATAAAAACAGAATGCTTGTGCTGGAGTGTGATAGCACTCTTGATTTTTGGGTGGAAAGTTTGGGGAACGCTCAAAAAGTTGCTCTGTCCCTGCCTCTGATTTAGTTGAGCAAATTTCACATTGGTTCTTCTTGGTGTAATGCTGTTATTTCTACATTCTTTGAAGTACATAATTCAGAGCTTGCCTGGGGATCACCTTCCCAAAATAGCAAGGACTCCTTACACCCATGTCCATGTGCTGCACTCCTGAGCAGTCTTCTACTTGTTTTTCTGCTCAGGAGCGTCACAAATGGCAGCAGTTCACATGCCCAGCCCACCTGAGTGTCCTTGGAGTTCACTTGAAGGTCTGCAAGTCTGCGCAGCAGCGCCTGGAATGTTTGGGAGGCCACTTTGTGCCAACACAGGGCTCTTTGTGACTCTCAGCACTGCCAGGATTGCAATGGAATGTCCCTGACAAAAATATTTTAAAAACTATAATCAAGAAACAAACAGAAATTGTTCTATCTGGAAACAAAGTACAATTCAGAACACATGACATACATGACCACTAAAATTTGCATAGACAATTGCTCATATCAATTACTATATAAATGTCATTAACAAGGCTGCAGTTTTCCATCCAAGCTTTCCAGAAGGCCTACAAAAACACCCCCCCCCCCCCCCCCAATCCCAAAATCTTTTCCCTGCTAGCACTGCTGTTCAGTACAACAGTATTTCCTGCCTCTTTTACAAGGCAGACCAAGCCCTTAATCCAGCGTGTCTCATCCTACCGGGAGTTTGAGATCACATGGCTTTTCCCTTTGTTGTGGTCTCTTTGAGGGCCTTTGGTTTGCATTCCTATGAAGTCCCTCCAAGCAACAACCTCCATGCATTAAATTAATCCTCTCACTGTCTTTGGTGATGGAGGTTTAGATCGCTACCTGCAGCACATTCCAGCGCAGACACTGCTGCTTTGTTTTGCCCTTTTAAGAAAGAGGGATTGAAGGAGGGTGCAGTGTTTTATCAGGCATCGAGCAAGCTGAGGCTGGGCACTGCAGAGCAGAGCCACACAATGCACACTTTGTGCTGGCAGGGTGCAATTTAATCCATATTTAGTTTTGGCCTGAGTGATGGTAAAGCCCACTTGCTCTTCACACAGCAGCACGTGAGCCATTTCGATTATGTCCTATAAGGGATGAAAATAATCGTGGTTGGATTTGCTGAGCAGCCTGCTGGTTTCCACAAGAGCAGTGAATGATGGGATTAGAGGAAATGTTTTCCAATAGCAAATTGTCTGAGAGGGTGGCGGATTGGGGGCACACTGAGGATTCCACACAGCGCCACAGCATCAGCAGCAGGGTCAGCTGAGTAGGACTGAGGGGGTTTTCCCATAATTTGATTTTCTAAATCCTTATCACAGTTGGATTTTTTTTTTTTTTTTTGGTTGATCTTACAAAAGGAGATTTGGCTTGTTCAAAAGGCTAGAAATGACATTTTTCTAAAGCATTGGTGGAAAAGCAGACAAAAAGAGAAGACAGCTTTTAGAAAGTGCTTTCCCTCAGCCTCAATCTTTGTGGAGTTTTCAATTTCTTTTGCCCAGGTCTCAGTTTCAGTTTATGGATGGACAATTCATATGCTATTTAGTATGCACAAATTCCCCTAAATATAGCAGCTAATATATCAAATTCTGGTTGTAACCAACAGTTTAAGGGAGAGCACTGATTTACAGCTTAGAAGAAATATTAAACCTTTGGCATTCCAGAGATCATTTTCATTTACCCCAGACCTGTATCACACCCTTCATTGGAACATAACGATAAACATACATAAATACAGAATGTGTACAAAATAATAAATTGTCACCTTGCACATGACCTGAGGCAGGGCATTGTCCAGGTCAGTTAGCAATTTTATTGCTAAGTGCTTAAACTTGAGGAAATTACAGAACACTGTGGACCACTTCAGGAGAGACCTGTACACCACCCAAGCACTTAGTCTGCATGTGGCAGAGATTACAAAATGAACTGAGAACGTAAAAAAAACCCCAACCAACTAAAGGTTCTGTTTCATTTTTTTAAAATGCCTTTCAGCCCAAGCATCCAAGTGCCCTAGACATTTCATAGTCCAATATGGGAGCCTTGCAGGGGGGAGAAAAGTTCCACATAGTGGGTGTTCCACAGACCAATCTTGAACAAAATGGCAACAACAGCAGAGGTTATTTGTTATCAAAGAAAGAATGAGAAAAGGATATCTAGCTTTTAGAGCATAAAAAAATTAAAAAAAAAAGCAAAGGGGGTCATTACATTGCAAAACATACTTTAAAAGACAAAGCAAAGCACTAGTCTACAGCCACCTTGCTTCTCTAACTTCATGTTCACCTAAACACACAAACTCTGCACCAGCCCAAAGCAAAATGAGGCAGATCTGGAATTAGCAGAGTAATAGCATTTACCATGCCAGTTTTGTCCATACCTTGCAAATGTGCTTTCTTGCATATTGGTGTTGATTCCAGCAACATCAGGTAGCTGAGTTTAACCTGAAGTAATTCAGCAGCAAGTATCACCTTGGCCATTTGTTGCCTCTCTATTGCAAGAGAAAAAAGCAAGTTTTTGACCAGCCTGGTGCTGGTTTATGTTGTTAGATACAACAGTCGTTGTGTTCCTTATCAGAGTTTCAGTTTGATTAAACTTTATCCCTAAGGATGCTCAACAATTGAAGTTAAGGAGACACTGCACCAGTGCAAGAGTGAGAATATCTTTCTGTCTGTAATACCAAAACAGACCCATAATATTCCAGCAAATAACACTTGTATTTTGTCAAAATTCATCACACATTTTTTGGTATTTTAAGGCCACAAAGAGACAAAAATCCCTGATCAAAAAAATTTATGCACCTTGTCAAAATATCAAAATTCACATAAGGAAGTTTTCTCTGGGAAGGTTTGTGCAGATACTCTCCATGTTAAACCTTCAATCTAATGAAATCTTCAATTTAAATATACCTGTAAATATACTTCAAACTTTTGAGGATCTGTTGCTTACTCAATGAGGACTAATCAAATTTTTATGGGCAAGGACTACCTCAAAGTTATCTTCATACACTCTTTTAACTGGCAGAACAGATGGACTCAGGCAGAAGAGACTCTAAATCCTTTGTGTGATAAAATGCCTGTTGTATTGATGGCCCTGTGGGTTCAGCCTTCTCATCAACACAATGAGAGGAGCTGTGGGATCTGCAGGGAAGAGCTCAAGAATGCCATAAATTACATCTCCTGTGGCTTTCAACAGCAAGTAAATAGTGTTGGAGTTTACTCAAGGTGTTGGCAAGTGCTGTAGTAGGGATTCCTGAGAAGTGTCTGGGTGCCAGATGATGTTTCCTAAAACACAGAGTGTCACTGAGGAGGGCTTGTGGCATTTATGACCCAGATGCTTTCTCTTCCTAGAGAAGAAATCTTTTGGTTGCCTTTCTGCAGTGAGAGGACTCTGGGCAGTGCGGGCAGCAGCTGCAGGAGGCAGGGGAGAACAGGGAGCAGTGCTGGCACTTCCAGCACACACTGCTGCCTGCCTCTCGCAGCTGATTTCCCTCTGCAAGCCTAGGGGTGAAGACATAAGCTTTAAAACTGCTTGGAAGCCTAAAACCCCCAAAGATGCAATATTGTGCCTTCTGCAGATGTATCAGTGTTTTAACTGCAACAGCTGAGAGAGGTAAGTAAATAGAAATTATTACTAGCTCTTAGCTGAGCGGTTGACCCAAAAACAACTAAAAATTTTGGACTCAAGGCTTTCTTGGATCTGCCTTCTGATGTTTGCTTGTCATCCAGTCCAAAGTCTACAGCTGCAGCTCCTTTGTGGATACCCCTGCAGTTCCTACCTAATCTTAGGAAAGAGAAGGTGGCTTTTGGTTTAGCCTTGTCACAGTCCATGATGCAAGAGCTGGAGGGTTTAAATGCCTGACAATCTCTGTTCTTTTCCTGATTACCTCATGGTTTAGACACACCAAAAAAAAATGACTGTATGCAGATTTGGCATAACTTGCACTACGTTTTCTCATGGAAAATAAATCAAATAAAAAAGGCAGATATCCTAATGCCACCCAGAAGAAGGCTCTGGAATTAGCTACTGCTTCATGCTGTTACTGCTGCTCTGTCCCCTGACCCAGTAACCAAGCCAGGAAAAAAAAAAAAAAGAACACCAAAAACCACATCTTTGACCAGATTTACCCCAACCCACACCAACAACCCATTCTTTAAAAGCCTGCTATTGAACCACTGCCTATGGGTAGTTCAAACAGACAAAAAAAAAAAAAAAAGGGGGGGGGGGGAAAGAGACTGGAGAAAAAAAAAACTGCATCAAAGTTGCACTGGATAATCATTCAGCAAAATTCCCACTTGTGTATTAAAGGCTTAGCTAAATAACCCTGAACTGCATGGAAAAACAAAGAGGAAAGAAAACTCTTCTATTCTCTGGAATTACCCTGCCCCTCAAGCATACCAGGCATTTTATCTTCTTGGTCCTCATAAAAAATCCATTTTGTGAAGAAGACATGCTGCCTTTACTCCTTCTTCTTGGCACAGGAAGATTTGTCCTCCCCATCCCCTGCCCCTTGTCAGAAATAGTAACACACTGAAGATTCTTTCCACTCAGGAAAGGAATGTCTCTCTTATCCCCATTTCTCCTGTTTTATGGCTCTTTCTGCCCTATTTATCAGTGCTGCAATTATCAGGTAGTTATCACTGCTGCAATTGTCTGTGTTTCCCATCCTCCTCAAATGCCTGGTCTGATCCCCCACTGCCACTGGAAAACAGAATTGGGGATTTAATTTCAATAATTTGGAAGATGTAACACATGCACAAGGTAAAGCTTGCTTTTAAAAGGGCAGAGATATTCAAAGCCAATCTACCTAGGGATTAATTTGATTGGATTCCTACCTATGGACAGCTGCTTCAGAAATGGAAGATAATGGAAAAGTGTTTAAAATGGTGATTTTTAAGTGTATGTCCTGATCAGGATTTTTCTGTAAGGACCCTCCATGAAAACTAGGAACAAGAGTTGGTCACAGCAGCAAGACAGAGCTACCCATAACAATATGTAAAAATTGCTGATAACGGGACTTACCCTCAGGTGCTGTAAAAAATTATCTGTAGAAAAGATTAGACAGGTCAGTTGAGAAGAAGTGTGATGGTTTGAACTGTCTGGGAACACAAAGCTGTCCTCTTTTCTGGCCTGGAACAGTCACTTTCTCTTCCCTGAGATAATCTTACCATGAAATACTATAGCAAAACAAATAATCCTTCATATCAGAACTACTTTGCACACCTGGTATTCGACTCAGTTTCCTAAATGGGTGAGTCAAAGCAGGTTGGGCTGACCTGTTAGTTGAGATACAGCAGGGCATTTTCTCCTGTGCTTTTAGGTTGGTGGAAAACAGCACCAAAGAGCAAAGGAGTTACAGCAGAAAAGATGACATAGTTAAATTAGTCTCCTGCTTAGAACTGCTAATTATAAATCAGCTCAAATCACATCCAAATTATTTGGTTACACTCAGTTCAACAGAAATTATTTTAACACTAGTATCTTAAAACACTTCAAAAACTTAAGAACACAGTGAGATGGAAAAAGTGGAAGAAAGAATCCAATCTAATTTTGCCCAAAACAGGCAAGAGACCCCACGGGCACTGGGAGGGGATGCCTGGGCAGGGAACCCCCAGTGCCTGCAGGCTCACTGGCAGCACCCCACTCCCACCTCAGATCCTCATCTCTTCAACCTCACCAGCTATTGCTGGTGAACAGGTCCAGAGCATACTATAGAATTATGTAATTTTACATTATGCTGTTACAATCTTTACACTTCTACAGGAAAGAAAACGACAGGGCCCTAAAATGGGGGCTTTCAAGAGCCCCTTCGGCTGCTAATCAGGGCTGGGCTCTGGCTGATCCAGTCCCTCTGCAGCTCCTCACCTGCCCCCAGTGAAGGCAGAAGCGATGCTGTGGCCATGGCTCACAGCAGCTCCTGTCTGTCCCTGCAGCAGGAGTAATCCTCTGTCATCATGGCATCTGCCCCTCCCTTTACTTTTGCAAAGTGCTTTGCTGGTGTTTGCTCAAAGTCTTCAAGTGGGTGAATGCCTTTTACAGAAGAAGTATGTGCACCATTGCAATGTCCTGCAGTGCTGTGACATGTGGCCACAAAGGAGCGTTTGAACTTGGTCTGCTTGTCTCTGGCTCTTTATTAGGTGGTGGAGTGGGAAACTGCAAACTGGTGTTGATGAGTGACTCAGCACTACTCATGGACCTCCAGCAGCTGAAGAATGCGCTTCTGTCTGCAATTAATCCATCAGTTGGTGGTGTATGGAAGCCCAGATTCAGAACTGACTGAAAATGTCGCCACTACCATGTGCAAGCTCTTCCAGCGCTCTTCTGGATGGGGATTTTTTGCTTCTCTTATGCTTTAATTAAGCAAAAGTGAAGTCTCAGGCTGACCTGAGACTCCCTGACAAGGAGGGGGATTCGAAACAGGACAGAGAGCTGGCAGCCAACTCAGTGCAGTGCTGAGGAGTAGATGGCATGGGAAAGTGAAACATATTCATCAGCAGTGCCAAAGGGGAAGAAAAGACAAGATGGAAAGCAGGATGTACAGAACGGATCCTAAAAAAGAGTAAAATTTGTATCATGCGATCTGGGTCTGTATGAAGACAGTGACAGTGGGCTCTCTCTATATAAACACTTCTGAAAGTAGTTTTTAAGTCTGAGTAAGGTATTCAGGTGATTTACATGTTTCCAGTCAAAATAAAAGATCTCAACATTTTCTTGGCAGGCCTCAGCAAGGTTTAATTCCCTCTTCAGAGCTTTATGAATTCCTTTTTGAATGAGCACAGCTGTGCTGTACACATTTCAGTTCAAACCAACCTATAAGAACACACTTCCTGGGCCCTGAGCTCAGCAAGGCAGCTAAGGATGTGACTTGAGTGCCTGCCTGCAGCAGCTTCACCAGGACCACTAGGACCATTATGGCTCCCTTGGGACCAGCTTGCTGTAATGACCCTTTATTTACCTCCTCCTTTACTAGCTGATCCCATGTCACTATCTGAGTGTGGAGCTCAGACCTGGAACTGTAATTTAAATACTATAAACTTCCAGCTGAGCCAGCCAACAACTATTGCCATTTGAGCATCCCTTTTCTGGGAGAGAGGGAAGAGGCATGCTAGACTCAGACCAGCAGGGAAAGTCACTGAAGGCATAAACACTCCTGGAACATTGACACTGTGGCTGTGCTGCTGAGCAGCAAGAGCTGGCCCAGTCTCCACTGGTACAGCCCTCTCGTTGAAAATCCACAACTTCACAACCTCAGTGTCACCAGTGCCCAGATTTTTGTGGACATCTTCCAGTCCCTGCAGGAGAGATGGCAATTCAGCAGCCTCACTGATAATGATCCTGAAAGTGGAGTGAGATGTGGAGGCTGCTGGCAAACACCCCAGTGCTCCTGAAGAATAAGAAAATACCAGTTTGGCTGCCACGGGCCCTGCCAAGAGACGTTACAAGCCCCGAATGACCTCTGGGCATATTAACTCCTACTCTTTTCCAACCAGCAGTCCTGCTGGATCCAGTGCTTCCTTCCACTTCGAGCTAGCTTATTCACATTTAAATTGCTTAGAGTAGTAATAATGAAGAGAGAAGTTACAGACAGATCGCCCCTGCCAGAGGCACTTCCCTGCCTTTCTGTTAGTGTTCTGTTTGTATTTTTTTTTGCCACAAATAGCAGTGTCCAGGAGTATTTATGGTATAGTAATAGGAAAAAGGTGAATAAAAGGTGGGAGAAGGAATTAGCTGCAGAGACAGAATTTGCCTATCCCAACATCAGCTTTGCAGGGCTGGAGAGCAACACCCTGAGTCCAGATGGGACTTCTCTGTAGGGTAAGTCAGTATAAACAGGGTAAATTTTTCTGGAGGATTTACTCAGGTTTGATTTCAGGTCAGTGGAGGGTGGTAGGGAGCAGCAGTAATACAAATGGAAAGACCCAAAACTGACTGATGATCTGACATAACAAGATATTTTCTCTAATATGCAGAAACACAAAATTTTTTCATCTACCCCATCATTTTCCCCAATTTTCAGGGGGAAATAAAATAGAATTCTAAGATGTCAGCCGAACCATCAGCTCAAACTTCTTATTTCTCCTATTTCCATGTTCATACTGTGACTGTGGTTCCAGGTTTTGATAAATAAACTATCCAGGAGCTCACTTTTAACAAAACCTCTCCACAATCACAGAAGCTCCATGCTTCTTTGGCCCTAAAACACTGTTTCAGAAGTCCAGATCTAATGCAGCATTCACACGCATGTCCTTTGGTGGACTGAGAGCACTGATGGATCTCCTACCTACAGCTGGAGCACCAAAGGGGCCTTTGGGTGAGCACAGTGTGAGCTGAAGGTCACCCTCCCCAGTCCTGATGTTGGTAAGAGGTCCACAGACTCTCTGCTCAAGCCTAAAATCTCAAGTGAATAATGGAGAAGGAAGAGCAAAGCTCAAGGGTCCTGTTTACGTCACCAAATCCTGCACCTCTGAAGAGGTTATCCTGAAGTGACCTTTCCATAGGGTGTGGTGGCTGGGATCTGAAGTGTTCTCAGCTGGCCCAAAGGCTCTGGACAGACAGGGAATGAGTTCTAAGAAGGGGGATTTGTAGCTTTTACTGACCCACTTTAATTTGCAAAACTTTTTGGTTTTTTTGATTTCAAATAAAGCAGATGAAGCTGGAGATGCAAGATGGGATGACAAAAAAACATTAATCGGGGAAGAAAAAAAAAAAAATGCAGGCTATAGCCAGAGAGGCACAGGTGCCAGATCAGCTGACAGACACTTTTGACAAACCAAGGGAAAGGCATGGAAAATGGGATATGAATGTCAAATGAGCTATTTCCCTGTACTCAGCCAGCCTACATCAGGTTTTCATGTACATTTGACACTGTCAGAAACAACAATATAAACAAAAAAAAAAAAAAGAAGCTGATTTTCTTGGAAAACAGGGATTACAAACTGAACAGACTATTAAAACTACTTTGTCTTGGGAATTTGGCTTAAATACCAGATTAAATCAAAGATAGCTAATTTGATTAAGTAGAACAAGTTATCCAAATCCCTGCTTAAGGAAAACACCGCCAGCAATTCAGCACTGTTTTGCAAAAGACCTTCAATGTTAAACAGTTTAAGCGAGAGCAATACTTACAGACACATGGCACTTCTCCATGCATGAGGGACACGTTTGCTGGGCAGGCTTCAGGGCAAGACACCAAATTAAATTTATAGGAGATAAGAGGAAAATTTGCCACAATGGTGAGAAATCAGATGTGATCAGAACTTACCTTGTCACATCAGCTGAGGGCTACAGACCCCAGGGGCACTTCCTCTTTCTTACAATGGCACCTCCAGTTCTTGGGGGGATTCCTTCCCCAATCTCCCTGTGACAGCACAGGGGGAAAAGGCAACATATTTGTGCAAATGTTAAGAGACAATGAACTGTCGCTTCAACTCTCATTTGTAATGAGTAGGATCTACTCTGGCTAGCATGAATCATTTTGATAACATATATAATTAGTTTTATAGAAGTTTTAGTATGTTATAAAAGCTGCTCTCTATCACTTGTGTTCCCCCAGGGCTCTCTTATAAAATGATTTTGTTACAACTGCATTCTCCTTGGAAGTGAATTGCAGGCAAATGAACACATCTGTATGTCAGAAGCATTGTAAGCCAAGGCATTCAAGGCAAATTTAATGCCTTTTTCATTTCTAAACTCCATGTGAAGAAATGCAGGCACTCATGGGTTCCAGCCCTATCAGCTGCCCAAAACTGAAGACACCCTCTACTCCCAGGCTGTCGCTCAGCTGCCTCCACACAGCCCCTGGCTGCCCGCAAGCGGAGGCTGCAGTTCAGCAACCCAGGAGCTGGGATGCTGTCAAATGACCTTGGGGGAAAACAATCAACTGGTATAAATAACACAAGTCCTTAATAACTTCATCTGAGCTACAGAAAGGTATGCTGGATGAGGATTTGCCTCTGTGCAAGGAGCTGCAAGGTGAGTAAACTGGATTCCATCACTGCGAGGAAGGAAAGCGGGGCTGGTAGGAGAGTGCGCTAAGTGAAACTAGCAAGCCCTTCTAATCTTACACGTTTTTTTATTTCATGTATACTTTAAATACTGAAGGTAGGCTATGATTGAGCCTTGTGGCTACTTCTGAAGAGCACCATTAATAAATGACTAATAAAACACTATTTTTAACAACTGCCCTGTTAATCTACTGTAAGTATGCCAGAAGAGCTTGATGAGGTTAAGGGCTGCTGCAAACATCAGCCCAGCACTGGCTTCTGACCATGTTCAAGGGACAAGCACCTTCAAACACCGACCTGATAAATACCCATGGGGAGCAGCTGCCTGCAGAGTATTGAGAGCTGCTGTCCTGTGACCTGTAACCTAAAGGGGCTCATCCATCGTGACTTGGCCCAGCTTGGCAACGCTTCATCTTCTTAGTGGATCATATTCAGGGCATTTCCCCAAGGCCCAAGCGTTCCCACAGCGTGGGGAAGGCAGACGAGAAATGCTATTTCAATATGATACAACCTCCAGGCTGAATGGGCACCAGCAGCAGCAGCTGTGGACAGGGTGGGAAGAGCTTGCCATGCTGCCATTTTGCTTTTCCTCTGACACGATCACAATGCCCACAATGCCCGGGTCAGTCACAGCCCAAAGCATCCCTTGCCTCCTCCTACCCCGTAGGTCATGTCCCAGTGCAGCTGTAAGAGCAGGTGAAGATAGGGGCATTTAGAGGTGTCTAAGGACTGAAGTGAAAGGGTCGTAAGGAGACAGAGGGACAATGGCCAAAAGGTGCTCCAAAGAACCCAAGATGTCTTAGAGATTAATTAAGAGCACCTTCTGCAGCCATTTTAATATTGTACC
The DNA here is from genome assembly GCF_963662255.1 of Cinclus cinclus. Lineage (NCBI taxonomy): Eukaryota > Metazoa > Chordata > Aves > Passeriformes > Cinclidae > Cinclus > Cinclus cinclus. Next base: position 47,768,653 of record NC_085047.1, read on the forward strand.
ACATGATGCTGTCAATGATGCATTATCTCAGTCATGTATGACAGGCAGCAAAAGTAAACAATAACGGCATTTGACAATTGAAAATTTGTAACATTAAAAAAAAAAGTCCAGTGTTTGGAGGTGTTCTGAACAGAAACCAGGGTTCCTGACACTTCTATTCCAGCCATCTGTGCTCTCTCCCTATTTACCAGAGCAACAAAAGGCACATAAAAGAGCTGGTTCATCCCCACCCTTAGACTGGTAGGATATATTCCATTTTGAAGATGTCTGTTTCTTCTCATCAAGAGTGAAGGCAGCCAGAATGGCAAGTTTTAGCCACTTACAAGATGTCTTAGAAGCTACCGGCTCTTTGGCGACTGCTGGCAAGAGGCGTCCCACTCCCTTCCCTCTCTGCTTTTAAATCTACACAGCAGCAGAGCACCAAACAGTGATTCTGTCAGATCTGCATTGCCACTTCGCTTCTGGTTTGTCTCCAAGAGATTTTTTGGATACTTCCTCCAAACAAGAAGTCATAATGATTTCCTACACCCGTGCAACTCTGCATGCCAGCTGTTGAGGAGGAGCCACAGTGGACTATGAAAATAAACAAATCTCAGCCCGGGGAAGATCAGAAGGGCCAACAGACAGCCCTACTGGTGCTGATTTATACTTCCTTATCTTTTATCTCCTTCCCTCTCCTCCCTGAGCACACTAGCTGTTCTCCCACGGTCCTTCTCCCAGGGAAATCTGTGTGCTTGCCTTCTGCTATCATGCATCTTCAATTCTCAAGTGCTTTAACTCTGGAATTCTTTCTAATTTTAATGTAATACTCCCCTTTTGGTACACTGCAAACCTGCCGGGGGTAAAGCACTGATTTGAACTTGTTCCCAAAAGCACACAAATAAATCTCTGGCTCTGGGAACACAAAATCTCCAATACTTTGCCCAGAAGCAATCTGAAAGAGCAGACACATAGTGGTTCCCACTTCACAGCAAGCAGAGGAGGTGCTTTGGCTGACACTGCTTTTTCAGCTCTCCACAGAAGACAAGGGGAAGCTGCCAGCAGGACAGTTATCCAGCAAGCACAGACTTGCTACCCTAGTGGAAAAACCTCCTTCCAAAGAAAGACACTGTCCTCATTCACAGCTTGTTGGACTACAAAAGGTGGCTTTGGCCTGGTTTAACTAAGGCTACAGGGTTTCTCTGAATTAATCTGAATTAGGGCAGGTTTTTCAGAATACAGTCCAGTTCTGATGTACATTTCTGGTTCTGATCAGTCAACCCCAGCTCTCCTCATATGTTGTCTGTTTCCCCTGCGTATAAACTAGAAATCAGGTGCAACTTTGTCTAATTTCAGCTACCAGCTCTTGTTAAATACATGTTTTCAGATCAATGTTCAATCTTTCAAATTTGTGCTTCTGTATCATCGTTACGTTAATCTTCTCACAGACTAAGATGCATATTTTCTGAGCCATCAATATTGCTGTTACAATCATCTCTTCATTTCCATCTTAGTGTCATCTACAATACTAAGCTCTTACTTTGATATAAATTCATTTTGTATTTTTGCACACTGATTTAGATTCTGACTTGCTGTACAAGCAGCTATTTAACATCTGCAGAAAAGCTTTTATCAGCATATGATATGAATTCTTCCATCTGGCATTCCACTGAACACAAAGCAGAAACATTTTTGAACACCTCTGCCTCTTCTGTTACTGCAAGTGCTGTAATTTCCATTTTAGACTTACTGCAGTGGAAAGTAAGACCTCTTTTAGTCTACGCAAGCTTTTAACTTGGTTTTTTTGCTTCTGTATCAACCCATTACCATGCCTGGTTTCTAATCTAAATTCAATTCTTCCCTGCCTGCTTTCCCTTGTCTTTCCTGCCTTCTTAACTGCTGCCTTTTCCTACTGTTATCTTCTTTGGTGTTTAGAGAACTTCAACCAGCACCAGCTGTATTCATGTCACCTGAAAATAATTATTACATAATATTCCAGTCTATCTTAAGTGAATCAGAAAAATAATCACATCAAACATTAAAAAAAAAAAAGCAGCAAAGTTCACACCTCAGACTTCCAAACATAATCCATCTGTGCTTTTCTGATGTGTTGTAATTATGTGTTATTATTTCAGGATTGCATAAGGGTATAATTTCTTCTGAAGAGGTTCACTACTTATTTTCCATAGTAGCTAAAATCCAAAACACTGTAAAATTTCTGATTAAAAGCATGATGCTGAGCTACACTATTATAATCCAAACTTCTGGATAGCTGGTTCAGCAGCCCCAGTGGGAAAGCATGGAATGCTAGAAAAGGATTACAGTGGTTTTTACATTTATGAAGAGTTACACTGCTGGACACAAGAGAGGTTCTCACATTACTGAGAGTACACATTATTTGCTGGAAAATAAAAGTCTCTTAAAAGGCAAAAAAAAAAAAAAAAGCATCAGACATTTCAGACATTTGAACAGCTGGAAGCATTTTTAGCAAGTATCAAAAAAGGGGAAAAAATTTAGAATAATATTTCCCCTTCTGTAGTAAGCCTCGTGGTGGTGATATAATATGTTCCCTAGAGGCTTAATCATGTCTACTGTTCAATCCTCAAAGGTTATTTCATTTAAAAAGAATCGGTGGAGTCAACAGAGTTTCTTCATAAAAGAACCTGAAGCCATCATTCTGAGATGCATTTATTTATCTACTAGCTCCCATCTTTGTCAGATATCCCACGAGTTATAAATCTTAGCAATAAGCTGCAAAACACCATGCTCTGGCGAAAGGCAAGTTTTTTTCCTTTCTTTGTTGATATCTGATTTCATATTAGGAAGATATTGTTTGATGTCACGCTGATAAAACCTTGAAAAGACTGTTGTTTGCGGAAGGATCAAATGAGATGGTGAATTAAGGAAGTAATAGCAGCCATAAGCATAAAGCAGTGTGACTACTACATACAGTTTGAAGAGGTATCTGTACATTAAATCCAGTATCACTTGAATTTCTTTCAAATTAAAATGTTGGGGCAATCTCTTAATTGTAAATGCTCTGCTTATTCCGCCAATTATGATGCTTTATTTTCTTTACCACAGTGCTTCCAGAGCTGTGTCAGCACGAGGATTTCCGTTTGCTAAGTTCTTTTTGTCACAATGAATCTTTCAACGTGTGCCAGCTCCAGATAAACATAATCGTTAGTTTGTTCCAGTACAAAGCCCAAGCAACAAACAATGCAGACTCTCTTAGCAACACCCTACAATTCCCTTTGAAATGTACTTGCATGAAATACCCCACTATGGGTTGTTAAATTTACATTCATCAGCTATTGTATACTTTACAGGCCTTCCCATCTTCACAATGGGGTCTTACTCACACCTAAATTGACGCTTACTTTGTGGGTTTTTAAATGACTTTACTTACAGCAAAATGCCCACGTAGTTTATTAAGCAAAACCATTCACTCTTCCCTCTCAGGAAACCAACTGCAGACACACAGTGGAGTCAGTCAGTGGTACAAACCAGAAACCTGGTTGTGGTACACGTCTGAAAATGCACCCATTATGGTTTAATCAAAGCATCTAAAAATGTCCAAACCCAGCTCTACCAGAATGACAGTGCTACTCACACAAGGCAACTTCCACCTGACAAAAACAGGCAGTGAAAAAACAGGGTAAAATATCAGACAACATGCTTTTGGACAGATTCTGCTAAAAAGAGGGCAAATCATCCAATCAGCTCTCACTCTTGTTTATCCTTTCCCAAGCATCCACTTTTTCTGGCTGGGTTCTTTTACCTTTACTTGCTTCTATCTCAGCTATTTGGCCTCATCTCTCAGCTTTGATTCTGTTCCTCTCTTGCTTCTATCACTGCACTTCTGCTGAGCAGAACACTCAGCACTTAAAATACTTTTTACAGCAACCTACAGAGGACCTCTAAGCAAGGCCATTTCTACAGAAAAAAAATCACCAGTTTTCTTCCTTTTTTCTCCCTTCCCCCCCCCCCCCCCCCAAAACACCCTGAAATACCATTTTATCATTTACTTAGAGAGAAAAACAAAAACCCACCGATAACATTCCATTTGTTCATCATCCACTATATAATGTGCAACCTTACCAAACTGCTCCAGTCTATCCTGGAAAAAATACTTGTTTTGAATTCTTTTGTTTCCCCTCCAAAAAGGTAGTGTTTACCCACCCTCCTGTTCTTTAAACAGTTCCCCAAACTTGTCCACTCATCATTAAAAGGAAACTCTGTGTGAACATGCAGGGACCAGACCATCTGTAGGGTACCTATTTTGCTCCTTTGTCTCCCTCACATGTTGCAACATATCTCTTTCCTCCTCACCTAAAGTTTTCCATTACAGACCAGTAGGACCACAGATTTACTTCTCCCATCTCTCTCTTCCCTATCTCAAATACAGCTCCTAGTTTTTCACTTCTTTATTTCCAATTTTCCCTTTGTTTCAAACACAATTTGCTCTTCCCCAATGCAGGACTCCTACAAGAAATATGATTAAATAAAGAAAATTCATGAACACATGAGAAAGACCTGTATGAACAGTTCTAAACCATGACATCAAGAGGTAAACCCATTAGTGAATCAATGCATGAACCAAAAGACCTTTCATACCCCTTCAGTCACCCTGAAGATGAGTTCAATTCCCATTTACTCTCTTCCAACAAGATCACATTTCCTAACAGTACATGATAGAGGATTTGTTATCTCAAATTCCATGCTTAAGCTCCTATGCAATGGAAACCAGTCATCCTCATAAATAAAACCACGTGATCCAATGAAAGTATTTATTACCGTTCCACCAACATGAACAGTCAAACTCTAAAAGCAAAACCAGTCACAAAAATATTTTATCCACAATTATGAAGACATATGCAATCTTCCATATAAGAAATTAATTCTGTTGTTATGAGTCCATGATAAATGTTTCAAAGTCATGGTCTAAGTCTGAAACAAGGGCATCCACAAAATCTTCAACTGAAGGGGATTTCTGAAGCATACCTATAAAAAGGCAAGACAAGAGAGTCTTCATCAGGATACTGTCAGTTTGACAGCTTCGTCAGTGATAACATTTACTGCTAACTCATTTTTAATGTCACTATACAACAGAAACAGCTATCAGATTTCTATGTGAAGAAAAAAGTGCAGCTATAGTGTAGAGGGATTGTTTAATTTCTTCAAGATAGTTGTTACACATTTTCACAGAATTGACAGTTTTCAAGACTGTTAACTGGTTTTTGTCATTACGATGTTGTTTAAGCAGGGAATTATATCTGTTTTAAAGCAATGCAACCACAGACTCAGTCATTCCTAAATGACTGAAATAAATTAGTGATTGAGCAGATAGCTAAATCCTTATCTGCTAAGTCTTAGTTCCAACCAAACCAGAAAAAATGTATTTTCTCAAAGCATTACATACCATAGAACCATTTAATTTAGCATTTAAAGTACAGCTGTATCTGAAATTTTTGACAAGGCAAAAAACATAAACAAAAGCATTTTCAATACATTGCAGTTTTAGTGTTGCTTTTTTTACAGTACTAGGGCTTACCTTTTCTTAAGAATTTAAATTACTGCACTTGTTAGCTGTAGCACTTGGCTACATGATAACAGACAAGAAAATCAGCATAATGAATTAGCATTAGAATCATGCCCAAGTACTTTGTCAGGTAATTCTATAAAGACAGAGGCTAAAAATTTTACCCCTTCTTCTCCAGAATCCCAATTTTTAGATGACATGAGAATATATCCTTTAAATTATTTTCAGATTTTTCTTTGCACCTAACATCGCATACAGCTCTTTTCACTGTTATTAACATTTTCAAGATTACACATGAAAATTTACTGCATAACTTATACCAGGAAAAAAAAGCACAAAGAAAAACAAACCAAAAAGCACACAACTGCCAAATAATGTAAAATTTAATATTTGTATTTCTTTGAAGCTATCGCTTCTTTCTGATATCTGTCAATGTAAATATAACCTTGTTCTAACCTTTCTGATCAGTGTACCTACTGAACATAAATTTATATAAATTTATATTCTTTCACATCCTCAACAATATTTGCTTTTGGTGGAAATTATAATTGCATGCTGCTTAAAGACTATAATCTTTTACTATAACACAATGTTTCAAAACCCATCAGGAAACAGACCAGCTCAAAGTAAACTGGTGCGAGCAACCAAAAAGAATTTTCTTGCTAAGACCTTACAGAATTCCATTTCAATCTGATTTAAAGACATGTTATAAGTGTCAACACAAACTGCCATGGCTCAGGAAATTAACAGCATGCACTAAAAGGAAAACAAATCTCTCACTATTTATAGATTGACTGAAATGATGTTAAATGAAGTTTGCATCAAGCTATTTTAAAATTAAAGAGAACAGAATTAATATTTCCAAGTACTTGGTAAACTTGTCATCTACTCTAATGTTAGAAAAATCATGGTGGAATTACTTGTAGTTCACAGTGAAAAATGGCTAGCTCTGTGCTGGGTTGAGAAACAGATGTGTGCAGATACCCTGCTACTGATCTCAACTCCCCAGAGAGCCATGGCCTCTTGCAGACTTCTTCTCTTGGGTTCCTGGCTGGGGAACATGCATATTTGCTCCCTAACAGCCTTGGAAAAATTCCAGTTAAACTCATATTTTCCCGTAGTATTCACGGAACAGGAGAGAGTGCCTTAAGAAGGTGACAGGGATGGCAACCCACTGGAACATGTACAGTCATTCCCTTTCTACCAGATACTAGTATGGAGACATGACTAAAATGCTGCATGGATGGTACATAAAGATGGCCATAATAGACAAAACCACCCCCCCAGAGCCCCATTATATAAAGCTCCCCTTCCAATACTGACTTGCAAAAAAACAGCCAGTCCGGATGATGCTCAGCCAATTCTTTGACACACTAACAATTATTCTGCCAATTATCAATACACTGCAACAAAAGAAGAGCCAATAGTATAATGATAGGCAGAAGAGAAGAAACTGAAGCTGGGATTATCTTCAAGCAGATTTAATTTCCCCTCTTACATAAAAATGGCAAATCATAACAAAAACATTCCAACCCTGGATATTACAAAATGAATAAGAGAAGTATAATTAACTACAGTATACTTGGATGTATTTTAGTGCAGCTGAATACAGTCTTACCAAATGCCACTCCAAACTTGTTGCAAATTGTATTTATTTATTAAAACCAGGTTTTAATAGGAGATTCCAAAATCATTCTGGCAACAATGATATCAAATGACCTCCTATCCAGTAGTTCCAGCTTTTGATAACAAAAACAGATTTCAGATTTCTTGCATTAGTGGTTGGTTGCATTCCCATTTTCCCAACACTGACATCAAAAGCAGACACCAACAGACTTCTCTTTTGCAAAGAAGGGACAAAGAGTAACTGAGGTCATTGGTAAAGAACTCTTAGTGTAGTGAAATAATGATGCCTTCATTAAATAAATAGCTACAGATTTTAGAGTAGACAGTTCCAAAAGAAACAGGCAATGATGGTGTTTTAACCTCTTACTCTACATTGATGTGCTAAAGAGTGGTCATGTCTCTCTTCAAGCCCCATTAAAATATATCAAAGCAAGATCAGCTTTGATATATTGTAAGTACTCAGCACTTCATTCTAGATGATTTAGTAAGATGTCCACAAGGTCTGATGGATGCAGTTTTCAGATTTAGGAGTGTATTTTAATGTGTTCAGCCAAACTCCTATTTCAGTTCAGTCTCTCCCAAGCCTAAGGCAACTGCATAGCTTATCTTCGCTGCTTTGAAGTTTCTTTCACATTACAGCACTGTGGTTAACCACACCCTTTTGAGAGATGGTTAGCTATAACCTACAATCACTGAAAACTGAGAGAAGAATAAAGCCTGTGGCAAAATTTGGCCTCTGCCCCCCTGGAATACTAATTATTTTGGGTCCATGGAGTTCGAGCTAACATATGTTGCCGGTTCACATCACCTTCTAGGATTTAGGGATATTTGTTACACTTTCAAAGAGATGTACAATCATTATCTGAAGATTTTTGAAGCCTCTTCAAATTATAATTACCCCATGAAGTACAGTCAGAGGCATGGAAAAGCAAATTTTCAAACAGCATTGGAGCAAATGGGTGTTTATTTACACAGCCAGTTGGTTTGGTTACCATGTAAGCACAGAGCTGAGTACGACTGTCTGCAATGGAATACGGCATCAACAAAGCACCAACACAACCTCACACGCATTTTGCACAAGGACTTCTTCAGAAGCCCCAAGGGCAATGTGACTGCACCAAGGCTGCAGGAGAAGGGCACTCCAGGATATGTTCCATGCTCTCAGTTCCCAAAACATCCAACCCAGTAGTTTTCACACAGCAATTCACTTTCTGCCTATGCATCTGGATTTCTTTCCAGCCAGCGAGTGCCAAGGGAGAGAGGGAGGAATGGTGCACACCTGAATCCTGTTCAGACCTGCAACCAGCACACAACTGGACCTGGAAGGGACACCTGGGTTATATAACTTTAAAGGAATTTGGAATCTCTAATATCACGTAGTCCTAGGACGGAGAAAATCTGCAAGAGCCAACTAGTCAACTCAAAATGACAGAGGAATCAAGTTCTTCTCAAAATGTATTTTTTCTCTAAGGCAAAATGAAAAGAAAATAAGCCTCTCAGACACGATATTGTCCACCCATTTTCAATTGGTCCTGATATCCATATTTGTGACTACTTCTGTATTTCATTGACTATCAAAGGGGTAAGATAAAGAGAGTCACTTCAGAAAATGTTTTAAAAATTTTAAAAAAACTCAATTATTTTGATTTTTTTAAAGGAAACATATACGAAGAGAATCAAATGCAAACAGCAACAACAACAACAAAAAGTATTCTGTGTTTCCTAATTAAAGACTAGCTCAAACAGGAACCTTGTCAGTAACTCCACAGGTCAGATCCTTTATCTTTCCTAATCAGTACATCTATGGAATCATGCTGGAGAAAGATGAAAAGCTAGGGTCATATCCAAACACAAAAGAAAAACAACAGATAGCTTCTGAGAAGAAAATCATAACAAAGAAAGTACATAAATGAAATGTGCTCATGAAATAACCTGCTATCAAACAGCCAATGAACATGGCTAACTTCCTAATGAGGTATGGAAGCACTTCAAGGGTGAGGCTGCAGATGTGCATCCGAAAACCAGACGTGTAAGCCCATATAAAAAAAACCACCTGAAATAACAACCCAAAGAACTTTTTGAAATAGGGTGCTAGTGAGTGCAGAATGTTTCTCTGAAGAGCAGTAAAATCAACAAGCTTTAAAGTTTGGTGGAATCTGTCCTTAATTTGGTATGTTTCATTATTTGCTATGGGAGCGCAGTTTTGCAACTGATGGAAACCAACAAGAGATGGAAATCAAGTAGTCTGGAATACAGATAATAAAAAAAAAAAGCAGCAAGAGGAATCAGAAGCACATTGAACCTAAACAGTCTGAACTGTTCCTACTTTTCTCCATAAAGTCTCTTTTTTTTGTAATTAATACAGACCGATTAGGTACAAATACAACTTTTTTCATCAGGTGTAATCTATGATTTAGCTTCCAATAATCCCAAATCAGCAATCAAGTTATTGTGTTCTCAAAACACCTGAGTCACCCTGATTTCATTCTTCAGGAAGTCATTCAAGCATGTTTGTTAAGTTTTTTACTTAACTACTTCTACTGTGTACAAATGAACATCATGATGTGCACAGACAAAGAATCTGCTGATGAATACTGGTTATTTTTATGATCTTGAATATCAGTTAGGATTTCTGTATAAAGAGTGTAAAAGTGAAATTCAGAATATAGAAGTGGCCAGGGAGACACTCTGATGCAAGGATGATGTACCTCTAATGGAAGAAAATCAGATCATGGTACACTTTAGAAAACTGGGCCAAAACAAGCCCATGGGCCCTGGTGGGATGCACTTCTGAGTGCTAACAGAGGTGGCAGATGGCATTGCAAGGTGACTCTCAGTAATCTGTTAAAATAGGAGATGTACCAAAAGACTAGCAAAAAGCAAAAGTCACATCTATCTTCAGAAGGAGCAAGAAGCAGAACCCAAGGAACTGAGGTGACCAGTCTCACCTCAGTCCGTAGGAAGGTGCTCGACAATCTAATCCTGGAAACCATTTTCAGACTCATGAACAGCAAAAAAAAAGAAATCAGGAACAGTCACTACAGATTCATCAAAGGCATGTCATGCTTAAATAACTTGATAACCTTATATGATGAAATAACTGGCCTGGCAGAAAAGGGGAGAACAGTGCACATCACCTCCTTAGACTTCAGTGAACCCTTTGACACTGTCTCCCATAAGATACTATCACATGCAATGGGGAAAGCCAGTTTTACTTCCATAGATATTTTGTAAGACCTTCCACAGATGAATTTTGTAACATCATTCAAACAGTACTTGATTCAAGGAAGCACACTGCCAACAACTTCAACATAGTCTCCAGGACACTGCAGGAAAATTCCATGTTCAGTAAAATAAAGAATATATCCCAGAAAGAGATCATAAGCATATCTGGTGTTTAAAAACGTTTTTTCTTTCTCCACTCTAGGACTTAGAATGTAAAAATTAGATATGCTTGTAAAGATGCAAATTCTTGTCCTGCAACTTCTTAATTCACAGTTCTGGGCTACAGTTTTTCAAGGTTACAGACACAAACTCTTCAAGAACAGTACAGAGAAGTAACTTTGGGAAGTCATACTGAATGAAAAGTAATCCTGTAGATCAGAAATGTAAATAAACAACCTAAAAAATACATAGTTGCTTAATGTATGATGAGTCTAAGGAGAGCAGAGGCCATGGCCTCAAATATAAACAGATGGGTCAAAGAACTGAAACGTTCCAGACATGAAACTGTGCCAATCTCATGACGAAACACAGACATGTTACCACTGTATTCCTTATCTGTAGAAAAAAAATCTCCCACTTGTTCCAGTCAGCTAAAATGAAGTGAACGGAGGCCAGTGAGTTCATATTCAATCTTAATGCTAAGAATTTCAGAGAAAATTGAAAGATGTGCCAGAACTTAGCAAATGCTCATCTTAGGAACAGAAAAAAAAAAATTTTGTTTGAATTCTACAACATTACACAGGAAAGTCTTTATTCTGATTTTATAGATTTGAGATAAAGTCAGCAGTTTCTCAAAGCTGTTTCATTTTCCTGGCATTATTTTTTAAGGTATGAACACACAGAGTAAGTTATGGGTATGAATGCTTTTTAGAAGTTATTTTCCAGATTCAAAAGGCAAATATAGTAGTGAAATGAATAATGAACTGTGGTTTTTTATTACAGTTGTCAGAGCTGCATTTCATGAAAATGTACACTCAAAGTACTGATATAGCCAAAGATACTTCGATGATGCTGAAATGATGTGGCCAAAACTAGTTCAATTTCTCCTATACAAAATAACCAGAAATGTTATGGATTCCAAGTATAGAAAAGTTACTGCTTTATTGTATCCAAGAAATGACGTAATCTATCTTCCTTCAAGTTTATTCTGAACTCTTTAGACAGCCTTGTAATACAAACCTTTCCAACACTTCAGCCCAGCTATCTGTGTGTACTCCGTATGCCACAAGGAGTTCTACTGACCATGAATCAAAGGTGATGACCAGTCCACTTAAATTTTTCTTTCACAAATCCAGTGAACATCATAATCAAACTAAAAATACCAACTCGGGAAATGCAGTTAAGTTGAAGTTCCTTCCTTTCACAGGGGTACAAAACAGTTACAATTCATTTCCTACCTTGCACCATCAGCATGGGCTCCTTTCCACCGCCGTGTGCCAGCATCTCTCTACGATAGCGCTCCCCCATTGCCCTGGAGAAACACAAGTGTTAGAGCCATCTGCAAACACAACCTGTCCAGCCTTCGCTCAGGTTTGCTTCTAGTATCTCTACAGAACTCAAAGACGGAAACCAAATGAAATTTTCCACCCCAAAACAATACCATGTTGACTCCTCAAATTCAAATTACATTTAAAATCCCACTATGAGGAACTGAACTAGACAAATTTTACACATGTGAGCATGTGCTGGCACTTATAGAAGTTAATTTGTGAACATTTCAGGCTTCATTGTGCCAAATGGAAAAGTTGCTCTGTTACAATGTCCTGAACATTCAGCAAATGTATAAGAATGCTTACAATTTGTGACCTCCCAATTTGCTTCTTAATTTTGCAAAGCAAAATGAGTAGGAGAGCTACACTAAGCTTTGAAGTTGGTGACATGAAACTAGTTTAATATCCACAGTTGCTTTGATTTCAAGAGAAAATTACAAGCAATTAGGCATCTATGAATTTCAAGCTCTCTAATTACATCTAAATAGGGATTTCAGTGCCTCCCAACTGACACACCTGTCTTTTAAAACACTGACACAATTTTTTTTTTTGCACCAATGAGCATGTCCCAAAGTGTGTATGTACATATATATATATATATATATATACACACACACTGTTATTTCCTGCTTTGCAGGCCTCTTAAAATAAAAAAAAAAAACACTGCAAACTAATTTGCATCAAAAAAGCCCAACCTAATTTGTTTCATGTTTTCCATAAGCAACTAGAATTTAATTCTATGTAACATTTTGGTGTTTTTACCTATCAAAGGGATTCTGAGCAAAACACTGTTTCCACACCATAGAGGCAACAGCCCTGGACATGAGGTAGGAGTAGTATTTGGCACCGTAGCCCACGAGGTGACTGAATCGCAGCTGCCAAGCCTGTAAGAAGGAAAAAAACCCAAACCCCATCTTATCTTTTAAATTCTTTATATTGTTCAACATTTTCTTATGATGATGGAAGAAATCTGATACTTTATTCATGATAAACAAAAAGGAAAAAAAAATAAAGAAAAAAACAGCCACCAGAAATAAATCCCAGAATGAACAATCCTTTATCAGAAGAAGCATTTTTCAACCTAAATTCTGTATATCCAACACACTGATCATCAGGATTGAAACTATATATAAAGAGAGTCAGAAGGGGAGAAAATCAAGCAGTAAAATAAATTACTCATATTTGATAATAGCTGTGTAGTTCTACTGGTCTTGAACAAAACCTACAATTACCTTGTTACAAGTAACACGATATTTTATAATTTTCCATGTGGATAAGTACAGTATCACCCTTGGAAAAGTTCAATTTATAACTTTTGTCAGAAACAAAATGGTAACAGTGACTGGTGCTTAATGCTATTAAAAATACAGCTATCCATGTGGCAACAATCTTAGAGGTACACAAGTTCCATCCACATGCAAAGCCATAATTCACAGATTTGTCTGCACATTTTTAAATGCATATATATGCAGCAGATTATCATCCACAATTATATTGCTATTCATTATGTATTACTTTGCCTAGTGACTCATTCAAGTGATGACAGACTTATTTTTTAATGCTGCTTAGTGTTGACTGTTTCCTTATGTTTTCTTAGAAAAGAAAATCAGAATTATCAGCCTTATCTTCACAGAAATCAAAATGCTTTTTTATTTTTATTTCACTGACTGCAACAGAGTAATTTAAATTGTGACAGACTTCCCAAAGTCATCTGGTCCAACCCTGACTCAAAGCAAAGCCAGCTTTGAAGAGATTTTTCAGGGCTCTGTCTAAATTCTCCTGGAATGAAGATTTCATCACCTCTCCAGTGTGATGTGTAAAGGCAAGAATTTCCAAACTGAAATGCTGTTCCCCAACAGATTCAGGCATAGTTTTTGAAATGAGAATGGATGACTGCATAAAGGAAAAAGTATGAAACTTCCTTTACCCGCCTGGCTCTGAGGAAACTCCAGAGAGAAACAAGTGCCCTATCTTATTTGTCCTCCTATGCAAATTCAAAACACTTAACATTCCTGTGATATGTCTCTTGTCATGGTTTTTGCAGATGCTATTAAAAAACAGAGTTTCAAAGATGAACTAAAAAATAAGCAACAATGTAGCATAACAGATGTTTTAAATTTAAATCCATGGGCTCTGAGATGCTTGTTCTTATCCTACAGTCAATGACTGAAATTCTGATAAAGCCAAACAAAAAAGTGAAAGGACGTATGTAACTTTCCAAAACTATTTTTCTTTGCAATTCTTTAGCACACTGTAATTAACAAACTCCTTGTTTTTTACAGCTGAAATAAACTGTGCTTCTTTATTCAAGAGAGTTCTGATTATTATCTTATTCCCCACTGCCCAAAAAGATGTGTGCATTCTACAAAACTGACCAACTGAAAGGGTGGAAAAAGTAAGTATTTGGCTTTTGCTTATTCTTTTTTCCTTAAAATAAAAGGGAGCAAATGGTCCCTCATAATCTAAATTACTTTGAACAGCTGATGAGAAACAATTTGCTAGCTAGCTACCTTTGCTAAGCAACACCTACAAATTAAAAAAGAAGCTCTCAAAGCTGTAGTTCAGCCATTCAAAAGCTGCTTTTTACAAGATGGCTACCTCCACCCTAAGACAGGTGCCCAAAACAAATGGAATTTGCCATGGGTGAGGAATTGAGCTACGCAACTAAAGCAGGAATAGCAATGCTAAATGAAATGAAAAAAACATCTCCAGTCTTAGATTTTCCTATGGGTCTTGATGCATGGTACAAATTCTTTAAAATTATTAGCTTTTTTTCTCTATTTTTAAGGTAAAGCACTGTACTGTATCTCATTGTAATGCAAATGTGTTTCAACATCCAGCTTGGACAACAGAGTCTCTGCTTTGCTTTGAAAGATATTTTGGTTGCCATGCTTATACTTTATAGCTATAGTTTTTCTAACTAGTCCCTTAATTATAACCATAATCATTAAACTAAAAGCACATTTTGAAACACAGCAGAGACACTACATTTTTAGAAGACTGAGCAGGAAAATATGTCAGTTTCTTTTATAATAAATTTTTAAAGTTATGATTGGAAGTTTCTACTCTCTCTGTAATGCGGAAAACTTTACTGATGAATTGGTTTCATATACTCAAAAATGGGTTTTAGGGTACAAACAAAAATAATTTCCAGGTGTTTGGCATAGTGAAGGCTATTTCTACCTCTCCCATCAGAAAGAAATTACTTTGATAATCATATAAGCTCTAACTAAGACAGTATGTCTTCTTTGAAACCTCAGATTACATTGTTCACTCAAATACTCTTGGCATTTAATGATCTGCACCTAAATCAGCTCATCTGCTCTTCCAGGTTGATCAACTATTCAATTTATCTGGTTTGTTGAAACTCTGTATCACAATCAAGCAAGGAGAGAAGAATAACTTCTCAGCAATCTGTCCAGGACAAAAAGCTTGATTTCAAAGTCTGAACCTAAAACAGGCCCCAGTACCCTCTGCTCAATTTTGTTTGACCTTGTCTTTGCTACTAAGCTTTACTAACAAACTTCACATTGCTTCCTTTCTAGAGAGAAAAGGATAAAGAAAGACCAAGAAATGACACTGCTCATCTCCCTCCCGCATCTGGGGAAGTTTGCAAATATGATGAAGTGGAAAATTAAAAAAATTATTCGGAACAAGACAATATCTAAAATAAGAAACAGAAATGGAGGACAAGTCAAACTGCAACTAAAACAGTTTTCCCACTGCAAACAGCAGTAAAGGAAAACCGAACTCAAACATTGCTATTCCCCACTGAAATTTGAAGCCTATATTTAATATTTTTTTTTTTTTAATTTGTACAGATTTTCCCCACTCTAGAGCATGAATAACTCCAGCATGTCATCATTTCCAGTCACTACTTTTGTCCCAGTCCTCATACAACGCTCCTGATCAGGAACTCCCAATCTTCAATATTACCCAGAATCCATTATACTATTCAAGAACATTTTCTGATTCTATGCTGTCCTAACAATTAACTTTTCAGGACTAGACTTAGCCACCTCCTATAAAAATATATTTAAACATTAAAACATATGTCCTCTACCCTAATTCACAAGGAGCTACCTGCCCACAGAAAAAAACCCTCTCCCTCTCCTCCTACTTTATACAGAGGAGATTATGATCTAGGCAATAAAATGTTCAAAAGCCACAAGAATATATAGGCTACTGCTCCATTAAAAAATTCTATGATGAACAAAAAGACGCTGCCCCATCACTGTAAATGTACTTAAAACAAAATGATTGACCTTGTACCATTAAACTCCATTTCTCCATTTTAAGAAATTTAGCTATAACTTGATTTTTTTGTGTTATTTCCAACAAGGAGTCATTTCTTCATTAAAAATTTAAAAAAGACATATCAAATTCCCTTTTGGACAGGGTAAAGGCTAGACACTTAGAACTAGAGCAGTCTCCTTATTAAATGTTATATTTTGGTAAGCAGCTAGAAAGTTAATGAAGACTCTGAGTAATCGCTTACTTCAAAAAGTTCCATGAACCCATTCCAGGAGTTTATAAAACAGTGCATTTTATAGCATAGCCCATGGGTTATGATAATATGCCATCCACAGGTCATGTTCATGCCTGCTTTTTATTCAGCACAACAGACTGCAATAAAGGTGTGTGACTGATCCACTACTGCTATTAAACAGGCTTTTTTTTCCACCAACATTATCAATCTTTTCTTATAACCATGTCTGAAGCATTTCCAAAATTCCATGTGCAATGACTTTCCACCCCATCATGTGAAAACAAAAATACCTTACTGATAATTTTGTATTCTCACACCTTATCAGGACTTTTAAAAAAGTCCTTGTAGAATACATTCTTAGGGTAAGATTCAGTTCACTTTACTTTAGCTACCTTAAACTATGTGTCTTGCCCAAACTAGTCACATAGGCTTCCTTTATAGTAGAGGACAGAAATATTTATCCTGTTATCTTTTGAGAGGATAGGATTACTGCTTTAGGAGAAATCTGAATAATTTACTACACCTTCCATCTTCTATTCAAAAGTTAAGTCCCTTCATTCATTTTAACAATGTGGTAGGATCAGTTAAATGAAACTATTTTGCAGGCTACATTCGTTTAGGATTCTATTATTTGAACTTTAAATTTAGAACTGTTAATACTGTCACAAAAATAATCTGATAAAAAAAATTATATATGATGGTAAAAAGAGAAAATCGAAAGAAAATCCTTAGGTAGCTTAATACAGACTAAGTTAGCTTTTGCTTGAGTGTGAGTAAACATTGTTCGGGGGGGCTCCACTAATTTCACCAGGAATTAGTGCTACAAAATCCTACTACATCTTTTGTAAAGAAATCCTACTGAAATTCTTGCCTATTGCTTGCCTTTTAAAAACCTTCTTCCAACAATTTCTGCTGTGACTTTAGGTACTTTAAAGTATATCTTATGCCCATTTTGTTTTGCATTTTAAGACAAAAAATGCAAGTGAGAACCTGAAAAGACTCAATACTAAATTAAGGGAAGTATTTTTGTCATTTAAGACTTCTAATTGCAAAATGGGTGCTAGAGTAATTATGTCAATGAGCAAGTTGTTGAATTGTTTCCATGAAGAACAATATTTGATGGAGACTATATCTGGTGCCCTCCCCCTTCTTAATTAAAATCTTATTCTGGCAGGAAACCCAACAAAGGAGCAGCCATCTTATCTCCTTCAGGGGCTACTGGGTGGAGAACCCCTTGTGCCTGGCACTAACTTGATACTATTGCTCCTAATGCCCTTGAATTTAGCTATCAGCAGGGGTGGAAAACTCCTGAGAGTCAAGGGGAAGCTGCAGGCTCTGGTTCCTTGGAGCCAGGAGAGAAGGGCGATTAGCAAGGGAATCAGCACAGGCTACTTCCCTCTGCTGAGGCCAAGGTTTATCAGCCCCAGTGGAAATCCAGGACAACCTGCTCTGCCAGTGTAGACAAGCACACTTTGGCCAGTGCTTTGAAGATGTCCTCGACTCATTCTCACTCAAAGAAATGGTTTGATGAGTATCAGAGTGCAGAGTTTGCAAACTGTTTGCACCAGCAGCTGCCTTTGAGGAAAAGCTGGAGCACTCTCTGACTGTAGAAACAACTCTCTCCATAGGTATGCAGCAGCTTGCTTGGTCAACTTATGTTCTGGATTTTTGACCTAAACCCCTCTAAATTTTAGAGAATTACATCATCATTCTTCTGGAATTTCACAATAATAATAAAATGCAATAAAGAACCACTTTCTTTCCTGCAGTTTCTAATCTTGTTTAGAATAACAGAAAATTAATTTCAAGGAAACTCATCTCATGCTGTGCCTCTAACTTACTTAATATCAATACTCTTCAGTTTTCCAGTGCTGTGCATTTCTGTGTTAGGAATAGAGAGAATACAAAGTAAACCAAACCAGAGACACCACTAACATTTCAGAAAGTGAGTCAAGCAAAAGATTAGGATTTCAATTTATAACACTTCCTTCTTTTAATTATAAAATGATAAATAAATCTATCAAGGCAGGAGATGTAAATATTTTTTCAGTTGTTTACACAAAGGAAGAGGAAAGGAATTCAACATGCAATTAACCACTTAGGTGATGCCAGATATGTACCATATGGTCTTTGAATTGCTTAAAGAAAAATATTTCATTTTTATTTATAAACTATTCATGAATTTCAGCTGCTTATAGCAAAAAAATTTAGAACTATTTATTCTATACCCTCTTCTCTCCAGAAAGGGACAGAGGGAAGGGGATGTGGGTGATTAAATAACAAACACTGACATCAAAAATCTGTATATAAGATTTGCATTGCTTCATGATCTTTAAAAAACACAGAGATATGAAAATGGATTCTTTATTGTGTCCTTTAAGTGATCATATTTGGGCAAGTTAAGAGACTGTGTTACTTGTAAACACTGTAACTAGTCTTTAAAGTAAAATATAAGAATTTTGCAAACATATAATTTTCAAACAAATCCTTCATGTCATACCATGCCATACTACACAGATCATTACACACACAATACCTCCTCTTCAATTACGATTAATAATTTCTATTATTGCCTAAGCTTTAAATTCATAAGCCTGAGATAAGTAGAACCAGGTCACTGTTTCCTTTGGGTACAGATTTACACCAAACCCAAATTTTTTATACTACTTTTCCAATTAAACCTGATTTTAAATATTGACCCATTATTTTAAAATAAACATCATGAACACTGCTTAAGATAAGCCCTTACAAAAACCAAGAAATACCTTAAGCAACATGGTAACTGCAAAATATATTTGCAAGCACAACTTAATCAAATTATCTGAACCAACACTGGAAGATGAAATCACTACATTTTTACAGTACTGTTTATTTACTATCTTCTACTAAAGTCATTCTAGAAACAGATTTAGGGGATCATGACTCTACTTAACCTGCCACAAGTGCAGTGTGAATTTAAAGAAATTACATTCACCCCACCTCAGTCACCATCTGTGAAGCAAGGGTGGTGCTAATACTTCTCTGTCTTTTCTTCTATGTTTTTACTTTTCACAGAAAGGACAGTCTCCCATTGCACCTGAACAGAATTTCATTTCAGACTCTCTAGTTTATGGCAATGATGTATTCAATTTTATCTATCACTGTCAAATACAGCTTCAGTACTGCAATCTGAGGGGGGAGAAAGGACACGTGAGACATGAAAACAGAACTATATCAAACTAGATGAAGCTGTGTTTTTATATATACGTACAATATATCTAAATACACTCAAAATGTTAACAGGAGATGTATGCGACTACTTGTGGTATTCCTTAAAACGGCCTACCACACAGTAAATATGGTAAATATTATCACTAAAAGTATGTTTGAGTTTCATTGGGCTAACACTTAGAAAAAGAATTCCTTAAAAGTGCTTCATATCTTATGATGTCTGTAAACACTCTACTGCTGTAGATAGTTTCCCAGGGAATAGTGTCATACAACTACTGGAAAACAAATCTTCACAGTATTTGCTATCAGCATTTTCTTTATCATAAAATGAACTCGACTCCACAAAGGTAGAAACCTAAACAAACCTTGAAAGTGGACTATAAGAGCTTTTGAAAGTCCCAGCACCTACTGTAATACTGACCTCAGCAGGGCACCAACCCTTTTGAAATGGCTTTTAGTTATTAATTATTTACGGAACAATCACTTCCCCAGAGTTCACTGTGCACTCCTTTATTAATCTTTTCCTCAGACGCAGACTCTTCAACTTGATTTTATAGTATACTTCTAAGAAAGCCCATATGAAAACTAATCCAGGGACTTACACTCTGTATAAACAACTTTAGTTTCCAACATGGCAAAGTAAAAAATTACCTTGAAGGGGTTACAAAAACTTCAAGAGGTTAAGTAATAACATATGACTTCATCTCTCTTCAAAACTCAAAAAAAATGCAATATGAGCACATTAGTACCTCTCAAGCAACTGTAGAGGGAGAAAAAGTGGAAACGTCATCCTCTATGAAGGTTCTCTGGCTTTACTATGAAACTTATGTCTATGAAACTGTGATCTACAACAGTGGTTTCTTTAAACCTGACTGTAAGAGTGATTCAAGACCTACTGGGTGTCTGCTTCCCTCTTCAACAAATGAGAGGGAAAAATTAACAACACTTAAAAGATTAGATACTACCCATAATCAACATTTACTATAAACTGTATCATTTTACCCCTCCTACTATTCGCCCATCAATAAGAAACAAATAATCACAGCCTCAATTCCAAATAATTTTTTCATAAAGGTTTTCAATACCATTCATGTGTGTGCATATAAATTTCTCTCAGCTAGCCAAATACTGTAGTTCCGTAACTTTCCTCTTTGTTCATGTTTCCAATCTGGGCAGATTTCTGGTGATGTCCACTTAAAATGGCCCTGTCTGAAACTAAGCTTTCACCTGCTTTGCCAACATGTTTTCTGTGTGTTGACTCAGACAAATCTACAGTTTGGTTGTACAATTATGATTTGCAAGTGTCAGAAAGCTTGATAAGTGTAGAGTTATGCTATCAATTTTTACAACCTGTTTACAAGATCAATAAATGTCTTAGGAAGAAAGGGGATTTTTTCCATCGTAGGCAATTCTTAACAAAAGTGGGGTTATTTTATTATTACTTGGTTGTTCTCAAGGCACTTATGAGCTGCTTAATAATTGCTTCTACTACCTGTTGAGTGACAAAGTCTGAACAATTAGTCTACAGTTCCCAAGTTCTTCTCCCTTCATAACACCTGTTATCATAACACTACTACCTCTTCATGAGTGAGAGATAGTTCCTCC
Source organism: Cinclus cinclus (assembly GCF_963662255.1). NCBI lineage: Eukaryota > Metazoa > Chordata > Aves > Passeriformes > Cinclidae > Cinclus > Cinclus cinclus. Next base: position 47,789,819 of record NC_085047.1, read on the forward strand.
AAGTCACTGACTGTTTTGACAAGCTTAAATATTCTGACAATCTGACTACATCTAATCTAGTTATTGTCTCTATTTTATTGTGTAATCACAGTACTGTTTCAATCTATCTCAAAAATTGCATGTATTACTTATCCAATCGAAATTCACTTATTGCTCAAAAAATGCTGAGGCAGAATAGAATATCACTGCTTTCTCTGATATTTATTGTTCTTCTTTCTCTCAATCTCCTCCTGCTTCTTGAGCAATTATGGAATTCTATTACCTTCTCTACTTGCAATTTGCAACTCAGCATTTCTAGCCTTTTTTGTTCTGAATTCTTGCATTCTTTTACTAATTATCTCTAGTCATATAATAATTTCTACTTTTTATTATCTTAATAGAGTTTTAAAGGGCTTGGTCCTTTACTGCCAAGTCATTTTTGCAGCATGAGGATGGTTTGTATCCTTGGTTCAGTCTCTTGGATAACTACATAATGTCTTTTGAAACATCATACTCAGCTATGTTCCAGTCCCAGCAAATATCTCTCAGCCTTTCTTTTTCTGATGCATTGTTTTTAATTGCTGTTGCTGGGTTTGTTTCCTAAGATGCTTGAAACTTCCACAGTTTTACTTGTGACTCATTAGAACTTACCCTGTATTCTGTTTTTCACACTTTGATATGGCTTTTACTTTTCTAATAACCTCAGTTTCTCAGATATACAGGCTTTTTCTCCCACTGAGTTCTTTTCAGCATCTTATTGATTAGCACCATAAATTTTATTCCCTCATCTGCTACCAAGATTTTTTTTTAAAAGCTCTTTGCCAATAGCACCTATTCTACCTTTTACTGGCTTTTTACATTTCCCTTAATCTGGCTTTCAGTTTTGCTTAGGTTCTAAGGTTACATCATAGCTTAGCTGAATAAACCTAAAATAGATTTTGGAAGGTTTTAGAATAAATATTAAGTGAAATTACAGTTTAAAGTTTAATAGGCAGCCACAATTTAGCCTTCCTTATCAATAATTTAAAGATTCATGTTCACCACTTAAGTTTTCAGAATTCAAAACTTCTACCATCAGAGGTTAAAGGTTATCACTTATTTACCTTTAGCCAGCTTCCTCATTGCTTGCTCAGTCTATTTATTCCTTTTATATGCATTACTGATATTCATATGAAATTTTATACAGAAACAGAGTTATATATAACGTCACAGTTGTCACTCCAAAAACCTAATAAGAAATCCTAAGACAACAGATGCCACAAGGACACAGATGGCAGATTCTATAACAAGATACTTCACCCAAACTGCCAGACAGTCCTCAGTAAGCTGAGGTATAAGCCTGTTAAAACTATACTATACTCTTGCACACAGATTTACTTCAGCAACAACAGAACAGGAGGCTTTGGCTCATGGCAACCATGTGTGATACAAAAACTATTTTCTCTCTGTAGAGAAGCCAGTTCTGCCTATTGACACCAACTCCTCATCAGCTGACCAAATACCCATGCCTCTGCATGTTCCCTGTTAATGAAAAGCTTGTGTTTTCAGCACCCATGGCATGCCACATCTTCTCATAGTGCCTGACAGCCTCCCTGAGCAAGCAGTCCAAATGTTAGGTTGCATCTCACCCATTGATTTCCTTTGTCAGGAATATGACAGACACAGCCATAGCAAGTTAAGACAAGGACCTAGGTGGAGCCTTCCCAGGTCAGGATCCCTGTCTGGGCAGAGTCCTCCCAGCTGCAGGAAGAAGAGACTAACAACCACATTGGTGATACACCATTTTCATACATGTCTTTGCTCTAGGGAATCTCTCACAATACCTGCTTTGTCTTCCACTGGCAAACTTGGCTGGCTAACATTTTTGGTCCCACAGGTGTTTTGGTCTTTCCAAACACTAGCAACCATAGGCCATGTTGCCAAAAAAACTTGCACTCTGGATAAAACTATATAATCATAATTAAACCTGTAACCTGATGCACACTGTAGGACACCAGTAAAGGTGGTCCTTCTGAAGTAATATGTATTTTTAGTATGTTAAAACAAAAAGGCATCTAGCAAGCAAATTATTCAGTGTTCCAAAAAATATCAAAGGCACCCTACATACCAACATGTTGCCTCCTATCAAATGTAATTATAATGATGTGTGTGGGTTAATTCCATCATTGCACTTTTTATTCAGGTACCACACAAGAAATTCATCTGTTTCTGGAAGTAAAGCCTAACAGAAGACCATTTAATTTTGAAAAATGCAAAAGGAACTATTTGGCAGTGATCTAAAAAAGAACCCACATTCCTTATGCCTCTTTCTTCAAAACCATTTTTCCTCACAGTCAAATAATCTCTGACCAAAATTCCAGATTAGAACAGGTTACTACAATGGACAATTAATATGTAAGTCCATAATTTTTTGAAAATAAGGATCAATAACTCAAAGTACTTCACAAAGAAAATGCAGGTATGATGATCTGAGCAGCTGGTGTTTATTGTACAACCACTTCATTATTGAGAGCTCTTTCCTGTAACTGCAGGAGGCTGCAAACTCCACAATCATTGCAGAGCCTGTTTACCCTGTGTGTCATTTTCTGTTACAAACTGAACCAAGCCCCCAGCAGGAGATAGGAATTATTATGCTAGGTGAAGGACTAACAATGGCATATCATTAAGGTTTGATGACTGTCTCAAAGGAAAGTCTGAACTTGGGGGACATGAGGGGACTAAGCAACATGGGGAGAAACTTTGATCATGTCTCAGTTTGATCAAAGGGTCACCCGATACACTTTCAAAAGCCTCTCTGGGCATCCTGGAGACAAACATAGAAGAGACCAGGGGAGACACTCTAAAAGCAGACAGTATCATCAACTAAAAGGCAGGCCATAATAAATGAAAACTGACTTCACAATAGATAAGAAAAACTATGACTTGAAGAAAAGTTTGCAGCAAAAGCAGAGTACTGAATTCCCCACAGTACACAGATTTTGACACAATGCACATACAGGAAGAAACAGCTAGAGAAAGTATGGTCATTACTATTTTGCTTATCTTGCTTTCCTAGAAGAATCAAAAGGAAGACTGGTTGCTTTTTAAAGGTATCACAAGGACTCAAGAAGACAGCCTGTGCAAAATTGTTATTAATTTTCCAAATTCAGTAACAGTAATCTCTTCTGGCAACAAAAACCACCTGACACTACATAAACAGGCGGATATATTTCCTTGCCCCCTGCCCGGCAATCATCAGCTTCTGGATTCAGTAACAGAGCAATCAAATCCCAGCGGAATTTCATCCTCCAGGAGCCAGCAGTAAACTCTGTATACTTTTGAACAGATAAGCAGTGGCCAGCCAGAAAGTGGGATTTGCATTATTCACACAAATGAAGTCTAGAGGGGTGCTGTTTCTCTAGTCTTCCATCTGACTTCCTTTTTGCCTTGCATGTGGCACCAGCTCCTGCGCCCGTCTGCATCAATGCAGCCAATGCAAACACTGTTGTGTGCAATGTTGTGTGCAATGCCTGCTGCCCCAGAGCCTGCAAAATCTGCTTGAATGGCAAATATAGACCTCAACAGGACCCAGATTGCACTACCCCTGAATAGGGCTTTTTTTGCCCTATTCCTCCTACTGTTGGCACGTAACAAGATGCCTAGGCTTACCTTAAACAGGTATACCCCATAGGTGCAGCAGCATTTACTTACTAGGTGTAGTCTATATGCCTCATTTTGAAAGCACTGCAACCGAAAAATGCATGCAAATTGTCCTATCATCTGACATGTGCCTGAGAATGACAGAGATTCATCTGCTGAAGACATATGCTGTGGCCCTACTTCAGAGAGTAAGCCTGCACAGCAAGACTGAAGCCCAACCAAGTACATTCACAGGATATTTATAAATTTACTTGACTCTCAAGAGCACAAAAGGGAACTAGGGTTCATCAGTAAGAGATAATAATGGATGTTTGCAGCCCTGACAGACAATGCTGTGACAGAAAAATCACATTAATGCAGTGAAGATCTTCATTAAGGAAGAAATACTCTTATCCAACACTACTAACTTAAGATATTAAGAAGCCTGACTTAACAGTACATAATGGAATCTAAATGTATAGAGAACAGATAAATTCGAAGAATCTAAACACGTGGTTTTCTCTGCCAGCTCTATAGGTACCTAGCCAAATAATAGACAAAAATAAAAACTGGTCTCTACTATTTTAATGTCTAGCTCTGAAATCAAAAGGAAGGAAGAAATATATTCTCTTTACGTAAAAACCCCAAGCTCTACTTTCAAGGCTTTTATTTTTTTAATCTGGACTACAAATTAAACATGTGAACATGTCTCAACTTTGGAAGAAAGAACAGCAAAGGACAGTAAGACAAACTGCAGACATTAAATACTCTACAAAGTACTGTTATTCTAATGCAGTTTTTCACAATGTTTTACTGAAATTTAAACTGTCTTACAGTTCTTGACACTAATTTTACATTCAATAAATATAAACATAGACTTTCTGACTATTCAAGTTCCAGGCCAATATTTGCTGTTCCACTTCAACATGATCATAGCTTCACTACAAGATGTTACACTCTTCTGAAGTGTGAGCAATGGCAGTACAGTTTTGACGAGGAAATTTATCTCCTAACACCGTTCTCAGAGAAGGAAAGACACATTTTGCTATGGAAAAAAGTATGTTTTCTGAGCAGCAGAAAAAGGATTTGGGTATTCTGACCATAGTGCCAAACAGTGACTGGGGGAGCCAGGCTCCAGGTGGGAATTCAGCTTTCACACAGACCAGGAAATCCTGTGACTGCTGTCTATGCCTTTGGCTGTCACATGAAGCACAGAACAAACATGTTATGATGAAGATCAAAATTAGATAGCTCAGTAGAACTCAAGGCTTTTACACTTTCAGAAACACATGAAAGGATAAATGCCATGATGAAGGTCACAGGAATACAGTGAGAAAAACACACTTCCATTTCCTGCTTCACACTTTCTCTCATGCTGACAGCATACAAACACCAGTGTGCAGCACAATGTTTTGCTGCCTTTTATAAGCAGCCTTTGAAAAGCTCAAATAAATCTTCTTTCCAATATATTGTTTCCAGTGCCTTCTTTACTATGAAAATAAAGGCAAGGTAATGAAGTTCATCATTAAAAGACTACCCTTACACAGAAAACCACCCCTGTTCTCTGGATAAAGTGAGTTAAAGAAAGAAAACTATTTCAATATAATAATACAGCAGTAAACATGTGAGTGTGCAGGGCAAGGGTCAGTGAGAGGGAAGGGTATTATTATGTATCAAAGAAAAGGTGCAGTTTATACAGTTATTCTGTTGCTACTCACTGTATTGGGTACATATGGCAGTCCATAAACTTTCTCCTGTGTTTCCTTTAAAATTTCTGTGGTTGACTTTTTTAGAGGGTGTTTACCATGGTAGATTTGGTCCAAGACAGCATAAAATACCTGAAGAGAGAAAATATATTTATCTTTGGCACATATTACTGGCATATGAAAACCAAAAAAGACACAAAGAAAATAACATGAGAGATTGAGTAGAGAGAGTGAATAGTTTAAATACATACAGCTTGGAGATCTTCTATCATCAGTATAACACACTAATGTTACACAAGGAGAGAAACAGGTTTTTGGAGTACACCAACCACCACCATCATGACCTTTCATAAATCTATGTTTACATCACTTAGCACACTGGGAGTACTACAGTGTCTGCATTTTTAAAATAAATTAAGATTTGTCCCTAAGGCCCTCCAGCAATTCCCCTTTTCAAGAAAAGTATTTTAAAATAGATTTAATAAACCCCACCTATTTTTAAGTTATTTATTTTAAAGTTATTTAAGCAGACACTGCAAAATAAGCTATTTTGAGATGTGTACAAGCAGCCATGAGAACACTTCACCCCTGCAGGGGCAAGTTATGACTTAGGCAGTGAACATAAGAATTATGTTAACAATATTACAGAATCAATGAGGCTGGAAAAGACCTCCAAGATTATCACGTCCAACCTTTGACCTAAAAGCACCATGCCCACTACACAGAGTTGCTGATGCTACTGAGTTTCTGCTAGAACTATGCAACAGTGCAGTACTAAGGCAGACTTTTCCTTTATTTTAGCTCTCATCATCAGAGCAATAAATTGCTGAAGTGTAAGCGTAGCCCAAAGTACAGTGCATCAGGAGGGTATTTTGCCAGAAGTAAAAGTGCCCCATAAGCATTTTTATGCATGAGAACTACAGCAGAACACAGGTGTATGACCAAATTACTGAGGTATTCAGAGAGTGGGAAAATGGCACCATTAAAATGACTTTCCAAACAAAGACAGCAAAGCAGAGTCTCTGGCACTGTAACAAAAAACATGAAACAGGCATGGACAAAAGAAATCATTGCAGCCTTATTTTTTTAGTATGAGGATTTCCTATTTTGTATGCAAGGAAGACAGAGAGCACCCACTGCTGAGCAACACAATATATTTTTGAGAAGTTTGATGGATCCAGATGTTTAAGGGAAGAAGTCAGGTCATCCTGTGGTAGGCACATTTCATAGGAAAGTTGACAATAAGGAGACTCAAAAGGCTCTTTTGCTTTTTGAGAATGAAAAGGAATGAAGCAAATAATTTGGCAAGAGATTCAGGCCCAGTCACACTTCCAGTATGCAATACCATCCCCAATGACATAAACACACTGTTCCAGGAGCTATAATGACAAAATTTTACAGACAGAAAGTTGTTTGGATGTTTTATGTTATTGAAATAACACAAACCCCTGAACCTCTGAAAAGATTCTTTATTATGAAATTTTAGTACAAGTCATTCTGAAGTCTTTAATAATTTATCAGAATTCAGAATCTTTTTATTTGTTCTAGATATGACATGTAGTTACACCAAAACTGAGACTGTTTCTAAACTAGTATATTCCTTCTGTTGGAATAAGCTGTCTTCCAACATACAGAATTCTGATAAACCCTTTGACAGTCTTTCTTGACAAATAACAGATGTGTGCATTGATTTTTTTCCAAGAAAAACTGAGGGTTATAAGCAGGGGGGTGAATAAACTGTGACTTGCAGGAGCTACTCCTAGATTTCCTGCTTGCTTCCTACATGGCTGATGAGGAGAAGAAAGGTCACTAAGATTCCAGTTGCACAATCACCCATTAATGATATTGCAAGTTCTGTGTCCCAGGTAGCAACACTGAACAAGATGTGTAAGCACTCAACATTGCTTATCTACAGATGCAGAGTAGGCAGCAAGCATCTGTTCCAACTAAAAATATAAAGAGAAATCTACACTACACTGCAAAAACTACAATACTTTCTTACTCTTATTTATCTAAGAAGAGAAAGAGGCTTTACAACGGCTTTGCATTCTTAGTCACTAGAATCCCATTCTTTTTTTTTTTTACACAGTTTAACAAAAGTTAAAGGTTTATGGTAGCAAGGGTAACTGAGAGTATGACCCACAGTTAAGTACCATGAATAGACCTGAAAATTACCTGATGTAATAGTCCTAAAAAGCTCACTTTCTCCTGTCACATTAGACGTTTTTAACTCTGCAGTAGTCATCTCACAATAACTTCCCCTCTCCTCTCTACAAAACCCAAATCAAACACTAGGAACTTCAGCATCTGACAATAGACTTCAGCATCAACCTTCAGCACAGCCTTGATCCTCATTTTTCTATCTCTCATCTTTGCTTGGACCAGGCTTCAGTGTTCTCACAACATGGGGAAACTGCATCTGCACTGCAGGGGACCTTTTCTAAAGTGAAATTTGGAGTGAAGTGGTTTGTGGTCAAGGAGCAAAAGCTCAGCTCACAGCTAGGAAGTGGGGAAATGTCAGCTGAAGGCCAGTTCTATGTTCTGCCTAAAGAACAATGTGGTGACAGGGAAGTGAGTCACTGAAGACAGCTATAATCTCTCCCTTGATCCTGGCACATGTACAGTGTGGGAAGAAAGCTATGAGCCAGGCCACCTGGACAGCACGGTTAAAAAAAACATCCCTGAAAATAAACTTGGATGAACTTTATACCCATATGCATTTCCATCTACAAACCACAGTTCTGTGTGTTTACACAAGCCTTTGAAATGGGAAAGGGAAACACATCCCAGGACCACAGGATTTTAGGTGATACTGCTGAGAAGCAAGCTCATATTTAGTATCAAGCAGTAGACAGAAGATGATTTCTAATTTCAGTAAAACACATTTCTCAAAAGAATTAAAAATACAAAAACACCATCAAATAGTTCTGTATCTTCATACTGTCTCTCTATTTTGCACTTACATTGGTATTTATCACTTTCACTTGATTCCAGTTCTTTGCAGCTCCTTGTCTGCTTAATAGCATTAATATGCACACACATAGGCATTTACCAGTAAGTTACTACTGACTGAAAAGAATCTGAGATTCAATCTGCCTGAAAAAAGCTTTAGAAAATGTATGGACTCTCCTATCTTTCCTTCTGAGTAACTGATTACAAGACCTAAGACAAAATTCAGAGGTATTATAGTTGTGAAAAAGAAGCAGTATTTCTTACTTTCACATGCCAATAGACTTATTTTCTGAACAGACCACAGAAGAACCTCCAGGTGTTTTCCTCACAGCTGGAATACTTGTCAGCATTTTTTCTTCTTTTAAAGGTCAAATATAGCTAACATAAAATCTAACCATCAATACAGAATATAGTCTTTGCAAAGTCCGAAGGAACAGTATTAGAATCATCATGCACAGTTTTTTAAGGCATATACCTAGCAGCACAACTGTACTTTGGCATCTGCAAATTAAAATATATTTTGCTTCAATTAATTATTATACTTTTTAATCTGCACATGTAACAATATGCACTTCTAAAATGGAATGTAATAGCTTTATATTTGCAAATTAGTCAACTTCTCTGGGACTTATTTTCTGAATTATTCAACAGAACAGCTCTGATAATCTGTCTCTTTGAAATGAGTGCACACTTCTGCAGGTTTTACACCTGGCATCTCCAAAAACATAGTGTTGAAAGTAGAAATGAATAATTATTCAGTATGGCATTGTGGTCATTTGGCAGAGGTTGAAACTATTTGAACTTAATTCACACAAGAAAAACTGGACGGCAAGCAGCCTGCTAAATCACTGCACCACTGCAGCACCAGTCAATCATTAGGCACCCATGGGAACTTGGGCCACCAGAAGTGGGTGCTCTTGAGCCATGGGGTGTGGAGTGACTCCAAGACAGACTCTAAAGAGGCCCTAGGAACAGCTGAGGCCCAACAGCAGCAGGGGCATTGCACAGTCCCAGCACAAGCAACTGATGCAATGACTTCTCCTTCTGGAATACTCTCTCCTGCACCACATAAAAAGGAGGCCATGTCACTTGTGAATAAATTTGTGACTTATATTGCTCCATGTCCAAGCCCATTTAGCCTCCACAGTGCCAATTTGGTCGCAAACCTCGACAAGATCATAGCAAATAAACACAAAAATTTGAAAGAAAGCTGTCAGATTGATACACAGCTGTTATGGATAGAGACACCAGAAAAGAATGGGTGCATGTGAAAGGACTTGATCAACACTTTGGTGGTTACTAATCTGTACAGGTATGCCCTTATGAATAAAGGTCCATGATTAAGCATTCACAGTATAAATTTTATTTCAATCCAGATTATTTTTCCAATAAAAATCTTCCTGTATTAATTACTTCTATTCTTGCCCACATTGTTTCTGGATTATCAGACATCTTTACGAGACTCTTGCAAAGCCAGCAGTGTGCATTTCAAAAATCAGAGCTGCAGAGATGGTGTAGTTATATTTTCATGTCACTGAGGTATAGGCACAGGTAGCACCTGTCCAGCCAGCACTGCACTGAAAGCACAGTTCCAAAGTCCATTAAGTTTAACCAGTGCAAAATACATATATACACTGAAAACAGTGTTTGGTCTGGCTTTGACTAGTGTAAATGACATGTATACAGTTTAGAGGTCCACACTACAGACTTCTGATTAGTTTCAAGTCTTCCATGCAACTGCACAGAAAAAAACGCAAATATTTAAGTTTCTCTTTCAGATCAATTTCAGTTAACCAGCCTAACTCATGTTTGTAGACAGGGTTGTGATCATATGGCCACTTGTCAAAGGAAGAAATACCAAAGATCTGTACATTTGTTTCCTTCCACAGCTCAGTAACTAACCTTCACTAAGGTACTAGCGGTACTCACCTAAACACCGGTTTAATTGTAGAAGGAAAAACTATATGCTTCAGGCTTAAGGCAAAACAAAGGAGAAAACAAAATCACAAGAATCACACAGCAAAACCTTGTAGCACACCAAATGCAGCCAATGCTGGATGCTAATGTTACTGTACACGTCTGAGAACTGCTGCTACAGGACTGAAAAAGGCCAAATACCATTTTAGAAAGAAGTCTAATTTCCTTTACTTCCTTTGAAGAACAGCATCACTGCCTGCTTACAGAAACGACTGATCAATCATACCTACCCACAGAAAAAGGTTTATGAATTTAGTTACTTCTCCTTACACTGTGAGAGAGAAGTCTTACATCCTTACAGCTCAGCCAGCAATTTTGATGAGACAAGTGGCTACTTTCCTCTGGAGCTGCAGGAGACAAGGAGCTCAAATCACATTCCAGCAAATAAATGTGCTGGTTTAATTTTACTATGGTAGCCTGCATCTCTCAGTCCTACTATATTTTAATGATCAAAGGTACACAACATTTCCTCTACTTCAAGTTCTCCTTAAATGATTCCATTAATTCAATAATTCAATCTTAAACGACATTTAGGAATTCTGATAATCCAACCATTTTCAAAAGCTGTAGTTTTCATTGTATTTTCCTATAGATATAAGCATTTAGGCTTAAGCAGACAACACAGAATATTTCAGAAAAACCAACAAAATTAATATAAAATTTAATTAATTTGCATATACTTAGATAACACATCTACATTAAAAATTTTAAGATCTTAAATATGTTTTTGAAGTGCTGAATTGAGAGTAGAAGCTAGAATGCAAAACACATACCTGCAGTTGCATATCAGCTGCAGCACACACCTTTTTGGACTCACATAGTCTTGACACCATATTTTTTGGTAGTGGCTTAAAAAAAAAGAATAAAAAATCACATCACATTTAGACTCACTGTTTATTTGCAAATTGTGTTTAAATAGCTAATCACTAGAAGAGGCTAAAGATACAAAACAAACCCCTGATGGTAATAAAACATATTTGAAGTGCTTTGCATTGAGGAAGGAAATATTTGCTGAGTAAAGCATTAAGATATCACCATTAATCCACATGGCAATAGAGAAATCACTGTGTGAAATCTGTTTGTCTTTCTATAAACTGATTTCATATTCCCTTATATGCCTGTTAAAAATGTTATTACTATTTTTAGACATAAAGAACAGACTGGGCAGTTAAAGTCCTCCCACATCATATAACTCATAATACTGAGCTTAATAATACTGGGTTTTCATAACTTTAACTGAGAAAGCATCAGGCCTTCTACCATAACCCACATAAAAATATTTAGTTGTACTGACAGTAAATATCTACCCTTTTAAATTATTAACAAAGTTAAATTTTATTCCACATCTATGGCAGTAAAATTATCCATGCCACCACAGACTGAAAAGTCAGAAACATTTTTCATGTCATTAAACAAACATTTTGACCTTCCATCCAGATGTCTGCAAATACATCCAAAGACTTTTTAATGCCAGATTTTTATGAACATCTGTCTGTGAATGCTTGACCTTACACTTCGTCCACCACTTGCTGAAGCTTTTCAATAGATGTTTTTCCTAACAAACATTCTTTTCTGTTTCTAGCAACTTCCTTAGCCAAACAAATTAAATACGGTTAAAATAACTGCATTCTTTCTAAAATATTAAGAAAGGCCATTGTACAAGCTGTACAATGTTATAGAGATGCTAGGTATTAAATTTGACTCTAAAATCATACCTATGCTTTTATAGTGTGCTGAAGCAATCAAGAAATAATCCAAGAAAGTCTACAGATATGGCAGAGCCATGTGTTTACATTCTCTGCAAGTTATAGGAATTCAAGGCAAACAATATTCACTGAATAAAAACCCAGCTCTAGAGAAGTTACACCTAAGTGAAGAAAATTTTATCAATTGACTCTAGAATCCCAAAGTTGAAGCAGGTAAGAAAAATTCTCTGGTTGCACAGCATCTTTATGCAGTACTTGCTAAGGCTTGCAATCTCTTCTTCTCCACTCCAAGGTATGTTTCTGTGAATGTCATGCAAACAGATAAGCTGAGGTCTTGAACTGGAGCATGTACCGTTTCAGGCAATGGAAACTATTGCTCCTTGCTCCATTACAATCTCACAAATCTGCTTAATAAGCAGCTGAATGAATTTAAAAAAGCATTAGCATTCTTACTTCACTTCTCCTGGAAGATGAACTCTCAGACAAAACCAGATTGCGACTGTCATCTTCCTTCTAAAAGAAAGACTTCACAGAGCTTTGGCTAAAACTGTGTCACTGAATAACCATTCAATTTTTAAAATTTAAATACTACAAGCTTTTCTTTTAGGCCCACTTTTCTATCCTTCTCCATTAAGTAACTTTAAGGTCTTGGAATGAATTTTTCAGCATCCTTTTTCATGGTGGCTTAAAGAACAGAATTCCCTGTGTCTCAAAGCATGCATAACTCCTTACCATTGTGTAGCAACTGCAACACATTACAACTGTTTACTATCTATGGGCTTATTCTTATAATCATGCTAATACAATACTGTCTTTGTAATTCCATCTCTGTGAAAAATGAACTCCGTTCAAATCTGAACAGCTGAAACACTGGCCTTTGTTCAAGAGAGCCTCCAAAGACGCACAAGCTTAAAATTATTTAGCTCAGACCTACCACATATCTCTGCATTTTACAAATGAAATTAAACAATCACAGTGATTCAGAATGGCACCCATGCACCAGATTGTCTGCTTAAGCACTGTAATGCCCTCATTTTGATATGGCTTGGCTTCATGAGTTTACCTGACTAATCCAATTTTAGTAACTAAATATTAGTCCTCTCTATTTATTCATTTTATCTCAAGGGTATTTTTGGTTTGAGTCATCTTTCTGAAATGAAAACTAGGCTTGCTATTTTCTTGAAACAAATAGATTTGTACTGGCCAGCTTTTTCAACTAAGTTCAAAAGATTTGCTCCTTTTGACAGAAGAGCTTGCAAGCTTTGTCACTCTTCAACATTCAACAACATAACCTTTCAAAAGGGACAGAAGGCAGAGACAAACTTTTAATGAACTTCAAGATATTTTGGACCAGAACCTCATGATTTACATCTAAATGAACTCTCATCTTTGAAGGTCTGCCCATCAATTTATTTTTTTGCAATGCTACTGAAATACAATTTTCAACAGTGTACGTTTTATTAATCAAAATACCTCTTTCCACTCCTCTTCTCACAAGCATAAGCACTGCTTGTAAGTGCAGATCCTCAGAGATGAGTCCTTCTACAACTGACTTTTATAGCAATGACTAATGTAAGATGAGATTACACTGACAAGTTTTTCTGATGCAATTATGTTCAGAAGGAATATTAAAAACCACACCACCTGAAGTCTACATGCAAAAAATAGATTGTAGATGCAGCAACACCAAAAGAAGGATGCTCTGGCAAATTATCTGCATTGCCTCTGACACAAACTGGGTCAGTAGCAAGCCCTCCTTCTGCCAACATCCAGCAGAGCTCTGTTGGTGTAGTTATTGCAGAAAAGATCCTTCCAGCATTGCAAATTTCAGTCTCTTAATTAATAAGAAGAAAACTAATGGAAGTTCTTGTACAGAGCAAAATATTGATTAAATGGTTTCATAATTCTCACATTTTAATTTTTCATCCACCTTCCTTACTTCCCCTTGAAAATGGGGACTGTTTTTTTCTCAAATAAATCAAAAACTGGAGAAACAAAAAAAAAATCATATCCTATTTGCACAACAAAAGAACTAATCAGAGAACAAGGAGAGAAAGCAAGCTCCAAAAAGATCTTTGTGAAGTAGAAAATGTAAGAGAGATAGGATTTTCAAGTCAAAGTACTTCGTAACATATACACCACAGAAACATTACTTCAATCTATTTGTATTTAAATGATGAACATAGAAATTTGATATCAGATTCTTAAAATCAGTTTAGATGAACAAACACAAGCAAAGGCAGATTTATATATGTTGGATAACAGCTAAAAAATGCATTCTAAAATTTTTAAAGAGGAATTAAAAGGAAGCCATCTAAAGCTCTCAAGAGCCATAGAGCAGTTTCAGGCTCTTCTTCTCATCTTTCAGTATAATCCACTCTTGCCCCCTTCAAGACTGGATTTCTACATCAAACCTCTCTCAATTGCTCTCTGAAAGGGGAAGATTTCACCACCAATAAAAAGAAGTAGTTTATGGAAATGCCAAATGGGACACAGTGTCTGGTTCTTAGCTTTTGCACTGAAACTAAACATGGTTTAGATTTGTCAACTCATTTTGAAAATACAAAGCCATAAATAATGTTCCACAAATCTCTTTCAGATGTTTTAGTGAAACTCATTCTCTGAACTCATATGCAATCAGATTAACTCCATGCTGTTTAAACATTACATGAATTTTATAGAGAACTTTAGAAAGCCCTATTTCTGCATGTGGATTCAAATAGATAAATGATCAACACTCTTGAACTGAGATTAACTCCCAGATTTCAAGAGACCATTCTTAGTGCAATCAATTCTGTAGAAACAATTGCTCTGTTGCAAAACTAAAAAACAAACAAAAAAACCCCCACAAAACCAAAAACAAGCAAACAAACAAACAAAAACAAAAAAAAAAACAACCAAACAAAAACCACCAAAACCAGAGTAAATTTCTCAGGCAATATCTATTAAAATAGAAGTTAAGCAACATATTTTCCTAACTGGTCAATAGAGGCAAAGATAATTCTACTTACTTCCATAATACTGAAATACATCGAATGGTCGGTGTTGGATAAAAAGCTCCAGTGAAGTATTGGAGCTACACAACTTAGGAGGAATTTTTGAAATGTCTGTATAAATAGAAATCATTTTCTATTGCCATGTCTTAAATTGACCAACAAAAGTCACCTTATTCCAAGGAGTACTGTTTTCCAAATACCCCACAGAAAGCAGATTCTTGCAATAGACTGATAGAGAATAACTTCATGTAAGAACAGCATCAGAGTTTTAATGCAGAAATTCATGACTGACAGAATTTAACTAATCTTAATATAATCCTAAGTAGAGCAGTATGTTTTTCATCACAAAAATATTTTAATCACTGCCCTATATTGTGCTAAAAATGGGAATTTTGAAACACTGCAGATCATTTCCATTTATGTCCATGATTGGCTACGTCAGCTTTATACTAAGACAGACTTTAGAGAGTTCAATGACAAATCCTATTTTTGTCATAACTTACCTGCAATTATATTAAACCATTCCAAACAACTTGATTCACACGGAAGTTGTTAATCTACTACACCTTGTAGTAAAAAATGGCTGAAAATTTTAAATATTTAATTGGAACCTTAGATGTAAGAACCTAGTACTCTTCCACAGATGACACTTATCTTTTTTGCAATGACAATATTAACATTTTTTCTGAAAAACTGAAATTGTAATACTAAAATAATATTCTCCATTGTTTATTTCTACTTTAAACATTATTAATCAATAACACATGTAAATATGATTCTTTTCCTACATACTTTTATTCATATTTTACATATTTTTCCCTACCTGTCCTGTTTTATAATGCCTTGCAAACTGGTTAACCACTCGATAGTCATTTGCAAAATACTCCATCAGAATTGAGGGAACTTCAGCAAAATCAGTAGCACATCTGGTTCCTAGAGGGAGAATAATTGTACATATTAGCATTTGCTATTTCCACTAACACAAATAGTTAACTCTTCCCAAAAGGTTTTGCAGCTTTCAGTTTGGACTTTTGGTGAACTTTAACGTTCTTTCATTTTTTAAGTCAATATTTTATTTCCATTATTGTACATACTGCCAGAAAAGCTTCATTATGATCCTACACATTTTACTATAAATCACAAAGTAAAACAAAATATTTGAACAGCTGGGTGAGGCACCTTATAAAGTTCTGGATCACACCCTTTTTAAACTAAACCAGACTGTAGCCAAACCGGCCCTAGGTGAAACACCAAATCTATTTAAGTGTCCTAAACCAAAATTAAACTACAATGTAAATAAAACTCTGCCTTAATCCCATTCACAGTTACAAGTCTTAGCTTCCATCTGTTTGCTGAGCTTACTTATACTTTGTATTAACCTTGCTTTATAATACCAACTCATTCATTCATTCAAGAAACACTCTTGCAGATTGAAGACATGTTCTATATAAGTGCAATGTGCTAATATCTTAGCTGTTACTATTTTCAAAAAGCATTTTCCCACAAGCCTTATTTATTCTAATCTTTATCAGTATCTTACCCAATGAAAGTTATTAAAAAGTGTAACACATTGCCAAATTAAAGCTGAATTTCTGATTTCTATATTAAAGCTAGCAATATAAAAGTTGTTGCTTTCATAGTGGAGCCACTGGGTCATCACCTCTATCCCTGTCTGCCAGAGACAATGTCAACAATCAGAATGTCTTAAATCTCAGTATGCTTTTACTATTTTTTGAATCACTCCATTGACCTCTACAAACTCTTCTCTAATTTTTAATCTTAATTTATAATCTGTTTACACTCAATGATTCAGACTGATACTTCTCTTTAATATAAATACCATTTATCACACTGGTTTTTGCCTACTAAATTGAAACTATATTCTCTCTGAGCCATCATTATCCAAAGGCAAGATGAAGTCTAAGAAACCATCCATTCTAGTTCTTCTCTGTACCTGCTGCAGTTTGAATTCACCTTCAGACTAGACAAACAAAATGAACATGCCCAAACATTGCAGGAGGTTTCACCAGTACCTTTACCGTTCTAACACTTACTGCTGTTAGATACAGCTCTGATGTAATTTCAAATCACATTGGACCTTTCCAGAGACACATTTGCTATATGCACTTCTGCACTGACACATAAAACCGATTCTGTTTGTCCACCACTGCTGAAAAATCTATTTGATAGCAAAAATACTCCTTGTGTTCTGAAAATGCATGATCTGCACTGTGTAGTTCTGAATTAAAGTAAAGCAAGAGAGAGCAGGAAAGATGTCAAATTATTCAGCTCATATCAAATGGAATGCCAATTTTTTTTGTAATCACAAAAGCCTGTAGTCATCTTGTTTCCACACCTTCCATACATATTTCCATACACACCTTCTGTTCCCTGAGAGCAGAGAGCCCCTAACAGACATCCCTAAGACAAGCCCTTTGATTGTTACACATTCCAAATCCATTAAAAAAGGATTCTCTGCAGAAACAACACTACTGACCTCCAACCTCCAAAGCTGCTTTTGCAATGCTAGATCTGGAGTGAAATCCTCTGGGATACAGGACTGCCTGGAGCTAAGGCAACACACAAACCATACACAGGGACTCTTGGAAAGTCTTAGCCTCAAAACAAGCCATTTCCTGCCCCTTCAAGAGTTTGACATGCAGACACTCATGATTCAGCACAAGAAGAGAACTCCTACCAAAACAGCTATCTGGGGTATTTAAGTATTCCTGTAGCTCAAGATGAGCAAGGCTACATGAGTGGAAGGAGTGGGGGAGAGTCCGTAGCTGTCTCAAAGACCATACACAGCTTATATGGAAGGAATTATGCAGTGTTCATCTGTTTTAACAATGTCCACTAGTGACCTACTGATAAAACAGTTCAGTCAATTTTAATTTTAAATGTATGACTTAAAAAAAAAAAAAGAGTATTTTGCCACTGGGTGCAAAGGTATTCATTGATAAAACATGAACAGGGACACCCCTGTGTATCACTAGCATAAAAATGGTAAAACATATTTTTAAAAAAATCTTCAGACAAGGGAGTTACAATCTCATCCATTTGGTTGTTTGCTTTGTTGTTCGGTTTTTTGTTTTTAATATGTAAATGTCTACTGCGCTTGAGATTTCCAGCACACTATTATGGAAAAGAATATACAAGCTGTCCACAGGTAAATAAAAAGTAGCATGCCAAGCAGCCTTAGCCAGCATGGGTCTTTGACCTGTTTGCCACAACTGCAGAAGGTTATAGAAGCCAGAGACCAACCAATACCCTCACTATGCTTTGCAAGACCTAATTCACTAATTTTCCTTCATTCATTTCCCAGCCCAGGATTCATTGTGGTTTTACACTAGGTACAACATATTTCCCAACCTCCAACTATTCAAATTATTATAAACTCCACATAAGACAAACATGCAAGAGTGCATGCCACCAATAGAATAAAGATCAATGGTACATAAAGAAGATACATAAACACCTAATTCTTATTAGAAAAAGAATATTCAAGTTTGGTTGAATAGTTTGGTTGAGTTTTAAATAATATCTAAGGATCTGATAATGTATTCTCAAATCATCAAGGGTACAGAACTATTAACATAACAACCATTTTTGCTTCATACTCTTTTTATTCTTTTGTTCTGTCTATTTTTATTTTTTTTTAAATCTACTCCTTTCTTCTGGAAATTAAACATTTGACTAAAACAATAAAAAAGAATCACTATTATAACTTTCTTACCAGTGACATGTTGGTACCGAGTTCTTCCCAGCATAGAATGCATAGCATGTCCCATTTCATGGAAGAGATTCTCCATCATGCCAGGACTTAGTAGCGTTGGTGCACCCCTTGCTGAATTGGGAAGGCTCAGCATAAGAACAACTACAGGTAGCTGGTACTCTCCATTTTCCTTTAGCCTGCCTCCTCGAACTGTGAAGTGACAGTCCTTTTCAAGGTAAAAGCAAACATAGACAGCCAATGTCATTATATGAACGATATTAAAACAATGATTAAATTAAACTTTTAAATCAAATCTGAACATATACTCAGTTACACAAGTAGAATTCAATGATCGTTAACAGTGTTGTTCAATAGCAGCACTGTTTCTCCATCTTTATTATATGTCTCAAATTCACAAGGAAAATTACTTTATTCCATAAAGGAAAGACTATGTTGCTGTTAGAAAATAAAATTATTTCTTTATGTTTTAAGATTATCAAAACCATTCAAATTTTCTAACAGGTATCACTAGCGCCAAGAAATTTAGTGATGTGTCAAATCCATAATGTACAGATCAAGTTCTCTCCTCAGCCTTCAGCAGTAATTTCTTTATAAAATATACCACACAGCACTACTAGTATATTGTCAAATACTAAAGCAACAGAGTTATATATTAAACTAATGTAGATTTAAAGTTTGCCCACTCATCATCTCACTGAAGGTGGTAATTTGCAGATCCATCTACTAAGTGAAGTGTCTACTGTACTGCATCCTATTGCAAATACACTGGCACTAGGTAGTGACTGAGCCATAACGTCTACAGTAGAACCATCTACAGTAGAACCATCTACAGTTTTAAGGAGAATTTAGAATAAAAATTAGTTGAATGTAAAGATCAGAACGTATGAATGTCAGATTGTTTCTACTTGCAAACAGTAGGTCAGAAAATAAGTGTTAAAATATCTACCATTTCTCTAAACAGAGTTCTATGATTCTATTCTATTTCATAGTGCCTGTTACTCTGTACCACAAAGAGTATCAGTTCAGCCTACTGGGTGGTTTTTTTTTTTAAATCAAAGCTTGCTCTAAAAAATATTTTACCTAAACCCACACATTCCCTGTTTAAATTTATTTTAAAACAAGTTTCACTAAATTTACATTGAATGCAAATGTCACTAATGCTACACTCATATAAAACCCAAGCTGAAGTCAGATCATAAATGTTACCTGATGTGGTTTATCAGGTCGCTGGAAGAAGTCACAATAGATGTATCCTAGCAAACCTTCAGTTTCATGAACAACAGCCTGAAGAAAAAAAAAAAGGAGTATAATTTCCATAGTGAAAGCACTGATAATGCATTAACTGAAGACATAATATTCAAATCCCAAGACTTATAATGAATAAATAATAAACAAACTGGGAATAATTAATATTAAAACTGTTCATATTTTTAATTGGAAAAAAATGTACTAAATTCACGTCTTGTATCTCAAACTACAGACATTTCTAAATTTCAGTCAAAACTAGCTAGTCATGGATTAGTATTAAAAATACTTTCTGTGTTAAAAAAGCACTGTCTGTAGCCCCCAAATGATAAACAGAAGCCGATTTACCATGGAAATAAAAACAGAAAGAGTAAGGAGTAACTATAAATTGACCTACAGTGTATAAAGAACAGAATCTCTTGCTGGAGGCTGAGGATAGAAGAGCAGCGGAGAAGATCTGGCAGTGAATAAATGTAGGAAGACAACAGAGGAACTTGGGAACCTGATGAATTAAGTTATTGCCCAAGTTTTTATTTCCACCCTCCCCTAAAAAGAGGGCAGAAAAATAAAAGAAAAGTAAAAATCAATCTCAAAGTAAAGATGACTTATGAAGGAAAAAAAATGAGACAAAGACATATGACTGCTAGGACACACACCTACAGCATTCTAGTCATCTGGTCGTCTACAAATTGAAACTAAATAAACTAACAGGACTCATTCAGAAAGGTGCAGCAATAATCTCCAAACAAGAAACTGTTTCTGATTCAGGCATCCTTGACACAGAGCTATTGTTAAAGCCATAAAATACTTAACATCCAAAAGATACTTAAAGATACAATAATACTCTTGAGATCTAACTTCAACTAAAACTAGACAACTAGTTTTGTGCTTTTGATAGGTATCAAAGTAATTTTTTTTAAAAAAGTTTGATTCATAGCTCACAGAAGCACACCAGCTTGTTTTATCTTCCCTTTGGTTTCAGATGCTGGGAACACTTACCAACTTTCGAACATCTTCAGACCAAATCTCTCCTCTCTTTGTCTGTTCAGCATAGAGAGAGATCCCTAGGAGCTGACTGAATAAAGAATTCAAACCTTCCATGCATGCCCCAAGAGAGAAAAATGGACAGTACAAGCCAGGATCAATGTTGTACCTAAGGGAATACAAGAATCCAAAACCAGTCAGTCAGCAAAGCTACATAAACTACAGTACTCACCTTCAAGCCACAGGATGTCAGAAATACACCAGTTCAGCCCAAAGGCCCTCAGCAAGCATGTTTGGCTTTATTTTTCAAATAGTGAAACCAAGTTAGAGGCACAGCGCTTTGCAGTACCTCAATTTTCCTTATATTCAAATATGGATACCAAATTCAACAGATGTTAACTATGGTTTTCAGAAATGTGGTGAACATGTAGCCCAAACAGACCATGGCAACATGATGGGTGGCCAAGCAGTGGCTTTTGATACCCAAGAGGCCACTGGCACTCAAGTGCCTTTCCCATGCCAAGGCTGCATCGTGTGACTGATCAGAAAAACAAGCTGGCTTTGGCTGTGGTGTTAAGCCAAATCCTCAGCTAGGGCAGGAAACCAACTGGTAAGCACTGCTGACTCCACAGTCTTGCCTTTCACTGCAGCAACAGAAACACCAAATAGACACAATCACCTCCCACACAAAAATCACACCTCGAGCTCTGGGGACTCTCTTGAACCATGTAGAAAAAAAAAATCTTACAGCTGTCAGCCACCTATATATTCTAGTTTGTGACATGGATTTCAAACATGGCCAACACAGCTTCCTGAGCCTAACCTCAACCAACTATGTTCAAGATGCTGTAGCATAGAAGACACTCCTAGGAAAGAAGACATCATACATCTGCATGCGCTCATAATAAACTGAGAATTAACAAAAAATTCAAAAAGTAGTTCAGAGAAATCTGTAAAAGGGTTTACACTCCCTGAGACTCTGACCCTAAAAAGTAAACACGCTAGAGGTGTTTCAAACAAATAAATACTTTGCAAAATTACACCTTTCACAAGCTGATCAGCATCACACAACACTTTTGAGACAACAGCAAAATCAGAACTGGAATCTACTTGTAGCTGTGTGTGTACCCCAAAGGGCAAAAAAGTACTCCTGCCTCATTTCACATAAAAAGCCCAAGTGTTATTTTATACCATTTTCTAGGGTCTCAGAGTAAAGACTGTTTAACTCTAGACAATCACAGTCACTGAAATTTAAACATGCATCAGCTAGACTAAATAGCTGGACATCAAAGATGAGAACCATGCTGTTTTAAGGCTTGTGATCAAAAAGCTTAGTTACAGACCAGCTGTGAAAGAACCAGTTAGTCCTTACCCACACACCAACTCTTCCTTCCTTCCCACTTCCACAGAGAAGACCTGAAAAAGAAGCCCACTGGGCATACTTCATTTGCCAAAGTGCTGTTCACAACTGCAGCTCTGATGCACTGATGGGCACCACTGAGCTGAGAGGCACAGCAGGGTGCGGTTATTCCTCTAAGCCACAATAACTGAGGTACAAGATTTTACTTATTTTCACACCACAAATACAAGAAGTTAAAGCCAGTGTATTCTATTCTTTTAAACTATACTAGAACATAGAAAATAAAGCCTATTTTGCCTCTACCATACTGACACACTTTTTCAAGAACTTCACACTTAAATTCACACACTGCACACTTCCACATGCATGTTTTCCTTCTTTCTCAAAAAGTCATTACTACCAAGGAAATAAGCATGATATAAATCACTTTAGATCAAGTTAGACAAAAAGACTGAAAGCAAGTCTCTAAAAGAAATCAGAAGAGATGAGTTAATTTTCCTGTGAGCCAATTTTCATATATGAAATTCGGAGTACAAAGGACACTGACTGACACGCAGAGCTCCCCCTTCCAACCCAAAGTGCAGAATTACAGGGTATGTGTTGAATATACTCAGAATTTTTAAGTCAGTAATTCCTAAGAATTGCAATGATTTCAACAGTGGTGCTTTTTGGAAAGCTTTAGCAGGTAAATCTCAGATGTCTCCACACTTCTATAGAATCGCTCAGTGACTGCCTTCTGCCCAGACTATTACTATGAAAATGAAACACATCACTAAGTGCTTCAGACCTCCTGATTCTACTCTGAAGCTCTGTCTGCATACAGACTACAAGATCTGTTAAAATGACCCTTCTTTTGGCAGCAAATCATAACAACCTCCGTAATAGTTTAGAACTGGTTTTTGTCATCTCACTTTAAAATCTTGTACTATCATCCTACATGCCACTATGAATAGTAAGCTGAGTTTTTCATTTGCAATTCAAATAATTGCTTCTTTAAGTAATATCTGGCTACAAAAGTCCTGTCTCAATATACACCACAGACAAGCTCAAGTGGTTTCACTGCACAGGGCTCTTTGCAGGGCTTTTTTGCTGAGTGCATTTCAATCAGTCTGCCAAAGCTACACTTATGTGCAAAGCCTGCACACTCTCCTCCCCCACAGACATCCAGTATCATCCCGTGCCATTTCCTCCCTGCCAAGTCAGAGAAGGGAGATGAGGTACGAGGTAATTCAAGAAAGAACCCATATGCTACAGTACTACAAACACACACTTCACTAAGTCAAAATTTAACACTACCAACAGCTCACATTCATAACAAAACATCCGATTTTCACAGCTGCAGGAAATTAAAACATGTAGCTCCCAAAACTGAGTTCAGCTGCAGGATAAGAGAACATGAAAATAATAAGAAATTAAAGAACAGCACCCTTGAAAACAGTAAGGAGGGTAAATTCTTGAAGGGAGGGTGGAAAGAGGACAGAGCCAGGCTCTTCTCAGTGCTGCCCAGTGACAGGACTGGAGGTCAGGGACACAGAATGGAACACAAGATGTTGCATCTTAACATCAGGAAGTATTTTTTTCCCAGTGAGGATTAGCAAGCAGTGGTACAGGTTACCCTTAGAGGCTACAAATCCCTGCAACTCGGAGATACTGAAAAGCTGCCTGGACATGATCCTGGACACTCAGCTCTAGGGGACCTTGCTTTAGCGGGGGATTGGACCAGATGACCTTCAGAGAAAATTCCCAACCTCAACTATTTTGTGAAGGTGTCATATGGAGCCTAGGACCAAGAGCATACAGCTGTAGCAGAAGATAGATTCCAGCTTTATCAGAGGAAGACAATGTTTCATACCAATTGCAAAGGATTACCACATTCAGTTGAAATACTGGATTAATGTGTGTGCTGGAGGGGCGGAAAAAAACAACCTCTGAAACTAAGTTTAATTTCATTTCAATCAAAAACACAGATAGGTACCAGTGGGAGAAAGCAATGGTATTTCTTCATGGATAGAATAGATGATATTAATATATTGCTGGAAGGAGACCAATGCCTACTTCTCATTCTCAGCACTCATTGAATATGCACAATGTCCCCATGACCCTGCTCTAGGATGAAAAGGATGGGAAAGAAGGCTTTCTGATAAATACTTTGTAGTATAATGTCACTGTCAAAAGTGGGGTGGTGGTAGGAAGTCAGTTTGTAATTGTTTTTTCCTTTGAAAAAAGCATGATACTTATCCACCCCACCCCCCCCCCCCCCGGAAAAATAGCAGGAACAGACTAATGCCTTAAGGCAGACTCCCCAGAGGAACTAGCCCCCTACTCTGGCTAATGTTTGAAGATGTCACAATCTTGACATTTTGAGTACAATGTGGTCCTGACTAAACAATCACTTTAATAGAAACAACACAAAGTTAAGGTCAGTCCCTTCTGGTAGACCACTGCCAAGATTAAACATCTCCCACATTTAATGAAAGATGTGTGTTAATGTTCTCCTTGCTAATGGAAAATTGAAAAAAGTTTTGAAAAATAACTTTTTTTTTATACAGAATACAAAAACAAAAATGTTTCTACTTCTGATCTCAATTGTCCATTTCTGCCTTGCCTATTATACCAGTGTGCAAAAAAAAAAATCAAAACTGAAGATACTAAAAAATCCTCAAATACCACCTAGTATCTTATGCCACAAACCCACTACTTAACTTACTTTTGGACACACCTGGCAGCAGTCAACAGAGATTATTATACCTTGAGTTATCTGGCATCCATTGTTTGCTAGCCAGTGCAATGTCCTAGGAGTTATGGAGAAAGGGGTTAAAACCCATAGTATAGTGCAATTATCACAATCAGATGATAATAACCAATAATACTCCAAAATTGGTATTGGGCACTGGAAAAAAAACCTACTCCTCCAAAAAGCATGTAATACATCTTCAAAAACCTTTGTCTAAATATATACTATACCCACTAAGCAGTAGTAATTCCAGACACCAAAACACAGATTCAATTACCAAGTTTTGAATTTGGTCCTACCTCATACACAAACTCTATTTTCACAAATTAAGTACAACCAACTATAAGTGAAGAAAACCTAACCCCAAACTTGCACTGATTCCAGGAAAACTTTCTCTTTCGGCTTACTTAGTAACAGCAATTAGCCAAAACCTCAGCTATCTGAAACTGATGCTCTATAACCAAAACTTCAGTTCCTGGAATTATTATTGATAGATGATCTTGCCTTTCAGTGGCAAGAGCAAGCATATGACTGACTCTTTTCTGAGCCCCCACCTTCAAAATTTAATGCTACTCACTGAAAAATAAAAGATGCAACACTAGGTAAGATTAGAGGATTATGGGAAAAAAAGAATAAATGAAAATATTTGAAGCTTCCCCAAAAATAAAAATGCTCAATGAACAGAACAAGAAATGCTGCAATCTCTACTAGATCTCTAATACTTAAATCTGGCATATGCATGTGGGTAGAAAAGTATTTGGGAGAATTTACAAAGTAGATGTTCCCTTGCTGAAGATTCTTGGTTGATTTCAGACACTCAAATGGTAGCAGTCATTAGCAACTTCATTGTTTCCAGATGACAAGAAAAAAGCATCTGTTAGCAAATGATTACCCAATCTCAGTTACTGGCAGCTTCATCATGGTAATGGAACTGCAAGAACACATTTCCCAGGCACAGTTTTTTGGCATTCAAATTCATATGAATCTAAAAACATGGTAGCTCAGCTTTTTGGCAGCAATGGGGACTGTGATTGTGACAGCAATCCAAATTTCTCTTCCCTCAGTTCTTTCAACAAAAATTCTCATGCTGTTAAATGGTCTCAGGTTATATCTTTGAAACACAGTCTGACCTGGACTGGATTTTCTAAAAGACCACATAAAACTTTAAGAAGACTTCTCTCAATACCCTCCTTTAGCATTTTAAATTGCCCACCAGTAAAGACAGAACTTGTCTGTGTTGGATGCAGAGCCTTTTCGAGGGCTGGTCCAAGACTGTAAAATTAATTTCTCCTGAAGCTAAAGGGAAAACTTGAAGTTCCCCATCTACTATCTCATGTGTACGGGGCTTCTTTGATTCCCTTGTTTCAAACATGAAACCAAGTGTACTTGCAAATCCAGACTAAAGCCTCCCAACAAAACCCTATGAAAACCAAGGCATACCTACCTTGGCAAGGGGTTGGATAAGATTATCTCCAGAGGTCTCTTTCAACCCTAACAATTTTGTGATTCTGGGATTCTACTGCACATTACTTTTCAATCAACAGAATGAAAGGACAACATTTCAGTCAATGAATTAGCTGATACTGACTGACTCTACATAAAAAGGAGCAGAATTTCCAAAGTGCTTTAGCTTAGCCTGTCCTTGAAATGCTCACTAGTCAGAGCAAAGCTATCTTCATAATCTACATGTTAATAAACGTTGATGACCCTAATGTGCATATAATTATTTTTATTATACTACGTGTTAAAGCAGCAACCATTCTAAGAATCACTTTATGCACAATTTTCAAGCTGTTATCAATTGCGAGCTTGAATAGTTGTATAGCTTTGTGCCTTCTATTTAAAACAAACAGTAAAACTTTGAAATAAAACTGCATGAAGCAGCTGCTTTATTATGAGCACACTCTTTGGCAAGCTGCCTCCACATTTATTCAGACAAATTACGATTTTATCTCCAACAGGAAGTGCACTCAAGTATTTTTGGGAAAAGAAATCAGAAGGGAAATTGTCATGACCCACACTGAACTATAGTAACAGGCACTCTGCTACCAGTAAAATTTCTGCAAAGAGTTACTGCTACTAGGAAGAAAGGTTAATGTTCTGGAGACAGACAGCATTTAGTGACAATAACTACTGCAAAGAAGAGCTGGAAGACAGGTTTTCTTGTATGCTGTAATTTGCAGCCCCAGAAGAGCAGACAGACTCTTCAGCAGGGACGATGATGCACATGGCAGAGTAACATCAGCAGCAAAACATTGTACTGCTGTCTCCAAAGCTGGCAAACACAAGGAAATGTAGTTATGGCATTTCCTAAGGAAGAAAAAGGATTCAGGGCAGCTAAGCAAGCCAGGGCAAGAATCAAACACCCT
The DNA here is from genome assembly GCF_963662255.1 of Cinclus cinclus. NCBI lineage: Eukaryota > Metazoa > Chordata > Aves > Passeriformes > Cinclidae > Cinclus > Cinclus cinclus. The sequence goes on from NC_085047.1 coordinate 47,817,181, forward strand.
GTCTGGATACCCTTTTGCTTAAAATGTGAGTTCTGGGCCTTAGGATGCCTATGTTACCAGAGAAGAGTAGACACAAATATTACACTTTCAAGCTCAGTAAGATACCAATTAGAGGTAAATAGCACAAGTCTAGACCTCAGGTATGAGCTCTTGCTTCTTTCTGGAATTTAGGCTTCCCTAACTGGAATGTTGTATAGTTTAATCCCAAAAGGATGAAGAGCACAGTATTTTCTATGGGAATATGCCATTGAAACTGCAGGCAAAAGAGATGGATCTTAGAAGGTATTAACTTTGAGGAGAACTATATACTCCAGTCAAAAAGATTTCTTACCATGTAAAATTTCTTCTAGTGTATCTCAGGTAAAAAAATATGCAGGTATGGATTAATTTTTGCTATTTGCAATTTGTACTGCTACAAAAAGATTTTTCCCAACTACCCTTGAACTTGGGCACAAAAATTTTCTTAAGCCATTACATGAAACTTAAAGGATCTAAATGTAATTCTGGAAGAACAGGAAAAGGAAATATCAAAACTTCTATCCATTATAGACATACACACACCCATCAGAAAATACACAATGATTCATCTAAAAGAAGACTTCCTGAAATCAAGGATTTTGTACATATTATATTAATATATTTTACAAGGTTGCTTTTAGTTTTGATGTAGGAAATATAAGATTCATGTAAAAAAAACTGTGGACATCAACACACACTCACCCTGCACAAATCAGTAGCAGCATCAACAAATACATACATGAACTCGTCTGCAGTGGAAAAGAATATTTACCTCTGTGCCAAACTTTCAGTTAAGCTGCTTTGACTTAAGAAAGATAAAAATCAAGACTTAAAGAGGTCCCTTTTATTATAATAATGAATCTTATTTGTTTCTCCTGTAGAATTGCATAACTCTCATGCTTACATGTCGAAAACCATAAAAGACAGAGACACATCAACTTGAATGTAATAGGTTTGCTCTGTATTAATTTTGCACATTCCAGTAACTTAATTCACTCTGAACATCTGATTTCAAATGCCAAAGCACTTGTATTTATAATAAAGCCCAGGAAAGAACAAAAATTTTCTCATATACTCAATGTCAGAATTTGAGCTCCGTAACTTTATGAAATCTCAGTAGCCTCTTAACAAAAGTAGGCATATCAAAGAAAGATGCAGTTTACTTAATGTAAATTCCGCTTTTCATTAAAGGATAAACTACATTTAAGAAATCCAGACACTTTCACAGTTTGCAGCACAGCAGTATTTTTAAGAGAAGCAAAGTAGCCAAACCAATTAAAAAAACTATTATAAAAAAAGTTAACTGACACAATGAGGTATGGTTATTCTTCAAACAAAAAGGCTGTGCCCCTATGAGAAACAAAGATGTAGTATGTGATTATAAATAATTATTTCTAAGCTTGTATGACTTCACTGAGTCTAAATAAAACGCAGACTCAAAATCACTTTAATTTAAGCTGTATCTATGGAACAAGGCTAAAACTGTTTTGTGCAACATGACTTTAATCTATTCTATTAAGAATGTTTTTATAAAATTGAACATTAGGGATATTTGAATCAGGATCATTGTTCTTCAGAACACAAGCATTCAGACTTTTAACAATTGCAAATTAGCTGCTAGGCAAAAATTCTTATCGGTGGCTGTTAAATGTAGTCGCTGATATATCATGACTTCTTTGGGGGTTTTTGTGAGAAAAATTATTATCCTTCTGACATCCACAAAAATATAGTAGATGAAGTTAACTACCTCTAATAAAACAGATTCTGTAAAAATTTTCAAATAAACTTGAAAAGATCTTATTAGTGAAGATAAAAGTCAGATGAACCCCTCAGGTTAACTTGAAGAGATCAAGACGAGGAAAACCCCTTCCAATTTTCATTACATGCTAGACTATTAAACTTCATTCTTTACCTAAAGGGAGGCTCTTAACCATGATTTATAGAAGACTTTGGATTTCTTAAAAATAATAACAATATTAATAATAATAGAAAGCCTTTGTACTCTCATCAACCATAAAGTAGCACCTGTATTTCACATTCCTTTTTTCTTTCTGCTAATTATTCTTGAAAGTTGAATTCTGCTTCACACCAATGCTTTTCAATAACTTTCAGGTTTCCCTCCAAAAAGCTTAATGCACCAGCTTTAGTGACTGGTGAGTTAAAGAGGACTTTCTATACCTACATCAGTTGATTTAACAGAAGGCATGCCTTCCCTTTCTTACAAGTAGTTTGTTACAGGAAGTCCTCTTTCTCTACGAACAGTTTGGTTGAAAGATTTCCTAGTTACATTTTGCATTATTTTTCCACTTCAGCTTTCAAATTTAACAGTGACAGTTTTCTCACATGTTCTGCAAGGGGTCTGGGCTATTCTTCCACATGGCATTCCCTAGAGAGAACAGTCTTCCATAAAACTAAAAATAATTTTACAAAAAGCAGCCATGAACAAGTTTTTTTACTAGTAACTTGCAAACCTCAATACTAGTTGCAGCTTTTAGGATCTTGTGAAACAGCCAGTCACATTTTCATACCTTGGTACTGAACCTACCCCTCTGAAAAAACCCAGAAGTGGTGTCCACCCTCCCCTGAAGCCAGCAACTTGTGTACAGTCCCAACAAGAAAGGATGTGATTTATTCCTAATTTCTGCTAAGATGGCACCGCAAGATCCAAAATGCCTGCAGCTGTCATGGTGGCTTCATTTCCCTATTCATCAGGAAACTAACTTTTTTTTGCACTGATCTGTCATCCTCAAGGCTGATCTTACTTCCTTCTGCAGTCCCAAAGAAAGGGACTAACACTGAGTTAGTACTCTGCAAGCACATCACAGCTTCAAGTTGAATAAAATCTGGGAGATTTTGGCAAAAGTCCTAACAGTGAATTATAGCCACTGAAGTCAACGCAGCCTGGCAAGAACTACAGGTTAAGGAAACAAAAGTCAATACCAAATACACAAAGCTCACTGCTGATAGTTCTCAAGACAGTTCTGCACCTCTGTTAGAAGTCAGTAAGCACTGCCAATCCTACCTTCCAGGCAAATGGCTGACCTCAAAAAGTCTCTCACACCATTTTGGTGTGATTTTCTGTTGTGATTTTCTCTGACCTGGAAGAAGTCAGCAGGACCACCACATCTTTGCAAGACCAGGGCCTTGAGAATTACAGCTGCACTTACTGAGAAGCAATGAAATTTAATTAATACTTGGGTACTTGTCTGCACTAAAATGCAACATTATTACTTCTATAATATACATATTGGACATCTTCTTACTTGTTAGATGCTGAAGCATGTTCTAGCATTCGCTGGTTTATTACCCTTAGCCTGCCAAAATTCTTGAGGTTCTCCTAATTACTCTATCTTCTTTTAAGATACTGCTACAATGAATTTCAGACTTTTGTCTCCTGTTTCTCTTAAAAGTACATTTATACTGACATGTATTTTCTCTGCCTCTTAAACTATAGCTAAAAAAAAATTACACTTAAGTGTAGCTTTAAAGCCAGAGAGGCTACTTAACATAGTCTGGGAAAAAAAAAAAAAAAAAGAAGTAAAATATCCTGTTCCCATCAATGGGAGGCATACACTATTGAAGTAGGATCAAGTTTCCAGGGAAAGGACTTGGTGAGAGCTGACAGAAACAAAATTGTTGTGGCCGGGTTTAGACAGCACAACCGCAACTCTGGGGCTTGAGTCTGGAGCGCCTCCTGCTGTTCAAGTCACAGAACAGCAGCAAGGGTCCGTAACGCCGTGGAAAGAGCGACAAAAACCAACCCCGGGCGACAGCACACAGCATCAAAACTCTACTGTCCAAACCCATGAGGGCATCCTGCATCCTTCAGACAAAAACATCTGCCTCTTAAGACTAGTTATTAGAAATCTAGTGAGGGATTCGTTTCCTTAATCCTGTTACAGTAAAGGCTAAATGTATATTTAGAAGATAAAACACAGAAATACATTTAAAATGCACAACATGCTACAAATATAAAATAGACGCATTAAAAATATGTCATGAGTTTCAGTGTCATTTGAGATGTAGCTGGTCAAAATCTGGAGGACTAAAGAGGAATGGTTGAATAGGCCAAACTAAGAACAGTAAACATGCTATCTCATCTAGTATTTCTTGCACCCTCTAGTGCTGAGTTACTTAATCAAGAACTAAATCCCTGTAGTCTCTTTCTTTATTCCTACATTTGTAAAGATAATCTGCATCTTATGCACCTGACAATACCTAGGAAACTATGGGTGTGTACTTCAGCTGGAACCACGGTGACAGCAGTAGTCCAAAAGGAATACCCAAAAGCATACATTTGCTTCCCTTTTAACAAAAATGTTTTACTAAGCAGAAGAAAAGAGAAAAGCCTAATACAAAAATCCACCATGCAAACTACTACTGAGTCCCAAAACATGAGAGACAAATACATAAGCTATGCTCTGTGCACAGCACTACTACAAATACAACCATGGTATTTCTCTTAAAGCTGAAAGTAAATTTCTTCCAAAAGGAAGAAATCCTTGGAGAACAAAAAAATATAGCAGACTAAACAAAGAACAGGAGAAATGCATGACAGTTAAATGCATCCATTTTGAAAACATATTTTGTGATTCCAAGATGAAAAAATGCAGAATAAAACAGAAGTAAAAATAACGTATTGAGTTTGTAAATAAAAAAGGAAAAACAATATTTAAAATGATTCAGTCATTTTCCAATGGAAAAAAACCAACCAACCAAGTAAAACAACATCACTTTTCCTTAAATGAATAATTTAATACTACAAGATAATTGTCTCAGTTAGGAAGAGAATAACAACAAACAGCCAAAAGTCAAACTCCAGCCAAGCATGAAGGTTTGTGTGACAGATACAGCTCTGATCTTCCAGTTACAAAAGTGCTGACCTGAACATACCATAGCACTCACGGGGCATTCAAGGGACGTGGTCAAACAAGGTAAGTACAAATACAAGACAAAGGATAGGAGAATCTCATTTGAGTAACAGGGCATTTAGGGCACAGATATGACAAGGTATACTCCCATCCCGTGGTTGTATAAATACTCTGACTCCTGCAGAGTTTCACTCATAAAGCACAGTCCTTGACACTATGCAGGGGAGAAGTGAGTTTTAGTTTTCAGAGCTGATTACCCAGTATCCAGTACCCTGTTAAACACCCACAACATGAGCAGAATAAATGTAAAACCTTGTTCAGTCAGTCAGATCAAACACTTTTTCCAAAGACAGACAACTGTTCAGAAAACAGGACTGTGAAAGATCTACACTCTTGTGTTAAAGCAAAGCAGCTCTGCACACAATGGAAAGGAAAACTACTTTTTTTTCCCCAGTCTTGTAGATGCTTGTGTACCTGCCGGAAACAAACAGTCCTGCCCAAGCTGGAGGGAGAAAACATTGGGCCCTAATCCTGCATTGTAATCACAGAGGCCCTACATAGACTCAGGAGACTCTGATACAACTTCCAGACTTGGGGCCTGAATACAAAAAAATAGCAAAGATACATTGCCAATGTCTAGGTCTGTTTTACCTGCAGCTCTCCCTTCACAAAGCCACCCTGCAATTCTTAAAATAACTTAATTGCGTCTCCTATAAAGTCCCGTAAGGAAAGGAAATATTTTTCTTTCAAATGCCAAAAGAGCGGAATAATCTACTTGTGATCATCAGGAACTCAATTATGAGATAATTAGCTTCATGAGGAGATCTAAGGACAGTAAGATCTGTAAGACTTAAGGACAATCAGCATCAGAAGACACTCTTCCAGGAGAAGTAACAACCACAGTGCCTTCTACACCTAATGTTCTAACCCTTATGGTACACACCAATTCTAAAAAGAACCAGGCCAGCTGCTGGCAATCCTTCCATGCCATGTCTATACTACCACAGCTTTCTGATCCAGAGTAAACTACTACTTTAATCAGATACGTCCAGTCTGTTTGTTTAAAAACAGAAAAACTGCAAATCTGCAATGAAGGAAGATTTTTTTTTTAAACCCTCTCGTGAGAGCTGCACAACTTTCAATTATCTTTTTCAACAGAAACCTAAAAGGCCACTGCTGCTGATCTAATAAAGGCAACATGCAGGGCTTACATCTTTCAGAGCTGACATCTCATTAAGTGTAAAGGCCCTGTGCACTCTTTAAGTCTGTGTAAAGGATTTATTTCACAGGCTTTGCAAGAGATATAAGAATGAATTCTATCCATAAGCAGTAAAGATTTACTGAAGAAGTTGCTATTTCAAGTTGCAGAAGAGGATGAAGAAGCACATTGAAGTTAAAATATGAAGAGGAGCTGAAATGTATTCAGTGTTCAAAATTTATTTTTAAACAGTACTACAGCCCAGCTAAGAACTGAAAGCAAAACAAAAATAGGATCTTCTATCTGTTCTGAAACTGCTTCATCCTCTTTTATCTTCAAAGAGGGCCAATACTTCCCTGCAAAACAACATAGGAGCCAAAAATTTCTACTGCCATTCTAGCAGTAACTAAAAAATATTACAAATAATGCTCCCACCAGATAATATTTATTTTTTCCTATTGAGGTACATCTTCAAAGAAAGAAATTCTGTTTATATTGAGGAGTTTCTTTGTCTTTATTGCAAGGACATTCATTTACATTACAATCAGGAACATAAGGAGCATAAGGAGCTTACCTCTCAGCACGAAGGACTCCACTGTAGTAGGGGTGATCCCACGGCATCAGCATCTGAAAAAGAATTCCAGCTTATAATTATAATAATGGACAACAAGTGAACCCAAAGTAAAAGTTTCATTTCACTTGAGTATTTCTGCAGTTTCAGCAAGTCACAGAATTTTAAAAGACAATGAGTAGAAGTTAGGGCTCAAACCAAAAACAGCATCATACATCATAACCTGAAAACCTTTTTAACATTTCTTGAAGATTGGTCTTCTTATTCAACTGTATGATAGGACTTCATACCAGATTTCAAGACATACACTCAAATAAAAGTTCAAATACAGTTCAAATAAAAAGATAAACCTAAATATGTACAGCATTAAGATACATTTAATGTAATATACAAAATGGACTTGAATCTAACCTAAAGTACAGCCTTTATTTTTCAAATGAGTCAATTGATTCAAAGCAAAGTGATACTCCCTTTCACTCATTTATGTTTTGGTTATCTCAGTATCACTTTGTATAAACCAACAGCTCTCTCATACTCAATATTTGATTTTAATACAGCAGCTTAGTAGTCAGAAAGCATTTGAAGCTAGAAGAGAGAATGTTTCTAATTCTACTACATCTTGTACACTAAAGTAGAAGTTATTGTAGAACATGATTACCTTATAATGTATTTTCAAAAGAGACAAAACGGACAATCACACATGGAAATGTAACTTACTGAATTGTGGGGGTTCAGTTTTGTTTTCATCTTTGTCATCATTTCGAAGTCTTTTTGAGTTCTGAAAAATATTTTATGACAAAAATGTTAACAAAAGATTTTTGAGCAGTGAAATACAGTACATGTTAATATTCCATCCTAATGAAATGTCCATCATCAGAGATTTGTAGTACTAAATAAAATGACTATATAAAATAGCAGGCCCACATACAACAGTAGAAAAACCTTTTCACTCTGCTTCTGCCATTCAGGTACTTTGAAATTCAGTCCCTCTTCCTGTGGTTGTACAGCTCCAAAGCATTTTCATTCTTATGATACACCCCATTTATACCTAGGAATGAAACTGTTTTGTTTGTGCTGTGTGGAGCTCAGGGTGGCAAGAGGGACAAACAGGGAAATTTGTCTATAGATGCAAATTATATGCAGTTGTGCATAAGGCAAGAAGACTAGGAGAGGTGTTCTACAATTCAACTTGGTCTTCTAGTTTGCTGTTAACTGAATTTCCTGCATTCAGTCCTGGGTGTTCTCTGATCACAGACACAAAATTTATTCTAAGCAAATAGCCTTCTCAAAATTTTGGGGAAATCTTGGTTTTTGTTTCATCAGAGCATAATAAGCAGCACTGACCAACTTATTAGTGCACAAGTCCCTCTATTCTTGAAATAAAGAATATGGTTAAAAAAAAACTCAGTAAAAAAAGACATACCTTTTAGACAGCTGCTCAGAAAGCTTCTCGAGAAATTGTCTTACTGTTTCTAGAAGGAAGTAAAAAGTGTTAAAATTATTTTTCCCTAAAGGATGTTAAATTTACATGAGAATATTCCAAACAAAAACTCCTTTAGATCTTGTAACAAACTACTCCATTGACATTATTTCAAGAGAATTTAGTACTACATTTACTTTGTTACGTGCTGAGATAATGACACCTTCATAATGTAAGGCGTGAGCATCAATTCTGATCCAAAACACCAGATCCTCCTCAGTGAGTAGTTATTTACAACAAACACCACATATGGCATACAGCAAAATGTAACTGCAACAAAACACATCACTGGGAGAAGCATGTGTAAACTCAGCTAAAGGAACTAACAACCTCTGACCTCAACCAGTACACATTTGATTTCTTAGTGTGTCCTTCCATACATGCCTTATACCTGGATTTTTGGCCATAGTTCCCTGAAGAGCCCTGTGGGCAAAGGTGTCGTAGCCAACCAACTGTGCCAGGCTGTTTCGGCTCACGAGCAATTCCTCCAATCGAGCCAACTGCTGAGAGTTTGAATGGAGAAAAATCTTGTAAGCAGCTTCTCGCACCTAATACATGAAAAAAAAAAAAAAGTCACATTGCAACAGAGTAATTTTTAACAGAAACAAGTGATGCAACTGAAGATCTGGTATAACAGCCATACTTCATTGATATTGTTGGGATAAGGCCTGAAGCCTTCTAACAATAGTAATTACAACTGCCTGACAATTACAGCTCTCTTACCCATGACAAGTGGAATGAGGAAACGCAATGAGGCAACCTAACAGATCAAGACTGCCAAAAAGGGTCCTGTTCTCTACCCCTGTCAACAGTCTCTCATCACCACCTCCCTCTTTCTGCCAACATCTGTGCTTTTCAGACCCCTCTGTGGGCTGTCTTAACTTATTAAAACTTCTGAAAATAAACCCAAATTGTTCTCTGCATATCAGCTAAGTTTACTCACAGAAGGATCAGACAAGGAAAATGAAACAGGGTCGGGGAGAGAAAAGAGAGGAGGAGAAAAGCCTTACTTCTTTTGCAGTAGAATAATACTAGTCTGTGCATCTACTCACAAACTTTCTCCTTTTCTCATATTTTTTATTTAGTTTGGGTCTTATTGTAACTCTGAAAAAAAAATACCTGGAGACTCATAAATTTGATAAAATGTTTTTATGCTTCACAAACCAATCACAAATTTTATTTTTTTGTACATATATATATATATATATATATATGTACATATATATATATGGAATAAGCTCAGGAAATCCAGCAACAACTTATACTTGCCTTCATCTGAACTAAGCTTCTCTCTACATAGTTAAAGTGAAGAAAACCCTGGAGTGTTCTAATATGCTCCTGATCCTAGAATTGTATCTAAAAGTCTAGGGAGCCACTGCCACATTTCAGTGAGTTTAAATTAATTTTAGATTTATAACTCTAATTATTTTTCAGAAAAATAACATTAACTAAAGTAAGATTTTTTTTCAGGATAAGTCAAATTGGATGGGACTTCATGAGGCCTCTAATCTAATCTCTTGCACAAAGCAGAGACAGCTATAAGGTAAGGCCAAGTCACACAAAGCTTTTTCCAGTCTGGTCCTGAAACCCTGCACATATGGGAGAGACAGCATGAACTCACTATTTCACTGCACAGGGAAAACCCCAACTGCCATTTCTCACCTCAACTTCTGCCTTTTGACACTTGCTCTCCTGTCATGCACCATGCTGAAGAGCCTGGCTCTATTGTCTCCACGTCATCCTTGTAGGTACAGGCAGGGTGCTGTCAGGGTCCTCCCAGACCACCTCTGCGACAGGGTGAACAAGCCCAGATCCCTATGCCCTTCCTAACAGTGCCAGCACTCCAGTTACTGCCCATCTCGGTGGGCTCTGTTGAAGACACTCCTGAAGAGTGGGGTGATAATCCAGTCCAGTCCAGATGCTGTTGGCCCCTTTGTTGCCAGGGTCACTGCAAGCTCATGCTCAGCTTGCTGCCCATCAATACTGTGGGCCTTTGCCACAGACCAGACCCTGCCAGGCAGCCCCAGCCTGTCCCATAACCAGGAATTCTCCATTTCCAGGTGTATGACTTTGCTCTTGTCCTTTCTGAATTACATAAGACTACCACTGAACCATTGTACCAGCTTTGAGGCCACTCTGAGCATCAGCCTTGACCTTCATGTGTACTGATTGCTCCTCCCTATTTGCTCTCTCCTGCACATCTGGTAGGCAAACCCTCTGTCACTTCCTTTATGTAACCGATAAAGGTGTTAAACAGGGGATCCAGGACAGACCCATGCAAGAGTTCTTCCATTACCAGTCTTCCTGTAGGGTGCATTTCAACCAGTACTCTCTGAGTTTGATCATGAAATTAGCTTTTTTACCTATCTGGTTGTCCACCAATCCAGACTGTAATCTCCTACCTTGGACTAAAGTCAGTGATGAACACTGAGGCAAAAGAAATTGATGAGCAGCTCAGCCTTATGCGTCTGCTGTCAGTCACCCGCCTTACTCAGCACTGAGTCCATGTTTTCCTTGCTCAGGCTTTTCTCTTGCTGCTTTTGATGTCCCTTCCAAGTCACAATTGCAGTTGAGCTTTGACCTTCCCAACATCACCCCTACACACACACAGGCAATGTTTCTACATTCCTCCCCTGGATCTTGTACCTGCTTCTACTCCATGCATGTTATCTTTTGGAGATGAAGCTTTGATAAGAACTGTCTGCTTGGCAAGCCTAGTTCCTGATACATATGCTTGGCTTTCTAAGGATCAGGATGCCCTAATACTGAGTATCTCAATATTCTCACATGCTTGGAGAATGCTGCCTTTAGAGAACTACCTGCTTTCTTGAGCTCCTTTACCCTTCAGAATAGCATTTCATGGGATCCCACCTCTAAATAAACTGAAGTGTGCTTGCCTAAAATCCAGAGTCTGCCCCTCTTCTTCCTCCAACCATTCAGGATCTGCACAGCCATTATTTCATACCTACTACCAGCAAATATGCCACTGATTATTACATTCTACAAAGGCTTTTCCTTGTTAGTAATAACAGCATGCATTTGCCAGTAACAAACCACATGCATTTGCCTCACTGACAAACCAAATAACTGATAGGCAGGCACTTTTGGTATAAAGGATGCCAAAATAAAGTCAGGAAATACAAACCAGATCATCAGGACAATCAGCATGCAGACCAGCAACTTGTAAGTAATTGCCTTCAGCTGTAAAATTATACCGAATATGCTCTGGCAAAACATGTTTGTCAATCTTGTTGGGAATGTGAGTTCCTATCAAAAATTCGTTACATAAATCCAATATTCTGACGTTGAGGTCGACTGCCTTTTTACGCTGTAAGAAAAATAAAGCATAAAATAGTATCTTCAGTATCTTCAGACACAGTACAAGCAGAACTCAAAGCTTCTAAATCTTAGAGGACTCTTTCAAAAATAAAGCAGAAAGTACAACACTTAAGATTACACCTATGGAATCAACAAAGTCATAATGCAGGGCAAGTCAACAAGATTAGATGCTCATAAAGCATTGAAATTTCAAAGAAAATTGCCATGTTTCCACAGTAAGAAAATGTACAGTGGAGTTCAAATAGAATCTACATAAGCTTTACTAGCTTGTAACTGATTGCTATATAAAATATTGAATAAATAAAGAAACATCTTTGAGAGAGATATCCTAATACGTGTAATTAAATTTTTCTTTTTCCTGTATTGTGCTGTTTTCTGGAGACTCTAAACTATTTACAGTATTTCAATCCTCCTCTTAGGAGTTTGTGATTTAGAGTTTCATCATCATCATCACAGTAGATCACATACTTAATCATGTAAGATGTGCTTCAGTGAATTTGCTCACATTAGTAGAGTACGGTCTTAATTGTCTGTGGGTTTATAGCTCAAAAAACCAAAGGCTCAGAGTACAGACACAACATAACTTGTAAAGTCCAAAGAATGACATAACGCAAACTCTGTCCTCCCATTCCCACCCTTTCTCTTGAAAACATATCTTTCAGTTTTATTTTAAAAAGCAGAAATTCTTTGTAGCAGAAGTAAATTTCAATTTACAACATGGAAGGGTTTCTAAACTCTTAAATGAGAACTGAAAAGAAATACAGAGCAGCAAGCAAGAAAAGTGGGATAAGCAGGGAAGAAGATGAAAGCATGCAAAAATAAGTGAAATTGCAACTGAAAGGAGATGAAGCACCATAGAACCAATAGTTAAATCAGGCAAAAACCCCAGAGTTAAACTTTCAGGGATGTTCTTTGCACAAAGTAATTCTAAAAATTATATTCTAGAACCACTTTTTAGGTCACAAAACAGCACCAAACAGAGTAAATCTATAGCATCAATCTGGTAGAAGAGCTTCTGTACAGATCTTTTTGGAAGGGATAACTCAAACATGGAATTAACTGTATACATGACATGAACTATGAACAGACAGAGCATCCATGCCACAAAGCATGGTGTAAGATGCTGCGTTTGGAAAATCCATCATTAACTACTGCAAAAGTATGTAAAAGCTCCAAGACAGGTAATCAGACCATGACCAGATATTCAATTTTGAAAAAGATTTACAACTTCTGGTTATGTGAGCACCCCAGGAGTGCCTGGACACACAGCTGATCCCTTCACACACCCCACCTGATTAACCTGTCATCAAGGTGCACAGAGTGCTGCTCTTCCCTCTCTGCAAATATAATGCTCTGACAGCTGAGTAGCTATTTTAAATATCTGATGCAGACACCAAAGAAAGAAAACAGGATCACAGGACTTGCTTATAACTCCTCAGAACAGCAAGGAACAATGAGGACCAAACTGGGGAGAACAACTACCTAAAAACTGCCTTTAGAAGTGATTTAAAATAGACAAAATTCACCACTTCTAAGGCAACAAATTTCCACACAGGACAAACTGACCCAGAACCACGTGATTTCATGTCCCACATGTTTCATTATCTGGTCTTTTGTAGACAAATTTCTGTTCATACATTGTAGCCAGAAATTACCTTTTCTTCATCCAAATGAATGCCACTGATCTCAAAATCAAACATAAAAAGTTCTGCCACTCGCCTAAAAATACAGTAAATCCCTGTTAAAAGAGCTTCATTTGATAGTAAGCATAATTTCTTAACAGATTTTGCCTTTAATAGTTCTTTACATTTCATGTCTTTCACAGAGAATATTGCCACAGTTATATTAATGTTCTTATTAGGGACAAAGATTTCCTATGTTTTAAATCCTTAGCAATTTACTCCTGAGAAACAATCTGTCCTTTGTTTTTAGTTCAGTCATCTGCTTTGAAAATATCCTTCAAAATAATTCCAGTACCTTCATCTAGATGTTCATCCAATTTGTGCAAATTACCATTCTAATTTCCTTTCACACCTCACTTATCCTAACATCAGAAGAATACCTTTCCAAATCTAACACCCTTGATCATGGTGAAAGAAGGAAGAAGGAAATAAGCATATACATTAAGCTTGTCTAACCATGTCAGTGAATAAGTAATTCAGAACTATAACTGCATAAACAGATAATAAAACCTATTACAGAAATCATAGAATAAGCTTTTAATAAATATACTGCTAATCTGATTTTGAAAAATATAAATAAACTTCTATAAAGTGAAATCAAGTTATATCATCTGTTCCCTAATTTTATTCCTAAAAACACTGATATGTACACCACAGTACAGTATATAATTTCAATCAAAAGAATATTCTTGAAAAAAAATTTAAGTTTCCATTTTTTTGGTCTTGCAAGATCTCAGATATTCAGCATAAATATATCTTGAGCTCTACAGTCACAGACATTCTCCAAGATTACACAACTACAAACTTCCTAACTCCTGTGCAGGTAATTTGGTAGCGACTAATAAGTTAATAATGGAGATGTGGACTGTTTCTACAAAAGTTGCATTTATTAATATAAGAAAACACAAAATATAAGTACAATAAGGAACTATATATACCATCTGATAATCTAAATCTACAAGATTTTATTTATAATCTATAAAGAGCTATGAGAATTAATAAATACCTGGTTTCTGGATCTAAGGAACTCATTACAGTTTCATCAGATAGCAGACGTCGCAGACTCTGACACAGTTCAACATCTGTATTTAATCTGAAAAGATACAGAGTAAAACAATCCTGCATTAGCAACAGACTAATGTTTCAGTTTCTTGGTATTACTCCTTCAAAGGCAGTATTTAGTGAAACAATATTAAAAGCCAAGGACTGTATTTTCAAAATGCTTTCTGGTTCACAATCACAGTTAAAAAGTAGAAAAATTCTATACAGAGCATGTGTGGACAAACCAGTATGGAAACAGGTCTTGTGCATCTGACAGAAAAAAATTTTGGACAGTATTTTGTGGCAGTATGAGCAAGCCTAACACTGACTGCTTATTTTTTAATGAACAAAGATAATCATGGTGAGAGCATAAAGGTGGAAGAAGGGTTTTCTAATCCTTACTTTGAAAGGACTCCATTAAAGGAAAACCTTTAATGTCTAGTTTGGCATCAGATAAATGGGCTGCGACTGCCACTGGGATAGACTAAAGAGCTGACTATCCCCAGAACATTTCCACACACCAACACTGTCCCCATGCAGATAACATTGTGTGACTGGATTTGCTGGCATGTTACCTGCACTTCCAGGTGGGATACAGTGAAAACACATGCACACAATACTTCATGAGCCTCTCAAGATAATATGCGAGTAATTTCTTCTTTCTACAGATTTATTATCTGAAGTGGTATGCAGATACTAAAGTAATATTGTTATACATGGTGTGCCTAATCAAAGTGTGTTTAACCAAAGTCCTGAGAAACCCACTTTCAAGCATTTTGTACATAAACTTTACATCTACTAGAGAATTGTCACAAGTCCTAGAAAAATACCACTTCAGCCATTGATGGGCTTCAGTGACAGGGACTGCACCTAAAATAGAAAAACATTTCATGAAATACTGTAACAAACCTAAATATCTGAAACTGAAGACCGACACTTTCTTCCCATGCACAAATACTTTTTGTTGATTGCTGCTTTCATAGATGATCATACAGTACTTTTTTAAGCTGCATACGGAAATAGAAAAAAAAAAAAAAAGAAGAAAAGAAGAAAACATACTTCTCTACCACTGTACCGATGTTCCTGCAAGCTTCCTCAGCAGCCTCTCTGAATGCAAAGTCAGGGTGGGCAACTTTTACAAAATCAGCCTGATGCAGTAGAAGAACACAGTGAGGCAAAAGACAAAAAAAAATCCTGGCTTATAAATAAATTGCATTTAAGCAGTTCCATTTATATTAACATTTATTTCTGCAGTTCTACACAATCATTTTGTAGAATTTGCCTTTTTCTGTCTAAAACATAAAGCTGATTGGAAAAATTTGCTGACAATTATTAAACCACACAGTGCCTGTGCCTTTCCAATAAACATCATTAATTCACACACTTCTTAAAACATTTTAAGTAGTGTTTATCTTAAGAGTCCTTACAAAAACATAGAGCTACTCCAACACATAAAAGATTTTTAAAACTAAATTTTCTTGTTAAGAAGAAAGCACACCACCAAATGTGCATATTTCCTGTTAGGAAGAAATACTGATTTTTTAATAAATCTCCACATTCTTCAGGGGGTTCATAAGTCTAGAAGGATGCTAAAAGGGGCTGGAGAGCTAGGGGCTTCCAGGACTGCTGACACGAGTTCAGGCCGGCTTTAGCATTGAAATTATAGACTTAAAAGATTAGGAATATATTTACAGTCTTGGAATATATTGCAGACATGAAGCACAATTTTACAGAAAGTACATGCAACAAGCTGACAGTATAAAGCTGACAGTATATATCGCAGTTTGATAGAAAAGGCAGCCTTAGAAACGTTATACACTTCATTTTACTTCTTTAGAATTCCTTTTTAAAATCCTGTATAATACTGACAGAAAAGGTGCTGAATGACAGATATCAAAATTCCTAACAACAGACAACAATCACCACATAACTTCCAGACAGTTCTGTAAACTGTGCATCTGTGAACATAAAAAGCCTGAATACAGTACAAAGGACATTATTTTAACTTAGTAAACTGATACAAAACTATGGCCACTTAATTCTGACATTAACGTTTTACTTAGGTATTGATTGATTTATTAAGCAGAATTAGGCATAGTCGATACAAAACATAAGAACTAATGACTTGACAGAGCTTGTAAGTACTTTCAGAAGGAAAAAGTGCCTGGCACAAAATATGTCTTAAATCTACAAAAGAGTAAGAAACAAGATTGGAGAACTGAAAACACACAGAAACACTCAAATGTGAAAACCCAAGCGGCCTCAAAAAATCTCAGAGACCTATTCACTAAGAATTGATTTCAGTATGAAGGTTGGTTCTGCTTCCTTCAAACAAAGAATGATGCTTTGGTGAAAGATGTACTTTGGGCAAACTTCCAGAGAGCAATATGAAATGCTCTATTAAATGTAAAATTTTTTGATACAGAATATCAGACCAAGTACTCTAAATCTCTGGGCAAAAAAACACTACAATCTAAGAAATTGCTGCCTTTTTCTTGTGTTAATAAAAAAGTGATACTGTTGAGTTTCATCTGCTGCCTTTACTCTGAAAGTTTTTTGTAGACCTTCACCTAAAAATGACCATAACTGAAAACATGTTCATTGCCACCACAACTTTAACTCTGAAATCAAAACCCTCTTTTCTAAAATGTAAGTGATGCTGGGTAGCTTATGTATTAACATTGCAGCAGAAACACAAGTATGATTTCACTGCTGTTTTTCTTGTTGTGGCTTCTATACTGTTTTTGCATCTGTCTTAAAAATACCTAGACAGCTTGACAGGATTTGTAATTAGCTATCATTTGGTAAAAGCCTTTGTAATTCACTTTCAATCAATTTAATTTTCTGTCTTAACACAAAACTTTATGGAGCTTATCTGCTATTTATTGCAGTGCAGAAAATCACAAAGGGGAACATGGTGTAAGCTCAGCCACTTCAGAAGAATTTATATAAAATTTAAAAAAGCAACATACCAAGTCTGCTACTCTGCACAGGCTATCTGAAAGCTGATCAAAGATCATCACAGTCTCTGGCCCAGGTGGTGTTGAACATGCCTTCTGGACAAGCTGTTCCGATTCTTGCAATGCTTTGTTCTGTGCTTCTTGAAATCCTTCTGGACAGCTCAGTTCTGGAACACCAAACAGACCCTACAGTGCAGAGCACAATGAAAACCCATCATTATTGCCCTCTTTGATTTCTGCACCTTTGTTTCAAGATTGAATTATCACTACAGAATTTTACCAAAATGACTCTAGCTAGCATATTGTAACATTTCACTGGCCAGCAGCACCAGATATCAAGACATTACAGGCAACAGGACAGTTTTCTCAGGCTCACTAAATTAACTCCCAATACTGGAAGCAGACCTTCAACAACAACTGAAAATGCTTGTGGAATGAACAGTTTTATTCCTGAAGTTCCTATCAAGCCTGGCCCTGTCCCACAGAGCAAGGTAAACACACTTTGTGCAGGGTAAATGCAGATGGCACTTGTATTCTGCATTTGTGGAAGAGACTTAGAGAGGTTCTACCACTGATCAAACAAAATTACTAATGCTAGCAGATAGAGAAGTTCCACAGTGCAGACCTACAACAGGAAAAAGATCTCAAAGAATCACAGAATCCCCTGAGTTGGAAGTGATGCCTAAAGATTTTTTAGTTTTATGTATTCTTCATGTATGTAGATTTTGTAGACTCTTATTACAAAGTCATAACTTCTAGTACTTTTCCAGCTCACTTTTGCACAGTTAACAAATTCCTATTGATGCATTTTTAAAATTCTGTTTAGTCTTGCCTGTTAGTTTAGCAGGGACACTTTATCTTGCACCATGTATCATAGACATAATAAAATGCAGAGTTACAAGATGGGGGGGGGGGGAAGGGTCTTCAATGGGGCTGAACCCAGGGGGGAAATTATCTAACCCATCTGCTTTCTAATTGGACAATATTGATAGTTATACTAATCAACAAACCTTGTAAAAATTGTAGAACTACTGTATCACATATATGCATCACCATGTCATGCACCTTGAAGGCTTTCAATTAAAGATCTGCTTTTATACGACCATTTTAACACTGTTTGGAAAAGTTTTGTGTTTTATTCCACGTGACAGAAGGGACTCACAAGGATCAGTGAGGTCCAGTTCCTGGCCCTGCACTGGACATCCCCAAGAGTCACACGATGTGCCTGAGTGCATTGTCCAAACACTTCTTGAACTCTGTCAGGCTTGATGCTGTGACCACTTCCCTGGGGAGCCTGTTCCAGTGCCCAACCACCCCCTGGGTGAAAAACCTTACCCCAGTAATTCCTTAATTTCACTTAAAGCAACATCTCTTCAAGCAATACACTCCCTTTGCAACTGCCCAACTACAACATGAACATCTCCTCACCCCCGACTACAGCATCGAACAGTGAAAGTTACATGACTACACGTCACATCTATCCCTTCCCAAAGTCAACCTCAGTATCTAAAAATCACAATCTGGATTTTCAAATCTGCAGTCCAGTCAGTTTATGACCCACTTTCTGCAAACTCTTTGTATTATACCAGTCAGCTGCGGGTTTGCATATAGCTTGCCAGTATTTATCCAAATAAAATAAAAAGCTACAAATTGACAGCTCATCTGTACAAGTACATATTCTGAAGCAAATGCAACCCTTCAAATATGCACCTGGAACATTCTGCACTGCTTTTTCCTACTTTCTTTCTGTCTGCTAAAAGCACCTTCTTTTTCTGCTAAAGAAAGAAAACCTTTCCTCACACCATGTTTTAATTTATTATTTGGGAACAGGAACTGAAGTGAACACTGAAAAAGGTGTTTTTATACCTACACATGTGTGCACACAAACATAAATACACTTGTATGACAGCACTCTTGAATAACATTTGCTATGGAAGACTTGAGACTGCCCCTTCACTCAGATCCTCAGCCAGAGGATGCAATGTTCTGCAATATCCCTGAGAGCTCCAGGTCTTCCTGCTACCTTATCACCCACCCTCCCAAGTGAGCTTGTCCTGCACATGCAGTGCTCTGTGACCAGGATGTATCCCCTCTTAAAGATAAATAAGCCATGGAATTCCTCTTATATATGACATCAAGTTTAACATAAAAATTCAAAAATTATAGTAAAAATGAAGCTTGGTGCAGCTCTCTCTGTCCTTTAATGGTATGGGCTGCATGGCTGAAACATTTTTTCTTTGTTTGGTCTCAACATTTACATGCTACCTGGCACAGCCTCTTTGTAAGCCTGAAATACACACCTCCATTCCAAAAGAACTGTGGGCCAAATCATCTGTAATACATTCCCTAGACCAGCCAAATGGACATTATTTAACTGGATTATTTCCTGAAGCAAGACTTACACCAGCACGCTTGCAGAAGCATGAGAACCTGAAGAAAGGTTTCCCAACCAAGCGCCAGATTATAAACAGAGGTCAGATTTGTCTTCTCTAAAACCCAAAGTTCAACAGCTGCACCAGGCTGGGCACCATGACAGGAATAGCTGAGTCAGCAGGCAAACACCCAGATTTTACAGCTGCACCTATTCTGTGCGCACCATGCCATCTTACCCTCACCGGGAGCCTCTTGACTCCTGGACACACAGTAACAAACGTCCCTGACTCACTCTAAAAAGATACGCCCCAGAAAACCCAACTGTCACAAAATCAGCCAAGAAATCAATTTTTTTTTTTTTTTTTTTCCTGTCACAGGCAGAACATCAAGAACAACACCCGGGGAAGAGGATGCGAGCAGCGTGTTTACAGTGCTCCTGAAGAGCACTGCACGGCACCGACACGTGAACGACGGCACAGCCATGGCAGGGCTGGCAGGGAAAGGGCAGTGGTCAGGGAAGTCTCACTTTATGGACATGTGGTCACCACCGAAGCTCAAAGCGTTCCCACGCACAAGGCCATCACTGTCAAACGCTTCTGTGTCCAAAAGGCACAACGTTTGGGTTTGCTAGAAGCAATATAAACTCTCACTTAAAGAAAAAAAAAAAAAAAAAGTTTTCACACAAGAGAAAAATTACCCCCAAAAAAAGAATTCCCTTAAAACGGTTCAGGCAAGCAGAGCAAAGCACGAGGATGCCAGCAGCCAGGGCCTCCTCCTGCCGCAGCAGGGCCCGGCCCTCCCCTCCCGCCGCTCACCGTGTCCCTGCCCGCCGCGCGGCCGCGCAGCGGCTGCTGCTGCTGCTGCTTCGCATCGAAGGCGGTGCCCACGGGGCACCAGCTGGTGCTGACGGCCCGGCCGCCCTGCCCCGCCGCCCGGCCCCGCAGCGCCCGGCCCAGCGCCGCGGGCAGCGCCCGCCGGCAGCCGCCCAGCATGGCACGGCTCGGCTCGGCTCGGCACGGCAAGGCGGAGCGGGCCCGGCACAGCCGAGGCCTCTGCTCGGCCGCGACCTCCGCGCGTCCGCACCGAGGGGAGGGGCGGCAGCAGGAGGCGGAGCTAGAGGCGGAGTTCCGGGCTCCCGCAGCCCCGTCGCCGCCGGGCAGCTCTGCCCTGACCCCTCAGCGCTCTCCCGGGCTCTCAGCTCTGCCCCGAGCCCTCAGCGCTCTCCCGGGCCCTCAGCTCTGCCCCGAGCTCTCAGCGCTCTCCCGGGCTCTCAGCTCTGCCCCGAGCCCTCAGCGCTGCCCCGAGCCCTCAGCGCTCTCCCGGCCTGCCTCGCTTCCCGGCTCACCAGCGCCCGACCCGGCCGCAGCGTGGCCTCTGCCGGCTGATACCCGAGCTACACGTTCTCCAACCAAAACTAAGGCCCCTTTAAAACGTTTATTCGGTCTAGATGTTTCTGTGATACAAACTTGAAGCTCGTGGCTTACGGGAAAGAACTTCGTCTTGCTGAAAGATGGTCATACATAGCACTTTCCTCAGCCCGATTGCCCTTTTATGTCGCCCGCTGTCATTTGAGAAGTGCAGCTGTTCCTCCTGAATTAACCGTGCCCTTTCCATTTGGGCTCTGTGATCCACACTCGCGGTTCAGCAGCTACTGTGGAAACATGTCCACATTCCTCTGGTACCCTGAGGTGCTGATGGGAAGCCAGGCCTTACGCTCCCAGCACTGCATTTCCACTGAATTTCGTGATGCTGACCCATCCACACTAGCATCTGTACTTTATTCACTTCCAAGAGATGTGAATGAGATTTCCCAATATTTTTTTTACATGTTTTTGAGTTTTAGAAGGGGAGGGGGGAAGAAAAAGAATATTCAGGGGGGAAATGACGGAACTAATGTTTTATGGCACAGGAATATTTCTTGATCAGTTTTCTGGCACTGTTAATTAAATATTATCTTTCATCTGGGAGAATTTGTTTCACACCAGCTAATTCTGAAGTACAGCAGCTTTATGCTGTATTTTTGCACTGGCCTTGAATACCTGCCCGCATCAGAGAATGCACATGGCACTTCCTCCTATCACTCCATTTTGTTTAATTTCAGACCTGTGATTACACAGAGAGCAAAGAACCATACTTAAAAGCTGTAAATGAAACTTGCTTGCACCACACACCAAGCAGTTTCTGCAGTGGTATCAAATGACACTAATTTCAAGTTTGAAAATTATTTTGAAGTGGTTGGATGCAAACTAACCAAGTTTCAAGTCCATCTACACATGCCACACTGGAAGATATAAACTGGCTTGGAAGTAACTATTGCTTCTTTTTACACAAGATGTCCCACACAACATAATTCCACAACATAATTCCATAATTCCAGAACTTTTGTCTTTTATTTCATCCCACTTTGCTTTAAAATTTGTTCTTCAGACCTGGGGTACACAACCCTGTGAATGCCTACAGTAAGTCGCCAAACCACTAATGCATTAAGCCAAGCACTGTAGATTCTGAAGATTTGTCCTCTCTGGTGCAGAAGCTGATCTGACACCAACCATTTTCTATAGAATCCAGTAGAAATAGTCCAGCAGATGACAGGTTTCTTAGGGAGGTTGGAAGGGCACAGGCACGCAGCATTCAGGGATAACGCAGCGTTACGGGGCGGGCAGTAGCGGTGGCTCCAGTGGGTCAGCAGTGCCGAACAGGAGGAACCCAGAGAAGGTGGTATCGTCATCGCCGTCTGCAAACAGCCCATTGAAAGCCTCTCCTTGGTGGGCCTGCAGCCACACCTCGTCTCCTCCCTGCAGCTCGAGGATGGCGGCTCCTGAAGCCTGGTCCTCTCCACTCTGGTACCTGTCCACTGTGTGCAGCATCTTGATGTCGTTCTTAACAAGAGCTACTCGCACATTCCTCGAGTAGACAGTGATGTGGTAGGTGAAATAGTAAACACCGGGGTGTTTGCAGGTGAACTTGCCAGTGGCTGAGTTGAAGTCATTCAGACTGTTATACAGCACCTTATCAAACTTGATCGGGCGATTCGGAGGGGGAAACTTGGTGCTGGCTGTAAGGCCAACACTGAAAGCACTCCTTGGCAGGACTCCCGGGGCACCTACATTGCCCTTGTCTCCTCTGTCTCCTTTCAAGCCTCTTTCCCCCTGAACTCCTGGATTACCCTGTGGCCCTATACCTCCAGTATTACCTTTAGGACCTGGATTACCAATTGGGCCAATCGGCCCTGGGAAACCAATTCTTCCAGGATGGCCAATTTCACCCTTTGTCCCTTTTGGACCTATGGGGCCAATATCTCCTTTTAACCCCTTTGGGCCTTGCAGTCCCAGCTCTCCCTTCTGACCTTTGTAACCCACTGACCCTGTAAATCCTTTTGGTCCCAGTTTCCCAGGTGGTCCTCTTTCTCCTTTATCTCCTTTGTTCCCTTTCTCTTCAACAGTCCCATTGGTCCCTAAAGGGAAAAAAAAACCAAAATAAAATAATAATAAAAACTAAACAAAAGAACTGCACAACTTTCTTGTGATCCTCCATTGGAAGGTACAAATTGAGTTTCATCATGAGGAGATATGTGTGCAGGTGTTTGTCTCCACTGTGCATGCTCTGCTCAGTGTACCCAGAGTTTCTCATTCATTTAAGTGCAGGATAAGCATAATGTCTGAAGAGCCTGTTATTTTGTTAGAAAACAGGTGCTCTGACTGGCAGCAGCAAGAATAAAATAAAGGAAGGTTCTCTATGGGCTAATTGTAACACTGACAGCTCACATCATCTCATACAAAAGCAGCATCTGTCCACACTTTTCACTTTTTTACAGTCTTTAGTGTACAAAATAGGTGAGAGGGTTCACAATTTAATCAGAGGAAGAGGGCTTTTTAACAACACCCTGAATTTGCTTGCCACATGTTTCTATAATTTCTACATATATTTTTCTTGGGTTACATAGATTGCTACTGCGGCACAACGAAAGGCTTTTTGTCCTGGTTACTTGCCACCCTATGCTTTATTTATCCTCTGAAGATCAAAACCTTCAAAACTGCTCTGATGGCTGCACAAAGTTTTGAAGGTGAAGATCTCATGATGTGAAAGGCACTTTAGCAGTTGATAAACAAAGGACTCCATAAAGAACATATGCTTAATGCATCAGGAAAATAAGCTGATCAGTTCTGCTCAGCGGCCTTTGGCTTCTCATGTTAGGAATAATACTTTTTGTACCGTTTGTTGTTTTTAATTTAGAAATGAAGAACTTAAAATAGATAAGATTGAGTTCATGAACACAAGGGCTGTAGTTCACAGACAAATTTTAAATTGAAACACTTCTCTAACCTCGTTCACCTTTCTCTCCATCGACTCCATCTTTTCCCGGACTGCCAGGAACTCCTGGTTTGCCTAGTACAGAAATAAAACCACAGATTTTCATTAAACAAATTACCAGAAAATTTGTGAAGAGTCCTTCTTTAATCCCTCCTCTTCAAGCCTGGCCAAACACTAATGTAAAGCATACCCTTATTTCTGACTTCTAGTGTCTGCCACTGCTGGTACTTTTATCTTATAGAGAGATTGACAAAGAGCAGAGAAACTCTGTTTGAGGATGGCGCTTTTTGGTGCAGAAGGTACCCTTGGCATAAAGAGGTGAGTTATTGAGGCATGTATAGTTGTTATAACCTGGTGAGGATCACCAGTGTGAAAACTTCTCTTGTTGCCTCCATCCGTGGAAATTCAGCAAGAAGCATTGTTGGGGCAGGAAGCCCAGCAGTGAAACAAGGATGTGGTTTAGTGGTGGGCCTGGTGGTGCTGGGTTAATGGTTGGTCTAGATCATCTTAGATGCTTTTTCCAGCTGTAATAATTCTGTGAGTCTATGAAAGGTGAACTCCCACCTCAAGAAGAGATGTGCAGGAGTTTGATGGATGGTGATGGATCATTACAGTGGAATAACACTCCCTATAAAGCTGGGGAAGGCATTCACACTCTGGATCTCTTACCTAGCATGACATGGACTTTCCACTGCTCTACAGAGAGCAATTATAGAAGTTATTTTTTTAGTACAGAGGTAGTACAGAAGACCAAGAGGTCCATGATCAAACAACTGAATACATCCTGAGTGCAGCAACAGAAGAAAAATTGAGTAGGCAGTTTGGTTGTAATCATACTCCTGAGTATGAGAGTAGCTCTTCAGCCATATGGATCAGAGAACAGTTCTTTAGCAGTTTCCTGCACAAGGGGCACATCTCAGCACGTGCTGAAATTTCTTTGACTTGGTAAGAAACAAGATTAATTCTCAAGTATTAAACCACAAAGATGTATCTACATAGTGTATAAAGAATAGTGCGTTCATCCCACTTTGTTCAAACAAAGAATAGCCAATATAGTCATCATAACAGATGAATTTAGGAAAAAAGTTGGGGAATTTATCAGAATCCAATGGTGTCATGATAACTCACTGGAGTGCAGGAAAGGCCTTTAGAAAATAAATGAAAATAAGAAAGCTTTAGGTTTTCTGTTTTTCAGACCTTTTTGGAACCCGGCATACAGAAAAAGAGGGAAATTAAATGTATGTGCCTATTAAGATGCTAATGGAAATGTTTGTTTCTTTCTATATTTTAAAAGGTAATGAAGTGTTATATGTCCACATGCCTGCACATTTATCACTTTGTGCAACCCTGGCCTTGATATTCCAGCATGGATACAAGGGCCATCAATAGCCTAAGGCTTAATTTTATATTTTTTTAATATTTTAAGGCTTAAAATATTCCCATGATAGAAGGTAAAGCCTTTTTTCTTTTGTTTTTATCCCATGGACCTGACATCTCCATAGCATCTGCTTTCATTATCAAGCCTTTCTTCATATTTCCTTCTTCAAAGAAGTAAATGACAAATGTCTGAAATATTTTCTGAAGGCCAGGCAGAATAATCCCATTCATGCAGAGTAACTACAGAAAAATTTGGGAGTGAATGGCCTTGCATTTGATATATTAAATCATTCCTTCTGAACTTAGTACCTGCATCTCCCTTGTCTCCTTTTGACCCATCACGTCCATCACGACCAGGTATGCCATTGTGCCCAGGATTGCCAGGGATGCCAGGATACCCTTGGGTGCAGATGTCCTGGTTTTGTGTTTCTGCTGTGCTGACTACAATTGCCAGCAGTACAATCCAGCTTTTCATTCTTCAGGTAGGTTATATGGCTTTGGCTGAAATATTTAAGAAAAAAATGTACATCTGCCTATGTCTACTGTAGAAAGGAATGCAGGGTGTTGGAGGGAAGAAGATAAGGAAATGGGTTTTCACCATGTCTATCCTTTTGTTTTATTTATAAATCTCTATATAGCATTAATTACAGTCCTGGAGATTACCAAGTGCTATTTTAAATAATTATTTAAAGGAGATATCAGTTATAGCATCATTCTACATTTAAAATATCAGCTTTACACAATTCTCCATCCACATTTCTCCCTGCACCTACTTGTGACTGCACAGCTGTACCCTTCATCTCTCAGGAGAGGGTGCCATGGGAGGTGAGTTAAGGCCATTCAACCCCCTCATTCAGCACAAAGCATCACTTTTAAATTTAATTTTATTTTTTTAATATTATTCACTTGAATTAGTCCCCTACTGAGTTAATAAGTTGAATGACCTCAGAAGTGTTAGAGCTGGAGCAATGTGAGATGAGGGCAAAGGTGATCCCTCCATCAAGTAAGAGAGTTTTTTTGGCAAAAACAAGTCTTTCGCTGGGTGTTCCAAATGCATGTAACTTTGCTTCTAAAAGTCCAGCTTACATTTATCTTTTCACTAGAGTGTCCCTCCTATATAATGTCTCTTAATATAGGGCCATTGAAATACATTAAGACTTAATCCTGGACACAGATGATTTAATTAAGTGTAAGATCAATTGTTGAGAAGAGATTAGACTGAGGAATAAAAAGCAAATAGCAAGAAAATTAGTACCTGTTTTATTTGGAATTAATATCCATCAATGTCTAATGTACGGAAGCTTCAGCTGTATAGGTTAAGTACTTAAACAGGTAAAAGTGATTATTAGGATGAGTAAATTTTACACAATTGGCTTTGGAATTGGTTCTTTTATTAATGAGGAGTAAGATCAGTATTTCTTTTGCAGTATTAACTAGCATTAACTAAAAACTGTTGTCTTCTCTTAAATTTCTTCACCACAATTTCTCTCTCTCATGAAACAACGCACACAAGTACCATATGGAAAGACAGCCGTATGTACTCAATAAGAATAATTACACCCTTAACCTAATTTATAGAGTAAGACTTTAGCTTTGGGACATGTTCCTTAATCTTTCTATTCTGTGTTCAGAAAAGTTCCCCATTTTGGAACGATTTTTAGAAATGATTTACTGTGTCTTTGCCAATGTATTTACTCAGAGATGTTTGATCACCAACCAGAAAAATCCTACTTTGTCTGCTGCTGTTGGTTGTCACTAAAGAAAGGTGAAAATAGATAAAACATTTGCTCCTCCTGAGGTATATAAATATTTGCTGCCTTAATCAAAGGACTCCAGAAGAGTGCAAAAGTAAGAAGTGCTCTGTATGACACTGCTAGGATATGATACATCCCACTGAGAAGCCTGACAGTCCTTGTCCACTTACAGAGAACCCCATTCCCAGTTGTCTTGGGAAGAGTTTCTTGCCTAAAGAATACACAGTATGGTCTCCATAACTCCTAACCTCAGCCTGACATCAATATCATCATCACATATATAGGACCTTTGTTCTTACCTTTTTCACTTGGTTCTTGCAGTGTTCTTGGGCATCTTTAAACAGAGTGTAAAAGCTTCTGCAAAGGAATGCACACTGATATGTGCCTTCAGGACAAGCACTTGTTTGGTCACTAAATTCTCAAAGGTCAGTGATTTAATTTTGAGAGCTGTTCAATAATTAAAACAGAGGTTTAAAGTGGAATCTTTCTATTTATTCCAATATTAAGCTGAAGTGCTCTGTACTTTGCCTTTTGTCACTGTTAGAGGAAAGAAAAATGTTAAAATGGATCAATAAGGCTTTGATTCTCCTGTTCCTTTGTACAAACACATCACACAAATGTTAGCCTCTGACAGCTTGGTTGATTTGTGCGATAGAAGGAGTGTCATGCTATTATTATGCTGCTAAAATATGTAATGAAGTTCACTTCTGAATCAGGTAATTTACAATGGATTTAGGGACAAAGACTATGGAAATTAAAACAAAAAATGTTGTGAATGTGGCATTGCAATTACTAGGAGATTATGGAAAAGATGTAACAAGGCTGAATTAAAGTAAATAGATAGAATTACAAGGTTTTTCATGTGTAATAATAGGCTCCCTATCTAGCTGTTCAAGCAACAGTCAAAGCTATTGGGCTACTAAATTATATATTATTGGTAAATAATTTGAAAAAGTCGTAATTCAATTCTTAACCCTGTCTTCTTGAAACTACTGAAACTGCTGCTAAGGACTAGTGGAAGTCAACTAAGCTTATCATCAACTCCCTAAATGCTGATCATCAACAGCAAAGGATAAAACAAAAAGTAAGGTGAGTTAATGTGTCTGAGGAAGTAGCCTTAATTCACCCTTGTTGGTTCAAGTGACTGCAAACAGTGTCTGAGGGTGTCACCACACTGCAAAGATGTGACACAAGTGTTCTGCACATATCAAAAGTTTTCTGTAAGATCTTCACCACCGCCCTGTGGCGACACCAAAATATTGCAAGAGTTGAGTTGCCCTGGCTTGAACCTGGGACATCGTGAAAAGGAAGGACCATGTGCAGCAGCTCACTGCTCTACTTGAATTAACTTCTGTAGCCAAATTAACCTCACTGCTATGCTAAGAAACGAGAGCTACAATGAACAATTATTTTCTCTTTACCCATTAAGCACCATCTGAAATTTTCTAAGCCTGCTGAGCCTCAGCCTCCTTTCTCAATTAAAAGTTTGAGTCATTAAAAAACAGCCCATCCTGCCAGTTGGAATTAACGTCATTCATTAGTTACCTGTACTTTGATGGACTCTGCAGTTAGTCTGGTTTGATGCATTTTTAACAGACAACCAAGAAAACTGCTGTAGAAATAGCCTTAAAGACAAATATTTCCTTCAGCTGCTTTTTAGTGTCTTGTCTCATCACAGAATAATGATTTGAAAATAATTACATGGGAGCAAGAGTTCATAATTTGCTCTTAAAAAACATTGCATCTGAAAGGCAGGAGATACAGGGGGTTTCAGATTGATTGCTGTGCTATTACCTTTGTTAGGAAATAAATATGACAGCAGTGACCACGATGGTTAATTAGATATACCTGACATTATTAGCAGAGCAGTTTCTAGACATTTTTTCATTAAGTCAGTATCTCTAAAGTCTGGGTGTGCTTATAGGAAGGGGCCATGCTGCACCTGGGCCTCCTCCTTTCCCCTTAAGTAGTTTCAGTTTTCCTGAAAAAAACTCCCTGGGAGAAACAGTTGATAAATCCTACATGACCTTGTGTTTGGAGAGAAACTCAGCCCTCAAAAAGCAGTGGTACTCCTTCCTCTGCTGACCTCTGCCCTCTCAGATCTGCCCTTCTGAACTTCTCTGACATGACTCCAGTGATGTGGATGGTCATCTTCCAACTTCTGCTTGTCCACAGAGTGGTTTGGCTGCCATTGCAGGTGTCCCACACTGAATGCTTAGAACATTAAAATTACTCGGATAAATGTTGTCCAGGTATCAATCACACACACATACACACACACGCACACCAACCCACCCAAGATGCACAACAGAAATGTAGGATGTAATGATGTAAACAGAGGGAAGGTGTGATGGATGTGGATCACTTGTCTGGTGCAACCTGCTGTAGGTGTCTGCAGAGACATTTGGGTATGCCATGTGGAGTCTACACAGGTGTAGGTGTAAACACATGTACATACACACACACACACATCTGTTTTTTAAAACCAGAGCTTAAATACCTAATAGTGGCAGTAGGTGAGTTCTCAGCCCCAGGCACTGGACAAGTTCTGATTGCAGTGAATTAAACAGAGACTTAAGGTTAACAAAAAAAATGTTGTGCTGACAGTTTATACTGTTTTGTCATATTCTCACAATTACATATCCTCTAGATAGTTAGAGTAACTAGATTTTGTAAAGCATTTAGAAACACATTTATTTGTGTAAGAAGTATTTGTGCGCTTTCCTTACAAGCTACATGGTGTGCTGGTTTTCACTGTTGAGTTTTTCATTTTTCCTTTGATTCTGGAAGATGAAAAGGCCCAAGTTCTTGTCTGTTACCAAGAACAGATCATTATACGGCCTTTGGAAAAAACCTAAACAAACAACAACAGCAGCAAAATCTAAGACAAGCAGTGCTATTTCTGTGCAAACTAAAAGCTCCATCTGATAGATCAGCTCTCAAGGAACTTAAAAGCTGATGGTATAGAACAGTCTACAGGATTTAGCCTGACTGCTAAATATGAAATAAAATGCACAAATGAGCTCACCCTGGCAAGAGGAACCACAGGGTCCTTGGAAAACCTATTGATTGCTACATCTAACTCCAGTGTTTGCTTAGGGTATGTTTTCATGTCATCCAATCTGTCTCACTAAGTGCTCAAACTGTGCCTTTCTCTTTAAAGCTGGAGCACTCAGCACACATCCCACTGCAGCAACAGTTGCCTTGGGAGGCTGAAACTCTCATCTTTGAGATGAACCAAGAAATATAAGAGCCTGGATGTTGAAAGAAGGGTAAAGAATTAGCAAACCAACTATTATGCCATCATTTGAACTCATCAAAACATTTCTGATGAAAAGATTTCAGCAAAGTATGTTATTTTGTTAAAGTTGGTGTGTCTCAGCAAAACACCATTTGTGGCACAGCCTGGAGCAGGAAGGACACAAGCACACCTTTCAGATGTGGCCCTCTGCCCTGTCAGAATTATAAGATACGAAAAACTTCCCAAATCAGAGAAGTCGAATCCCCAGCTGTGTTGCCCATTGCTCTATCAAGCAGACAGGTAAGCCTGGTCACACATATGTGCACAACATGCCTTTTGGGTGAGCCCCTTTAAATGGTTCTGCCTTCATTCAAAAGAAATCAAAATTTAATCCTCCTTACCTGCACTGCAGTACTTAAGTCACCATCCTGTGTTAGCAGGAGCTTTATTAGCACAGAAGCTGCACCTGCATGCAAGGGGTACTGTCCTCTGCCAGGACAAGGTAAAGCATAGTAATCACAGGCTGAGATTGCAACAAGTATGGGCTTTGCCCGAACAATGAAGACTTCAATACCAGAACCAGGCTTAGGCATTGTTAAAATGATCTTGTGCTGGGAAGTATTGAAGGTCTTACTGGGAAACCAAGAGAGGACAGTGTGACTTTTTTCTTTAAAATACTAGAAGAAATACAACAGTTGATACGTTTTTGCACCACGAAGGAAATTCTGTAGACAGTTTAAAAAACCACAGTAATTTTAAAACTACACAATAAAGTTTGATAAGACACAGATAAGGAACTTCAGTTTCGTATATTATTTAATTCAAACATGTACAATAAGAGAAAAAATAATAGGAATGCAAGTTTGTACTTATTTCCAGAAAATAGATTCGTTTGACAAACAATGTTCGAAGAGCAAATAAACCTTTCAATGCAGTTACTCCAGAACAAATGCACATCAAGCTACTGCAGTCCTACACATTGTACTTCAGCCGTCAACAGCCAATTCCTCTGCTCTGCAGCCAGGACACTTAATTTACAACATGTGTAACAGCACACACACGGGATGAGATGCACGAAGCAATGTACAGAAGGTACAATGTTACAAAACACTTACCAAAATAAAATATATATGCAAGTTATCCCTAGTATTTACAACAAAGACTTTTAAATTAGAGATCGTTCAGAAGGCATCTCCTACGTACAAATGCCACACATATAGAAAAAAAAAGCAGAAAGGCAGTCAGTGAAAGGTACTATGTTAGTTATGGCTAAAGACCTTTGGCTCCAAAACTGTAATATAATTATTTCCAAAAGACAACTAAAACATGGACCATTTGAGAAGTCTGTCTTTGAACTCAGTTCTTACACTGACCACTAAAATTTAATGTGAAATTTAGCATGGCAAGAGCCACTTGTAGAACAATCTTATTATTTTATACATCAAATGCTCTGAGTTGGATGCAATTATGGTTTGGCATCTTCCTAACTCAGTGGGAACACATTTGAGGACAATTATATTTTACTGCATCTCATGCAAAAAGTCTGAGGTTATCTGCTCAGCAGGCCATCAGGCAGGCTCTGGCTGGGCTTTATCTAAATGAGGCACAAATGTTCTTAGTAGTTGCCCTAGAATTTTTTATAGTAACTTAAAGCATGCAAGTGGAAAAGAACAGATGTTGCTGTTGCCATCACAGCTTCCTGATTTCATATATATATATATATATATATAAGTTTTGTCACCAGAAGAAGAATCAGGGCAATAGTTGCTAGAATTCAAACTTCCACATTCTAGTTGTGACTCCTTCCCACAGACTCTGAAGTGACGCTAAGTCCCAAGTAAATATTTGTCTTAATTGTTGAGTAACATAATGGTGTGTTTTCATTTCACTATAATTTGTTTAAAAGACTATGGCATAGTATAAATTTGGCCTGTCTTACTATATTCGATCTTAAATCTGTTGCAAGGTCATGTTGCAAGGAAATACAGAGAGAGCGTCATAAAACAACCATATCTATATGAAGGGTACTGTATGTCAAACTGTCCTGAGTAA
Source organism: Cinclus cinclus (assembly GCF_963662255.1). Lineage (NCBI taxonomy): Eukaryota > Metazoa > Chordata > Aves > Passeriformes > Cinclidae > Cinclus > Cinclus cinclus. Next base: position 47,849,449 of record NC_085047.1, read on the forward strand.
TCTGCACCATGAAATATTTTCTTTTTAGCTCTTTGAAATTAATTCTTGAGAAAAAACCTGCTGCATTCAAAACCACATGCAAACATTTCTGTTCATTTTTAGGGTTAAGGCACCAGCACTAATACACCAGCACTAATACATACTAATACAGTGCCTTCATGGGCACTGACATGTCAGAAGAAAGATCCCCAAACCTTTTTTTCCAGCACCCCACAGAACTGAGTGCTGGAAGGAAGCAGGTTTCAGCAAAGAAACATATGTAAGTATGCATCTCATAATATCTTCAGGTCCAGCTCGCGAAATTTCTGGGTGAGCACTGCAATCCAACTTCAGCGTTTTTTTGCATTAGAACAAGTATTTCAAAATGTGATTATGAAAAACATCATCTTCACTCACACCGTACGTGCATTTTGTTGGTTTATGAGCCTGAATGTGGCAAGCACCCACAAAAGTGGGTATGTAAGAAACAAAAAAGGCTTACTCATTTGAGGGGAAGGGCGTGCATCCATTCCTGCATTTGGAAGTCTGCTCCTTGTTTAAATTGAGCATTTAGAATTATCTATTTTTAAAAATTTGAACAGCCATGGCTGGCTTAAACATCAAGAGAAATACACAAGCAGCTTTTTTCACTGACTTACCCATGCATTTTCTTTCAGCTGGATCATTACAAATGTCAGTGTGCACTTCCAGCTCTTAACTAGTTCAGGTCATCTCCCATTGCTATGGGAAAGCACAAGCAATGAAGTTCACTATACAGGGCACAATTTGGCTGAGCATACCAGACTTTGCTTTACTGCTGAGCTATATACACAAGGCATTTGAAATGCACAGTTGTCAAAAGATTAATTTAAAATCAAAACCACAAACCTGGGCTTTGCAGAAGTGACCTCAAAGTTATGAAATCACAAAACCTAGTTACTAGTGGGTTCCACAACACTGATGATAAATAAAAACAGGGAGGTAACAATAGTAATAGGAACAAATGCATCCTTAAAATAAGGCTTTTTTACATTGTTGTTAAAATGCCTGGCGTTTAGCTCCTTGGGTTTTTTTCATATATTACAGATCCATGACAAAGCTGATTGTGCCTATTGTCAAAGAATACCCTTGGATCTACCCTAATCATCAGGTAATGCCCCTAATCAGCAGCACAGTATAAAGTATTGTAAAGACATTCATAGCAAATCAGTTCTGAAACATACTGAGTCTTTATTTCCTTCCATATTACCAGCAGTCTTGTCATCCTTGATGAGAGCAGACAAGCAGAAATTATCAGTGCTACAAACACCTGGATCCTCTTTTTTCCGGGTGGCTTTTTTTTTTTATTCTCCCAGATCAGCTTCATGCTATAGACTAACTGAAGCAATGCAAATCATGGATTGCATATGCTGGCCAGAGCTGACCTTAATCAAGTCAGGTTCTTCCCCTTCCAGTGGGGTCTGGTGACACCAAGACAAAAATCCATCTCTGGTCCACACAATTTCTTTGTCCCTTCCAGTGAGGATTTCTCTTTCTTTTTTAAGAAGTTATTGGTCAAAACCCATTGTCAGCTGACTGTGCACAAGAAGCATGGATCCAGACCACTTCATTATATTTACATTACTATTTATTCATTTTCTAAGTCCAGCTATATGAATAAAAAGCATGAGACATATGTAACACAGCCAGAAGTCACCATGTACTGTCTCAACTCTGATTTTGTACATTCACATTATCTCTGTGAGAAAATAAAAATGTAATTTTTACACAGAGAAATAAGCATATTGGAAATACAAAGAGGAGTCTCCCCGGTGAAGAAATGCAGGAAAAAGCGATACAAAAGCTCTACACTGAAGAGCATACATCCATGCAATATATCGCTCTAAATGAAATGAATCGATCAGAGATGCCCTGGGCTCCTCTTGTTTCTCCTTGTGTGCAATAAATGCACATATCTTTACAGTCCATTTCATACTCAGTTCATGTTTCTATAGGACAGAATAAAATTTCCCTGTTCCAATCTGGAATATGGTAAGGCCTTGCGGGACGTTCTCCTGCCATTTGGCAATGTAATAGAAAAAAGACAGGAAGGACTAGGGTCCACTAAATTCTGCAATAGCTAGTTAATCACATGGGATACCTGCATCTGATTTTAATGGGTGGTCTGTGCTCAGTGCTCCAGAAGGAAGGAGAAAATTCTCCTAAGACTCCTTGCTGATACATCCCTAAGGAAAAATTCCTTCCTATACAAAATTTGGCCGTCAATATAAGGTTAAAAAAAAATGAAATGTTACAATGACCTGCATGATTCCATCACTACTTCAATATAATTAAGAAACAGAGGTCAAATACTGCTGTTCCTGACTAACAGCAAGTTGTCTTTGTCAGAAGAGAGACTGCTCTTCATCAGCAATGCTGACACTTGGCAACATGGACTTCAGAGCAGCCCTGACAAACTTCTTTCTTATCCAAGACAAAGGCTGCATTCCTGGCTCACAGGAACCCAAGGTTCTGCCTCCGAAACGGGAGATTCGCTGAGCTCAAGTAAGCTTGACTGTGTCTCCAAGTCCTCCCCTGGAGTGAGTCTCCCTCTGTGGTGATGTCCTTTCAGGTCCTTGGCCCTCACTTTTTAAAGGGAGTGAGTTTGTTGAAGGTATGCCAGAAGAGGGATGGCTTCCGCTTGGGCTCTGCCAGGGCAAAGACCTGCTGCTGCGGGACACTGGTAGGCACGGTGATGTGTCGCTGGTGAAGGGGATGCAGGGTTTGGTGTGGAGGAGGCATGGGACACCCATTATAGCTCACACCTGCAGAAGATCAGTTGGAGAAAGCACCTGGGTCAGACAGGGATATTTAAGAGCCAGGAGACATGATGAATTTTGCTATGATCTTGAGTGGCAGAACTACTAAGGGTCACTTTTTCTGATGTTTGACTTTTTAATTGCTGCACTGATTTGGCTTAAGAAGACAGCAGTACCAGTAAAAACAATATCACTGAATTACCCAAAACAAGCAGCAGTTTAACACAGCTGGACTATATTGTGTGCACAAGTAAATACTAGTATTTCAAAGGACTGACTCCAAACAGCAGATACTAATAATTCAGTCCACTCTCAGAGTAAGACTGGGTAAAATACTGCTACCAACAAAAATGTTGCTTCTTCCATTTGAAATATATTTTTCTGGGTTAATGTTCTTAAGACTTGGAGCTTTGTACATTCAGAACAGAATCTCCTAATCACAAATTTAACCCACTCCTCTGAAAACCCAGACAGGTTCTAGGGGTATCTGTTGATTGATAAAGAGAAAATGCTTTAAGAATATTAATCCCAGGGAACAGAAGACAACCTAACATCAACTCCTTCACTCCTAAACTCAGACTTAAATCTTGTTCCTCTTTTCTCTCAGCACACTAAAGATTTACCTGAATTTGACTTTAAGATGGAAAAGGACAAAATCTGTTGTGATTTGTTTCTGTTGTGATTATTTTCTGAGAGAGGAAATGAATGAAAAAGCCATTTCCTGATAAACAAGTTTCTGGTCCATCCTTCCTTCTAGAGGGATGCCAGAAGAAGCCATTTTGACTGTTATTGTAAAAACAATAACAATGTAATAACAATGTGGCTAGCAAAAAGAATTTCAGGACATTTTAAAGAAGGCACAGAATTGGTAAAGAAGAAGAAGCTCTTTGAGTAAAAGCAAAGGAAGGAATTGTAACACTAATTTATAATTTAACCCGTGCATCCAATTGCTCACAACATTAAAAATAAACAACTCGCCTTACCTTTTGAGTTTCTTCCCTAATATACAGAATACTGACTTGTCTGTTTCAAGAAGCTCAAAGAGCTAATTTAGTAAACAGTTTACAGAGATATTGGAATTCAATATTAAAATACAGGTTAATGGCAATTATTCGGCCCCATGTCAACCACAAAAAATGTTTTTAAAAGACTGAAGAACTCAGCTACAGCCAGACTGTGCTATTTCCTAACAAAAAGATCAACAGAACACCGTACGAAGGTAACACAACTCTGAACACCCACCTTTAATTCTTCCTTGCCTTGACTTACGGGCATTCTGCATGGCTTGTTTCTTCTGGTTTTCTGAGATTTCCATACCTACGTCAAAGTATAAATTAGGGCACTAGTACAAAATTACTGTATATAATACTTGATTACATTAAATGAAAACAAATAAGTAAACTGTATCTTAAACAATTTTTAGTAAATCTTAGTAGCAATACACCTGAAGATTTTAGAAGTATGTTTTATATTGTCATATGAACTTAAAGAGGGTTTTCCACTGGGAGAATGATAGATAAGTCCCGATAACAAGATGAAAAAAAAAAAATTAAAAAAAATAAAGTGTAAATTAACATTTCTGAAATCTATATGTCACCAAGTAATAGATCACAAATGCAGAATCCTCTTGTTTTTCACTCAATTTGAGCTAACCTGGGTAACAAACGGGAGTCACTGCTATTGCAGTAGTACAAATTTTGGTATCTTTCCCTTCACTCAGAGTAGACTATCACAAAGTCTGGCAGGTGCTGAAGAAGGCTCTGATGGGGTTTTGGCTGTGTCATTCTAGGGCTGGATCCCTCACTTGGGTTTCTCATACACCTGTTGACATACTTGTATAACTTACATGAAGCACACGGGTAACCCTATGCTATTTACTATCATGTGACAGGTGTATGGCTGAGCTGTGGAGAGTACAGACATGACAGACATCTGCTAGAAGGTGGCACCACAGACTGGTGTTGTCTGGAGACCAGGTAGAAGCACTGCAGTTTCCTCTCCCTGTGCACAACACAGCTGAGATACACGGAAATGTCACATTTGCACAAGGTGACAACAGGGCACACATGCTGTTTCATTTCACACTACACATAAGGCTGCACTCATTTCACAGATATGCACAGAAAGAGCACAGAAGTTGTGGTTCAAAGCCAGAATGAAGTGTCTGCTTCGGTTCCATTTTGCATCTTCACTATCTCACTTCTCTATACTTTTAAAACTCCCTTTGTTTTTTATCCTGAACTTATGAAGAAGTTATTACAAATCAGCCTATTAACTTAAAACAATAACTTTTGGGTAGCAGAAGTTTATTTTATTCTGCAGGGTTGTGGGTTGTTTTTTTTTCCTTTATAGAAACAAGGAAACAGATTTTAAAAAATGAAAGCAATTTCATCAAGAAATTGCTTAGGGTTACTTTCTTAGGGTTACTATTAGTGGTTTGGAGAAGGATTTTCTGGCTGTGGCCTTTTCTCTCATATATTCATAAAAGCTAAGAAAAGCTAGATATGGTTTGGGAGACAATGACTCACACCAAAGTGTCTTTGAAAATAGAAGTAAAATGCAATTTGCAGTTCTGAATTGAAAGAGTATTATTTGTTCTCTGAGTGGTCAGATTAGAGGCTTTGTGCATAGTTCAGCTAGATATCTTACAAAATCAACAAGATAAATTTAAACCTGAGGTTGAGAATAGTGGTGTTTTTCCATTGGTTCATTGGTTTTGGCTAAAGGAAATGTTCAATTATGCAAAAAAAAAAAATTGTAGAAAAGAAAGAGTCTTCTGGTTAATGGAGAAAACATCCATGCCATTGTGACTCACAAGACCAGATGTACATTAGTTATTGCAACTCAACTATTGCAACTCAACTATCTTTCCTCTGGTTCATAATACCTGTCTTAAAACAGGAACATCAGAATAGTGAGTTGCAACACTTGAAAAGCAACTTTACAGAAGGTTGTATGTTACATGGGCAGACAAGATTGCATGTGCCTATGTGCCATTATCAAGCATACAGTTTCTCTTTTAACTGGGTTGTTGTTTTTTTTCACTATATTGCACTGTACCTGAAGAGCACCAAGCATAATGGACCCTCCTTGTGAAATTCTTGCACTCAGCAACCATGGGAATTTGTGACCTAGCCCCAAAATAAGTGTCAGTGCTACTATGACAGATCTCACTGCCAGTGCCACCACTGTTGAATGGTTAGTCTTTTGAATATCATATGTTGATTTTCATAAGTTCCAAGCAGAATAAATAGTTTAGCAGCTGTAGCTGCTACACTTTTGCAGTTTCCTCATGCTTGGGGATTTCCGCAGCAGTGTCACTTAGGAGGAATGGTAACACGGAGACAGACCTGTGGCTGCCTAGGACAGAGCCTCAGGAGCTTCCTGACAGACAGCATTTAATTTGCTCAACATACTCTCACAGTGCTCCATAAGGTAACCACCCAGGAGATGGTGCAGAGCTCAGTAATGCTTCTTCTTAGAAAGGATGGGAATGGAAGTGTTCACTTGTTCACTTTTTATCTTCTTTTATCTCAGTCCTGCTCACGAAAGTGCAGGAGCTAGTGTTTTACTCAGTAGCATCCTTCTTCCTGTCACTGTATTTTGGTTCTCATTGCATACTGGAGTGGAGTCGTTCTGTAACTCTGTCGTAAGAGGGACTGTGTGGACAATAATGATCCAATCCTCAGCATTGTTCTATTACCCTCTGATCACCTTTACCCTTTTGCAATATCCACTATTTTAGAATTCTGTTTAGGTGAATTAGAGAAGGCAGCTACCTCCCATCCCTATGAGCACAAGGTTACAGCGCAAGCTCCACACAGAGCAAGGCATGACAGCTGCCAGCATTGTGCCCATCAATACTGACTGTAATGCCACACTGTGACATTCAGCACTGGAGAAGAGTCAGGTATGCAAAGTCTGAGGGAGGTTTAGCTGTGGCTCCTTCCTTGTTTACTCTAGACTCGAGATGACTGGGATTAATTGCAACAGTTGGTGCAATGCAGAAGGCTTAAAACTGATTTTAAACTGAGAATGAGTTGGCAAACTTTTAAGTATTTTCTTCTGCTTATGGACTATCTAAAATACATATGGAAGAGGCCTTGTTTTCATCATGCTTACAACAGTATCAAACGAGAAAAAGCCATAAGATCAAAAGGGTTACATTTGTAATGTTAAGGGTTATTCCTGTCTTCCTGTTATTCTGATCAAATGTTTTACACGAACATGGAATATATTATTTGGCATCTTGTTTAAGTTTTAGTAATTTCTGAATTGTATCATCCACTTCACTGCACTTCCTGTGTTAACCTGATGTCAATCCAAAGCCTTAGCCTCAAGAGTGTTATTGAAAAGAAGTTCTCATGCAGCCAACATACACAGATGCGCTAACATAACTTTTTAGAAATACTAAAAAGAGTTTTCTTTTTTTTAAATTATTGTCGCTGCTTTCTTTGTATATGTTTTGCCAATGGAATTTTGCTGGAGCTTTTGTCACTGATCTTAAAGGAAGCATGAAACAATGCAAAACCAAAAATGCAATCCTAACTATATGTTTACACATAAGACATACTGACCTTAGAGTGTCCCACAGGCTGCAGGTCTAAAACGGGTCCTAGGATTTACTACCTTTTTTCCTGCTCATTCAAGGTTTGGCTTCATTTCTCTGTGCCAGTGCCAGAGCACTCACTGCCTCAGTGGTGCTATTGCTGGGTCTGTAGTTAATGACACCATACAACAGCGTGGGCCTCCTGGACACAGGAGGTACCACTATATGAGACAGACAGTATAAATCTAGAATTACTGCTGCTCGGCTTTGTAAAAAAAGTGTCTTTATGAACAGATATTTTTGACCAAGCCTTCATACAGAAGTGCTAGGATTTTAGATGGATTTTTACTATTGAATGGTCTTTGTGAATTTTATCTTGTCATATCTCATCTCTCATTCTGCTCCATAATGCACCAGAATCATATGGGTGACACTACCTGCTGTGGACCTTTGGCCCACAGTGACAGGGCAAACAGACATGAACCTGAATAGGCTTCACTTAAAACAGTTATATGTCATGTCAGGTAAGAAAGGGACCCCAGCTCAAGAACAAAGAACTGCAAAACCAAGTTTGTTTTAACCACTGTTCAGAAATTGTTCCACTCACCCATTTCCTTGTCTTCTCGAACTCTTCTCCTTTCACTTTCACATGCCTCCATCCATCTCTTTTTATCCTCCTGTTTTTTTGCACAGAACAAATGAATCTCTTCTGTTGTTCTGTTTATTATCTTAAAAGCATTCTTGACATTGATATTAAAATCTTTGTCTCTACCATCTTCGGTGTCCACAATTTCCATCTCATCCATGTCAATACGATCCTTGTAATACAAGATGTCCCTTCTCAGCAAGTCTTTCTTACAGAAGACAAGCTGATGGTCAAAAAGGAAGAAAGTCCTCTGCTGGCTTTTGCCTTGTTTTGATATTTTGGTCAGTTCTCCTGAGTGGATCAGTTCCGAGCTTCTGGCTAGCACGTCTGGTCCCTAGGAAGATAGATACAGACATAGATATATGTAGTAAGTAAATAATATTTTAGGATCTCACTGTGTGTCTAACCAGTCTCACTATGCAATCAAGTCATAAGTTCACTCATTTTTCTTTTATTTTTATTAGATTTGAAATGTCACACAACATAAATAATATCATAGATGTAAATTCAGTCAATGTGGTTCTGCCCTAATTTATTTCTGCATAAACAGAGGGAAACATTTAAGTCAGTGAAACAGATTCCCATTCCAACAGAACTACCAAAATTCCAAACGAGATTCAATAGGCCTAGCATTTTTAAAAGCTCCATTTTGTCATCTCATCTCAAAGGCAAGTGTCCATGTTAATACATACTGCTCTTCCTAAACTATAAACAAAGTTAATCAGTAACAGAAACATTCCAAATGAAGCAACTGGACTTTTAACTGAGCAATGACCACTTGAAAAGTAGACACCATAAACCACCACCTACGCAGAAAGACATTCCCTGCAGGGGACATCAAGTATTGTACACAGTACCTTTGCCCAGGAAAGGCACAGGCTGACACTCACCTCCCAGTCTACGATAGAGACTTGCCAGCGTGCAATCTTGTCTATGCTTTCTAGTCTCCGTTTTCGCTCGTTGATCAGGCATGCCACGTTCTTCATGGCCTCATATGCAGCTTTTATGTTGCTATAATCACTGGGAAATGCAAGCACATTTCAAGGATCACTTATACAATGGACATGATGCAATCACAAACCATGGAAATGATGCAACCAAAGTGCTTACAGTATTAGCCCACATTACCCACTTAACCCTCTACTAAGGTACTTAAGAAAAACCAGATTCCCACTATTCCAAACCCCATACAGTAGCCTGCACAATTCAGAGCTGCTGTACTACTGGGCTTGCCCAGGAGCAAATTGTTAGACTGGTGGAAGGAGGCTGAAGAGATAGATAATGAACTGCAATACTGTCTCTACTGGAAACAATCGTAGAACACCCACTGACCTCAGTGATAGTTGTATTTCACCAAAGGACTGTGTTTTTAAGCAAGATTTTAGTGGGATATTTTTGGGAAGGGCATTCTTTTAATCATGTTTAACAACTGTGTTTTCTCCTTCTTGTTACCAATGACTGAGTCAATGAACACAACTGAGGAATGCTAGGTGGACAGGAAAAAAACCCAAAAGCGACCCCACACAGGGTGAGAGAGGAACACAAGAACAGGAGCACCAGAGAGAGGAATTAAAGGAGACATTAT